>NC_081409.1:127763858-128410608 GCF_030272615.1 Cryptomeria japonica | reverse complement strand
TACATTCATATGTAGGAATGAATTCATAAAATATTACAGTATTTCATTTATACATATGCATGAAACATGAAAAAGATATGGCAAATCTTTTCTGAAAGAGTAATCTTTATTGGAAAATATGTATATTTGTTCTCACACAAGCCATTTGACTAGCCAATACTTGTTCAATATACATAAAGCAAAATCTATGCATGAATAGGTATATTGAAAAGCAAATGTACATAAGAAGAAAGGGGACCGGTCATTGCCTAAATGACTGGTGGTTAGGTGTTGTCCTATTTTTGTCTATCTTCAGCTGCTAGTGGCCTACTTCGCTATACTACTGCCTTAAAACCTCCATCCATTGAAGTAAATAATGTTAGAAGCTATGAAAATTTCTAAGCAATGAAAGGTCTTTATCATCATATGTACACTATACCCATGCATGTATAAATTCAACTCCATGAGCATTTAAAAGTAATGCATATCTTAAGTGTACAGGAAAACCACAAAAGATCAACATACATACCTCAGATAGGCATATATTTTTCTAACATGTTTGTGTCATGTGCAGATATAGGTATAATCATGTTCATTTTCAGCATGTGGGGTAAAATGTGTCTCTCATAAGGGTTGAGCCTAGCATGCTAGCATATGAAAAACAAGTAATGCAATGACAAATTGATAGTAAGAGTTGCAAAATACATGCTACCTTGCAAAGACCAAGTGCAGATTCAACATTCTATTTTTGTTTTGACATGAATTCCTTTTTCTTTTCGTAAGGTTCACACTAAGGAGAAAAAGGTGGTCAATGCCAAAACAAGGTAGAACATTGCTAGAAAGGGGATTGACACTGTTCTATTTTGGAAAATAATATGAGCCTAGAAGTCAAAGTGTACTACATCAGAAAAAATGTTTGAATGTAAAAGAACAAAAAGAATTGAATACAAAAATGAATTTGAATAAGACAATAGTGACAGAGACTCAATGAAAGTTTTGAATTCAAGATTAGTTGATAAATACTAAATACAAATAATAATGAAAAAAGAAACAACATGATAGTGTTGTTTATTGTTAGAATGAGAAAAGTACAGTCACAAGTCAACAAACATCAGTCACAACCCACAACAATACAAAGCCATTATGCAGTCATAAACCAATAATGGTCTGTCAAAATACAGAGCAAGTTATCATGTCTGGGGACCAAGCAAAGCAGTGTGAGGGAAATCTTAGAACAAAGACATAGCCTCAGTTATGTGATGATCATAAGCCTCAAAGGCAGTAATTATCAGTTACAAGAGTAGTGGGTAAGGTCTTAGGGTTCCATGCCCAAGAAAGAAGCTTCAACATATCAGTCATAAAGATAAATATCTCAGTCACCATGCCAGGCATGAGTGTAACAAACAATGGACATGGCAGATTACTATCATAATGACAGTCTAAGTATCAGAAAGGTTAAGTTATCAAGATTGTAGCTTTTGTCAAGTAAGAATACAATGATAGTTTACTGACAAAAGATATCCTTTGGCATTTTCAATGAATAACAATGGATATATGAATCCCCAAACAATCCACAAAATAATCAAGACTGTCAAGTAGAACAATCATCAAGTCTTCACTAATAACAACTATTAGTAGCATGGTCGTAGTTTGGACTATGATATAAAGAAAAAGTGAATACTTATCTCGGTCCAATGCAAAGTGGTTGAGCAATCAAATGAAGTTTTGTTACAAATTTTTGATAGTTCAAAATACATCATAAAGGAGCGCTTTCAATAAAATAAAAACAATAGCCATACTAACCTTGGAATGTATGAGAGTTACATCAAACAAAGAATGTTAGAAAGTGCAGTCCATGAAAGCTACTATGGAAGTCTACAATAGTCCTGGGAAAAGTGACCACAATAACAAGCCAAGTCAATAAACAACAATGTACCCACATAGAGCGGTGTTCCAATGAGCTTCAAAAGTACAATCCTAATGAATTTGTCCCAGGGAAATTGATCCTTAAGATCCTTTTAAGACAATGAGCATTCTTAAAGGAGGCTAGTGATGAAGTGATACAATATTGTTCACAGTGAGAGAGCAAAAAACCAAACCCATCTTGCAAGGTAACTCTCATTAAGGATTTCTCAAATCTGTAGTAGAGAAAATAGTAAAGAGACATTTTTGGCCTAAATATCCTTATAGACATTGATAGTTAAATCACTAACAATATAGTAGTCTAGTAGAGGTCACTTCCAGTCATAACAGTGCCAAAGATGTTGTGTGGCTACTATACAAAGCATTCATAGAATAGTCATGTGATACCCTTGTGGATTTACAAATGAAACCCGGATCTAAGTTGCAATGACTCCATGAACTATAAATGAAGGCATTAATAAATTAGGGAAAAATAACAAAGATATTGTCAAAGAAAACCAAATACAATAATAGTCATGGCTTAAGAAAAGTCATCTCCAGAACCATATATTCACCAAACTGTCAACAGTCACCAATATTTAAAGAAAAATATTTGTGGATATTTTGTATTCAAAAGAAGAATTAGGGTTTTGAAACCCTTATTGTCTATTTATAGTAGAAACCCTCATGTGGGTTATATCAATAAAATAAATTCTAGAAACTTCATTGAATAAACAAAATATCCATTGCTTGATGAAACCAGAATATGGATAGGAAATAGAAGCATCTCATGTACAATTTTTCTTTTAGTCCATGTCACACTATTACATGAAGCACAAAATAAAGATCAATGACACAATAGTAATTGCAGAGGAGGTGATGTTCCCAATAATTTTCACTGACAAAACAGAGAAAAGCTCATGACTTACCAGTTGCGGTTGTAGTTTTGTGTAAGCTCTGCAAATTATTTCCAAAATCTTTCATGAACTCCTCAATAGAACCCTTAGGGCAGTTGTGTGAGCAAGTTGGGTCTAGGGTTTCAACACCCTATCGGCAGAGAAAGCTTCTTCGAGAAGCTTCAACAAACAAATACGATGCTTTGTCTTTGGCTAAGGGTTTTGTTTAGCCCTAATTTTGGACGATAAGTGAGAAAATGGCATTTTCCCATTGTTTTAATTAAATATCCTTTGTAAACTAATTGACCCGTGGGGTCATTTAGTGAAAAGACTTTTCCTTAGGAAAAATTGGCTAACTCCTTATTGTTTTCTTTTCCTTCTTAATCAACTCGAATAGGAGAGTTGTGTTTTTTAAATTTTGAATGTAATCTCATTGTAAAACATATGAATTAGTAGGGCATTTTATAAGCCTTTAACTCTTTTTGTTAAACTTTAATGCAAAGGAGGGCATATAGATCTTGTTGAGAGTTAGTTGCCAACATATGGAGGGTATAGAGGGGGTGTTTGTTTGTTTTTGAGAATTTTTAGGGGTTGTTTGGGTGTCATTATGTTTGAAGCTTGACTTTTTGACTTATATAGAGACCTTTGGAGGGAATATAGGTCCTATATTTTTTATTTTTTGAGGACATCCGAGCTAAGACAATTCAGAGCTCCTATCCTTGTGGGATTTTGGAGGGAAGTCATGGATTTCACTCATATAGTCATTTTTTGACTTCATTTGTATTCAGTTTGGATTATGCAATTGATGCTTAGTGTCTCTTGATGTCCTTCTGCAATTTTTGTCATTTTCAGGTCTCTCTTTTGGTCATGTATTTCAGAGGAAGCCTTGGAAATCAATAAGATAAGCTATTTTACCATCTCAAATTTTTGTTTCTATTGTATGTGTTTGAGGGATTGATATATTAACTTGTGAATTTTCTTTATTCCTAGTTATTGTGTCTCTTTTGTAGCATCATTAGTCAGAGAAGTGTATGCAGTTGCAAGTTGTAAGTTGTGTTAAGTTGCGAATGTTTTGATTTATGAAAGTTTCTTTCTTTCAAAATTTACATGCGTAGTAGACTTCTTGCAAAATATTGATGCAAATACATATCTTTATTGGGTTATCTATATCAACTTGTTATTGATTGCCTTGTGTATATGAGTTGTTCTGCAGGTCCTGTTTGATATTTTGGTGCATTGCCTTCTCATTTTATCACTTCAACTTCTTTATTTCATGCATTTTATTACCCTTTACCTATACAAGTTATTAGTATAGGTGATAACCATATAGAACAACTAGGAGACGACCTCATCCAGAGATTCACTCCTGTTTTTAAGGATACCCATAGCCTTATGAGCATTTCCATGTTTCACCAGAAAATCTAAGTCTACAACTTAGTTAGGGTGCATTTTTAGGTGATAACAATTTTCATGTAGCAAATGTTGTTGAACAGTCAATTGATAATAATTTATGCGCACACTGCATTCATGTTTCATGTTTCTAATGATTTGTTTTGACTATTTCATTATAATAATACTTATGGTGAATGGGCATTTCATTTTTCTTAAGTTGGTTTACAGTATGTCATTAACTCACACAAATTTTCTATTAGCACTACCCATACAATGTTGGAATATTTGTCTCCTATATCCACATGGAATGTCTATTACTATTTGTCATACACTAATATAGTACAAACCCCTATAAATACTCTTTCAACATATTTGTTTTTTCTATCGCCCATCACATCCATTACCTTTTTTCACACGTTAAGTAGAAAATGTTGTTGAACGGTCAATTTACAATAATTTATGGGTGCACTACATTCATGTAGCATGTTTCTCTTGATTTATATTATTATTTGATTAGAATAATACTTACATTGGATGTGCATTTCTTTTGTGTGTCACTTGAAAGTAAGTTCTTGATGATAAAAAACACATACACAATCAAATCTAGAAAAAAATCAAAAGAATACAACATGGATTGTGGAAATCTCATAGAATTAATCTTCTCATTTTTTTCTATATTGTATACTATAATCCTTATGCGAGTTCTATATTGATGAGCTAATATAGTTGATCGCCAATTTGTTGATATCTTCTTCAAATCATTATAGTCACGAGGTACATATAGACATCTAAACCCTAGTGATGCTTCGACAATCTAAAAAATAGTATATAATTTCTTATATTTAACTAAAATTCACATGTATCCCAAAATATATTTTTCCTAAATACAATATATGTGTGATTAGGCATGCATGCTTACAAAATGATGTGGTCTCTATTTATAGCTAGGTGTTATTTATGATTCATATTCAAATGACAATGTTTTGGAACCAATTTGTGTGGATTTTCTACTACATGCAAAGATTGATGCCTAAGTATTCAAGATCTCTAACCTAGTATTATATATCCTTGTATCACTTGAAGCACTTTGAGCTCATCTCCTTTTGTTTTTGACTTGCACACTATAATTCTTATGCTAGTACTAAGATTTCCCATACATAGATTTACTTAAAAATAATGAAAACTTCTATATTGATGAATTAATATCCTAATAATAAGAGTTGATCAACAAATTTGTTGATATCTCCTTCTCAAAATAATTTCAGTCATGGGGTATATATAGAAATCTATAGCCTAGTGATGGCTACACCATATGACATCATGCATAATCCTAAAAATAGTGTATACTTTCTTATATTTAACTACAAATCACATGTATCCCAAAATGCATTTTCCCTTTAAATACAATCTATAGATGTATGACTATCTTTAATCATAGGCATACATGCTTACAAAATCACGTGTTCTTTATCTATAGGTAGGTGCTATTTGTGGTGCATATACAAATGGCAGCATTTTGGGACCATATTGTTTTGAAACTAATTATGTGTTATATATTTAGAACTTAAAAACCATAAAAGGTAAGTAAGGGCATACACAAGAAGATGGGGAACCAAAAGATTTCCAAAACCATTTTTTGGTCTATTTTACCTAACACAAGTGCTATTGAAAGATATTACATCATAGACTAGATTAGATAATAGATTAAAATTTTATTTAAGGGTTAGTTGTGAGAATTTATTCTCATAGATTAGCTATATATGGGAAAGTATGGCTATTAAAGTGATTATATTTGAAATATAATATCAATCTAATAAAATTGTTTTGAATATCAATGTAGCATCATAAATTGTATCCCTATACAATTTCATCCTCACCTAGCCCTCACCTTGGCGTTCTGACCTTTAGTACTTGGAATCTGATTTGATTATGCCCACACCCTCTTGAAATCTACATTTTTTAGCTCATTTCTCAGCCTCTATCCAGTTCTGATTCTTATTGTACAAGACTTAGACACCCTATGCACCCTAATCCTCCTAATTAGGACCTCACAACATTCACTTCATGTGGGTAGGAAATTTGGCTCTATGTTGGGTTACTCTAAATAAGACTTAATTCATAGTTAGGTATAAACTAAGCCAACTTCCCCTCATTTGGTAACTAGATCAAATATCTCAATTTGTAAATCAATTGCATTCTAGAAAATTCAAGCCTAAGTGAGAAAACAATCAAGTATTCATCAAGCATTGTAGGAGAAATCAATTCAAGTTCAAGTATTCATGATCAACATTTTATGAAGACATTCTACATGACATCATAAACCCTTGTGTATGGATTCAAGCATGCTTCATCAAGGTATCAAGTTCAATTTAAAGCATTTTTAGATCAAATTTGGCCTTTCCCTCATAAGGAAAGCATTATATTTCAATTCAACTCCACTTCAATTATATTAATTTCAATGTTAATTGCTAAACCAAGGTTTGACTTAAGGCAAACCCCAATCAGCAAACCTATTTCCTTCTTTCTGCATATAGGGAAAATATTCAAGAGTTTCTAGCAAAGATTCTATCAAAGTAAACAATAATAATTAGACTCAGCTTCTAAAGGAGTGGAAAGGGGAGGACCAAGTTGTTGTGCACCTCCTAGTCCTCGGAATTTTTTATGATCTTCTAATAGTAGATTCTATGTCATCATGATCTAAATAATATTCAGATTGTTTGTAGTGGACATTTGCAAGACCAATTCTGTTTGCACCTCTTGGTCCCAACAATTCTACCTAAACTTTCTATCATAGGTTTTGATCTACTTCTCATTCTTACATCCAAGTTTACAACTTTGCATGATATTTGGAACATACTGTTACTATTATTTTATATCATATTCTCATTGTTTATCCTAGGTCTAGAATTGTAAGTCAAACCTAATTCCAATTCAATTTCAACTCAAGCAAAAGGGAATTAGATCCAATTTTCATTCAAAATAATCAAGGTTGGATCTATTGGGTCCATTTTTCTTTTAATGTTGTACATGTGACATAGGTGCTTTCCTAATTTATGTAGGTAAGCTTGTGTAACCCTATTTCATCACCAAATATTTTGGTGAACCCATTATAACTCATATTGATTTTTTATTCTTAGATATAATTTGCATGCATTTAAATAATCAATCATCTTTCCACTCATATATCATATAGGCACTTAATTGACATAAACATAGATGTTCAATTTATAAAACCCCAACTTTTTTTGATAAAATTGACTTGTGGGTTGTATAATTCATGATTTATATGCTTCATTTTTATTTTTTATATTAAGGGTAAACAAGTTTTGGGGGGACTAGAAACCCTGTAAATAGGTTTTGAGGGGACCCAAAATCCCATAGGTTTTGAAGGGACCCGAAACCCTTAGATTTTACCAAGATCTGGAACCCACATAAAGATGTTGCTAAAGGATAAGAATATTAGCAAACCAACAGCCAAGCCACAAACATGACACAAAGCATCCCTAACACAAAGACAAGGGCTTTACAAGGCTTCCTAAACCTACAGAATATTGGGGTTTTGAAAGGCTCCCCTAACCTTCATTGAGGGTTTTAGATTGTCTCCCAAAACCAAAAAAAAAGGGTTTTCCTAAGTTCCCATAACCAGTAACATAGTCATCAGCTTACCAATAGTACAACTAACCCTTAACCAAAAACCAACATTGGCTAGGCTGGGTCCTTTAAAATTGCTAGCATCCAACAAGCCTGTGGAATGAACAACACTCCCACAACCAAGACACAAGAGAGAAATTTGAAAGAATACATGGGGATTTTGAAAGGATCCCCTTAGCTTCATGACATACACAAGGAGGGCTTTGAAGGCTCCCTCAAAGTCAAAAGAAACTAAAAAGCATGGTTAAAAAAAACCCAACCCTGATCATGAAAGAAATGGCAGGTGGCCTCAACCAGCAACTCGAGTAGCATCCTCACCCAAAAGACCTTCTCCCACCATCTCCCCACCTCAATAGGGAAGAGGTCCACCTCAATAGGAATAGCAAGAAGGCAGAACATCAACCTTGGAGATACTCTCGTAGCAGGAAGAAAATCGACTGCTCCCAACCACCAGATCTCTGCCTCTATGGGAGAAAGGGCCACTTTAGACAGGCTAGAAAGAGAGAAGATAAAAAAACCCCATAAAATAATCATGGACCAACAAAGAAAAAGCTCCTCCACCACAAAAGGAGAGCAAAATAGAATAGGGGAAAAGTCGACCAACCCAGTCTCAAGATCGAGAGGAAGATACCTCAGAAATACAAAGACTCCATCATAAGAAATGGTAGAGGGTCCGCACAAAACATTCACATCCAACAAGATCCTCTCCATATTCCATAGAGAGCAACCTCTAATCAAGGTAGACCCAAGAGACATACTCTACCAAGACCACACAGAGCCCTTCTTCCTGAGATCCACATAAATAACAAGGGACAGGGGAACCTCCCACATGGGTCTGAGAAAGCCATGTAGAACTACCTGCAACCCATTGCAGGGCACCAAGGTAAAACTTGCACCATCAAAAAGATAAGACCAGGCAAAAAGGGGGGGGGGGGGGGAAGCTCCACCAGTCCCTGAGAGGAACGCAAATCCTGGCTAGACATAGGGCATCATAGCCAAAACACCAACATGCGAGATCGAAGGCACCCATCAAGGTTCATCTCTAGATAGAAATGAACAACAGACATCAGGAAGGATGGCAATCTCATCGCACAGAAACAACGGGGCGGGGTAAATACACTGCCCTCTTTAGCGTCATCAAACCACATATTTCCCGGACCAAATAAGCCTGTGCAGAGTCCAAAGGAACTAGTGTGGGCCAAAGAGAAGAGGCTCCCCCATCACCATCTACCTCGCCCTCTTCGTGTCCATCGCCTGAATCCTCACGCATTGAAACCCTAGCTCGCCAGGCTCCTCTTTTCCCGTTCATATCATCTGCTCCATTTTTATTTTTATGGCATGTTATTTTCAGATTTAGAAGAATCTTGTCTTCAAATTCATAATTCACATTACTTAATTCTTTGGCTAATAAAGTATTTTATAAATAAATTGCATTGTTTAAAATTAGACATATAGCTTGTATTACCAAGAAACTTGTGATTTTGAATATTTTCATTCAATATTACCTTCTTTGTGCATGAGTTTTGTTACCTTTTGTCCTACATCCAATATTCTAATGAGAAGAAGTTGTAGACTTAGGGATTTCAAAAGTTTAAATACCAAGGATATGGATCTTGAGTCAACTAACTTATTCCATGTGATAGTTGGCACTTCCTCTAATCTAGCACATGACATACCTAACATCATGGAGAATAATTCCCCTCACATTTCTCATGATAGATTTCACTCACTAACTAGGTTTAGTAGTGCTCAATTGGGGAAGCTTGACATGGAGTTTCACAATCTTAAAAGATGGATGGGCCAAGAACACCCAAACAACGAGGCAATACCCTTCATTGAAGGATTGAGTCGAATGGTTCAAAGCAATAAGATAAGTGTGGAAGTGTTGTGTGGTATTTCTCATATTGTTGATACCAATAGTATACCTACTCAAATTTGTGTTGAGGTTCTTGGTTGTTCCCATCCTACTAGTCAAGTTGAGCAGTCCATTCCTATGCCTACTTCCTTGCCTAGTGTCCCTACAACACATCTTCTATCATGACTCCCTCTACACAAAAGTTAATCCTACACATTTTATTCATGGGGAGAATCCTATCAATCAATACTCTTACATACTTCCTTCTGTGAGTCTTCCATTTTCTTCACAACCTCCTCCTATACCAGCATATCAAAATATTCCCCCTCCTTATTCTCAACCTCCAATTACTTATTACAACATTACTCCTCCATCACTATCCAATATTTTGAATTTCAATCCATTTGTTGAAGCCACTATCAATAACCTAGCTTAAAGTGTTTCATCCTTGCAACAACAATTGGCTTCTTTAACCCTGGAATCCAAATTAAGTGTTCCCACATATGATGTAGCAATCCTACTATATAATGAGATAGTTTGCATTGTTTCTCATAAGAATGTGTATATCCCTCAATTAGAGTTATAAAATGGAAAAGGTGACCACTTGACTCATGTGAAGACATTTCAAACCTTGTGTAGTGATTTCTCTCATGATCAAAAACTTATGGAAAAATTATTTAACTGAAACTTTAGAGAAAAAAGTTTCCAATGGTATTTTTCTTTGCCTCATTATTCCATCCCTTCTTTTCAACAATTAACTAATTGTTTTGTGAACAATTTCAAAATAATATTGATCCTAAAAATACTTTATCTTTTGATTCATTGTAAGAACAAGTTAAAGAAAAAGTGACTAATTTTATTGGTAGATATAAACATTTGCATTCACAAATTTCTTAGCTTGTGTTTCATCATAATATTGAAAGAATTTTCATTTCTAATTTCCAAAAGGATGTTTGAGATAAGCTTCTAGTTTTGGAATTATACATCTTTCATGCAATTTTTTTTAATGCTTCATAACTATCAATTAAAGTGAGCAAATTTGAATCATCCTCTTCAATGAATCCAATTGATAAGAATGAGAGTGTTCAAAAATTATTTTTGAATTTCAAAAAACATAAAAAAGGTTTCATCAAGATAAATGATAACTCTTCCAACAACATCAACACGCAAGTGGTAGCCACAACACTAGGTGTGGGCCCTTTATCAAAATAATTTAGAAAATAATTAACTCCTCTTTCTGAGTCTTTGCATAGTATAATGTTGAGGTTGATTAATGCTAATGTGTTGCAACTTCCTCCCATCAAACCTATAGATACCTCTAAGCCTCAAGAACCTTCCTTTGGTCACAAAGTCTTTTGCAAATACCGTTGTCAAGTCAACTATGATACTAAAAAGTGTTATAAGTTGAGGTATAAGATATAAAACCTTATTGATAACAATATTATATCCCTAGATGGTGTGTGATAAAGGAAATTAATTTGTAGCACCTCCTAATCAGACTCAAGAAATATTTACCAATCCTTTCCCTTCTTACTCCGCCAATGTTGTTTATTCTAAAACACTTACATTTTCTCCCAAATATTTTGGTGTAGAGTCTAATAATGTTGTGAATTTCATTGAAAAACCTAAACCTAAACCTAATTTTTTCATTACTTTTAATCCTAGTGAGACTATTGATACACTTGATGGACTATTATACATTATTTGACGATTAAAGAGCAACTCTCATGAGTGGTGCTCATTGATCTTGTATGTATGGTGAATGTTATTACTGAAGAACATATTTTTACTCAAAAATTGCATCAAGTTACATATGATAAATTTGATGTTATGGTTAAGGTGTATGATGGTTGCTCTTATCCTACTAGTTCTTCTATCACTCTTCCTATTGAGGTTGGTACTAAGTGCTTATATGTTACCATTGCTATTATTCCTACATCATATCAATTTCATGTAAATTTGGGACATCATTGACTCTCTTCCATGAAATCTATTCCTTCTACAATCCATAAATGTTTAAATTTCCCTAAGAATTGGAGTATTATCACAATCAATCATAGCATTTTCCAGTCCATGGAAAAGAAATGGAAATTTTACTCTTGATTACTTTTAGCCTAAAAAAATCTGAACCTTTAAAGACCAAATATGATATTTTTTTCTTATCAATATAAAAAAGGGAAAACTGATATGATATTGGCTTTAAGTAACCTAGAGATTCTTTACTCATGGATAGTCCTCCTCCTCATTCTAGACCTAGATTTATTCCTACTCCTTCAATTCCTCCTCTATATGTTGCACTCCGACCCTCTATATCTTATAAAAGAAGTTCCCCAGTTACATCTTGTATCTCTCAACCTACTGATGTTTCTCCCAATTCCCCACCTACAAGGTAAGAAAATAAGTCTACATTAATTGTTCCTCAAACTTTGTGGTTCTTGAGTAAAACTAAAAGATGTCTTGCCAAGGCTTGTGAATTTTCTTCCAAAACCAATTCCTCCCCAAAAGATGTCAAATGTTAACTTAGTCTCATTTTTTCAACCTTCACCTAACCCTTGGGAAGAAGTTTAATTTAAATCACCAAAATTAAAAATGCTTAAGAAAAAAGATGGTTCAATTTATTTTAGTGTTAAAGATCCCATTGTGATTAATTTGGATGATGATATGGATGATCTTTCAATAAATTTATTTATGCTAACAATGTTGATTCCAATTATTCTAATGATGTGTATGAGCTTGTTGAGATTCATCATGAACTATATATTTACACTTTTCAAAAGCATCAACCCTAGCTCCAAGTAATAAACAAAGTGACACGTCATTAGAGAATGGTATTTGTTTGGAACTTGTAGTAGCTCAATCTACCATCCCTAAATGATGTTAAGAAAGATGTATTAAATTGTTGTGCTCTTTTATCATCAAATTTTTTTATTGTGCATTGTTATTTTTTAGTTAATAAAAAGTGGCATATAGTTTATTTATAAAAGATTATACTTATATTTAAATTTTGCCATTTCTTCCTTTAAGAATGAATTGTTCTTTAAAATATTTCGTAAAGATAAATTCATAATTTCTTATTGGAATAATGTAGTTGCAAAATACCTTACATGGTTATTTTGGGTAATCTTTTTAAATATTTTAAATTGATACATAGTTATTTGAATTATACTTAATTTTTTATATATTCCTTTACAATTATTTTCATAATATTGAAGAAACTACTAAATAGTTATGTCAAATTCTTATATTTATTAAAACCTTACTAGCTTTAATGATTAAATATGTTCCTTGAATATTGTAAATTTTATAATAATTATATATTATTTAACCCACTCTTCAAGATAAAATCATAGCACTAAGTTATTTTGTAATACATCTTCGATATTTCGGAATGTTATTAATTAAAAGAAAGGATGAAATAATTATTTAGGAAACTGCTCAATAATTTTAAAGTCTATTTATTAAAAATGGACTAGCTTTAATGATTAAATATGTTGCAAGAGTATTGTAAATAATTATAAAAACATTTTACTTTACTTGTTTTTTCCATTGTTTTACTTTCTTTATTTTTAAAAAAATCCCATCATTTTGTTTTGTGTGTCTTTTTTAAATTAAGTACAATTTTGTAGAAAGAAAGAATATATTTTGAATCTTATTATATTGATTTTATATTTTATTCTAATGAATTAATTTTATTTTTATATCTTTATTAATTATAAAAATGCTAGTTATATAGATATGCTACTTTGACCACTACAAATACAAACCCCTATCCTCCAAATTTGTTTTTAATAAATTAAAACCCAATCCTTTTAGCATGTGTTTTAAAGTCGTCTAGATATAGTGTGTCGAAAGCATGTTTACCAGCGTTTGTACACTTAGCGCGTCAAAAACGGCAATATGAAAGAATAGTAGTTGAGACATATTTTCAACATTGTGGACAAAATGTGTTAATACTGAAAATATGTTTGAACGCAGTGGAGGATGAGGAGCAGGCCACGTAGGTCCGAGACGTTTTGTATGCACTCCGTCTCTTCACCGACATTTACATCTGATTAGAAAAGATGGATCCTTTGCTTTCAAAGCTGTTCCATTTGGAAGATTCTTACCCACTACATGTTATGAGGGTTTTGTCTTGATCCCTATTTCCTATCAATTCGTATAAGTGGAAGCCCACATACACATAATGCATTGTATAAACCCATTATCTTTTCTCTGTCTTCCATTGATTAGTGACGCATTAAAACTAGGTAGCAACCAAAGCATTGAAGTGAACAGGGTCTTATCTATGCCATACTAATCAATCCAAGAAACTTTAGTTATTGCCCTCTATAACATATGGTAGTATATTCTTAGGGATGATATATTGTTGTGCTATTTACTTGCATGCCATGGGAACTATCTAATAAGAATGAGTGGCTATTAATACTGTCTATTACGAATAAGTAAGCATAAATAAGGTGAATGAATATCGATCATGCTTAAATCAAATATAACATGTAGATCATATAATAATATAAAAGCATATACATTTGGTTGATTGACAATATTTAGACAAGACTAGAGCATATTTCTGAGAAAAATATCTTTAACCAAATGGACTTCTTGAAATGAGTGCTCTCTAGTCTGGGAATGCAAATTAGGAACCATTTCTAAATTTTTCATTGGGAAAAAACCAATTCGGCTCAACTTTAGTTCTATAGGAGAGCTCAACACAACATTGATTTTTGTCACAACCCCAAACTTTATCAAACATAATTGGTATTAATATTTTGGACATAATGTGACATAAGTAGAAAAGTAATTAATATGTTGACTGTTGACTCTATATTTATTTTATTTTTAAATCATGAATTAGTTAAACATTATGTTTATTAGAAATGCATGAAAGTTTGATAATTATTATTGTTTTTTTTAAATAATTGACATATTGATGCAAAAATCAAGTTTCTTGAGTTGACTATAGGTGTGAAGACGAGAATATGATCCAAGTAGGGATTACCTAGCCTTCTAGAAGTGGTTGATTTGATGGAATGAAACACACACTCATAGCTAATATAAATTCATGATTTTATTTTATTTGATTTTGGCCAACCACATGATACATTTGTTGTGAAAAAAAAATAGTGGTTGTTCATAATTAATTGAAAGACATATTAATGTACTTTTTTTGTTATGTAGCTATTGTTTTTCTTGGGTTGGAATTGCTTCTCTCTTATCTATTTCTTAGCTCAAGTACAATAATACATTTGGGTTCATCCTCTTTAAAATATCTATTTTTAGTCCCGTAGCAGCACTCTTATGTTTTTGTCTATGCCACCAAAGCCTTTGATTTGCTTATGTCTATGATTAAGTTGTTGAACTTAGTAATACTATTGTTCATTTCCCTCATATTGATGGCAAAGGTTGAAGAATTTGACTGTACACTGGCTGCAACATTGCATTTTCTTTAGAGTTTCTAAAGCCTGTGCAATTCCTAAGTGTGTTTTATGTTCAGATGTTTAAAAATACAATAGTATATTTCTCTTGTACCATCTTCCATTGGCCACTGCGTGTTGGTAATCTTTTTTAATTTTATTTTTAGAATGATTGTGTTTCTTTACTCTCTGCCATATCATGATGTTAGATGCATATCTTTTTCCATGTGTGTTAAATAGTATGTTACATGCATCATGTTGCATCTAATTCCATCCAACCAACTAGTTCTGGATTGCTAGGTACCTTGGGCAGGCTCAGGAACTCCTTATCACTTGAAGGAGCAGTGGGGAATCTTACACTTTATGGTTGGGTGGAAAAGCATTTGGATTGTATTCTCATCTCATAGTAGTAGATGGAGAGGAGTCCAAGGTGATCAAACACTTTATAGTATCATTGTTCATATTATTGATGTAATAGACCTTTATGGTCTCTTCTATTGTATTAATCCTCTTTATGAGATGCACATTGTAATTAAATATTGATGTACCTTATATCATTGTTTACATTAAAAAAAAAATGGTAGATTTGTAGAAATTAAATATTTATGAATGTTCTTGTCTTTACATTTGATATCAAAGCTCTAGGTTTAACACTAGGGACTTATAGTCTACCTCGCTAAAAGATGCGAATTTTGACGCAAGACAACATAATCACTTGAAATGAATAGTAAGAATGGCAATTGGGGTGGTTGTAGCAATAGCCCCAACAATGAGTAGCATGAGAAGCTAGATCAGA
Organism: Cryptomeria japonica; assembly: GCF_030272615.1. NCBI lineage: Eukaryota > Viridiplantae > Streptophyta > Pinopsida > Cupressales > Cupressaceae > Cryptomeria > Cryptomeria japonica. Next base: position 128,394,723 of record NC_081409.1, on the reverse strand, counting down.
TCCTTAACCTCTTCACCCAACAGGGAGCTAGGATGGATAACCTCGAGCAAGAGGTTAGCAGAATCCATGAAGGTGAAAATGAAAATCTTGGGAATGGGGACAAGAGGATTGAGGAACAAAATCAAAAAAATGAAGATAATGGGAGAAACCGAGGCAAAATTGGAGAAGAATTAAGAAAGGACCTTAAGAAGGTCGCACCACTTAAATTCAATGGCTAGATTATTGGGGATGGAGCTAAGGACTAGATAATCAAAATGGAAAAATAATTTCAACTCTATAACCTATCTAATGAATCTCAAGATATGTGGGATGCATACAAGCTTATTGGAGAGGCTACCACCTGGTCAGATAATGAGAGGGCAGAGAAGAATTTGCTACCAGGGGAAGTAACCTAGGAAGTATTCCTCAAACTTTTTAGGAAGAGGTGGATACCTCAACACTTCTTTCATAAGAAGATGATAGAGTTTCAAAACTTGGTCCAAGGTAGTATGTCAGTCACACAGTACTAGGAAAAGTTTTCTATGAACGTTTCAGAATTCGTAAGTTCATTCTAGGATTGAAACCCTAGATTGATTCTAAGGTAGATATACACAACCCCTTCACTATGGATGAAGTGTTTTAAAATGCAAAAAAACAAGAACAGATGCTCCTACAGATGACCAACTTTCATAAAACCCAAAAATTGAATACTTCAACAAGATATGGAAAGAGGAAGTTTCATGGCAATAGAAAATAGAGAGGCAACTTTCATCAAATTCAAAACCTTGAGAGGAATAAGCTCGTGTAGGGGCAAGGTTCAAGGAATTATAGTAGGAACACCAGGAAGCCCAACCCCAGTAACAACAATATGAACGAATTCAAGTAGAATAATCTTAAAGGACAACGAGGACCAGAAGATAGATGTTATGTATGTAGTGGGGACCACTATGTCAATACTTGTCCCCAACGATCCTCTTGGAGGAATGGGAAGAACCAACAAAATCAAGCTCAACATCACATTCATGCAGTAATTGACAATAGGCAAGCAGACTTGCAACCTTCACCAATCCAGTTGTCTTGTTAGCTCTATGCCTGGCAAGTTTCTATTTTAATTGATACTAGAGCTATTGAATATTTCATTGATCCTAAAGTAGTATCTAAGTTACCTATTAGATTTGGTTATATGTTTGAATCATGGATCATACAATATAGAAATCGGTCAGAGAGAAGGGTAGACCAGTGTCTAGTGTGCAGTGAGTTGGAACTTCCGAGTTTCCGAACTCTAGTCAATTTATATGTGGCCCCTCTAGGTTCATATAATGTAATCTGAGGGTTAATTGGTTAACCAAACACAAGGCCATAGTCAACTGCCAAGACAAAATTGTGAGTTTCCTAGATGATTTGGGAAAGCTTGTATAGATACATGGGGTTCAAAGGCCACGTGAGCTTAGGGAGATTTTAGCCATGCAACTGAAGAAATCATAGAGGAAAGGGTGAATTATCTATGTCATTCATGTTAGACATCTTGAGGACTCAAATTTGATAATTGATAATTATCTTATTCTCAAGGAGTTTCAAGACATGTTTCTAGAAGAATTTCTTGAATTTCCACCCAAATGAGAGTTTGACTTCTTCATGGATTTGGTTCTTGGAACTGAGTCTCATTCCAAGGCTCCATATAGAATGATAAACAAAATTACTTGAGTTGAAGGTTCAACTACAAGAACTTTCAGATAAGGGATTCATTAGACCATGTGTGTCACAGTGGGTAGATCCATTGATTTTTGTCAAGAAGAAGAATGACACTTTACGTTTATGCATCGAGTATAGTATGCTAAGCAAGGAAACAATTAAAAACATGTATCCTCTTTCTAGAATAGATGAACTTTTTGATCAAATGAAAGAGGCTACCATATTTTCAAAGATTGATTTAAGATACAGATATCATCAACTTAGAATTAGGAGGAAGATGTTTCAAAGACTTCTTTCAGAACTTAGTATGGTCATTATGAGTTCATGGTGCTACTTTTTGGGTTAACCAATACACCAATGGCTTTTATGAATCTGATGAATAGTGTGTTTCAAGATTTCCTAGATGATTTTGTGGTAATATTTATTGATGATATATTGATTTACTCCAAGTCTTTAGAGGTGCACAAGAACCACTTAAGGATACTTTTATAGTTCTTCAGAGAGCACAAATTATATGGTAAGTTATCCAAGTATACTTTCTACCAAAGTAGGGTACATTATTTGGGGCATATCATTTTAGCAAAAGGAGTCGTAGTTGACCCAGATAAGATTAAGGCGATTATAGAATTGTTGATACCTCAAAATGTTATAGAAGTTCGTAGCTTCATGGGACTTGCCAGTTATTATAGGAAATTTGTTGAGGGATTCTCTAAGATTGCAGCTCCAATCACCTCACTCCAAAGAAAAGGGAAAAAAAATTAAATGGATAGAAAAATGTGAACTATCCTTCCAAATTTTAATTATATAACTAATTTTAGCTCCTATCCTAACTAAACCTTATCCAAATGGGCCATTCACAGTAATAACAGATGTATCAGGAGAAGGAGTAGGGGGAGTGTTAATGCAGAATGGGCAAGTGGTATCCTATAAATCTAGAAAACTGAAGCATTATGAGCTCAATTATGAAAATGTGGAGGCATTACATATTAGGGAAACCCTTTGAGTCAAAGATAAATCATTTAGGGATTAAATATTTGTTCACACAACAAAACCTTAATGCCATACAAAGGAGATGGTTAGAGTTCCTTAGCCAAAATGATTTTGGGATTGAATAAATTAAGGGTAAGGAAAATAGGGTAGCTGATGCCCTTAGCAGGAGAAGACACCTAGCAGTCATAGCCACAACCATGAAAAATTTGAGGCAACAAGTGTTGTAGAATCTTTAAGGGGATGAGCATTATTCTTTGGTAAATACAGGTCTAGAGGAGAACCTATTTGACTATCATTGTGATGGATATACTTTTGCGTATGATGGGATCCTAAGATATCAAGGAAGGATGTATATTCCAAACCAAGGAGGGTTGAGGAAGTTGATTTTGGAGGATATGCATAATGCAGAACATTCAGGACACCCATGCATGAACAAGATGGTAGAAGATATGAGACCATTATATTTTTGGCTAGGACTTAAGAAGGATGTAATATCATATGTTGCACAATGTTTTGACTGCCTGTATGTCAAGGCTAAGCATATTCACCTAGTGGGACTATTATATACGCACCATGTACTAGACTATAAGTGGCAAGTTATAAGTGTGGATTTCATACACGGGTTACCTTAGTGCGTCCCAAACAACAATGGGAAAGAATAGTAGTTGAGACATATTTTCAACATTGTGGACAATATGTGTTAATACTGAAAATATGTTTGAAGGCAGTGGAGGATGAGGAGCAGGCCACATAGGTCCCAGACATTTTTTATTTAGTCCGTCTCTTCACCGACCTTTACATCTGATTAGAAAAGATGATCCTTTGCTTTCAAAGCTATTAAATTTGGAAGATTCTTACCCACTACATGTTATGAGGGTTTTGTCTTGATCCCTATTTCCTATCAATTCGTATAAGTGGAAGCCCACATACACATTATGCATTGTATAAACCCATTATATTTTCTTTGTCTTCCATTGATTATTAGTGATGCATTAAAACTAGGTAGCAACCAAAGCATTGAAGTGAACAGGGTCTTATCTATGCCATACTAATCAATCCAAGAAACTTTAGTTATTGCCCTCTATAACATATGGTAGTATATTCTTAGGGATGATATATTGTTGTGCTATTTACTTGCATGCCATGGGAACTATCTAATAAGAATGAGTGGCTATTAATACTGTCTATTACGAATAAGTAAGCATAAATAAGGTGAATGAATATCGATCATGCTTAAATCAAATATAACATGTAGATCATATAATAATATAAAAGCATATACATTTGGTTGATTGACAATATTTAGACAAGACTATTAGTATTGTCAAAAAAAATTAGATGGCTTTAATCATCTTGCATTCTTGCAATTATTGTAAGCTATGAGACATTGATTCAAAAAGTTAACTCACTTATTCTCATAGAGGGTAATGTTGTCAACATAATAAAAGTTTCATGTACATAGATTATTATTATATATATTTTCTCTCAGAGCTAGATAAAACAATCATATTAATAGATTCTTTTTGTTCATAACCAACTCTATATAGGAAAATCAAGTTAAAGTAAAAATATAACCAAACTCAATTGCCCTATAATGAAACCAAATCTAGACTATAGCTTGAATCTCATTCACAATTTGCATCTAACTCCTGCTTTGAATCTTAGTTCTAAATAGCTTACTCCTACTTTGAATTTTAGTCATACATGAGAGATTACTCTCACTCTATAACACAGTTCAAAGAATAATCTAAAATTTTCTCTATAAAACACTCTAGAGCATATTTTTGAGAAAAATATCTTTAACCAAATGGACTTCTTGAAATGAGTGCTCTCTACTGGGAATGCAAATTAGGAACTATTTCTAAATTTTTCATTGGGAAAAAACCAATTTAGCTCAACTTCAGTTCTATAGGAGAGCTAAGCACAATATTGATTTTTGTCACAACCCCAAATTTTATCAAACATAATTGGTATTAATATTTTGGACATAATGTGACATAAGTAGAAAAGTAATTAATATGTTGACTGTTGACTTTATATTTATTTTATATTTAAATTATGAATTAGTTAATCATTATGTTTATTAGAAATGCATGAAAGTTTAATTATTATTATTGTTTTTTTTAATAATTGAAATAATGATGCAAAAATTGAGTTTCTTGAGTTGATTATAGGCGTGAAGACGAGAATATGTTCTAGGCAGGGATTACCTAGCCTTCTATAAGTGGTTGATTTGATGGAATGGAACACACACTCATAGTTAATATAAATTCATGATTTTATTTTATTTGATTTTGGACAACCACATGATGCATTTGTTGTGAAAAAATAAATAGTGGTTGTTCATAATTAATTGAAAGACATATTACTGTACTTTTTGTTGATTCAAGTAGCATCGATCAGATAAAACCGTATACCTATCTATTTACATCAAATGAACAAAGATGGTAATGCAGATATATATATTTCATATGAATGATTTATATATCGAACCTCTTCATTATCGAATTGCAATTAAATACATGTCCAAAACATTACCGATATATAATCGGGTTATATTAGAATTGACCTAAATTAGTTATCGGGCTTGTTTGCTTTGATATTGATTCATTATTGGGTGTGTTTATATTGATCTGTTATCTTTTACAATGGTACCGATTAGTTATCATAGACACCAAATGGATCGGTTGACATTTGGAAGAGTCACGACCAACTGACATCTTGGTCGGACATGTCATGTCTAAAAGACATGTCCGATCAAAATGCCACTTGATCGTGACTACCTTACTATATATGCATCATTCAAAAGAAAGGGGATGACATTAAAATAGATACATGTTCATCCTCCATACCTGCAACAAAAGAAAGATCTTCAATATTATTACTATTCTTGTTACAATATTGAAGACAACAATATTATTTTCATAGTCATAATACCAAAATCTTAAATACACCATCTTGCATATAACTTGTTCATTAAATTGGAAATTGCACTAACATTTACATGGTATCAGAGCCATGCTATTGAACCTGAGGCTATTCAATTTTGTGGAAAATTTAAGAACTAGTTTATATCAAGCATCCTATTTCTCTAATGGCCAATGCAATGAGATTCAAAGATAGACTTGGTGTGGGTGATGATTTCTCCGCATGGAAGTTTAGAATCAAGATGATTCTAAGGGAGAGCAAAGTCAAAACTTTTATCAAGACTGAATCTATGGAACCAGAGACCGAACCTAACAAAGCATCATGGATAGAAGGAAATGAAAAAGCAATCAAGATTATTGTTGATGTGGTGAGAAATAACATAATTGAAATTATAAAGAAACATGAAATGACTTTTGAAATGCTCAAAGCACTTGTGAACACATTTGAGATATCAAATGCAAGTCGAACTCTAGCCTTGAAGCGAGAAATTAATCATATAACCATGAGCAAAGGAGAGACAGTAAATGCCTACTTCATGAGGATCTCAACTCTAAGAGATGAACTAGAAACCCTAGGATATGAGATCCAGAGCAAAGAGTTAACACTCATTGCTCTAGATGGGTTACCTAGTGCATGGGAAACATTTGTCCAGGGCATCAGTGCAAGGGACAAATATCCTGAGTTTGAAAGACTAAGAGAAGACTGTCTCCAAGAGGAATCTAGACTGAATAAGAAAGGAATGAAACATAAGAATATAGATGAATACCTACAAGTCCCAAACACTAACTCCACCAAGAAAAACAAGAAAAGGCAGTTTAGGAAGAGAAAAGGTCATCAAGGCAAGAACACTTCAAAGAAGGACTTATCTCACATCCAATATTATAGATGTGATCAGTTTGGCCACTATGTTGCGAAGTGCCCGGAAAGAACCAAGCAACATGCTACATTTGCCAAAGCAAGAAAGACTAAAGGGGAAGATGACTCCAAAAAATACGTACTCTACTCAGCACTCACAAGCCAAGCTTCTAACAAGATCAACTCATGGGTGATTGATAGTGGTTCATCCAGGCACATCACAGGGTTTAGAGAAGTACTTGACTCCATGACGAAGGAGAGTGATGAGGAAGTAACCATCAGAGATGACTCCACACATCTAGTCAGAGGAATGGGAACATGCACCATCAAATTGAAGACATGCATATCCTTGCGGCTCGAAGGAGTACTATATGTCCCCGACATCAAAAGGAATCTAGTCTCTATATCGGCAATGGAAGATAACGGGTACAGAGTGACATTCATTGATAATAGAGTATTGGCTTGGCCAAAGAACTCTTCCATCAAGAAGGAAAAGATCATTGGACAGAGATAGGGCTATCTGTATGAGTTGTGCACAGAACCCAACCTATCCCTAATCAATGAAGCCACTAATGCAAATGAAGTTTGGCATAGAAGATTAGGCCATCTAAATTTGAGGGCTTTATCTTCAATGGGAAACCTTGTCATAGGTCTACCCAAGTTAAAGAAAGATCATTCAGAGGCATGCAAAGGATGTGCCCTAGGTAAAAATACCAAGGGTATATTCCAAAATAGTACTAGGAAAACTAGTAAAGTTCTAGAGTTAGTTCATTCTGATGTATGCAGACCTATGTCCGTACCCTCTCTAGGGGGATTCTTGTATTATGTAATATTTGTTGATGACTACTCTAGGAAGACTTGGATCTACTTTTTGAAATGTAAAGAATCAGAAGAGATCCTCTCTAGGTTTAAAGAATTTAAATCACTAACTAAAAACTGCTCAGGAAACAAAGTTAAAACCCTAAGAACTGACAATGGGGGAGAATACACATCAGATTCGTTTAAAGAATTTTGTAGAGATAATGGGATTAAGAGGGAGATTACTATACCTTATAACCCCCAACAAAATGGGGTAGCTGAAAGGAAAAATAGGACTATAGTCAAAGCTCCCAAGGCCATGATTCTAGATCAAAATGTTAACACAAATCTCTGGGCAGAAGCATCCAACACCACTATATATATACAAAATAGATTCCCACACTCCCATCTTGAAGATAAAACTCTTGAGGAAGTATTCACTAAAATTAAGCCAGATATCAGCCACCTTAGGTTATTTGGGTGTCCTGTCTATATCCATGTACCTAAAGAAAAAAGACTAAAACTAGAGCCTTTTGGAAAAAGAGGAATGCTTGTAGGATATAGTGAAACCTCCAAAGCCTACAGAATCTATGTACCTGGTCAAAGAAATATTGAACTAAGTAGGGATGTAATCTTTGAGGAGGACTTAGCCTTCAAAAGAGCTCAGAGCTCCATAGAACCTGAAATCTATGTCCCTACTTCTAACTTAGATGAAGATCATGTTCCTGAGTTTCAGAGGGAGAATCTAGATGAAACTGAAAATGAAAATGAACAATCACCTAGAAATCTCAAGAAAAGACCACTATGGGCCACCAAAATAGTAGAAGAAGCTCAGAGGTTTGCTACTCCTTCAGGAACCTTCAGAGAAAGCAAAAATCCTAATAAATTTACTAGCTATGTTGCTCTTATGAATGATCTATCTAAAAATGAACTTGGAAATGTAAATGATGCCCTTAAACATCAAGTATGGAAGGATGCTATGTCTGAAGAGTATCAATCCATAATGAAAAGTGATATATGGGAGATTGTTCCTAGGCCAACTAAGAAATTTGTTGTTTCTTCTAAATGGCTTTTTAAGATCAAACATGCAGTAGATGGCAGTATTGAAAAACATAAGGCAAGGTTTGTAGCTAGAGGGTTATCTCAAAAGGAAGGAATAGACTATGAAGAAACATTTTCTCCCGTAGCTAGATATACCTCAGTAAGGACTGTGCTAGCCATTGCAGCAACAAAGGGATGGAAGGTACATCAAATGGATGTAAAGACAACTTTTCTTAATGGAGAGATCTCTGAAGATGTATACCTAGAGCAATCTGAAGGGTTTGAGATTCATCATGCAAAGTCTCATGTGTGTAGACTCAAGAAAGCTCTATATGGGCTTAAACAGGCTCCCATGGCCTAGTATGAAAGAATTGACACATAGCTATCAAAACTAGGCTTCTCTAAAAATGATGCAAATCCTAATCTCTACTACAAATAGGACAAAGGTGATATGCTAATATTGATTTTATATGTTGATGACTTATTAATCACAATAGAAGATCACCTTATAGATCAATACAAGAAAGATCTATCCAAAGAATTTGATATGAAGGACTTGGGATTCCTTCATTATTTCCTAGGGTTGGAAGTATGGTAGAATTTTGATAACATTGTTCTAAACCAAGGCAAGTATACCTTGGACATCCTAAAGAGACTTGGAATGCTAAACTACAGACCCATGACCGCTCCAATGGAAACCAATCTTCATAAACTTAAAGAAGCAGCAATAGAATCACCTTCTACTGACCCCACTCTATACAGGCAGATGATTGGGTCTCTTATGTACCTGGGAAATACAAGGCTAGATATCTACTATGCAGTGAATGCTTTGAGTCAGTTTATGTGTGAGCCAAAGGAGATACACCTGGTTGTAGTAAAACACATTATGAGATATTTACAAGGCACCTTAAATTTTGGTCTCAAGTATGAGAAAGTTGATCTTAATCTACACGGATTCACAGATTCAGATTGGGCTGGAAGTGTGATTGACAAGAAAAGAACTTCTAGGTGCTGCATCAGTTTGGGATCAGCCATGATATCCTGGACCAACAGAAAGCAGTCTTCTGCAGTGCAAAGTTCCACCGAGGCCGAATACATTGCGGCCTCCATGGCTGCCCGAGAAGCAGTGTGACTTAGAAAGTTACTTGTGGGATTGTTTGGTGATCCTATGAAACCTACTATTATCCATTGCGACAATCAAAGCTGCATAAAAATTTAAGTGAATCCAGTGTTCCATGATAGATCCAAGCATATTGAGATTCCATACCATTGCGTGTGAGATATGATAGACAAAAATGTGATCCAATTGGAGTATGTGAATACAAGAGACCAGACTGCAGATATTCTGACCAAACCCCTTTCCAGAGTGAAGGTTGATCACTTCAGAAAAGGTTTGGGTATGATAGAAAGGTAATCTATTTTGTAACCTATACTTGCATATCAATAAGATGTTTAATGTGTAAACTTCTTTGTCATGTTAGGACTTCTATGGGCATAACCCCCTGTGTTCATATTCAAGAAGTGACGACTTCTCAAATATTGTACACTTGTATGGGAACATCATAAGGTGACGATCTTATGATGTTCAAACCAGTTATCGTGATAGGATCTCTGGTATGTCATGGATGTGCCATGATTGTGTTGTGATATTACATTTGAAATAGAATGTTAGTGCACTTATCACAACTTGGATATGTTGAAAATTTAATTATTTTTATATGATTATCCTTAAGTATTGCGTGTGTAGGCAATACTAATATCACATGCTTAGGTGATATCATGTCATTACAATATGACTAACCCCTTGTATCACGTGTTTAGGTGATACTTCATATTTGAATGGTATAATCCTATGTAGAGTAAGATTATGAAACCTCATAAGGAATCCTGACCATCATAAGAAATGAGATGATATATATGGTAACTTTATCTTCCCTAGCTAAGAGGGAGTGTTGATTCAAGTAGCATCGATCAGATAAAACCGTATACCTATCTATTTACATCAAATGAAGAAAGACGGTAATGCAGATATATATATTTCATATGAATGATTTATATATCAAACCTCTTCATTATCAAATTGCAATTAAATACATGTCCAAAACATTACCGATATATAATCGGGTTATATTAGAATTGACCCGAATTAGTTATCAGGCTTGTTTGCTTTGATACCGATTCATTATCAGGTGTGTTTATATCGATTTGTTATCATTTACAATGGCACCGATTAGTTATCATAGACACCAAATGGATCGGTTGACATTTGGAAGAGTCACGACCAACTGACATCTTGGTCGGACATGTCTAAAAGACATGTCTGATCAAGGTGCCACTTGATCGTGACTACCTTACTATATATGCATCATTCAAAAGAAAGGGGATGACATTGAAATCGATACATGTTCATCCTCCATTCCTGCAGCAAAAGAAAGATCTTCAATATTATTACTATTCTTGTTACAATATTGAAGACAACAATATTATTGTCATAGTCATAATACCAAAATCTTAAATACACCATCTTGCATATAACTTGTTCATTAAATTGGAAATTGCACTAACATTTACACTTTTTTTGTTATGTAGCTATTGTTTTTCTTGGGTTGGAAGTGCTTCTCTCTTATCTATTTCTTAGCTTGTACAATAATACATTTGGGTTCATCCTTTTTAAAATATCCGTTTTTAGTCCCGTAGCGGCACTCTTACATTTTTGTCTATGCCACCAAAGCCTTTGATTTGCTTATGTTTGTGATTAAGTTGTTGAACTTAGCAATACTATTGTTCATTTCCCTCATAATGATGGAAAAGGTTGAAGAATTTGACTGTACATTGGCTGCAACATTGCATTTTCTTTAGAGTTTCTACAGCCTGTGAAATTCTTGAGTGCATTTTATGTTCAAATGTTTAAAAATAAAATAGTATTTTTCTCTTGAACCATCTTCCATTGGCCACTGCGTGTTGGTAATCTTTTTTAATTTTTTTTTTAGAATGATTGTGTTTCTTTACTCTCTGCCATATCATGATGTTAGATGCATATCTTTTTCTATGTGTGTTAAATAGTATGTTACATGCATCATGTTGCATCAAATTTCATCCAACCAACTAGTTCTGGATTGCTCGGTACCTTGGGCAGGGTCAGGAACTCCTTATCACTTGAAGGAGCAGCGGGGAATCTTACACTTCATGGTTGGGTGGAAAAGCTCTTGGATTGTATTCTCATCTCGTAGTAGCAGATGGAGAGGAGTCCAAGGTGATCAAACACTTTATAGTATCATTGTTCATATTATTGATGTAATAGACCTTTATGGTCTCTTCTATTGTATTAATCCTCTTTATGAGATGCACATTGTAACTGAATATTGATGTACCTTATATAATTATTTACATTTAAAAAAAAATGGTAGATTTGTAGAAATTAAATCTTTATGAATATTCTCATCTTTACATTTGATATCAAAGCTCTAGGTTTAACACTAGGCCTTATAGTCTACCTTTCTAAAAGATGTGAATTTTGACGCAAGACAACATAATCACCTGAAATGAACAGTAAGAATGGCAATTGGGGTGGTTGTAGCAATGGCCCCAACAATGAGCAGAATGAGAAGCTGGATTAGATCCTTAACCTCTTGACCCAACAGGGAGCTAGGATGGATAACCTTGAGCAAGAGGTTAGAGGAATCCGTGAAGGTGAAAATGAAAATCTTGGGAATGGGGACAAGAGGATTGAGGAACAAAATCAACAAAATGAAGATAATGGGAACAACTGAGGTAGAATTGGAGAAGAATTAAGAAAACACCTTAAGAAGGTCGTACCACCTAAATTCAATGGCCAGACTATTGGGGATGGAGCTAAGGCCGAGATAATCGAAATGGAAAAATACTTTCAACTCTATAACCTATCTAATGAATCTCGAGATATGTGGGATGCATACGATCTTAATAGAGAGGCTACCACCTGGTTAGATAATGAGAGGGTAGAGAAGAATTTGCTACCAGGGGAAGTAACCTAGGAAGTATTCCTCAAACTTTTTAGGAAGAGGTGGATACCTCAACACTTTTTTGATAAGAAGATGACAGAGTTTCAAAACTTGGTCCAAGGCAGTATGTCAGTCACATAGTACTAGGAAAAGTTTTCTTATCTACATAAATATGTACCACAGTACCAGATGGATGAACATTTCAGAATTCATAAGTTCATACTAGGATTAAAACCCTAGATTGGTTCTAAGGTAGATATACACGACCCTTTAACTATGGATGAAGTGTTTGAAAAGGAAAAAAACAAGAGAAGATGCTCCTACAGATGGCCAACTTTCATAAAACCCAAAAATTGAATACTTCAACAAGATATGGAAAGAGGAAGTTTCATTGCAATAGCCAATAGAGAGGCAACTTTCATCAGATTCAAAACCTTGAGAGGAATAAGCTCGTGTAGGGGTGAGGTTCAAGGAATTATAGTGGGAACACTAGGAAGCCTAACCCCAGTAACAACAATAGGACCAAATTCAAGTAGAATAATCTTAAAGGACAACAAGGACCATGAGATAGATGTTTTGTATGTGGTGGGGACCACTGGGTAAGTGCAAGAAGTTGTGTCCACTTTTTGGCCAAAAAGTGGAAGTTTTTTCCCTTTTTTTTTCTGATTTCGTCCTATTTGACCTAAATATTTGAGGCACTTAAAGAATGAATCTTGGAAAAATTCAGTACTAGAAAATGTAGTGCTCTAATTCTACTTTCCAAATATGTAACTTATTTTAATACCTAGATCTTAAAAATGAAGTTTGAATAGGCATTACTAAAACCTATAGTTTAAAAGTCACTTTTTAGGACCATACCATGCCCGTGTACAACAAACATAATTTGACCTAAATGATTTTTTTTTTATAAATCCTTTTGGGAAAAGATCTATAACTCACTCACCTTTGATGAGAATATTTTTTTGTAATTTTTTTCTGCATATTTTTTTTTTTGTTAATTTTTTATTGGGCATAATCATTGTTTTGAAATATTCTTGTGTACGACAAACATAATTTGACCTAAACTTAATATTTTTGGGTTTTTTTTTTAAAAACTGTATAGAATTGTCTCTAGTTTGATGCCATATAAATTTTTTTTCAAAAAACCTAGAAACAAAAAAACATGTTATTTCAAGTTTATAGACCTCTTTCATTAGTAATTATTTGAAAAATAAAAATATTGATCAATTTTATAAAAAAATTATATATTTAGAATCTAGACAGTCTCTACTATAATGGGTTTTCCTTGTTTAAAAAAATTCTAAAAATTTGGTGTTCAGATATATTTTTGAAGTCATTATTTTATATGAAGATTGATTTGGCCTTCAAGTTGCATGTCAAACCAGGTCCAAGCCTAAGGGTCGGCTCTCTAAGCCATTTCCCAAGCCAAAACCGAAGCTACAACTGAACCAAAGTTTAAATTTTTAGAAACAGGATCTTGTTTACAAAACAGGATCCGATTTTGTTTTTTAAAATAATTAAAAAATGTTTAGCAAACGGGATCCCGTTTCCCTTTTTTAAAATTTTAAAATTTATTTATTTTTTTAAAAGTTTTTTTAAATTTTTTTTAAACAAACTATATATACATGAAATATTAAATTTAATTTTAAGTCATATTTCTCTTTCTCTTTTTCCTTTCTTATACTTTAAGTTATATTTTATGTATATATTAGCAGGATGTTTGAGAATGGTTTCAGATCTTTAGGAGTTATAATATACAGATTCTAGATTTTGGAAGATCTTATAAATTGTGACGTAATAGGACCTATAATGTCATAATACAACCTATTATGTCATAATAAGTCCCATTGGTACATAATAGGTCCTAATGTGTCATAATAGGTCATATTGTGTCATAATAGGTCCTATTGTGACATAATATGACCTATTACGTCATAATAGGTCCTATTTTGTCATAAGACCCCTCAAAAGGACCTATTATGACATTATACCTCTTAATAGGAACTATTATGACTTAAGACCGCTTAGTAAGACCTATTATGTCATAATAGGTCCTATAATGTCATAAGACCCCTTAAGAGGACATGTCATGTCATAATAGGTCCTATTATGTCATAAGACCCCTTAAGAGGATGTATTATTATATTATACCCCTTAGTAGGACCTATTGAAGGGTATTATGTCATAATAGGACTGATTATGACATAATAGGACCTATGATGACATAATAGGTCATATTATGTCATCATAGGTCCTATTATGACATCATAGGTCATATTATGTCATAAAATCCCTTAAGAGGAACTATTATGACTTTATACCCCTTAGTAGGACTTGTTAAGAGGTATTATGTCATAACAAGACCTATTGTGACATAATAGGACCTATAATGTCATAATACGACCTATTATGTCATAATAGGTCCTTTTGTGACATAATTGTGAGATTTTGCCAAGATCAAGGGCACAATGAAAAGTATTAAAATAGAGACAAAATAATGACAAGAACAAACTATATTCTCATCAATATGAAAATGATCAACTGGATTCACCAATACAATGAATATAGGCCTGCTTATATAGGAAAGGCCATATGGATGTACGAGCACACAATCATGACATGTGGCTCAATGAGAAATAAGGGTAGGTAAGAAATACTAGGGGTAGGTAGGAGAAATAAGATAATATTCCACAAGAGGTGGATGAACCACCGAATGTGGAGTGTAACAACAAAACAAGACCATAAAAGGTGGAATTTCTCCTACAAGATCTATCCCTATGTGCACACTTCCATAAGTGTCTCAAATCCAAACTACGAAGAGATGCATTATCCTAAGTTAACTTAAGTAAAGTGTAATAATATCCATAATGAGTATTTATTTACACCAACACCCCCCCTTAAGTGCAACTTAGGGGAATGAAGACTCAAGTCAATAATGCAAGATGGGTCCCGACTACTAGGCCATGATAGGTACCCATGTACAATATGCAAATGCAAGAAAAACTATGCAATGCAATCTCTCACAAACAAAGAAAGGGAGAAAACCCAGTGGGAAAAAACTCCCCCCCAAAAGAGAGATGAAAGTACAAAAGACTCCCAAAGAAGAAGGACAAAACCTCAAAGAGGAAAAAGTCCCCCCCATAAGAGAGGAAGGAGAAGTTAGCTAAACCCCCCTAATGAGACATCCCACACCCCCAAGAGAGCTCGCAACTACTGGAACTTACTCTCGGTGAAAGGTTTGGTAAAGATGTCAGCAACCTGCTTCGTTGTAGGACAATACTGCAAATCAATGACCTGCTCCTGAATCAGCTCTCAGATATAGTTCATATGAATCTCGATGTGTTTGGTCTGCTGGTGTTGGATCGGGTTCTTCAAGATTGCAATAGAACTTTGATTGTCGCAATGTAGAACTATCAACTGTGGAGTGGTGAACCCAAACTCTGTGAGAATTTGCTAAAGCCAAATGGTCTCAGTCACTGCGTTAATAGCTCCTCGATACTCAGCCTCAGTCGAAGAGAGAGCAATAGCATGTTGCTTCTTGCTCTGCCAACAAATGGGGTCTGAACCAAGGTGAAAATTGTAACCAGAAGTAGACTTATGATCATTAAGATCGCCAGCCCAATCGGAGTCTGTGTAACCAACCAAGCGAAGTCCTGTGCTTGCTGCATAGTGAATCCCATAGTGATGTGTACCCTGGATGTAATGAAGGATGTGTTTGGCAGCTTTCCAATGAAGCTCATGTGGTTCCTGCATGAAGCGGGAAACCATGCCAACTGCAAATGAAATATCAGGGCATGTATGGGTCAAGTAGATGAGACTACCTACAAGCTGACGATACAAAGTGGCATCAACTAGTGGAGAAGAACAATGAGCCTCAAGCTTGACTCCTGAAAGAAAGGGAGTCAGGGCAGGCTTACAATCAGCCATATGAAAGCGTGCAAGTAGATCAAGAGCATACTTGGGCTACGATAGTGTAATCCTAGAAGGTGACTGTGAAATCTCTATCCTAAGAAAGTAGTGCAAAAGACCCAAGTCAATCATAGAAAATCTATCATGCAAAGCAGATTTGATCCTGCTAATGATGGATGTAGTACTCCCTGTAATGATCAAGTCATCAACATAGAGCACAAGTATCAAGTGAGAGTCATCTTGTCGCAAAATGTAGACATTCGGATCGAAATGACACCTAGTGAACCCTGCGGAGAGAAGAAAGGAATCCATCTTGGCATACCAAGCCCTGGGGGCCTGCTTAAGGCCATAGAGAGATTTCCTTAGTCTGCAAACCAAAGAAGTATCCTGGATGAAACCCTATGGCTACTCCATATAAATCTCCTCATCAAGATCACCATGAAGAAAAGCACTCTTCACATCCATCTGATGTACAACCCAACCATGAGCTGTAGAAATAGCAAGTGTCAAGCGAATGGAGTTCATCTTGGCTACAGGCACAAAGGTCTTAGTATAGTCAACACCTGCTACCTGGGAGAAACCTTTCGCAACAAGCCAAGCCTTGTACTTATCCACACCACCATCAGCTGCATACTTGGTCTGATAGATCCACTTACATCAAACCATTTTTCTCCCCTTAGGGAGATGGACTAAATCCCAAGTGTTGTTCCTCATCAAGGAACTATACTCCTCCTCCATAGCTTGGTCCCACTCAGGAACCCCTGATGCTTCCCTAAATGTCTGTGGATCGGAAGCGGTAGCAATGAATGCATGTGGAAGATCCTGATGTTGTGATCGAGTTCTCCATGTATCTGAAGGATCCCCAACAAGAGAACCGGTGGACTCAAGTCTCTGTCAAGCCCAATGAGGTCTAAGTGGAGGTGGAGAACGAGGCTCCTCAACTACAAGTGGACCCTATGGAGGTGTAACCTTGTGAGTCAGAGTTGAAGGAGTCTCATCATCTGAATCACTAGCATCACTCTCCATAATGGAGGAAGGTGGAGGAGGTAGAGAGGCTAAGCTAGGAGAGCTTTCCTCAAAGTGAACACTCCTCTCAATGAACACCTCATGTGTCTCAGGATCCATCAGTCTATATGCCTAAACAGACTCAGGATATCCAGCAAATATGCAAGGCCGAATTTGAGGTTCCAATGCCTTGCATTTCTGCAGAGGTATGCGAGCCCATGCTGGACACCCAAAGACTCTGAAATGTCTCACAATCGGTTTGCTACCAACCCAAGCTTCAAAAGGAGTAATACCTTGCAAATATTTGTGAGGAGCCCGATTCTGGATGTGTATGGCACAACTGATAGCCTCTGCCCAAAAGGCGGGATCAAGAGAATGTGCATGTATCATATAGCTAGCCATTTCTTTGAGAGTTCTATTCTTGCGTTCTGCAACTCCATTTTTTTGTGGAGTGTATGCAACAGAATGCTGAAGATCAATTCCCTCAAGTGTACAAAAATCCTCAAGCCTCTTGTTCACATATTCCCTTCCATTATCTGTACGAAGAATCTTGACCACTTTCCTAGATTGCTTCTCCACATGAGTCTTGAAGTCCTGAAACCTATCAAATACTTCACTCTTATGAATGAGAAAGTAGACCCAAGTGAAGTGAGAGTAGTCATCAATGAAGGTGAGGACATAGTGGGCCTTGCTAAATGAAGGTGTTAGAAATGGACCTGCTACATCATTGTGAACAAGTTGAAGAACTTCCAAAGGTCTCCAAGCTTTCCCCTTATCAAACTTATCCTTGGGATGCTTGCCCATGGAACAATTTGAACATACACCCTCTAAAAAACTGATTCAAGGTAGACCTGTGACCATGTCTTTAGTACTGAGCTGCTAAAGATAGCGGTAGTTGAGGTGACCAAACTGCTCATGCCATAGCTTACTTTCGGAATTTGAATGAGTAAGCAAGGCCCTAGAAGGTGAACTTGGCACAAAGTGGGAGAATGAATAAAGCCTTGAGTTGTCATTGACTTGTCCCACCACTACCAAGGCATCATCATCAAGTTCCTTTACCACAACGAAATCTAGTGTAAACTCAACCCTTTTCCCATTCCCATAGTGAGTGATTTGGTAGATAGAGAGAAGATTGGTCGACAAGTTAGGAACATAGAGAACATTCTCAAATGTTCCATCATCCATGTCAACTGAACCTTTCCCTTCAACCTCTACTTGTGTATCATCACCTATGTAAATGTGAGGTACTTTAGATGGCTCCAATGAAGAAAACTACTCCTTTGTAGAACCCATGTGATATGAGGCACCCGAGTCATGTATCCATTACTGTGAAGAACCTGTTGTAGCCACAAATGCTTACCCTTTTCCCTTAGAATGTGAGGAAGAGGAAGGAGATGAATCCTTCTTTGTGTAGGCGGATGGCAAGTTGATGTTGTTTTTCTTAAGAAGATTAGTCAACTCATCAACTTGTTTTGTGTGGCATCGATTCTCATCACGATTATACTTCTTGCAATATGCACAAGTTGGTTTATCCTTCTTAGGTCGTGTCCCTTTCTTGGAAGAGGATGAAAAATCACCTTGTGATGGAGATGATGATTGTCCTTTTTCCTATTGTGGCTTAGACTTGGAGTGCTTCTTCTTCTTGTTGGAATCTTTGCCTTGACTTCCTTGATTCCCTTGATTAGCCATCAAAGCCTGGGACTTTGAAGACTTGAGAAGCCCCATGTTCAACAACTTAGATTGTTCCAATATCAACATTTCTGTGAAAGCATCAAATGAAGACATAACATAGGAACTCCCCACTATCAAACGATGAGTTTGGAAGCTAGACACAAATGCTGCATATTCTGGTGCAAGCTTGTCCAACAAGTTGAATATCAACTAAGCATCCTTTTTGTCAATTCCACAATTCTTAAGCTTTGCTCTTAGCTCATTTTCTTTGGTGACATAATTTTGGATTGTATCAAAACTCTTGGGATCCAAGTTGGTGAGCTCATTGTCAATCTTATAACCTCTGATTTCATCAACTTGACCATACAATTTCTGAAACATATCCCAAGCATCTTTGATTGTAGTACACTTCTCAATATGAAAGATGAGGTCATCTGATACATACTTGTGCAAAGTTCCAAGAGCCATGCAATTCTTAGTGAGCCATTCTAACTGAGCATTAGGATCAGCCTTAGGATCAGGTGGTGCTACTATTGTTCCATCTATGTAATGCGTGAAACCTTTTTCCATTAATTTGGTCCATACTTTAATTTTCCATGATGCATAATTATGTGGAGTTAAAGGTGGAAATTTATGAGAACTCATTACAACAAAAATGAAAGAGAACAAGGAAAGAGAGGCACAATCACACAAGACACCCCCCCAAATTCACTCAATCAAAGAACCCCCCCAAAAGTGATGATTTGGCACTTTATACTTAGTGCATGTACAATGGGCCACTTGCAAAAAATGGCAAAGTGGACTTCTGATTTCAATTTTACAACAGCCTTAATAAGGCCAAAAGAGACTCAAACTAATAATGCAAGAGATCTAAACTAAGATCCAAGCAATTTACAAGTACCAAATAGGCCAAATAAGACCAATATTTGAAAGTACAATTTCTACTTAAAATCTCTAAAATCTGATCATAGATTATGAAAGTAGATGAAAAAAATGCACTTAAAAAAAAAATGGCACCTGAAAAGGAGGTCGTATGAGCTCAAACGAGGCCTTTGAAGTTGCAGAATTGAGGATTAGATAGGTACAACTGAGAGAATCAGAAAATTCTGAAAAACCTGTGCACCAAAACTAGAAAATAACCACACCACTACGAAGAGTACGAAAAAATATCCCAAATCAAAAAAAATTGCATAAAAAAAAGGAGCAAAATTGAGCAAGTTATGGGCCTCCAAAGTTGACCCAAAAATCCAAACTGCTCAACTTAGAGGGGTCTAAAAATTTCCAAAGAAAATGTTGACTAGGCGCTGACTGGGTGCTGACTATGCGTTGCTGACTGGGCAGAAGGTACAGATCCCAAAAATAATTTTCAATTTTTTTTTTCTTCAAATTTTTTTTTCAAACTGGAAAATAATTTTCAGAAAAAAAATAATTTTTTTTTTTTAAAGAAAAATCTGAAAATTCTGTACTGTACCGCTCGAATTGGGCAGAAAATTTCCTCCACACCCAAAAATTGATTTTCGCCAAAATAGGTCAAATTTATACTCAATTTTTATGGAAACAGCCTCCCGGATGCAATGGTGATGTCAAAAATGCTCTAAGATGCCTCCAAAAAATGCAGTCACTCAAATCTGAAAATAGAAGCCTTCCACGATGTCTCCAAAAACCAATTAATGAATCCCTAATGGCTCTGATACCATGTGAGATTTTGCCAAGATCAAGGGCACAATGAAAAGTATTAAAATAGAGACAAAATAATGACAAGAATAAACTGTATTCTCATCAATGTGAAAATGATCAACTGGATTCACCAATACAATGAGTATAGGCCTGCTTATATAGGAAAGGCCATATGGATGTATGAGCACACAATCATGACATGTGGCTCAATGAAAAACAAGGGTAGGTAGGAGAAATAATTTAATATTCCACAAGAGGTGGATGACCCACTGAATGTGGAGTGTAACAACAAAACAAGACAAAAAAAGGTGAAATTTCTCCTACAAGCTCTACCCCTATGTGCACACTTCTATAAGTGTCTCAAATCCAAACTATGAAGAGATGCATTATCCTAAGTTAACTTAAGTAAAGTGTAATAATATCCATAATGAATATTTATTTACACCCTTTTGTGACATAATAGGTCCTTTTATGTCATAATACCCCTTAAGAAGACCTATTATGACATTATACCTCTTACTAGGACCTATTATGACATAAGACCCCTTAGTAGGACCTATTATGACATAATAGGATCGATTATTATATAATAGGACCTATTATGTCATATAGGTCCTATAATGTCATAAGACCCCTTAAGAGAACCTGTTATGTCATAATTGGTCCTATTATGTTATAAGACCCCTTAAGAGGACCTATTATAACATTATGCCCCTCAGTAGGACCTTTTAAAGGGTATTATGTCATAAAAGGACCAATTATGACATAATATGATCTATGATGATGTAATAGGTCCTATTATGTCATTGTAGGTCCTATTATGACATCATAGGTCATATTATGTCATAAAACCCCATAAGAGGACCTATTATGACTTTATACCCCTTACTAGGACATGCTAAGGGGTATTATGTCATAATAGGACCTATTGCGATATAATAAGACCTATAATATCATAATACAACCTATTATGTCATAATAGGTCTCATTTTGACATACTAGATCTTATTATGACATAATATGACTTATTATGTCATAATACGACCTATTATATCATAAGACCCCTTAAGAGGACCTATTATGACATAAGACCCTTTAGTAGGACCTATTATGACATATGTAGAGAAAGATAAGTTGGTTGGAAGAGAGAGATGGTATATTTAGATAGAGTTGAGGGGTATTATGTCACAACAGGACCTATTGTGACATAATAGGACCTACAATGTCATAATATGACCTATTGTGACATAATAGGTCCTATTGTGACATAATATGACCTATTATGTCATAATACGACCTATTATGCCATAATAGGTCCTATTATGTCATAAGACCCCTTAAGAAGACCTATTATGGCATTATACCTCTTACTAGGACCTATTATGACATAAGACCCCTTAGTAGAACCTATTATGACATAATATGATAGATTATCACATAATAGGACCTATTATGTCATAATAGGTCCTATTATGTCATAAGACCCCTTAAGAGGACCTAATATGACATTATACCTCTTACTAGGACCTATTATGACATAAGATAGACCTTAGTAGGACCTATTATGACATAATAGGGTTTATTATCACATAATAGGACCTATTATGTCATAATAGGTCCTATAATGTTAGAAGACCCCTTAAGAGGACCTATCATGTCATAATAGGTCCTATTATGTCATAAGACCCCATAAGGGGACCTATTATGACATTATACCCCTTACTAGGACCCGTTAAAGGGTATTATGTCATAATAGGACTAATAATGACATAATAGGATCTATGATGATATAATAGGTCCTATTATGTCATCATAGGTCCTATTATGACATCATAGGTCATATTATGCCATAAAACCCCTTAAGAGGACCTATTATGACTTTATACCCCTTACTAGGACTTGTTAATGGGTATAATGTCATAATAGGACCTATAATGTCATAATAGGACCTATAATGTCATAATATGACCTATTATGTCATAATAGGTCCCATTGTGACATAATAGGTCCTATTATGACATAATACGACCTATTATGTCATAATACGACTTATTATGTCACAAGACCCCTTAAAAGGACCTATTATGACATTGTACCTCTTACTAGGACCTATTATGACATAGACCCCTTAGTAGGACCTATTATGACATATGTAGAGAAAGATAAGTTGGTTGAGAGAGAGAGATGGTACTTTTAGAGAGAGTTAAGGGGTATTATGTCATAACAGGACCTATTGTGACATAATATGACCTACAATGTCATGATATGACCTATAATGTCATGATATGACATGTTATGTCATAATAGGTCACATTGTGACATAATAGGACCTATAATGTCATAATATGACTTATTATGTCATAATAGGTCACATTGTGACATAATAGGACCTATAATGTCATAATATGACTTATTATGTCATAATAGGTCACATTGTGACATAATAGGACCTATTGTGACATAATAGGTCCTATTGTGACATAATATGACCTATTATGTCATAATATGACCTATTATGTCATAATATGACCTATTATGTCATAATAGTGTCCTATTATGTCATAAGACCCATTAACATGACCTATTATAACATAAGACCCCTTAGTAGGATCTATTATGACATAATAAGATCGATTATCACATATTAGGACCTATTATGTCATAATAGGTCTTATAATGTCATAAGACCCCTTAAGAGGGCCTAACATTATACCCTTTTGTAGGACCCGTTAAAGGGTATTATGTCATAAGAGGACTAATAATGACATAATAAGACCTATGATGATGTAATAGGTCCTATTATGTCATCATAGGTCTTATTATGACATCATTGGTCATATTATATCATAAAACCCCTTAAGAAGACCTATTATGACTTTATACCCCTTACCAGGACTTGTTAAGGGGTATTATGTCATAATAGGACCTATTGTGACATAATAGGACCTATCTTATGTGGGTAGGGGGTAAGGGGAGGTGTATAGAGATAGCGAAGATAAAGAGTAAAGAGTTAAGGACGTGAGAGAGAGGTAGAGACATAGTTTTAGATTTTGGGAGAGAGGGGACAAAGTGAGATAGAAAGGAAAAAAAAGACAAAGAGAAATGTGACTTATATATAAATTTTATATTTCATGTATATATAGCTTGTATTTTTTTTTTATTATTATTATTATTATTATTATTATTTTTAAAAAAATGTGATCCCATTTTGTTTTTGAAACGAGATACGAGATCCAGTTTTAGAACGGGATCCCATTTTGTTTTTGAAACGGGATCCCATTTTTAGATCTAGGCTCAGGATCCCAAAGCTAAACGGGATCCCATTTCAAATTTTGGCTCGGGATCCTGATGGGAAAGGGGATCCCATTTCGTTTCTAATGTGTTTCGTGAGATTTGCCTTTTTTTTGTAAGTGTAAAAATTCCATACTAAGTGGACACAACTTTGTGCACTTGCCCCACTATGTCAATACTTGTACATAATGATCCTCTGGGAGGAATGGGAAGAACCAGCAAAATCAAGCTCAACATCACATTCATGCAGTAATTGACAATAGGCAAGACTTCCAACCTTCACCAATCCAGTTATCTGGTTAGCTCTATGCCTAGCAAGTTTCTATTTTAATTGATACTGGAGCTATTGAATATTTCATTGATCCTAAAGTAGTATCTAAGTTACCTATTAGATCTGGTTATATGTTTGAATCATGGATCGTACAATATAGAAATCGGTTAGAGAGAAGGGTAGACCAGTGTCTAGCGTGCAGTGAGTTGGAACTTCCAAGTTTCTGAACTCTAGTCAATTTATATGTGGCTCCTCTAGGTTCATATGATGTAATCTTAGGTATTAATTGGTTAACCAAACACAAGGCCATAGTCAACTGAAAAGACAAAATTGTGAGTTTCCTAGATGATTTGGGAAACCTTGTATAGATACATGGGGTTCAAAGGCCACGTGAGCTTAGGGAGATTTTATCCATGCAACTGAAGAAATCATAGAGGAAAGGGTGCATTATCTATGCCATTCATGTTAGAGATCTTGAGGACACAAATTTGATAATTGATAATTATCCTATTCTCAAGGAGTTTCAAGACGTGTTTCCATAAGAATTTCCTGAATCGCCACCCAAATGAGAGTTTGACTTCTTCATGGATTTGGTTCTTGGAACTGAGTCTCATTCCAAGGCTCCATATAGAATGACAACAACAAAATTACTTGAGTTGAAGGTTCAACAACAAGAACTTTCAGATAAGGGATAAGGGATTTTTGTTAAGAAGAAGAATGACACTTTACGTTTATGCATCGAGTATAGGATACTAAGCAAGGAAACAACTAAAAACATGTATCCTCTTTCTAGGATAGATGAACTTTTTGATCAAATGAAAGAGGCTACCATATTTTCAAAGATTGATTTAAGATACAAATATCGTCAACTCAGAATTAGGAGGAAGATGTTTCAAAGACTTCTTTCAGAACTCAGTATGGTCATTATGAGTTCATGGTGCTACTTTTTCGGTTAACCAATAGCTTTTATGTATATGATGAATATTGTGTTTTGAGATATCCTAGATGATTTTGTGCTAATATTTATTAATGATATCTTGATTTACTCCAAGTCTTTAGAGGTGCACAAGAACCACTTAAGGAGACTTTTACAATGCTTCAGAGAGAACAAATTATATGGTAAGTTATCCAAGTATACTTTCTACCAAAGTAAGGTACATTATTTGGGGCATATCATTTTAGCAAAAGGAGTCGCAGTTGACCCACATAAGATTAAGGTGATTATAGAGTGGTCTATACCTCAAAATGTTATAGAAGTTCGTAGCTTCATGGGACTTGCCAGTTATTATAGGAAATTTGTTGAGGGATTCTCTAAGATTGCAGCTCCAATCACCTCACTCCAAAGAAAAGGGAAAAAAAATTGAATGGATAGAAAAATGTGAACTATCCTTCCAACTTTTAATTATATAACTAATTTCAGCTCCTATCTTAACTAAACCTTATCCGAATGGGCCATTCACAGTAATAACAGATGTATCAGGAGAAGGAGTAGGGGGAGTGTTAATGCAGAATGGGCATGTGGTATCCTATAAATCTAGAAAACTGAAGCATTATGAGCTCAATTATGCACCACATGATTTGAAGTTGGCTAGCATAGTTCACGCTTTGCAAATGTGGAGGCATTACCTATTAGGGAAACCCTTTGAGTCAAAGACAAATCATCTAGGGATCAAATATTTGTTCACACAACAAAACCTTAATGCCATACAAAGGAGATGGTTAGAGTTCCTTAGCCAATATGATTTTGGGATTGAATAAATTAAGGGTAAGGAAAATAGGGTAGCTAATGCCCTTAGTAGGAGAAGACACCTAGCAGTCATAGCCACAACCATGAAAAATTTGAGGCAACAAGTGTTGTAGAATCTTCAAGGGGATGAGCATTATTCTTTGGTAAAGACAACTCTAGAGGAGAACCCATCTGACTATCATTGTGATGGATATACTTTTGCGCATGATGGGATCCTAAGATATCAAGGAAGGATGTATATTCCAAACCAAGGAGGGTTGAGGAAGTTGATTTTGGAGGAGATGCATAATGCATAATATTCAGGACACCCATGCGTGAACAAGATGGTAGAAGATATGAGACCATTATTTTTTTGGCTAGGACTTAAGAAGGATGTAATATCATACGTGGCACAATGTTTTGAATGCCTTTAAGTCAAGGCTAAGCATATTCACCCAACGAGACTATTATATACGCACCATGTACCAGACTATAAGTGGCAAGTTATAAGTGTGGATTTCATACATGGGTTACCTATGTCAAATAATAGGCGTGCCATTATATTGGTGGTTGTGGATAAGCTAATTAAACTAGCACACTTTATTCTAGGGAATCTTAAGGATGGTTGTTTTACCCTTGCATGGAAATTTGTGCAAGAGATCTTCAGATCACATGGAGTGCTAGAAATGATCATTTCAGATATGGATACCAGGATGACTTCTAGGTTTTGGAAAACTTTAAATGTTGCCTTGGGAACAAGATTGAATTTTAGCATAGCCTATCATCCACAGAAAGATGGGAAAACTGAGTGAGTGAATCAAGTCATGGAGGATTTGTTTAGAATGTATTGTATGGACCAAAAATACATACAATAGTTCCCTTAGTGGAGTTTGCATACAATAGTTCTTTCCATTCATCTTTCAGAATGACACGTTTTGAGGAACTTTAAGGGAGGAAGTGTCATACCCCTATCAGTTGGGATAGGGTGGAAGATAGAGTTGTTGTTGGACCTGATATGCTCAAGGAAATGGAAGAGAAAATGAAGGTGATTAAGGGGAGATTGAAGGAAGCTGCAGATAGGCATAAGAGCTATGTAGACAAGAACATGTCATTTAGGAATTTTTCAGTTAGAGATAAGGTACTATTGAGGGTCAAACCTCGTAAGAGTTTGATCTCTTTTGGAAAGTCTTCCATGCATGCACCTAGATATGTGGGACCCTTCGATGTATTGGAAGTAATCAAATCAGTTGCTTATAGACTCGCTCTACTACCTGCTCTCACCCGAATACACAA
The DNA here is from genome assembly GCF_030272615.1 of Cryptomeria japonica. Lineage (NCBI taxonomy): Eukaryota > Viridiplantae > Streptophyta > Pinopsida > Cupressales > Cupressaceae > Cryptomeria > Cryptomeria japonica. Next base: position 128,367,617 of record NC_081409.1, on the reverse strand, counting down.
TGTAGTTCATATTTCTTTGCTTAAACCATATCACCCTGATACTTCTCACATTCTTGATTGGCATGCCTTATAGGTCCAGGATCTAGGAGTGGTGCTAGTGGAGCCCAGTCAAGTTATTGATAGGTGCACGATTAGATTGCACAACAGAGATATTGTGCAATATAAGGTCCAGAGGGACCAATATTCAGTGGATAGTGCCACGTGGGAGAATGTTGAGGATATTGAGCATTCTTTTCTACACTTATTATGTTGGACACTTTTTATATACTTGTGCATGTTTATTAAGACATTGGGACAATGTCTCTTCTTAGTGGGGAAGGATGTCACAACCCCAAATTTTATGAAACATAATTGGTATTAATATTTTGGACATAGTGTGACATAAGTAGAAAAGTAACTAATATGTTGACTATTGACTTTATATTTATTTTATTTTTAAATTATGAATTAGTTAATTATAATGTTTATTTAGAAATGCATGGAAGTTTGATTGTGATTATTGTTTTTTTTTATAACTAACATATTGATGCAAAAATCAAGTTTCTTGAGTTGATTATAGATGTGAAGACGAGAATATGATCCAAGCAGGGGTTACCTAACCTTCTGGAAGTGGTTGATCTGATGGAATGGCAAACACACACGTAGTAAATATAAATTCATGATTTTATTTTATTTGATTTTGGCCAACCACATGATGTTTTTGTTGTGAAAAAAAATATTGGTTTTTCATAGTTAATCTAATGGCTTCCTTGATTGATTTGAAATAAAGAAATGATAACAAAAATAACAAAATAGACATATGAGATTTAATTGAAATTATTATTATTGATGAAATTACAACACTATAGTGTTTCTTTTAGTCTATATATATATATATAAACTTATGTTTCTCATCTTCTTGAATTATCATCATATTTTGATTGTAATTCATCTGACTATCATCACAATGAGCTGCCAAAGATCTTACCTTGCAGCAGCTGAATGCAGATCACACTTCACCAAGGAATATTAGAGTATAACACACCCCCACTTAGAATATGCATTTAATGCACTAGTCAAGGGTGTATACACAATGTAGACTCTACCAATTACTATTTATTTTTAATTTAACATCTTTTATTGCGTGTAAACAACTATCTTGCTGAAGTCAATTTACCGATGGTTTATTTTTATGTAAGTTTTTTATATATTTTAGAAATAATGTATTATAAATTTTAATTTGGGGATAGTTTCATGTAGGGTATTATTACAAAAAAATGAAATGAGAATTGTTCAATTTATTTTGGATCAAGTTAACATTAGAAGAGGTGGAGAGAATTGTGAAGAGATGAGGATCATTTACAATAAAGAGTGTGAAGATTGTGGGGTTAATCCATGCATTCTATTATCAAGTTGAAAAAAAGGGAAAGAGAAGATGTTTCGAAGAACTGAGCATTATTTGAAAATATTTTGAAAGCTTATTTATAATGTAAGAGATTGAGAAATGAGTTCTTAAAGATTATTGAAAGACATTTCTATTTAGTTTAAAGAGTATGTATCTAGATAATTAGGGTTGCTTGTTACTTTTTTTGAAAAAAAGAGAAGCACACAATAACACTAATTAATAAATAGAGCTTAGAAATCTCAATATCTTTGTTTTATTTTGTAAAGAGTCAATTAAATTTTACTTATAGAAGAAGTGTTTACCAATTAGTTGGTTTAGGGAATGTATGAATTTGTGAATTGTAAGCTTACATGTATTTTTTTATTCACATATTTTTCATTTATATTCCTAGTACTTCAAATCATGCTATTAAAAAGGAAAACTAATATTTTATGAGTTAATTAGGTAAATAAACAAATCAAGTATATATATATAAAATGTAGTGTATTTGTTGGTTAGCTGGAGTGTAATAGATCAAATAAAGCAATATTAGATAAAAAATAGAATCAAACTATTAATAGCAATAAATCAAATGAGAGATTGCTCAGATTTGTAATCAAATAATGATTTAATAGTAACAATGTGATCATATCATCTTATAAGTGCTATGAAAATTTATAGTAAGATTTAATAATATTGGGTCAATGAAACCCTCTAATGTAAGATCATAATAAGAATTCTCTATTTTGAAAAAATATGTCAATAATGAATTGTAGATGCTACAATAGCTAGATAAGATAATGACAACATATAGATAATAGAAAAGATGATAAAGATAAGACCATATATGATGACTATAAGTGAATAGTATAATTGTGTTCAATTCAAGTGCATCCAACAAGAAAATGTAGTGTGACAAGTCAAGTAAATAAAAAAATATAAAGGATAAAATGGTGAAAGATGAAAAAGGTTTAAAGGATGAGAAAAATATGAAATGAAACAATATGATGGAATCAAGAGATTGGTCATGTAAGAAAGCAATGATAAATAACAAAACTATAAAGTAATATCACCAATGTTTGAGGTTATTTATTTTCTATATTATATATGTGACCTCAAGTGTATTTTCTCTTTACCTTGACAGAATTTCAAAATTCAATTCAAGTCTAACATGAATTTAGTAATTTATTTTGGGTCTTATATAAAAACATGTTTGGGAAACCTAATAGTATGTTATATCCTAGTTCTCTATCCAAGAATTGAAAGGTAACATCTATTGTGATAGGTCCTACTTGCACTGGTAGTGTAACCACACCTTTTGAAGGGCATTATTCATCATCATATGCCTTGATGTTTATTCTCTTTTTGGGATCAATGTGAAGCTTAGAATAGCCCAGTGCCTTGACCAACTTTAGTGTACAGATGTTAAGACCACCTCCTCCATCTATGAGTACTCTTATGACCTTCTTCTTATGTATATAATCTCTAGATGTAGTGGATCATTGTGAAAAGACCTATTAGTAGGAACATCTCATTCTGTGAAAGCAATATGGGTAGAAGTAGCCAAATTCCCTACCATGGAATTAAAATTATTTTTCATCTATGTCCCCGACAACCACTGAGTCTTGAAGAGATTTATCTAGGATAGCTCTGTGATTTGGTGATATGCGCAATAACTCAAAAAGGAATTATTTGTGATGGGGTTTTCTTCAGTTTCTCAACCACATTATAGTTTCCTATTGTTGGTGAATGATTTGATGGTACCCCTTATAAGGTTACTTTTGATCGGCACGTGATTATTGCACAATCTCTATCTCTTGGATTTACTATGATAGTAGTCACTATGTTATCTCTTGTAAGGGATTTTACCCCATCAAGATATGTTGTGCTATCAAGGTTTATTTTATATCCCATTTTATAATCATCATGTGGAATTCTGACACCCATAAATTTTCCTATAACCTCATCATCTTCAAACCATCCTGAATATGGTGGTTATTCCTACCCCCAGTCTATAAGACAATTATTCTCATCTTTATCATACCTCGGTGCTTCTGACATCATGCAAACCTCTTTATCACAGTTATCTGTCCATTGACTTTTCTCATCATCATTTGTCCCATCATCAAATTTATCATTTGGGCCAATGTTTATTGAATCTCCTGGGCTAATAGCATGAATGGTATAGTTGTATGAGACCTTGGTATGGTTAGCAGTGTTGTCTTGTGTTCTTGATGTTGATGCCTTGCCTTTGTCTTGTTTGAAAAAATGGTCTTCAAAGATGGTGTGATTTGCGTTTGTCAAACCTTTTTTTGCATCTATTGTGATATCACCTTGGTCTATCAAATCCTGAATTAGGTTCTTCAACTTGTAGCAACTTGCACTCTTATGAGCCTTTGTGCGATGGTAGTCATAGAAATCATTATCATTCCACTAGTTTGGTTTGAAGGTACCTGGTTCATAGACTCTAGACTCTAATCTCTGGCAATGTGATCACATTTGTTTGTATCAATTTCTTTAACACTGATTCAATGGGATCTCTTAGAGGCATGTAATTCTTTCTTGGAGCATTCATCCTTGGGAATATTGTATTTTTAGCTGGTGTAGTGTTTGCATTTGTTGACACTGTATTATTTTGTGGATATGGACTGGTCCTTGTAAAGATAGAGTTGGTTGAGCCCTGTTCACTATGGGGCATCTAGACAACACCATCATTAGTCACATTCTTTTTTCTTGACTAGAACTTACGTTTATCATTATTTGTGTTGTTTGTAGAAACTCCATATTTTATAATGCCTTTCTCTACAAGCCTTTTCTCACATTTTAAGGCTTTTTCTGTGATTTGTTTGAATGAGGTCAAAAACTACATTTGGATTGGGTATTTAATATTTGGAATTAAGTTCTCTAAAAACATGTCAACTTGTTTAGTTTCTGGAATATGACTCTCACATCTTCGATAGAGAGATCTCCAACTTTGTATGAAGGATACAAATGTTTCATTTTCCTTTTGTTTTGTAGTGCATAGATACATTAATGTAACTAGGCTATCAATGTTATGTGAAAAATTTGCAATGAATTGTTCAGGTAGCTCACCCCATGATGTGATCTTTGGTGGAAGGTGTGAAAACCATTCCAAAGAGGAACCTCTAAGACTCTTAGGAAACAACCTCATCATATAGGTGTCCTCATTTGAAACCTCTATACAAAAAAAATTCTGATGTGATCCCTAGAATCACCTTTCCCTCAGTATTTGTCAAATTTTGGGTTTTCAAAGTGTGGAGGAAAAGCGTAAATTTATAGTGTATGATCAAAGGGATAAGGATGTAAGTCCTACATTGTATAATTCTTGTTGTCATTACCAGTTTGCATAGTCATCACTTGTTGTTGGAGATTCCGTATTTGTTGAGTTATAATTTTTGTTTGAGTTAATGGTGCATTCTAGACATACATTTTTTCCACAAAAGGATTAGTAGTCGTGTAAGTAGGAACTTATTGAAATGTACCATAACTGTAATTGTGCATGTTACGACTTTCGCTAGGTGTTATGAAATAAGAAAATTGTGAACCAATGTTTCATTGAGTTGCACCCATTATATTAGCATACAACCTGGATTTATGTTTTGATGATTGTATGTGGAACCTATTAAGTGGGAGACCAGTGGTTGTGTTGCACTTGTCATATGGGAAATATGTGAGGCTTGTGTTTGACTTGGTGCAAGAGAATTTGATATTGTTGGTGTGGTTTGAGAAGTTATAGTAGCCTGTGTTTGTATGCTAACATTCATAGTTGAGGATGGTGAACTTTCTTGAGGACTTGTGTTTGATACCAAAGTTTCTTGAGTTGACAATGTTTATGCACTTTGGGAGGAACTTAAAGTCATATCTTGTGTTTGTGTTACATTGGGTACTTGACTGCTATTTTGAATTAAGGTGATTCTTGGTGGTAAGATTGTTGTGACATCAAAATCTCAAGGTAACTTGGCACCATTATGTAATAACAAAGAAAGATACCTATCTCTGTCATGATTTATAAGAGCATTTAGAATCATGAGGATGTGTGGGTTTTGTTGAGCAGCCTCAATCTCTTCATGTGTCAAGTTTTGTTGTAGCTCTTGTATTCTTGGCATGACATAAGGATTCAACTATTTATAGGTTTGATTGTTTAGTATATCCATGTTCCAAGTAGGGTTAATCGATGGGTCGTTGTTTGGATCTATTTTACCCTTTTCTTTTTGTGACCTTGTGATAGGCATTTAAGACTTCTTTATGAGGATGCTAAGACCTAATGAAAGATGAAAATAGACCTAGGATATGAATGCAAGACTCTAGACCAAATAAAAGTGATGTATGTAAAACAAGACCTAACTCTCTATTGGGGATTAGGACATGGAATTTATTGATGACTTTGGTGAGGTGTTTTTAATGTAAGTCTCTCAAGTTCTTGTTGAAGGATATCTTTCGCAATTTCTCTATCAATTCTGTAGGAAATCTTATATTCTTGATTTATTTCAAACTCAACTCCTGTGTATTGAGGTGCAATTGTCTTTAATTCACAAGCCAAGTTATCTAAGCCATCAAGGATTTCTCATTGACCATCGTTCGACACTAGATTAGGTTGCTCAAAGGGGAGAAAACCATCACCTAGTAGACCAATCATGACTCATTCTATGACCTTCTAAGATGATTATGCAAGTGATGATGAACTATGACAGACATATATGGAGCCTAAACAAGGACTTAAAATAGATATTATGACATCACTATTACGAATATTTATACAAATGTTATGAGGAGGCTAATGGGGCAGAAATGAGGAATTTATAAGGACTATGTAAAACTAAGCAAGGACTTGTGTGATCATTATGATGATGTATATGGGAACTTTATGAGGATATAGATGAAGACTGTGCAAGGACTATGCAAGGACTTATACAAAGTAAGGACGCAAATGAGTAATATAATGAGGACTTATGAAAAGTAAGGACGCAAATGAGGACTATGATGAGGACTTATGTAAGAACTTATGCAAAGTAAGGATGTAAATGAGGACTATGAAAGGACTTATGCAAATTAAGGACGTAAATGAGGACTATAGTGAAGACTTATGCAAAGTAAGGATGTAAATGAGGGCTATAATGAGGACTTATGCAAAGTATAGATGTAAATGAGGACTATGAAAGGAATGATGTAAAACCTAAGGATTCTTGGAAAACCTATGGTCACAAGTATGTAAGATATCTTTGCTGTGAAAATTTTGGACCTTGTTGAGTTGTTGGATGTTTCAAGATAAACTTTGTTTTAAGTAACTTTGTTTGTGGGATAAAATCTTTTTCCATTTCTGAGAACACTGTCTAAAGATAAGTATAGCTAGATGAATTGTGTTCTGACAAAATTTGAAAATTCAAAGTCATGCAAGGTAGGGCCTAAAATAGCCTAAGATCAATACTAACTCGATATTGGTTTAGCACAAATATTTATACAAAAAAGTAGCAAACAATTCCTAGGATGGATATTGAAAACCATTTTATGAGGCCCTTACAATAAAATACTAAAACAAGATGAACAACTAGAGAGTCTGGCAGCATTGGCTCCAGTCAATGGCACACACTTCTCGATCATGCCAGTCTCTCTTACCCTGAAGATCCTGAGATCTTATCACCAAGGGATTTATGTCTCATAATGTAAGGTAAATGAAGGGTATCTATGGGGTATGATCCACACTCCATGAATCATGAAGGTGGGATTTTTGGCTACTAAATTGGTTCTTAGTGTAATTTCGAGGGGTCTCTATCCAAAAATGGATTCTCAAAGAAAGCCAATAAGGCATGAGCAAATTACATGGTACCTTGGTATTCCAATTGGGCTCTGGGTTACTTTATATGATATGCAGAATTGGTTTCTCAAAAAATTAAAAAATTAAATCTTCAATTGAGAAAATGAATTTCTTTAGTAACATGCAAGTGATAAACCAGATAATTCTTGCTTCCCATGTTTACCAGTCCTCCTTTTGGTTGCCTTCCAAAAAAGGTCATAAAAACTTAAATAAAATCATTCGTCAATTTTTGTGGATTAATTGTGATATAATAGTGGGTTTTAGATCATCTTCTTGGATACATTGTATAAAACATAAAAATAGAAGGTAATCGGGTCTTTTGGACCCTAAGACATGAGATTTTCTTATCCACAAAATGAATGATAAGAGTTATATTAAGAGAAGAACAACAAAAAAAAATTGTTGCATCACAATATGTCACTTGGTACTTTAAATAATAGGTGGTAGAATGTGGGATGATTGGATAAAATTATACTTTCTTCTTTTTTTTGTTAAATGGTCTTTCCTATTGAAATTTATCTTGAAGACTTGGCAATAGGTTGGTAACTTTATCAATTGGAGGAAGGATTTATTGCATAATGGTTTTATCTTTTAAAATTATTTTATTTAGAAAAATAAACTTGTTCAATATCATTGGCAACAACTTAAAAAATACTCTCTATCTTTTTAAACACAAGGTGAAATAGTTTGTTAATATTTTGAACTTCAACCCCCTCAATTGGGCTAATTGTCAAAGATCTAAAAACTTGTTTACTTTAAATATGAGGTTTACTCAAAAAACAAGTTTGTAACTTTATCAATTGGATAATGGTTTTATCTTTTAAAATTCTTTTATTTAGAAAAATAAACTTGTTCAATATCATTGGCAACCACTTTAAAAAAACTCTCTATCTTTTTATTCATGGGGTGAAATAGTTTGTTGATATTTTGAACTTCAACCCCCTCAATTGGGCGAATTGTCAAAGATCTAAAAACTTGTTTACTTTAAAATTGTTGGCTCATATGAAAATCCTCATGAAAATTTGCACATCTTTACAATGTAACATTTTCAAGGGCTAGATGTGACTTGTTAAACACTCTTTTCTATGCTTTTCTTTGAAGAAGATCTATTTTAAGCTTCTTCTAAATATGAAATTGAATCTAGGTTTTAATAGAAAATGAAATTCTAGATTCCAAGAAAAGAAATGAGGTAGTTATAGAGAAAAAAATGAAACATAATATTTAATCATTTTCCTTCTATTTTTAATCTTGTATTATATTGAAAATAAGTGATTTTTTAGCTTTAGAATTCATAAGAGTGTTGTTGATTCTATGAGACAATATATTTTAGTGCATATATGGAAAAGAAGATATTTAGAAGTGTTTTCTAATCATATTTTGCATAAGGAAGTAGATATTTTAGAGTTTTACTTTGAGATCGTGTTTCAACTCCTCTTTTTATGTTCTATCTAGAAAGGGGCACAAAGAAGATGTTAAATAAAATAAACACCCCAAAGAGATTTGTTGCCCTAAATTTAAATCATCCAAAATTTCAACTTTTTATTGAAGCTAATTTCATATAAATTTGTGATGATTGTTTTCAAGATTTTTTAAGATGTGTGCATATGTCTTCACTCCAAACTCATCATTTTCAAACCCTATCATGATGGGTCCTATAATGTGTGAGTCCAAGTGAAAAAATGAATAAATTGAAAAGGAAAAGGCATTAAGATCAATCACTTTGTCCTAAACATCATTTTGAGCCATGTATCTAGTTTTTGTTTGAACCCAGTTGATGGTTTATGAGATTTTTATCTTTCAATTTTTTACGTCCCTCGCTCAAGAAAAAACAAATCTCTCATCCCGGGTCTCATCATGAGGACCAACTATTGAGTTATGCTTATTCGCCTACCACCAACATATAGTTCAAATTTTGGAGCTTAACTCTTTACCAATTGAAAGTTATGGTCATTTTTCCTAAATCTAGGTACTAAATTTTAATGGAAATGTCAAAATTATTTTTAAAAAATAATTGTAATATTTTTTAATTAATTATTATATGTTTCCCATTGTGATCATTTTGGGAGGAAAAAAAATTAAAAAGTTCTTATTTTTATCCAAGTTATCTTTCTTCATACCCTGAACCCAAAATTGTAAGCAATCCTGTCCTCAATGCATTTTGTTGCTCAAAAACTTCAAATTTTTAATTTGAAAAGATTAAAAACACTCAAAAATTGAGCAATCCTAACCTCTCAACTGCTCTCAAGTGTAACACAACACTCGTTACTTTGAAAAGTTAAAAGCCCAACCTTTAAGAAAGTTAAGATTGCTCAAAATTTGAGCAAATCTAACCTTATGCTTAATTGCTCGGATTTCCTAAATTTTCAACCTAATTGGTTAACGGTTTTTAAAGTTGTTTCAAGAACTCGTAACTGTCAAATGCAGTATTTCTAATTTTCATTGGCAGATATGCGAAGATATGGTATCATGGAACACTATGATTATGGAACATGTGAGAGATAGATTTGTTGAAATGGTTTTATAAAAATCATTTTCACCGGCCTCTTTTATATCTCTGTCATCTCTACAATAATGCATGAATATATATGCATCAGAGCGGTGTGGTGGGGAGATTTTTGTCACAAGTTTTGCTTTCAGGTTTCTCTCGCACACATTTATGCGAAATATCAAAGCATAGACAACCCCGTGAAACATGTAATGCCTTGAGGAAATTTGATCCCATGGAATGTGCAACTACCTTATACACCCAAATTATGGAATCTCAAATAGAGTATGCAAATCGTCTAACAAAATGATTCAAAGAAGTGTCATCTCAAGGAGTGAAATGTCTACAAATTGAAATGTCATCAAAATGATAGCTGCAGTGTCTACAAACTGAATTTATTGAAAACACCCAAATAGAGGATATATGCCGCATTGAGCAGGTTTATAAAATTTTGAGCAAATGCAATCAGCTAGTGTAATGCCGACTCCTCCTCGCCAGCATCCTCTCTACATGCGCCACAAATGGGAGCTTCAGAACATGTGGTAGTCATTCGTCAAAGCATATTCGTAGGGAGATTTCTGTCTGATATTATAGATGGAAATGCTCTCGTAAACACGCATGCAAGATGCGGAAGTATAGACAACGAACCTAAATTGTTGACAAGAATACCTTTATTAAAATGTGGCCTCGGGACATTCTCAACGATTTCAGCTCATACACAATATCGACTTCTCAAAAAAATATTTTAAAAGCTTTTAAGCAAGTGATACCAGTGGTTGTAGAACTAAACCCCACAGCCTGTGGAAGAGAAGAGGCCAAAACGTGAAATGTTTTGCAAAATGCCTCAAGGAAACTTGGTCTCATATAACAACAGACCCGTGGAAAAGGTTTTAGAAACTTTCAAACAAATACAATTGGCAACGCATCAATTTGTTAAAGAGTATGTGGCTGAACGGTTTGTATCGTAGCTTAGGTGAAGTTATTGAGTTTAGAGGTGGAAGCAGGGATGTCAGAGTGCGTGGTTGTACCGGTTGGTCTTCATGTGGGAGATTGTTGGGAATGTGAAGCCCAACGGTCACATGACCTTTTGGCTCCCTTAACTCTTCGATTCATACTTGAATATGAATGTATAAATATGTGTGTAGTCTATCTACTATGTATGATTTGGATACAATTAATATATGATTTCCCTACAAAAAAACATGACAATCAACAATAAAATAGAGAAAACAAAACAGAAACGAAAACATAACAACGCATAACACGAAGTTTAATGTGGTTCACCACTAAGTGGCTACGTCCACCAGAAACATAGGGAATTGTCTGATTAGCCAATATCAATTTTACAGTACATCATGTATGGGCTGCACATAGCCATTTATATAAACATATCAGATATGAAATGAAGGGTCTGAAGAAGACAAATAGTCATGTGACCATTGGGCTTCATATACCCAACTATTTCCCTCGTGAAGGCCAACTGGCACAACCATGCACTGGCGTCCTTGCTTCCATTTTCAAAATTCACATCGCAACCAGCTTGCTAGATTTTAGCTTTGCGATCTTCTGCTCACATACACTTCGGATTAATCTTCTCCAAAGCACGTCAGACTGAATAAAACCTAACCACTGAACCATGACATTACGATTAACTCCTATAGCTGATATATCCAAAACATTGAAAAGATCATTAACTGGTTCTAAAATGAACCCTTCATCCTGAAATGAATCTTTAAGATCATCAGTGCTCCCCTATGACAGAACATCGTCGTTTGGAATTCTATCTGCCTTTGCCAACTCCACACTATCCTTAGCACCTTTTGAAGCTTCAATTACAAGGTTTGAAGGTTTGGAAGAGAAGCGTGCAATCAATGCATTCCATTCTACCTTCACTTCTGCAATCTTTATCAATAAATCATCACTTTTGCAATCTACCTCTTCTTCTTTAGGGTCATCCTAATTCGCTAGATTCGAGACTACATCCTCCTCACCCCAGGAGGCATCCTCCTCATCTTGGAAGGGAAACAAACCAGTCTCTTCTTCTTCAAACAACGAATACAACAAACCCTTTTCTTCTTCAGTCGAAGTCTCCCCCTCTTTCTAGCCATCCCACCAATGACATTTGGTTTCAACCTCCACTTGGACATCACTCTCTACCAAATTTAGACTGCCAAGAAATTTTTCGATGACTGATTCGGCTTCATCACTGATTCAGTCTCTCATTTGAAACTTCAGCCTGATTGTCAATAACATAAAAGCACCCAACTCCGGGATCAAACACAAAGTAAGGGCACCCATATCTAGGATCAACTATCCAATCAGATGCCATCTTTGCTCAAGCCAACCATGGCTTTGATACCAATTGTAAAGATTAAAACGAATAGAGAAAACAAAATTCAAAACATAATAAAAGCAGATAACAAGAGACACGAATTTATCGTGGTTCAGCAATCGCCTACGTCCACTCTCAAGCAGGGAAATCATATATTAATTGTATCCAAATCACACATAGTACATAGACTGCACACATATTTATACATTCATAGTCAAGTATGAAACGAAGAGTCGAGGGAGCCAAAAGGTCATGTGACCGTTGGGCTTCACATTCCCAACACATACTCCATTGTTGGCCTTATGCCCATCGTGACTATCTTGAGGATGCCCTAAAACTATTATTATCAAGATGTCATTTAGATTGGCTAGTCTTAAATCACACACATTAAGAAACATATTAAATCTAAAAGATGTTAGTCAATTCTAAGTGTTTAACATTTTTAAGTATAGAAATGTATTTTTAATGTGACAACATACATTAAACAACATATTAAACCTACAAAATGTCAGTCAAGTCTGAGTATTTAACTTTTAAGCCTAGAAATATAAGATTAGCGTGTGTAATTTAAGTCATTCTCTTTAGACCTATGGTGATTGTGTGGACTTGGTGTGTAAATATCATATATGAATGTAAAGATTGTCATCGAAGATCTCAAGATACCTAGCAATTGACCTTGAAGACTTCATTTCATGTGACACATTTGGCAAGTCTAATGTAGGGGAAGAAGTGATGGAGACAACATAAGCTTACCCTATTGTACGTGTCTTATTATCACCACATGGTTCAACAATTTGGTTGAAGATATGAATATTTGTGGCAAGTTGAATGTGTCATACAGCTGTTTGGTTTATGCCAATACCTTGTCAACGAATTCAAGGCAAGCTGTAAAGAGAATGATGCTATTTTAATTAGAGAAGCATTACATTACAAAGAAATAGGTCAAAATTCATCAGTTCATCGTGGATGACATCTACATCATTTTCAACGCTTTCGTTCTTCAATATGTTACAGAGGATCTACTTCAAAGATGTTCATACTTTATAGCTAACATGAACATATAAACTTTGAAAACATGACTCATGTCATTTAGAAGGTGACAAACTTTGCGTTGTGAATGGATAGATACCTGAATGAAAAGAAGTGGATCTTGTGACACACTTGATGATACATGTTTGGCACACATTTCAGAGTTCTTACTAATGAACGTTGAACATTTGGGAGAATCTAGAAATTTATCAAGATATTTATCATAGGCAATGTTTGTAAGTTTGATTTAGTGAATTGATTCTAATAAGACAAAATATTTTGTAAAGTCAAAATTTCATGGAAAGAAAGGATACTTATTAAATACAATCGAAGAGCATGTTCTTGAAGGTTAAGTTGTTGGTGAATGAATGTTTTTTAGATCGAGGGAAGACTTAGTGCTCACTTCATCAAAATCAATTATTTGATCTCTTTCTCAAAATGTGTGGGTTTCATGTTACTCTTTTTGTATAAATGTCTTATGTCACCCATTTTAACTACTACTTAGAAAATTGATTTCATTTTTGTAAAAGTTAGGTAAATCCTAACTGGTCTACTAAAGGGTAGTCACTAGAAGTAATTACTTTGATAGTTATCCTAAGTGGTTATCTAAGTTGGTTATTTTAAGTTGTTATGCAAATTGGTTACAAGTTAGTTACCAAGGAGAGCCTATAAATACAAGCCTTATACATTGTAATGGCAAACCTTTTACAAGAGGGGAAAACTCTACAGAAATTTGTAGAGAAAATTGCAGTGACATTTTGATTTTACATTATGTAAAGAAGGGTGTCTGAGATTGTATAATCTCACAAAGATAATAAAGAATGCAATTGTTCATATATTCTACATGTTCTTCTGAGTTATTGTTGCTAACTTTTCATATGTTGAATTAGTGGTTCCTTTATGTACATATGTGAATCATTCATGACTTATGCAATTGATGTAATGATACACAAAAAGACTTTGGTATCTCAATTTGAATGTGTTGAAGCACCTTATCTCTTCGTATGTTGAGATGTATCATCCTTCGTTTAGTGTAATTGAGTATCCAAACATATTTTCTTAAAATCCGCTTGTGATTGTTATAATTCATGAAGTCATTTTAGTATTTGTATGTCTTCCAATGGGGTTTTCTTTATATATTCTCTTTTAGTTTTGTGTTTTCTCCTTTATCTACTTTTACGTTAAAAGTACACAAAAACTATAAAAACCCCCATTATACATGGGAGCTGCCCCTCTCAAATGCAGAGGAAGATTCACCACAATCTCTCCAACTGTTGGAGCATTTGTTAGTGCTCCTCAGTGAACAAGGTCAGTTTCAGAGAAACAATCACAATGACAAATCTTTTTACCAACAAGATTAAACACCAAATTTTGCAACTCCAAAAAAAAATTAAATTCAAAGTGAATTTGTATTCTATAGCTATATTTCAAGAATTGTTATAATTTAGTTAGTTGTATTAATCGTCTCTTACTAGTTTGAAACAATATTAGATTGTATAAGCTTACCTTCATGTGCAGTCCTCTCTTTGTTGGATAGTGGTGCAAGCATGCAAATGGAAATGGAATTAGTAATTTCCAAGAATACAAATGGAGGTTTTAGGCAAAGATTCTAAATCGGTTTTTAGTGGTTTTGGTAAATCTTCATAGATGACAACTTCATGTTTTAGAAGTTTCTTTATTGGTGATGCAATGAACTATTATGTTTTTAGAGACTGCAACCTCTATTAAATATTGCCTTCACGTATTGTTTAGGTAGATCAAAATGTAACCTCTATTTAGAGGCAAATCATGATGTAATAGATTTTGAACGAATAAAAAGTTTTTTGTGTTAAATTCAATTTGTTTGATATCTACAAAGTGGTATTAGAACGGGTTTGAGCCTAACTACCTCATGGGGAGGGCCTAGGATTATCAGTGTTATATTCTATGACATTGCTAGGTATGTTTGTGAGATCATATTATGGGTTATTTCATTTCAAGAAGTTATTACATGTTTGGAGATTAGAGAAGTTAAGGTTACTGATGTTTGTTGCTATTTAATTGTTACACTAATCTCATGTTCCCATGCAGATGCTTAACTCCATTTCTTGCTTAATTTGAAGGAGTTGGAGTGTTCCCATGCAAATTTAAAATTACTGGAAAAGGATAATTTATAATCTTTTTCTATTTAAGTGGAGCAACTATTATTTAGGAATAAAAAATAAGCTATGGGAAAATGGGGGGGGGGTGGTTGGAAATAAGCAACAACTGCAAATTGCTAAAAATGCCATGTGGCTTCACAAATTTATTTCCCTCTTTTTCCTAACATTTTATTTCTATTTTTTATTGTGCACAAATTATTACTAATATTATTAGTACCAATTTTAAGATTTCCCTTAAAAAATAAGTAGAAAAATAAATACTCATGGGGCCACTAGCTCCACAGATATTTCCTAAAAAAGTTTAGCAGCGGGTGCTAGCAAAAATAAGCTAAGTAGCTGCATAGGAACATGTCATAAGAGGTTCATGTAAAGAAATTGTGTGAGCATTTTAATAATTGCATTGATAGAATTATTGGAAGAGTGAAGAATGAGTATAGGAAAGTATGAAGAGTGCTAAGGAAAGGGATGCATTAGACATGGTTAGAAGCCATCTCACTAATCTATGCGAGAGGCGATGAATACAAGTTGCTATGGGATAACATCTGTTATGGGACTTTTTCCCGTGAAAGAATTTGTAATAAAGGAATATATAAATTTCAAATTAATTAAGAAATATTATTATAATGAAAGGGTGTGACTTTTGTAACCACCCTTGGGGTATTATTAAAAACTCGTAAACTAATAGAGAATGGGGGAGGGGGCATAGGAGAATAATAAAGAGAAGGATAAATTGAAAGGAGTACAAGGGAGGGGATAGTTAAGGTCTGGAGGTTGGGCATTGGGCATTGGAGAAGGGGCATACAGTGTGTGTCCAACTCGGGGTACAACGTACACCCAGGAGTGTCCTGGCTAGGGCTGTGTGTATTTCATGTCGTGAAGGCATGTGGGGTTCTGTGTAAGAACCGTGTTTATTTCATACCATGAAGGCATGTGGGATTCTACGTAAGAACCGTATCCTCCTAGAGTGCTCCCTTGCCTGGAAACCCTAGGCCTGTAACTAATCCTTTGCGTGCCAGAAAGTAGCTTCTCCTTGATTTACACATATGTATTTATCAATTTTGTTTATAGTCATTTCCCTAATGTTTCACTGTTGCATATTATTATTATTAATGTTTTACTATTTGAATTATTGATCTAATTGATGTTTATAAAAGTTCCTTCTTGAATATATTTTTGGCATAAATATATTGTTATGTTTTTAATGTTTATTTAATATAATTTGTGAGTAACTTATCTATTATTACATTAAGTAAATTAAATTATTAATAAATTACCTTACTTTTAAAACTATTTACATTGGGTGAAAATGTGAATTACAACCTCGCCCACATTGAAAATATGGTCTACATATGGTAGAAGTGTACGTATGAGGTAGAAAGTGTTGCAAGAAATCCAACATGAGATGAGAGCCTTTCGGCAAATTTATGGCAGCCAACAAAGAAATGGCTGTCAAGTTGATATTGAAGCCTAATTTTTTTTAACACTAGCATAAATCCTTCGACAATGCACAATAACAACCAACAAGCATAATTGTGTGTAGATGAATTGTCATGAGTTTTCTCTTTGTTAGAGAAAGGAGGGGAAAACCTTGTAATCTCTCATGAAGGAGATAAATTGGCACTTCTATAAGAAGTGTATCTTGTTGGTGTATACGACCTGATATAATAGCAATGGCAATTCTACATAGCGAGTTACAAATATTCAATTTGTGAATCTACTTAGCATCAAGGGGGAGTATGTTGGATAGTGATGCAAGTATGCAACTGGAAATGTAATTAGTATTTTTCAAGAATGCAAATGGAGGTTTTAGGCAAAAATTCTAAATGAGTTTTTAGTGGTTTTGGTAAATCTTCATAGATGGCAACTTCATGTTTTAGAAGTTTCTTTATTGGTGATGAGTGAAGTGTTGTGATTTTAGAGGCTGCAACCTCTATAAAATATTGCCTTCATGTGTTGTTTAGGTAAATCAAAATGTAACTTCTATTTAGACACAAATCATGATGTAATAGATTTTGAATGAATACAAAGTTTTTTATATGTTAAATTCAATTTGTTTGATTTTAAATTTACACTCTTTAGACTCTGATTTATTTTCATTATAATTCTTCTAACTTCGATCAATAGAAAAAATACAATGTATCTAAAAGAATGTTAGAGAAGTTTAAATTATTAAGTACTATTTACATAGGATCTCTATTTTTTTATATATATTTATGTTTTGTTGCATAAATAATGCGGAATAGATGAACTACAGTAAAAATCTCCCGGGCCTCCTTTTACTGCTTTCATCATGTTATCTGCTCGTCACTCTTATCCTCATCCTCCACTGCATTCTCACATATTTTCTACACAAAGCTGGAAAATTTGTCCCCGTCATTTCTCATGCGGCAAGTCTGTCGCTATTTTCCAGACGCTGAGATAGTACAAATATCGTTTAACATACTTTCCACACAATGTCTGACGAATTGGTGTTGAACAGTCAGCTTACCATAACATATATACAAATTGCTTTCGTAGTAGGCAGAAATTTCCAAATTGAACTTTAAAAGCAAAGGATCCATCTTTCCCAATCAGATGATAAAGTCAGACATGTAAATATCACTCACGAGATGGAGTACATTAAAAGTCTCCCGGTCTTACGTGGCCTGCTCCTCATCCTCCACTGCCTAATCCACCAGACTAAAATAATATGAATGTCACAATATTTTATAGTAGAGAGGTACATAGACAGAGAGAGAAAGACAGAGAGAGAGATGGGAGAGGGAGAGGGAGAGATAGTGATAGAATGTCGAAATGGTAGAGATAGATATACTGTGAAAGATGGAGGGGGAAGAAAGAGGTGTAGAAAGAGATGAGGTGATAGAGATAGGGGAGAGATAAATATATAGAAAGGGAGATTTAGGAGGGAGGAAGAGTTAAAGACAAAAATAAAGGCCGCAGGTCATATTGACCTTTAGATTGTGAAAAACAACGGGTTTTTCTCAAATAAATAAAAAATAAAATAAAAGATACGCTTTTGATGGAAAAAAATAAAAGATATCTTGTAGTACACATTTTTTCTATACAAAGTTGGAAAATTTGTTTCCATCGTTTGCCACACGCAAAGATAGTACGAACGCTGGTAAACATACTTTGCAGAGTCTCCGGAGAAATTGTTCAACACGCAATTTACAATAATTTCACTCAACAACTTTAAAAGCGAAAGTATACATCTCCCCTAATCAGATGTAAATGTCGGTGAAGAGACGGACTACATGAAAAATCTCTCCGCTGCGTACTCTTTCTACAATATTTTCTCCGCCATGTTGGAAAATTTGTTTCCACTGAATACTCTTTCCCATTTCTTACGTCCATTATCGTATTCTATCGTCAAAAGTAGTATTGACCTACTCGCAATGTGGAAAAGGATATTCACCGTTTCCATACAGACAATTGACCAACTTCCGTCACATGGGCGGTTCGTAATCCTCCACTGTATTCTATCCACGGGGCACGTCCATTACCGTTTGTCACACGCTAAGATAGTACAAACGCCTATAAACACACTTTCCACACAATGTTGTTGGACTGTCAATTTACAATATTTTATGCCCGCCTTGCATTCATGTAGCGTGTTTCTCTTCACATTATTTATCCATACTGATTTAATGTGGAAATACACAACTTTAAACCTTATACTCACTAGGACAAAATGGTCTCAACACTCCCGCACGCATAAGCGTTAACCGTCCAACCCGAAAAAAATGCTGAGAAAAAATCAGTAAAAATTGAGAAATTTACATGTGTGAGGAGTATTCTCACCCGCCGATTTTAAAAAGCACCTCGTTCCTCCACATAAAGAACACGGAAAGTTCAACTCCGTTCAGTGCAATCCTTTGTCTGCTTACGGTCTTTGCGAAAGCTGACTTCGGAAACTACTTGGAGACTTCCATTGTATTTCGCAAATTCTTCTGTTTTTGCCCAGTCAACCATACAGTCTGCTATTTACTTTCACGCGGCTTTTTATTCGTTAATATCATTTTGCTGTTATGGTTGTGATGATTGAGTGGCCGGTTTTGCTCAAACAGAAAATGTTGTTGCAAACGCAAATGCATTGCGGAGTTTTGGTTCGTTTTCTAATTTGTGCCAGTTTGGTGGGCTTTGGTGCTGCCAAATGTGTTCCTGAGAAGTGTGGATCGATGAATGTCAGTTACCCTTTCTGGATTTACAATTCCCATTGTGGACACCCTGGCTTTCATATCAATTGCACCAAGAATGGAGATACTGGGATGGCCTCTCCATACTTTACTGCATTTCTAAGTAATTCTAATGTTTCTTCAAGTTTTTATTCAGTTTGGGGAATTATTGATGCTTTGAAGATTATAGAGATCGATTATAAGGGTCATCTCATCATAAATTCTTCTTCTATCATTGCCCAATCGTGTAACGATGATCAAAACAATGTTACAAGAAACTACTTTGAGCTATCTTCAGGTGGACCTTTTACTCTTTCCAACTCTAATAGGTTGGTAGTTATCGGCAACCAAACGTACGGTAGCTACAGTTTTGGGAAATTGGGAGAGGCGAGATGTGTAACAATCCCTCAAAGTGATAAACCATATTGCCGCTATGGCTGTTGCGAAATCAACCTTCCAAATAATTTACCATGGATAAATTTCACTGGCGGAGGTGTGTTCCGTTTGCTTAACAATAATAGTACTATGTGTGGCTTCTCCACCATAATGGACCCCTCCACAATAATGGGCTCTTTCACCTTCACTAAAATGAATGCCTCCAGCAGAACGGACATCTCCAGAATAGTGGACCTAATTTGGAGAGAAGGCGAGAACGGTTCTTATGGTCTCCGCCTCAACTGGGGTATCGGCCTTCAGAAGTGCTCCTCGGCTAAATCAATGGCCGATTATTCTTGTTCCATCCATGCAGAATGCAACGACGCGCCTTCGGGAAAAGGGTACGTATGCAAATGTCTCCCTGGATATCGTGGAAATGGTTATTCCAATGGCACTGATTGCACAGGTAAGACATCACCACTTATCTCATTAGATAACCATATTTTCTGTTTTATTATTATTGATTGGTTATTAAAATCTCAAGGATTCTAACGACAATGAACAATTAAAATCTCAACGATCCTAACGATAATGAAGGTTAATCTCCAGATATAAACGAATGTAGTCAAACAAACTCGAACGTCTGCGTTGGAGCAGAGCAAGGGGGAATATGCCATAATTTGGCAGGTTCCTACAACTGCTCATGTATAAAAGGATATGTGGGAGATGGTTTTACAAATGGGACAGGATGCAAGTCCACAAGTTCAAATCAACTTCTCTTTCCTACAATCATAGGTAACGAAATATTAAATATACTCCGTGTTTTTTTTTTTTGTTATTTTAATTCTTTGCCTTGGAGATATTCGAAATTAATTATACTTTTATTTCAACGTCTGGTAAAATACACAGGATCCGTCTCTTCGTTTGTGTTTTTCTGTTTAATAGTGTCGCTTTCGGTTTGGTGGCTAAAGAAACGTCACTTGAAACTTGTGGAGGCCAAGTATTATCAGCTGTTGCAGCAACACATAGCTTCTACGGTGGGGAGAGAAAGCCTGAGAATTTTTTCTGCCAAAGAAATGTCAAGAGCTTCTAATAATTATTCAAGTGAAATGGTATTGGGGAGTGGTGGCTTTGGAACTGTGTTCAAAGGAATTCTGTTAGAAGGTACTCTTGTGGCCATTAAAAAGTCCAAGCAAGCTTTAAATCTAGAGGATAACCACGAGTTTCTTAATGAAGTTACAATTCTCTCCCAAATAAATCACAGAAATATAGTGAAATTGTTAGGCTGCTGCATCCAAACTAAATTCCCTTTGTTGGTGTCTGAATTCGTTTCGAATGGAACACTCTATGAACATTTACATTCCAAAGATGGGTTCTTGTCTTGGGCGTCACGTCTGCAGATTGCAATCGAGACGGGGGAGGCTTTGGCATATCTACACTCTGGAGCATCTCAACCCATTTTCCACCGAGATGTAAAATCGTCTAATATTCTTTTGAATGAGAGATTCTCTCCTAAAGTTGCAGATTTTGGAATTTCTCGTCTCATCTCCACTTCCAATAACACAC
This sequence comes from Cryptomeria japonica, assembly GCF_030272615.1. Classification (NCBI taxonomy): domain Eukaryota; kingdom Viridiplantae; phylum Streptophyta; class Pinopsida; order Cupressales; family Cupressaceae; genus Cryptomeria; species Cryptomeria japonica. The sequence continues at coordinate 128,346,318 of NC_081409.1, read as the reverse complement.
ATGTCACCACTAATATAATAGGCACAACGGGTTACTTAGATCCCGAGTACTTCCAAACGTACCAACTCACCGACAAAAGTGATGTATACAGTTTCGGTGTAGTGCTGGTTGAGCTTTTAACATCTTTGAAGCCCATCTCTGTAGAAAGGGGCAGCGAGGAGATGAGTTTGTCCAGTCTTTTTCTATCCAGACTCAACCATAATCGCCTCACAGAAATCTTAGATAGAAAATTTTTAGAGGAGGAAAACGTGCAACAGATGGAAGATATGGAAAGGATAGCGAGAGAATGCCTTCATCTTAAAAGAAGGAAGAGACCGTCGATGAAAGAGGTGGTGGAGGAACTTGTTTGGATAAGAGGTGGCGCAAGAAAGAAGATATTCCATGACAGGGTGAAGTGTGACAATGCAATATTTGAGGAGAGAAGCATTTCCAGAGAAGCACCACAAAGGTCATATGAATTCAGGAGTTACACCTTTCCATCTACAACTGGGAGTACGTTGGAGGAACCATTCGCTGAACAAGTTCAAATGCCGATCCTGACTAAATAGGAATAGGAGATGATAAGGCTTCATATCTAGATTAGAAATAATATTTGATTAGTTAGTATAAAAGAACTTTCTGTTTATTTGTTTTGTAATATGGTTTATGGTGTTTTATGAAGCTGTCTTTTTAGATATTTCTTTCTTTACGAAGATTCTACAAGCTTATTTGTATTTTAAAAATATTAAGAATATTTGATTTATTTTTATGTTTTTTTATATAATATATCTTTATCTTAATTTTTAGAAAGTAATACTAGTCAATTATGAGATGTACATATTTATGTACAATTATAAAATATTTTATATGTATTTTGAAAATATTTACCTTTCACGAATCCTAACCATATAGTCAATAAGTCTATTCTATTACATATTGGTGACATAAAATTAAGCATAAAATAAATTATATTAGAATATTTGCAAAGCAATTTGAGATTGATTATTTATTATTATGCTTTAATAGAGAGCAAACATGTTTAAATTGGAATATTTCTTTTTATTCATAATAGAATATTTGTTCTTTAGAAGGTAATTTGAAGCCAACATAAAACTATTTTTTTTTTTAAATTTGAAGCCAAGATGGTTAAGACTAGTAACTTGTCATTATTCACATTTTAAGATTCTACATGGAGGTGGAGTCTATTAAGGAGTTTACTGAAGAACATCCAGAGTAAAGATTAGTTCTGGTAGTTGTAAAAATCAGTTTCTATTTTATATATGTATAAATTTTATTAATAGAAATTAATGAATGAAGAAATTTTATACAGCTATCATTATAAATTATGTAAATATTTCACTTTCATTATTATTTTCATATTCCTTTCATTGTTATCAAAGTAGTAGGGAGGTTCTATGAGTGCATCCAAAAATTATTGTACTTGTTTGTTTAGTGTGAATTTGAGGAAGACATATATACTATTGAAGTAGGGAAGGACAAAATATATGCAGTATAGAAGTGAAATGCATGTAAAGAAGATCAACACTAGGTTAGAAGAGAAATATAAGTGTTTGAATTGGTCTTCTGAGGAGATGATAAAAATGAGCCGGTTCTTGCTAATCTATTGCTAAGGTTGAATGAAATGAGGAGAGGTTGCTATGTTTCACATTGTGAAGAAGAGTTGCTAAGAAAAAATCATTATCCTTTATTGAAAGCATAAATTTGTTGGTTGTAATTCAAAGGATTGCACATATAAAAAAAATGAATAGAATAAAGTATAATCTAATATTTACGGCCAACCTTAAACAACACACACTAAGCTTTGATCAGTGTGTAATATTTTATGTGTGGGCCCAATTCTAAATTTTCGTTTCCGTTTCTTTGTTCATACCTGGTTTATTGACAACATTTATATAGTCCTTTTAACTCAGTTGCCTCGCTGGATAGCCATGCCCTTCTGCAAAATCACTAACTGGATAGTCGTGCCCTTCCACATTATCGCTAATAACAAATTTGAGTAGCAAGTTGTTGTAATAGTGTGCACACAATTTTAATGTTTATTATTCATGTTTTATTATTTTTATAAATATTATAATATTTTAAAATTGATGAAAGTGTTGATATTTAAAAAATTCTATGTATCTATCAAAAAGTTGCAATGTTTTATGATAGTATTAATTTTTCATTAATTTATATAAAAAATTATTAATATAAAATTTTTATTTTAATATTAAATTTATAATTATTATTGAATATTGTTTATTTTAACTTTTTTATTTTTTAATAAAATATGATACATAAAATATAATTTTTTATTTTAAATATATAATATATTATAAAATAATAAATTTTTAACCCAATTTAAAATGTAGAATTAAATTTATGATATTTTATAAAATGTAAATATGTAAAATATATCATATAATGCAAAATATTAAATTTAAGATTTAATGTCAGATATAAAAGAGAGAATTATTTTTCAAAAATTAAATATTAAAATGGATAATATTTTAAGAAAAGAGAATATTAAATTTAAAATGAAAAAAATATTTTATAAACAAGAGATGAAAAACGTCAAGTTCCTATCGAGATGTCTATGATTAGTTTAAATATTTGGTCAGAGAAAGATTTTGTTTTAGCTTTTGTGCAAGAGAGTGTCTTCTTGAAAGAAAAGTCTGAATTTTACCTTGAAGCAAAGCATATTTGAATAAGTTGCGGGTCTACCAAAAAAAAACCCCTCCAATTATGTTTTGAGAGGTGTCCATACCCTATTCCTCAAGTACAATTTTGTGAGAAGCAGGGAGGATGTTGTCGAAGGTTATGAAATATGTCTTTACACCTACAATTGGATTTTCTTAAAAGTTTATAAAGTCTTTTGAACAACCAATCCATTATGTGAATATTGTGAAATCATGGCATTCGAAGAGACCACATTCATACCATGACAACACAATTTTTTGATGCATTCTAACAGACAAGTTACATGCCTTGTCTATGCTTCCATATTTTGCATACATGTTTACCACAGCTATTGCAACTACGACATCTAACAAAATTCTTTTATTCTTTATGCTTTGATTTGAAAGGAATATAATTTCTCTTTCACTGCTAGTATTCTATTGTTGGAAAGAGTTGTTGAACACAGAGAACATAAGGTGCAATCTAGTATTTCTTGTTTGAGCTAATTTCCTTTCATTTATATATTTATGTAATGGAATTTTTTGAACAATGTTATCAACTTCAATTTGAATATCTTGGAAGTGAAGATGAACATATTACTTCCGTTGTTAATTTCCTTTCATTTATATACATCAATACAATCTATATATGAAAGCATACAATTAGGAAATATGATAAACATGCATATCTGAAACTATTCAACTAGTAATACAAGTTAAAAGAGGAGCATATAAAATATATTTTGGGGTTGAAAATTCAAGGTTAGTTTGAGGATTGATTTTACATTTTCATGATTTTCTTCAACTCTCTTCTTTGGAGGGTTTTTTCTTTTAATTGAAATACTCAAATAGATAGTCTGTATTCCATCCACAAAACAAAATAGTTTTATAGACAAGGTATCCTAAACCTTCAACTCTACTCTTCTTCGAAAGTAAGTCATCTTTTCAAAAACATCCAAACAGTAGCAGTAAAACTAGATGAGCTACTGGGGTATAATGATAGATGCACAGATCATTGCAGAACTGAATATAAAAGAGACTATAGTGAAACAAGATATGCAAAGGTAAGGGTACAATTAGAAATATGTATATATATTGAAAGCAATTTAGATAACAATATATGTATCTCACTACTTAGTATAATAAAATGTCTTCTGAGCATTTGCAACATTTAAAGCAGAGTACGTGGCTCTGTTGCTGTAACATATATTAAGTGAGGGTTTGTGGGATGCATGATAAATATATAATTTTAAAGAGAGAAAGAAATTTGGTTGCCATTTCTCTTTGATGTATTAAGAAGTACTGCTCCATATGACAGGTATCCAGGATTTATGCTTTTGACATGGTCTCCTTCTTGCAAAACATCGATTGTGGATTTTTTTTACAAATTAGTATTTTATCATAGAATATAGTGAGTGAAAATCTGTGAAATCAAGAAAGAACAATGTAATGTATTATGTTCACCTTTATGTATTAATCAATCATGAAGAGCAATGGCATGAGTATTTCTCACTTTGTGCGCTGGTTATTGTCATGCTCTGTGAAGTGTACCTGTACCTGCAACCACAGTGCACTCAATAAATCATTACAAGCAATGGTTAGTAAATTGAAACAATGAAAGACAAAACCATAGCTAATCGACTTATTGCCTCCTAGTAAATGCGAGTATGAAAAATGCTCTCAGATTTGATTATGCATACTCTGGTGACTTGACTACACCTAGATGGAGGATTTGATGGATGAAAGTGCATGATCTAGCAAGAATAACATGATTAAGCTATACGAGTTCATGATTGATCTAGAAAATGAACTAAGATTAAGATGCAATTAAGCTAAGATTAAGCATAATAACATTGCTAAAGAATGATAAACTAGAAGTTAGATGCCTATAATAATAGTGCATAAGATGAAAATGAGATGGGATGAAAAAATGATATGAAATTGGGACCCTTTGATCTCCAAAATGAGGTCTATTTATATGATTTTCTAAGGCTAGGGGTGATGTGGCAAGAATCAATGGTCAAGATTGATCTGAAGATGTCAATGGTTAAATTGGTGCAAGTTGGCAAAGGGGGTTGGATTAAAGGGAACATCTATCATCTCTATGGTGACAAGTGTCAAGAGGCTTCTAGAAGGAGTAGGATGAAAGGGAACACTTAGTGACAAGTGTCACAAAGGTTCTAGAAGATGTTGGATGAAAGGGGACATGGTGGTAGGTAGAATGGGTTAGGTTTAGGAGTGGTAGAAGTTAGGAGAATTTGAATTTAAAAATTCAAATAATGGGAAAAGGCTAATTAATCTCAACAACTCATAATTGATTTGTTTTAATTAAATAGGGGATTTAGAAGAAATGAATTTGGATGGAGGGAATTAATTATTTAAAGGGGTGAAATGAACCTATTAAGTAAATCCTTATATTTATTAATAAGTAGATGAAAGGGGAAATTTAATCAAATTTCTTAGTGAATTCAATTAAATTGGGAAGGGAGATTAATTAAATAATTGCTTATTTAATTAATTATCTTCAAACCATTTTTAGGTGTATACATTTTGCCCCTCTTTGAAGCGAGGTGTGATGATGCTTTGATTCAAAGAATAATCTCATTTTGATGCTGATATTGGTTTGATAGGATGCCCCAGCTCTTGATTGCTAAATTCTGGTATGATGATGCCCCCTCGGGAGATCAATTGAGATAATTGATCTTTGGAGTTTTTGCAAGATTGATATCTTGATAGATTTGATTTGATTTTTGCAACCGTGTTTTGATGAAAATGCGAGTTCTTTGATTAGCTTGATTTCTTAGATTGATAAGATTGAAAAATCTTGATCGATTAGATTGATAAGGTCAAGATTCAGTCTGGTTTTAGGAAGGATTCATCCTGTATAAGACAATGATGATCAAAGCGTCTGGCTTCAGGAAGGATACATCCTATATAAGACATGATCAGAATGTCTGGTTTCATGAAGGATACATCCTGTATAAGACATGAATTAGAATCAGATCGTCTAGGTTCAGGAAAGATTCATCCTGTATAAGACATGATAGGATCGATTAGGTTTGATTGATTGATTTGATTTAATAAGGTTGATTAGAGAAAGAACTGATAGTTTGTTGATATTGAGTTGCAGAAATTTTGGATATGCTGATTGTTAGTTCTGTTGAGAAAGGTAGCATAAGATTTGGGCTACATTGATAATATCATGAGAGAGATGAGTCATCATTATGTTTGCGTATACACTTGTGATGATACTTTGATGATTCATGTGATAGATTTAATCTTGGATAAGAGGAGCTTGTATGATCCCATGCAAGAATGACATGCAAGATAAAATGCAAATGAAAATGCAATGAGATGCAAACTATGACCGGACCAGTCACTGGATTATTTTACGTTTTTATCATCATTGAGATTTTTGAAATCTGGGAAGTGAGTGAAAACATCGATGGTATAATTAAACCATGATGATGTGAGCACTTCTTTCCTAGATTTTAATATAGCAAGTTAGGACAAGCATCAAGGTATATTTGAACCAAGATGACCTGAGTGTTGCTTGCGTAAAATAGGTAGTATTAATCATTTCAATATGCAAATCGGAAATGTCTTCAATGATACTTCGATGATCATGTCTCGAGACAAATTTGCACATATTAATGATTAATTTTCAGACAACAGACAAGAAAAATATCATGTTTCTTTCTTGTTCCTCTACTCAATGACATCTTGGAGTCACTCAGAAATCCTGATAGCAAAAATCAATATAAAAAATTTGAACAATCATGATAAAATCGTTATAAAAAAAAAAAATTATCCACTGAAAAGTGTGTGATGTGCTTTGATTAATTTCGTGATAGCTTGATAGTTGATAGTTTGATCTCGTGTTCAATGTTGGGTGTGTCTTAGTTTTCACTTGATAAGAATTGTCTAATTAAAGCTATGATATTTCCACAATCCATTTTGAATTTCAAGTGTATTTTTTTTTTTTTTTTCTGGATTCAAATCCAGAAAAAATACACAATCGAATCCAGAAAAAATACACTAGAAAAAAAAGAAGAATATTCTAACTGTTTGTTCTACTTGTTTGATTAAGCTCAAAATGATCAAGAGCTTTTGCCCCCAGCTAGGTGTAGGATTTTGCCCCAAGCCTAGAAACAAAGTCGTTATGATATATCCAATGATCCAAACCATGGTAAGAAGCCACCTGGGATGTTTGCGTATGTATAAAGGCTTATGATGCATATGGATAGCACCAATGGAAGAATGAATGCAAGAACTAATAGATGGAAGAGCTAGCTGACAGATAACGCCTGTTTGCCAGGTTTTCACCATTTGTTTTTATTGCACTTTTTCTGATATTTGATTTTTTTCTTTCTTTATTTTTTTTTCATTTTTTACTTTTTAGGATTTTTACTGATTTTTCATTATTTTTGATTTTTTGATTTTTCACTGTTTTTGATTTTTTTGATTTTTCACTATTTTTGATTTTTCATTGTTTTTGATTTTTCTGATTTTTCAAACATAGAATTTCTTCAGGTGCATGCTATTGATAGGTTCTTCGAGTTGATCTCCATCCTGTGTTGATAGCTGATATGCTCCTGATCCAAATACTGTTGTGACCACAAATGGACCTAACCAGTTTGGTTCAAACTTGCCTTTCTTTTCTCGATCTGCCTAGTTGCATGGATTTTCCTTTAGCACTAGTTCTTCCACTTGAAAGATTCATGGTTTGACCTTATGATTATAACTTTGGCACATTCTTTGCTGATATACCTTTAGATGATCAAAGGAATTTTGTCTTCGTTCATGGATCGGTTCTAACTCTTGTAGTCTAGATACTCTTTGTTCTTCATATGGGATGATACCTTTTAGTGATACATGTAGAGAAGGTATCTCTACTTCGATTGGCAATATGGCTTCTAATCCATATACAAGAGAGAAAGGTGTGGCTCCTATCGGTGTGCAGATACTGGTGTAGTAGGCCCATAGAGTAGGGTTAAGTTGAATATGCCAATCTTTCCCAGCATTGTTCACTGTCTTTTTAAGGATTTTCAGAATAGTTTTGGTAGATGCTTTTGCTTGTCCATTTTCCTGTGGATAATATGGTGTGGAGAATCTATGTTGGATTTTGAACTTCTCACATAGCTCTCTTGTACATCCTGATTCTTGAATGGTGCCCATTATTAGTGATTATGGTCATTGGTATTCCATAGCGAGAGATGATATAGTTCAAGATAAATGCAGCAATTTATTTTCATGTGATGTTGATGAGAGGTACCGCTTCAATCCATTTTGTGAAATATTCAGTAGCTACAAGAATGAATTTGTATCCATTAGATGAAGAAGGATTCATCTTTCCTACTAGATCAAGTCCCCATTGACAAAAAGGCCAAGATGTTGCTAGAGCATGTAGTTCTTTTGCTGGTGCATGGATCAAGTTCCCATGGATTTGGCATTGTTTGCATGTTCTTGCTATTTTAAAAGAATCTCGTTGCATAGTCGGCAAATAATAGCCCAAGCATATGAGTTTTTTTGAAAGGGTAAGACCATTTGAATGAGTGCCACAAATGCTGCTATGGACTTCTTGTAAAGCCTTCTCAGATGCTTATTGTTCGAGACATCATAAGAGAGTACCATCTAGACCTCATTTAAACAGGGTATCCATGACAAGAGTAAAATGAGAGGATTGGTGAATAAAGTTTCTCTTTTGGTTTTTCGATAAGTCAGGAGGTAAGATATTGTCTTTTAGGTATGTGTAAGTTTAGCCATAGTGGGAGGAATCATGTCCAATAAGTTGATTTTCATAACGTTGTTGATTTTCCTGTGTCTACAATAGAGAAGCAAGCGTAGCCATGGCATCTGCGGCTTTGTTGTCATTTCTTGGAATCTATTCAAAATTAATTTTTACAAAGTACTTCTTGATATCATCCACCATCTTTTTGTAAGGCATGAGTTTGTCATCTTTTGTTTGATAGTCATCATTGATTTGATTAATGACAAGCTGAGAGTCTCCAAAGACTTGAAGTTGTTTAATATTCCTTTCTACAACCATTTTGATACCTGTTACCAATGCTTCATACTTTGCTATATTGTTTGTACACGGAAAGCTTAATTTGTATGCTTTCAGGATTGTATGCCCTTTTGGTGTGATGAATAGAATTCCTTCTCTTTATCCATGTTGTGTTCTATTATTGATGCCTGCTCTTGGACTGATATTGGGGTGATGTATTGTAAGATATGGATCAAACCCTAGAATGTCTGTAAATGAACAGGTAAAATTGACTTGCCATCTTTTGAATGGTTCCAAGTATTTTTGCCTTGCTAGTTCTGATAAAGAGATTGCTGGATGTAGATCAGTTGTGCCAATGATAGTTGCCTTTGATGGTGCCATTATGATAGATAACTTCTCTTGATAACATTCAGGTAAGGTGTCAAATCTCCCATCTTTCAGTGCCTCGAGGAGGTTTTCACCATTAGATGCGTCCTTTATTTTTACTTTTTCTCAGTCCAATGTTGCCAATAAATGGTTTTCAGCATTATACCTAATTCTGTTTTCTTGATTTTCACTTTTGTGACTGGGAGATTTGACATCCATTTGACATCAACATACGTCAAATAGCTTAAGGATAAAGGATCTCCAAGTTGAATGGTTTCAAAGATATTGGGGGTCATGATAGAGAAGACAGAGTTTTTAGTATGTATTTTGATGTCTAGAATGATACTCTCATTAGAATGATCTCATATAAGAAAATCATGATCGTCCTCAGTTAAGTCCATGTTAGTCGAATGTGATTCTGATTCAAGTAGGCTAGCTCCTAAAGTTTGTCCTGCATATGTGTGAACTACGTTGACTACTATATCTTCTTCTTCATCCCTCTTAATTTGAAGTTTCTCTTGTTTGTTTTTCCATGATAGAAAATATTCTCCAGTCCCTTGATCTTTTAGCTGCATTTTTTCTTCCATGTTTGGCAAAATTGATGCAAATTATTGTTCCTTGGATTGTGTGCTTAAAGATGCTACCTCTTTGTTATGTGAAATTATGATCTCTTGACTTGATTTCAGATTATTACAACACTGCAATGGATTTGAGTTTTCTTATATTGTGATTTCCTGCGCTGCATAGGGAAATTTTAGACATTGATGATAGGTTGATGAGACAGCTTGTATATCATGTATCCATGGTCCTCCTAAGGGCATGTTATATGGCAGGTCCAAGTCTAAAACTTGGCATGCTATGTCCTTCTACAAAGGTCCCACTGTGATGGGAAATATCACCATTCCTTTAGATGAATGCTCTTCTTCATTATGTGCTTTGATTTTTCTCTTTTTTCAGGGATCAACTGCATCTTCTGAATAGCCTATAGCACGAACAAGACTCAAAGAGCATATGTTCAAGCCAGCTCCCCCATCTATCAGGACATGTTTAACAAGCGTTCTATGAATGAGGACTTTAGTTTGCAAGGAAGTGCTATGGGGATGCTGCAAGGAATCAATGCTTGGATACGAAGGACATGGGATTTGAATAGGATCCTTTGAAATGGGTTTGATGGCAATTATGAATATCCCTTGGGGAACTTCATCTTTGGATGCATTCTTTGGTGATGATGCTATGGAAGGTTCTTGCAAGCTTTCAGGAGCTGTAGGAATAGATGCCTTTGGAGAGTCAATTTGCTTATGGATGGATGAATCATTGTTAGATATAGGTGCATGATTTTGATCTTCTTTAACCAAATCCTTTAGGGATCTCTTTAAGAGGTGCATAAAAGAGCCACTTTTCTTTTGAGATGTATTTAATTCCTTGTGAGGTTTTAGCATAGTTGGATTTTGATTTTGAACTTGTTTGATTTCTCTGATATGTTGGTTTGTCATGTTTTCTTCTTGTGTTTTGATTATCTAAAAGTTATTTTCAGTAAGTGATCAATAGTCAATTTCAAGGCAATAGAGTTATATGACACTAAAGGAGAATTCAAGTGTTTAAAAGTTTGCAAGTTTTTTGATCTTTGGTTTGGGAGTGCAATGATGGCGATTTGATAAGAACCATGTTCAATAGGAATGATGTATCCTATGATGTGGGACAATGTTATCCTGACCAAACGTTTCAGTTTCATGATAAATGATGATTGATCTTGATGAGAAACTATGTTTGAGTGATCAGTTTATCAAAGAGGGTGATAATGCGCTTTGAGATGTTTAGATCTTGAACTTGTTGGGGGTGAGCACTTTGAAAATCTTGGGGTGTTTATCTTCTAGAGTCTAATTTTGATGGATGATAACTTGACCAAGCAAGCCAAGCAGACAACCTAAGCATAGATTGACAGGTAACAAGTGTTTATGCTTACTGCAAATTGATTAGGTAGAAATGATAAATCTGAAACAGGCATGCAGGACACAACTCTGAACTGACAGATGCAGAGTTTTGTATGACATAAGATTTAGCTTAGGGCGACACAAGATACAGAGTCATACACCAGAACAAAGTTTTTCATATAAACAGTAGCAACTTGTACGACTTGGGATTATAGACCATACAACTAAACAGATGATTCGTACCACAAAAGATAGTAGATAGTACGACAAATGATTTTATGCAAGTTAACTCATCTGACAAAGATTATGACTCATGCTACAGATAATTAAAGCTCGTACGACAGGTTGTAGAGAATGGTAAAAAGTGGTTATTTTTTTGATTTTGATCTTTGAATTCGGATGATGTTTTGCTACTATTTTCTAGTTTTTAGGTGTTTGATTTTCTCATTTATAGATGAATAAATAGTAAACACATGATGTGATAAATGACTCCAATCAAGCTAAACCATAAGGAAGTTGGCTAAGAATGAAAATCTTTTGTTGCTGACTTAGGTACACACCCAATAGCTAATCAGAATATGACCGCTGAGTCTCATGCAATGGATTTTCAATGCCGTATTATCTGACCATAAACACTAATGGGGGCATGATATGGCAAGTGTCTTGGGAGTGTTACTATTTCTCTTACACAAAGATTATCACCCTTTCAGAGGTGAATCGGGTAGCTTCTATTTTAACTGACACTAGTAAGGGTCAATTTGGCGCATCGGGGTATAAACTCAATTAAGAGGTCTCCCAGCCTTGAAAACAAAGGTTTGATATACTCGAAGGTACAGAGGAGAGCTATTCCCTAGCATTGCCGTTGCTTTGATTTTCATCAAAAACACATTTATTTTATAGTGGGTTGGATTACTTGGCATTAGTCATTCCCACTTAGGTCGTTCGCCTCTCATCAGCCTTAAGGGCTAAGAGTTAGTAACTCCTCAGGAGGGAAGGCCTGCTAAAGAGATGCACTAATGAAAGTAAAAGGATGAGTCTAGCTTTCTGATCACCTAAGAAAGTTTTGAGCATACTCCCCTATCATCAAAGACATGAAATACATGGTTGTTCATTTTTAGCCCAAAATCAAGTGTGCCGAGAAATTTAAATGAATACACCAAGTTTAGTTGAATTCATAGGCAACCTATAATAAATCCATTAGTAGTCATGATTGTGTTTTGAATTATGTATTTGACAAGCATATCTTAATAAATCATCTTGCAGAAAAGAGCTAGGCTACCAAAAATCTGACAGACAAAACAAGATTAGCATTAGTGATCCGAACTACGAAATTTTCAAGAAAAATTATATGAAATTTTATCCTAGCTTCAAATATGCATAACTTTCTACTCAGGACTTGAAATTACGAGCTGTTTAATTCATTGGAAAGGTCTCCAAGAGTTGTAGATGAGATTTTGAAAGAGCATGTACCTAGCCAAGGGCTAAAAATGACCAGAAGGCCTTCAAAAATGCAAATTACCAACGTATAGACAAAGTTGAAAATTCTAACTTGCAGTTTATCAAAAAATCATAGATGTAGAAACTTGTACGACATGATTTATCTGTTAGTACGACACAAATTTAGATTTCACACAGGTATAAAAGTAGACTTGTATGACATAAGATTTAACAAACAAAAATTCATACGAAATGAATTCAGCTCAAGTACGATATAGAAAAGCAGCTCGTATGACATAGGATCAGCAATTCGCAATGGGTAAAAGGATATCATACGATAGAAGAAACAACTCATATGAGTTTGGATTGTCTATCATCCTAGGCTGAAAGGAAGCTCATAGGAGCTGGAAAACAAACTCATACAAATTTCTGAAACATAGCCAGATAGAGGTGAAATTTGTTGAAGATTAAGAGGCAAAAAGAGATGATTCTAGCCCCACAATGGGCACCAAAATGTCATGCTCTGTGAAGTGTACCTGTACCTGCAACCACAATGCACTCAGTAAATCATTACAAGCAATGGTTAGTAAATTGAAACAATGAAAGACAAAACCATAGCTAATCGACTTATTGCCTCCTAGTAAATGCGAGTATGAAAAATGCTCTCAGATTTGATTATACATACTCCAGTGACTTGACTACACTTAGATGGAGGATTTGATGGATGAAAATGCATGATCTAGCAAGAATAGCATGATTAATCTATATGAGTTCATGATTGATCTATAAAATGAACTAAGATTAAGATGCAATTAAGATAAGATTAAGCATGATGACATTGCTAAAGAATGATAAACTAGAAGCTAGATGCCTATAATAACAATGCATAAGATGAAAATGAGATGGGATGCAAAAATGATATGAAATTGGGATGCTTTGAGCTCCAAAATGAGGTCTATTTATAGGATTTTCTAAGGCTAGGGGTGATGTGACAAGAATCAACGGTCAAGATTGATCTGAAGATATCATTGGTTAAATTGGAGGTTGGCAAAGGGGGTTGGATTAAAGGGAACATCTATCATCTCTATGGTGAGAAGTGCCAAGAGGCTTCTAGAAGGAGTAGGATGAAAGGGAACACTTAGTGACAAGTGTCACAAAGGTTCTAGAAGATGTTGGATGAAAGGGAACATGGTGGTAGGTAGAATGGGTTAGGTTTAGGAATGGTTAGGTTAAGGAGTGGTAGAAGTTAGGAGAATTTGAATTTAAAACTTCAAATAATGGGAAAAGGCTAATTAATCTAAACAAATCATAATTGATTTGTTTTAATTAATTAGGGGATTTAGAAAATGAATTTGGATGGAGGAAATTAATTAATTTGAATTAATTAATTAAAGGGGTGAAATGAACCTATTAAGTAAATCCTTAGATTTATTAATAAGTAGATGAAAGGGGAAATTTAATGAAATTGCTTAGTGAATTCAATTACATTGGGAAGGGAGATTAATTAAATAATTTCTTATTTAATTAATTTTCTGCAGACCATTTTTAGGTGTATACATTTTGTCCCTCTTTGAAGCGAGGTGTGATGACGCGTTGATTCAAAGAATAATCTTATTTTGATGTTGATATTGGTTTGATAGGATGCCCCAGCTCGTGATTGCTAAATTCTGGTATGATGATGCCCCCTCGAGAGATCAATTGAGATAATTGATCTTTGGAGTTTTTGTGAGATTGATATCCCATTAGATTTGATTTGATTTTGCAATTGTGTTTTGATGAAAATGCGAGTTCTCTAATTAACTTGATTGCTTAGATTGATAAGATTGAAAAATCTTGATCGATTAGATTGATAAGATCGATATTCAATCTGGTTTTAGGAAGGCTTCATCCTATATAAGACAACGATGATCAAAGCGTCTGGCTACAAGAAGGATACATCTTGTATAAGACATGATCAAATCATCTAGTTTCAGGAAGGATACATCCTGTATAAGACATGAATCAGAATCATATCGTCTGGTTTCAGGAAGGATTCATCCTGTATAAGACATGATAGGATCAATTAGGTTTGATTGATTGATTTGATTTGATAAGGTTGGTTAGAGAAAGAACTGACAGTTTGTTGATATCAATTTGCAGAAATTTTGGATATGCTGATTGTTGATTCTGTTGAGAAAGATAGCATAAGATTTGGGCTAGGTCGATAATATCATGAGAGAGATGAGTCGTCATTGTATTTGTGTATACACTTGTGATGATACTTTGATAATTCCTATGATAGATTTAACCTTGGATAAGAGGATCTTGTATGATCCCATGCAAGAATGACATGCAAGCTAAAATGCAATTGAAATGCAATGAGATGCAAACTATGACCGGACCAGTCACTGGATTATTTTGCATTTTTGTCATCATTGAGCTTTTTGAAATCTGGGAAGTGAGTGCAAACATCAATGCTATAATTAAACAATGATGACATGAGTACTTCTTTCCTAGATTTTAATATACCAAGTTAGCACAAGCATCAAGGTATAATTGAACTGAGATGATGTGAGTGTTTCTTGCGTAAAACAGACAGTATTAATGATTTCAATACACAAATCAGAAATGTCTTCAATGATACTTCAATGATCATGTCCCGAGACAAATTTGCACATATTAATGATTAATTTGCAGATAGTAGACAAGAAAAATATCATGTTTCTTCCTTCTTCCTCTAGTCATTAACATCCTGGAGTCACTCAGAAATCCTAATAGCAAAAATCAATATAGAAAAGTTGAACAATCATGTTAAAATCGTTATAAAAAAAAAATATTATCCACTAAGAAGTGTGTGATGTGCTTTGATTGATTTCATGATAGCTTCATAGTTGATAGTTTGATCTTATGTTCAATGTTGGGCGTGTCTCAGTTTTCGCTTGATAAGAGTTGTCTAACTGTTTGTTCTACTTGTTTGATTAAGCTCAAAATGATCAAGGGTTTTTGCCCCAAGCCTAGAAACAAAGTCGTTATGATATATCCAATGATCCAAACCATGGTAAGAAGCCACCTGAGATGTCTGTGTATGTATAAAGGCTTATGATGCATATCAATAGCACTGATGGAAGAATGAATGCATGAACTAATAGATGGAAGAGCTAGCTGACAGATAGCACCTGTTTGCCAGGTTTTCATTGTTTGATTTTATTGCACTTTTTCTGATATTTGATTTTTTTCTTTCTTTGTTTTTTTTTCATTTATTACTTTTTAGGATTTTTTCTAATTTTTCACTATTTTTGATTTTTTGATTCTTCACTTTTTTTGATTTTTCTTATTTTTCATTGTTTTTGATTTTTTGATTTTTCACTATTTTTGATTTTTCTGGTTTTTCAGACATAGAATTTCTACAGGTGGATGCTATTGATAGGTTCTTTGAGTTGATCTCCGTCCTCTGTTGATAGCTGATATGCTCCTAATCCAAATACTATTGTGACCACAAATGGACCTAACCAGTTTGGTTCAAACTTGCCTTTGTTTTCTCGATCTGCCTGGTTGCATGGATTTTACTTTAGCTCTAGTTCTCCCACTTGAAAGATTCATGGTTTGACCTTTAGATGATCAAAGGCATTTTATCTTTGTTCATGGATCAGTTCTAACTCTTATAGCCGAGATACTCTTTGTTCTTCATCTGGGATGAGACCTTTTAGTGATACACGTAGAGAAGGTATCTCTACTTCGATTGGCAATATGGCTTCTGATCCATATACAAGAGAGAAAGGTGTGGTTCCTATCGGTGTGCGGATACTGGTGCAGTAGGCCCATAGAGCAGGGTTAAGTTGAATATGCCAATCTTTCGAGACATCGTTCACTATATTTTAAAGGATCTTTCGAATAGTTTTGTTAGATGCTTCTACCTACCCATTTCCCTGTGGATAATATGGTGTGGACAATCTATGTTGGATTTTGAACTTTTCACATAGCTCTTTTGTACATCTTGATTCTTGAATAGTCTCCCATTATCAGTGATTATGGTCATTGGTATTCCATAGAAAAAGATGATATAGTTCAAGATAAATGCAACAATTTATTTTCCTGTGATGTTGATGAGAGATACTGCTTCAAAATATTTTGTGAAATATTCAGTAGCTACAAGAATGAATTTGTGTCCATTAGATGAAGAAGGATTTATCTTTCTTACTAGATCAACTCCCCATTGACAAAAAGGCCAAGATGTTGCTAAAGCATGTAGTTCTTGTGCTGGTGGATGGATCAAGTTCCCATGGATTTGACATTGTTTTCATGTTCTTGCTATTTTAAAAGAATCTCGTTGCATAGTCAGCCAATAATAGCCCAAGCATATGAGATTTTTTGAAAGGGTAAGACCACTTGAATAAGTGCCACAAATGCCATTATGGACTTCTTGTAAAGCATTCTCATATTCTTCTTGTTTGAGACATCGTAAGAGAGTACTGTTCGGACCTCGTTTAAACAAGGCATCTGCGACGAGAGTAAAATGAGAGGATTGGCGAATAAA
Organism: Cryptomeria japonica; assembly: GCF_030272615.1. Lineage (NCBI taxonomy): Eukaryota > Viridiplantae > Streptophyta > Pinopsida > Cupressales > Cupressaceae > Cryptomeria > Cryptomeria japonica. The sequence continues at coordinate 128,329,407 of NC_081409.1, read as the reverse complement.
GTTTCTCTTTTGGTTTTTCAATAAGTCGGGAGGTAAGATATTGTCTTTCAGGTATGTGTAAGTTTGGCCATAGCGGGAGGAATCATGTCCAATAAGTTGACAGATGGTTTGGAAATCAAGACAATTAAAGGCAGGATGAAACAACTCTTCAACCAGGAATTCATAATGTTCTTGATTTTCCCGTGTCTGCAATAGAGAAGCAAGTGTAGCCATGGTGTCTACTGCTTTATTGTCATTTCTTGGAATTTGTTCAAAATTTATTTTTACAAAGTACTTCTTGATATCGTTTACCATCTTTTTGTAAAGCATGAGTTTGTCATCTTTTGTTTGATAGTCATCATTGATTTGATTAATGACAAGCTGAGAGTCTCCAAAGACTTGAAGTTGTTTAATATTCCCTTCTACAACCATTTTGATACCTGTTACCAATGCTTCATACTCTTCTATATTGTTTGTACATAGAAAGCTTAATTTGTATGCTTTCGGGATTGTATGCCCTTGTGGTGTGATGAATAGAATTCCTTCTCCTGATCCATGTTGTGTTCTATTATTGATGCTTGCTCCTAGACTGATATGCGGGTGATTTATTGTAAGATATGGATCATGTTGATGCCTGCTCCTGGACTGATATTCGGGTGATGTATTGTAAGATAATGCCGACTTTGTTTGTTGCCCTAAAAACGCATGTTATAAGTGGCTGGGATGCTTAAGGCATTGTAAGGTTGATGTACTATTTTTGCTGGATAATAAGAAAGATTGGATGGCTATGTATGGTGGACGTAACCCATTCTGGGTGAACCACATTAAATCTCTATGTTATCTGTGTCCTGTTTTATTTCTTTATCTTTTGTATTTAAATCTACATATAATTGTTAGTTCATATTTGCTTCAGATTTGCTTGAAACCCTAACAATTGGTATCAGAGCGAGGTTTTCTATAAATTGGCAGGACTTTCAAATTTGAGTGGGAGCAATGGAGGATTCCAAATTCAAGGTCGAAAAGTTTAACGGCCAGAATTATTAGTTATGGAAAATGTAGATGGAGGATTACCTGTATCAAAAGGATTTGTGGCGGCCATTGGAAGGAAAGGCAAAGAAACCGACCACAATGTCAAATGAAGAGTGGGACATTTTAGATAGAAAGGCATTGGGATCCATTCGATTGTGCCTTGCGTTGTCTGTAACATTCAATATAATAGAAGCAAAAATGGCTGTAGATTTGATGGCAACATTGGCTAAGTTGTATGAGAAACCCTCGACTTCGAATAAGGTATTTCTTATGAAGCGTTTGTTTAATTTGAAAATGAGTGAGGGAGGATCTGTAGCAGAGCACTTAAATGAATTTAATACAATTACTAGTCAATTGTCTTCAATAAAAATTACCTTTGCAGAAGAGGTTAGGGCTCTCTTGATTTTATGTTCTTTGCCAGAAAGCTGGAATAGTTTGGTTATGGCTGTAGGTAACTCTGTCTTTGGTAAAAATACTTTGGTATTTGATGATATTGTTGGTGTTATCCTAAGCGAAGAAATGCGAAGAAAAAGCATAGGTGAGACTCCAATATCATCGGGTAGTGTTTTGAATGTGGAGAATAGAGGAAGATCAAAGGAAAGAGGAAAAGGCCATGGGAATGAGAAGTCATGAGGGAAGTCAAAGAAAGGACGCTCTCAATCTAGAGGAAAGAAAGATTGCTGGTACTGCGGAAAGCTTGGTCATCTAAAGAAAGACTTTTGGTCTTGGAAAAACAAAGAAGGAGACAAAAATGAAAATGACAGTAAGGAAGCTAATATTGCAAATAATACTTTACAAGATGCTTTAATCTTATGTTTGGATAATGTTAATGATTCCTGGGTAATAGATTATGGGGCTTCATTTCATGCCACACCCCATAGAAAATATTTTCTAGATTATGTTCAAGGTGATTTTGGATAGGTATATTTGGGTGATGATGAGCCCTATCAAATTGTTGGAAAAGGAAAGATAAAGATCAAGTTGCAGAATGGTAATGACTGGTTTCTGCAGGAGGTAAGACATGTTCCTAATTTAAGAAGAAATTTAATTTCTGTAGGGCAACTAGGTAGTGAAGGTTGCATAGTTACCTTCTCAGACAGTATGTGGAAGGTCACTAAAGGATCATTAGTAGTAGCTAAAGGTGCGAAGGTAGGCACATTATATCTATGTATTGGTAACACTTACTCTACCTTAGCTGCTACAGATAAAGTTACTATAGGGACAACAACAATAAATGTTGCAAGAACAGATTCGATAATGTGGCACCATAGGCTTGGGCACATGAGTGAGAAAGGGATGAAAATCCTTCACTCCAAAAATCTATTTCCAGGACTAAAGAAGATTGATTTAGAGTTCTATGAAAACTGTGTTTATGGTAAACAGAAAAGAGTCAGATTTCTCAAGGTTGGGAAAGAGAAGAAGAGTGAGAAGTTAGAGCTTGTACATTCAGATGTATGGGGACCGGCTCAGGTATCATCTCTTGGTGGCTCTTGTTATTATGTTATTTTTATTGATGACTCAACCAGAAAAAAATGGGTATATCTCCTAAAACAAAAATCAGATGTTTTTGAAACTTTTAAGAAATGGAAAGCTTTGGTTGAGAATGAGACAGGAAAAAAGTTGAAGTGTCTCAGATCGGATAATGGAGGTAAGTATTGCAGCAAAGCATTTGAAGATTATTGTTCCTTAAATGGGTTTCGAAAGTAGAAGACAGTTCCAGGAACTCCACAAGAAAATGGTGTGTCAGAGAGAATGAATAGGACCATCATGGAACGTGCGAGGAGCATGAGATTGCATGCTGGATTGCCCTTACATTTTTGGGCAGATGTTGTACATACTACTGTCTATTTGATAAATAGAGGACCTTCAACCCCTTTGGATGGTGGTATTCTAGAGGAGGTATGGACTGGTAAAAAGTTAAATTATTCTTTTCTAAAAACTTTTGGTTGTGAAGCTTTTGTCCATGTTGATAAAGAAAATAGAACCAAGCTTGATGCTAAATCTCAGAAATGTACCTTCATTGGATATGGGATAGATGAATATGGCTATTGGTTATGGGATTTTGAAAATAAGAAAATAATTAGAAGTAGAGATGTTATATTCAATGAGAAGGTTATGTATAAAGACCAGATGTAGGAAAAGAAGCATGAACAGGAGAAACAAGAATATGTGGTGTTGGATGAAATTCCTGAAAATGAAATGCCATAGGTACCTGATGCTCAGCAACAACAGATTGTCCCACAAACTCCTGCAAGTGTTAGATGTTCTATGAGGACAAGTAGACTCCCTGGAAGATTTTCTCCTTCTTTGTATTCTATTTTATTGATGGATTCTGGTGAACCAAAAGAATATGAAGAAGCAATGCAGGTAGATGCCAAACAACAGTGGGAGCTAGGCATGAAAGAGGAGATAAACTCCTTGATGAAAAATAAGACTTGGGACTTAGTCCCTTTACCTGCAGAAAAAAGAGCCTTGCCTAACAAATGGGTTTATCAGCTGAAGGAGGAGGAAGGAGGTCAGAAAAGATATAAGGCCAGACTTGTGGTAAAAAGTTTTGCCCAGAAAAAGGGTATAGATTATGATGAAATATTTTCTCCAGTTGTAAAAATGATTTCAATTAGAACTGTACTTAGTCTTGTGGCTGCAGACGATTTACATCTTGAACAACTAGATGTCAAAACAACTTTTCTCCATGGAGATTTGGAGGAGGAAATTTACATGTTGCAACCACAGGGATGTGAGGTCAAAGGTAAGGAGAACTTGGTGTGCAGGTTGAAGAAAAGTCTGTATGGCCTAAAGCAAGCACCCCGACAATGGTATTTAAAATTTGATAGTTTCATGGTTGAACACGGTTATCATAGATGTCATTCTGATCATTGTGTATATTTTAAGAAATTTGATAATGGCAGTTATATTATCCTGTTGCTTTATGTTGATGACATGGTTGTTGCTGGGTCTAACATGCAACATATAAATGATCTTAAACAGAAATTAGCCAGGTCATTTGCTATGAAGGATTTGGGTGCAGCTAGGCAAATTCTCGGTATGAGGTTTACACAGGACAGGAAAAATAGAACCTTGAATTTGTCCCAAAGTGAGTATATAAAGAAGGTGTTGAAAAGATTTAACATGCAGGATGCAAAAGTAGTTAGTACACCTTTGGCTAGTCATTTCAAATTGACTAAGGAGATGTGCCCAAAGGCACAAGAAGAGGTTAATAAAATGTTTAACATCCCGTATTCATTAGCTATTGGCAGTCTGATGTATGCAATGGTATGCACAAGGCCAGATATTGCACATGCAGTGGGAGTTGTGAGTAGGTTTATGAGTAATCTGGGTATGGAACATTGGAATGCTATGAAATGGATTCTTCGGTATTTGAAAGGAACTACTACGAAGGCATTATGTTTCAAAGGATCTAATGCTGCTCTAAGTGGATTTGTTGACTCTGATCTGGCAAGTGATATTGATTCTTAGAGGAGTACTATAGGGTATGTTTTATACTATAGGGGGAACTACAGTCAGTTGGGTTTCTAGGTTGCAAAAGGTTGTTGCACTTTCAACCACTGAAGCTGAGTATGTTGCTGCTACAGAAGCCAGCAAGGAGATGATTTGGTTACAATGTTTTTTGGAGGAATTGGGATAGACACAGGAGGATCACCCATTGTATACTGATAGCCAAAGTGCCATTCATCTTGCGAAGAACTCTGCTTTTCATTCAAGGACAAAGCACATTCAGCTCAGGTACCACTTCATTTGGACTGTTTTGGAGGAGGGTCAGTTATGGCTTAAGAAGATTCACACAAGTGAGAATCCTACCGATATGTTCACGAAGACAGTTCCACAGGAGAAGCTGATTTCTTCATCAGTTTCTATTGGTCTTCTTGATTGATAATTGTGAAATTCATACCAATCAAGTCCTAGTGTTTTATCTAGCAGATGTTGCATGTACAGTGGTGTCGTGTAGTATCAGTCTCCAAGTGGGAGATTGTTCGGTGTGGAGCCTGATCAGTCTCAAAGTGGGAGATTGTTGAAATGTGGTGACTGATCAGCAAAGTACTGTACACTCAACATGTATCCTCACCAATGAAAACTGGCATTGTAATAAAACCCTAAAATAACCGACTTTGTTTATTGCCCTAAAAATGCATGTTATAAGCCACTGGGATGCTTAAGGCATTGTAAGGTTGATGTACTATTTTTGCTGGATAATAAGAAAGATTGCACGGCTGTGTATGGTGGACGTAACCCATTTTGGGTGAACCACGTTAAATATCTGTGTTATCTGTGTCTTGTTTTATTTCTTTATCTTTTGTATTTAAATCTGCATATAACTGTTAGTTCATATTTGCTTTGGATCTGCTTGAAACCCTAACAGATCAAACCCTGGAATGTCTATAAATGAACATGTAAAATTGACTTGCCATCTTTTGAATGGTTACAAGTATTTTTTCCTTTCTAGTTCTGATAAAGAGATTGTTGGATGTAGATTAGTTGTGCCAATGATAGTTGCCTTTGTTGGTGATATTATGATAGATAACTTCTCTTGATAACATTCAGGTAAGGTGTCAAATCTCCCATCTTTTGGTGCCTCAAGGAGGTTTTCACCATTAGATGCGTCCTTTATTTTTACTTTTTCTCAGTCCAATGTTGCCAATAAATGGTTTTTAGCATTATACCTGATATTGTTTTTTTGATTTTCACTTTTGCGACTAGCAGATTTGACACCCATTTGACATGAAGATACATTAGCGGAATCCTTGGTGAAAGTTGTTGTGGGTTTGAATTCATTAAGATATAATGATATGGCATGGTCATTAGGAAAGGTATCATTGGTGGTATGTCCTTCATTTTACTAGTCCATAGGTTTAGGATAGCTTAAGGATAAAGGATCTCCAGGTTGAATGGTTTCAAAGATATTGGGGGTCATGATAGAAACGACAAAGTTTTCGGTATGTATTTTGATGTCTAGAATGATACTCTCATTAGAATGACCTCGTATAAGAAAATCATGATCATCCTTGATTAAGTCCATGTCAGTTGAATGTGATTCTCATTCAAGTAGGCTAGTTCCTAACATTTGTCCTACATACGTGTGAACTACATCAACTACTATATCTGCTTCTTCATCCCTCTCAATTTGAAGTTGCTCTTGTTTGTTTTTCCATGATAGAAAATATTCTCCAGTCCCTTGATCTTTTAGCTGCATTTGTTCTTCCATGTTTGACAAAATTGATGCAAATGTTTGTTCCTTGGATTGTGTGCTTGAAGGTGCTACCTCTTTGTTATATGAAATTATGATCTCTTGAACTGATTTCAGATTATTACAACATTGCAATGGATTTGAGTTTTCTTATATTGTGATTTCCTGGCCTGCATAGGGAAATTTTACACATTGATGATAGGTTGATGAGACAGCTTGTATATCATGTATCCATGGTCCTCCTAAGAGCATGTTATATGGTAGGTCCAAGTTTAAAACTTGGCATTCTATGTCCTTCTGCGAAGGTCCCACTGTGATGGTAAATATCACCATTCCTTTAGATGAATGCTCTTCTTCATTATGTGCTTTGATTTTTCTCTTTTTTTGGGGATCAACTGCATCTTCTGAATAGCCTACAACATGAACAAGACTCAAAGAGCATATGTTCAAGTCAGCTCCCCCATCTATCAGGACATGTTTAACGAGCATTCTATGAATGAGGACTTCAGTTTGCAAGGAAGCACTATGGGGATGCTGCAAGGAATCAATGCTTGGATATGAAGGACATGGGCTTTGACTAGGATCCTCTAAAATAGGTTTGATGGCAATTATGGATATCCCTTGGAGAACTTCATCTTTGGATGCATTCTTTGGTGATGATGCTATGGAATGTTCTTGCAAGCTTTCAGGAGGTGTAGGAATAGATGCCTTCGGAGAGTCAATTTTCTTATGGATGGATGGATCATTGTTAGATATAGGTGCATGATTTTTATCTTCTTTAACCAAATCCTTTAGGGGTCTCTTTAAGAGGTGCATAAAAGAGCCACTTTTCTTTTGAGATGTATTTAAATCCTTGTGAGGTTTTAACATAGTTGGATTTTGATTTTGAACTTGTTTGATTGCTTTGATATGCTGGTTTGTCATGATTTCTTCTTGTGTTTTGTTTTGGTATGTCATGTTGATATGATTTTCAGCTATTTCAAATGTTTATGTTTCTATTTCAGGGATTTGATTGTCTAAAAGTTGTTTTCAGTAAGTGATCAATAGTCAATTTCAAGGCAATAGAGTTATATAACACTAATGGAGAATTCAAGTGTTTAAAAGTTTGCAAGTTTTTCAATCTTTGGTTTGGGAGTGCAAAGATGGTGATTTGATAAGAACCATGTCTAGTAGGAATGATATATCCTACGATGTGGGACAAGGTTATCCTGACCAAACGTTTCAGTTTCGTGATAAAGGATGATTGATCCTGATGAGAAACTATGTTTGAGTGATCAGTTTATCAAAGAGGGTGATAATGCACTTTGAGATGTTTAGATCTTGAACTTGTTGGGGGTGAGCACTTTGAAAATCTTGGGGTGTTTATCTTCTAGAGTCTGATTTTGACGAATGATAACTTGACCAAGCAAGTCAAGCAGACAATCTAATCATAGATTGACAGGTAACAGGTGTTTATGCTTACTGCAAATTGATCAGGTAGAAATGATAAATCTGAAATAGGCATGCAGGACACAACTCTGGACTAACAGATGTAGAGTTTCGTATGACATAAGATTCAGCTTAGGATGACACAAGATATAGAGTCATACGACAAAACAAAGTTTTTCATATAAATAGCAGGAATTTGTATGACTTGGGATTATAGACCATACGACAAAATAGATGATTCATACGACACAGGATAGAAGATAGTAGGACAAATGATTTTATGCAAGTTAACTCATCTGACACAGATTATGACTCGTACTACAGATAATTAAAGCTTATACGATAGGTTGTAGAGAATGGTAAAAAGTGGTCATTTTTCTGATTTTGATCTTTGAATTCTGATGATGTTCTGCTGATGTTTTCCAGTTTTTAGGTGTCTGATTTTCTCAATTATGGATGAATACATAGTGAACACATGATGTGATAAATGACTCCAATCAAGCTAAACCCTAAGGAAGTTGGTTGAGAATGAAAACCTTTTCTTGCTGACTTAGGTACACACCCAATAGCTAATCAAAATACGACCGCTGAGTCTCACGCAATGGATTCTCAATGCCGTATTATCCAACTCCAAACACTAATGGGGGCATGATATTGCAAGTGTCTTGAGAGAGTTACTATCTCTCTTGCACAAATATTATCACCCTTTTGGAGGTGAATCGAGTAGCTTCTATTTTAACCGGCACTAGTAAGGGATCCATTCGGCGCGTCAGGGTATAAACTCAATTTAGAGGTCTCCCAACCTTGAAAACCAAGGTTTGATATACCCGAAGGTATGGATTAGAGCTATTATTGAGCATTTCCATTGCTTTGATTTTCATCAAAAACACATTTATTTTATAGTGGGTTGGATTACTTGGCATTAGTCGTTCCCCTCTCACCAACCTTAAGGGCTAAGAGTTAATAACTCCTCGGGAGGGCAGGCCTGCTAATGAGATGCACTAATGAAAGTAAAAGGATGAGTCTAGCTTTCTAATCACCTAGGAAAGGTGAGAGCACACTCACCTATCATCAAAGACATGAAATACATGGTTGTTCATTTTTAGCCCAAAATCAAGTCTGCCTAGAAATTTAAATGAATACACCAAGTTTAGTTGAATTCATAGGCAACCTGCAATAAATCCGTTAGTAGTCATGATTGTGTTTTGAATTATGTCTTTGACAAGCGTATCTTCATAAATTGTCCTATAGAAAAGAGTTAGGCTGCCAAAAATCTCACAGACAGAACAAGATTAGCATTAGTGATCTGAACTACGAAATTTTCAAAAAAAATTATATGAAATTTTATCCTAACTTCAAATAGGCATAACTTTCTGCTCGGGACACGAAATTAAAAGTCGTTTAATTCGTTGGAAAGGTCTCAAAGAGTTGTAGATGAGATATACCTTTAGATGATCAAAGGCATTTAGTCTTCCTTCATGGATCAGTTCTAACTCTTGTAGTCTAGATACTCTTTGTTCTTCATCTGGGATGAGACCTTTTAGTGATACACGTAGAGAAGGTATCTCTACTTTGATTGACAATATGGCTTCTGATCCATATACAAGAGAGAAAGGTGTGGCTCCTATCGGTGTGTGGATACTGGTACGGTAGGCCCATAGAGTAGGGTTCAGTTGAATATGCCAATCTTTCCCGGCATCGTTCACTATCTTTTGAAGGATTTTTCGAATAGTTTTGTTAGATGCTTCTGCCTGCCCATTTTCCTGTGGATAATATGGTGTGGAGAATCTATGTTGGATTTTGAACTTCTCACATAGCTCTCTTGTACATCCTGATTCTTGAATGGTTGCACATTATCAGTGATTATGGTCATTGGTATTCCATAGTGAAAGATGATATAGTTCAAGATAAATGCAGCAATTTGTTTTCCTGTGATGTTGATGAGAGGTACCACTTCGATCCATTTTGTGAAATATTCAGTAGCTACAAGAATGAATTTGTGTCCATTAAATGAAGAAGGATTTAAATTTCCTACTAGATCATGTCCCCATTGACAAAAAGGCCAAGATGTTGCTAAAGCATTTAGTTCTTGTGTTGGTGCATGGATCAAGTTCCCATGGATTTGACATTGTTTGCATGTTCTTTTTATTTTAAAAGAATCTTGTTCCATAGTCGACCAATAATAGCCCAAGCGTATGAGTTTTCTTGAAAAGGTAAGACCACTTGAATGAGTGCCACAAATGCTGTTATGGACTTCTTGTAAAGCATTCTCAGATTCTTCTTGTTCAAGACATCGTAAGAGAGTATCGTCTAGACCTCATTTAAATAGGGTATCCGTGACAAGAGTAAAATAAGAGGATTGGCGAATAAAGTTTCTCTTTTAGTTTTTCGATAATTCAGGAGGTAAGATATTTACTTTCAGGTATGTGTAAGTTTGGCCATAGTGGTATGAATTATGTCCAATAAGTTGATAGATGGTTTGGAAATTTGGACAATTAAAGGCGGGATGAAACAACTCTTCAACCAACAATTCATAACATTGTTGATTTTCCTGTGTCTGCAATAGAGAAGCAAGCGTAGCCATGGCGTCTGCTACTTTGTTGTCATTTCTTGGAATCTATTCAAAATTTATTTTTGCAAAGTACTTCTTGATATCATCCACCATCTTTTTGTAAGGCATGAGTTTGTCATCTTTTGTTTGATAGTCATCATTGATTTAATTAATGACAAGCTGAGAGTCTCCAAAGAATTGAAGTTGTTTGATATTTCCTTCTACAACCATTTTGATACCTATTACCAATGCTTCATACTCTACTATATTGTTTGTACACGGAAAGCTTAATTTGTATGCTTTCGGGATTGTATGCCCTTGTGGTGTGATGAATAGAATTCCTTCTCCTAATCCATGTTGTGTTCTATTATTGATGCCTGCTCCTGGACTGATATTCAGGTGATGTATTGTAAGATATGGATCAAACCCTAGAATGTCTGTAAATGAGCATGTAAAATTGACTGGCCATCTTTTGAATAGTTCCAAGTATTTTTGCCTTGCTAGTTCTGATAAAGAGATTGTTGGATGTAGATCAGTTATGCCAATAATAGTTGCCTTTGCTGGTGCCATTATGATAGATAACTTCTCTTGATAACATTCAGGTAAGGTGTCAAATCTCCCATCTTTCGGTGCCTCGAGGAGGTTTTCACCATTAGATGCGTCCTTTATTTTTACTTTTTCTCGGTCCAATGTTTCCAATAAATGGTTTTCAGCATTAAAACTTATTTGGTTTTCTTGATTTTCACTTTTTTGAATAGGAGATTTGACACCCATTTGTCATGAAGATACATTAGCGGAATCCTTGGTGAAAGTTTTTGCGGGTTTGACTTCATTAAGATATAAGGATATGGCATGGTCATTAGGAAAGGTATCATTGGTGGTATGTCCTTCATTTTCCAAGTCCATAGGTTCAAGATAGCTTAAGGATAAAGCATCTCCAGGTTGAATGGTTTCAAAGATATTGGGGGTCATGATAGAGACGACAGAGTTTTCAGTATGTATTTAGATGTCTATAACGATACTCTAATTAGAATGATCTCGTATAAGAAAATCGTGATCATCCTCGGTTAAGTCCATGTCAGTCGAATGTGATTCTGATTCAAGTAGGCTAGTTCCTAATGTTTGTCCTGCATATGTGTGAACTACATCGACTACTATATCTGCTTCTTCATCCCTCTCAATTTGAAGTTTCTCTTGTTTCTTTTTCCATGATAACAAATATTCTCCAGTCCCTTGATCTTTTAGCTACATTTGTTCTTCCATGTTTGACAAAATTGATGCAAATGATTGTTCCTTGGATTGAGTGCTTGAAGATGCTACCTCTTTGTTATGTGAAATTATGATTTCTTGAGCTAATTTCATATTATTACAACATTGCAATGGATTTGAGTTTGCTTATATTGTGATTTCCTGCCCTACATAGGGAAATTTTACACATTGATGATAGGTTGATGGTACAGCTTGTATATCATGTATCCATGGTCCTCCCAAGAGTATGTTATATGGCAGCTCCAAGTCTAAAACTTGGCATGCTATGTCCTTCTGCAAAGGTCCCACTTTAATGGGAAATATCACCATTCCTTTAGATGAATGCTCTTCTTTATTATGTGCTTTGATTTTTCTCTTTTTTGGGGGATCAACTGCATCTTCTAAAGAGCCTAGAGCACAGACAATACTCAAAGAACATATGTTCAAGCCAGCTCCCCATCTATCAGGACACATTTAACAAGCGTTCTATGAATGAGGACTTCAGTTTGCAAGGAAGCACTATGGGGATGCTGCAAGGAATCAATGCTTGGATATGAAGGACATAGGATTTGAATAGGATCCTCTGAAATAGGTTTGATGGCAACTATGGATATCCCTCGGGGAACTTCATCTTTGGATGCATTCTTTGGTGATGATGCTATGGAATGTTCTTGCAAGCTTTCAAGAGGTGTAGGAATAGATGCCTTTGGAGAGTCAATTTTCTTATGGATGGATGGATCATTATTAGATATAGGTGCATGATTTTGATCTTCTTTAACCAAATCCTTTAGGGATCTCTTTAAGAGGTGCATAAAAGAGCCACTTTTCTTTTGAGATGTATTTAAATCCTTGTGAGGTTTTAACATAGTTGGATTTTGATTTTGAACTTGTTTGATTGATCTGATATGTTGGTTTGTCATGTTTTCTTCTTGTGTTTTGTTTTGGTATGTTATGTTGATATGATTTTCAGCTATTTCAAATGTTTATGTTTCTGTTTCAGGGATTTGATTGTCTAAAAGTTGTTTTCGGTAATTGATCAATAGTCAATTTCAAGGCAATAGAGTTATATGACACTAAAGGAGAATTCAAGTGTTTAAAAGTTTGCAAGTTTTTCGATCTTTGGTTTGGGAGTGCAATGATGGTGATTTGATAAGAACCATGCCCAGTAGGAATGATATATCCTACGATGTGGGACATGGTTATCTGGACCAAACATTTCAGTTTCGTGATAAAGGATGATTGACCCTGATGAGAAACTATGTTTGAGTGATCAGTTTATCAAAAAGGGTGATAATGCACTTTGAGATGTTTAGATCTTGAACTTGTTGGGGGTGAGCACTTTGAAAATCTTGGGTTGTTTATCTTCTAGAGTCTGATTTTGACGGATGATAACTTGACCAAGAAAGCCAAGTAGACAATCTAAGCATAGATTTACAGGTAACAGGTGTTTATGCTTACTGCAAATTGATAAGGTAGAAATGATAAATTTGAAATAGGCATGCATGACATAACTTTGGACTATAGATGCAGAGTTTCGTATGACATAAGATTCAACTTAGGATGACACAAGATACAAAGTCATACGACAAAACAGAGTTTTTCATATAAACAACAACAACTTGTATGGCTTGGGATTATAGATCATACGATAAAACAAATGATTCATATGACACAGGATAGCAGATAGTATGACAAATGATTTTATGCAAGTTAACTCATCCGACAGAGATTATGACTCGTGCTATAGAGAATTAAAGCTCATACGATAGGTTGCAGAGAATGGTAAAAAGTGGTTGTTTTTTCTGATTTTGATCTTTGAATTCTGATGATGTTCTGCTGATGTTTTCCAGTTTTTAGGTGTCTGATTTTCTCAATTATGGATGAATACATAGTGAACACATGATGTGATAAATGACTCCAATCAAGCTAAACCCTAAGGAAGTTGGCTAAGAATGAAAACCTTTTCTTATTGACTTAGGTACACACCCAATAGCTAATCTGAATACGGCCGCTGAGTCTCACGCAATGGATTCTCAATGTTGTATTATCCAACTCCAAACACTAATGGGGGCATGATATGACAAGTGTCTTGGGAGAGTTACTATCTCTCTTGCACAAAGATTATCACCCTTTTGGAGGTGAATCAGGTAGCTTCTATTTTAACTAGCACTAGTAAGGGATTTGTTTGGCACGTCGGGGTATAAACTCAATTAAGAGGTCTCCCAGCTTTGAAAACCAAGGTTTGATATACCCAAGGTACGGAGGAGAGCTATTCCCGAGCACTGCCGTTGCTTTGATTTTCACCAAAAACACATTTGTTTTATAGTGGGTTGGATTACTTGGTGTTAGTTGTTCCCACTTAGGTCGTTCCCCTCTCACCAGCCTTAAGGGATAAGAGTTAATAACTCCTCAAGAGGGCAGGCCTGCTAAAGAGATGCACTAATGAAAGTAAAAGGATGAGTCTAGCTTTCTGATCACCTAAGAAAGGTGAGAGCATACTCGCCTATCATCAACGACATGAAATACATGGTTGTTCATTTTTAGCCCAAAATCAAGTGTGCCTAGAAATTTAAATGAATGCACCGAGTTTAGTTGAATTCATAGGCAACCTGCAATAAATCCATTAGTAGTCATGATTGTGTTTTGAATTATGTCTTTGATAAGCGTATCTTCATAAATTGTCTTGTAGAAAAGAGTTAGGCTACCAAAAATCTAACAAACAGTACAAGATTAGCATTAGTGATTCGAACTATGAAATTTTCAAAAAAAATTATATGAAATTTTATCCTAACTTCAAATAGGCATAACTTTCTACTTGGGACTCGAAATTATGAGCTGTTTAATTCGTTGGAAAGGTCTCCAAGAGTTGTAGATGAGATTTTGAAAGAGCATGCCTAGCCAAGGGCTAAAAATGACCAGAAGGCCTTCAAAAATGCAAATTACCAACGTATAGAAAAACTTGAAAATTCTAACTTGCAGTTTATCAAAAAAATCACAGATTCAAAAACTTGTATGACATGATTTATCAGTTAGTACGAGACAAATTTAGATTTCACACAGGAATAAAAGAAGACAAATACGACATAAGAATTAACAAACAAAAATTCGTAAGAAATGAATTCAGCTCAAGTACGACAGAGAAAAGAAGCTCGTACGACACAGGATCAACAATTAGCAATGGGTAAAAGGATATCATACTACAGAAGAATCAACTCATATGAGTTTGGATTGTCTATCATCCTAGGCTAAAAGGAAGCTCGTACAAGCTAGAAAAGCAACTCGTACAAATTTCTGAAACATAGCCGGATAGAGATGAAGTTTGTTGAAGATTAAGAGGCCAAAAGAGATGATTTTGGCCCCACGGTGGGCGCCAAAATATCGTGCTCTGTGAAGTGTACCTGTACCTACAACCACAATGCACTCAATAAATCATTACAAGCAATGGCTAGTAAATTGAAACAATGAAAGACAAAACCATAGCTAATCGACTTATTGCCTCCTAGTAAATGTGAGTATGAAAAATGCTCTCAGATCTCATTATTCATACTCCAATGACTTGACTATACTTAGATGGAGGATTTGATGGATGAAAATGCATGATCTAGCAAGAACAGCATGATTAAGATATCTGAGTTCATGATTGATCTAGAAAATGAACTAAGATTAAGATGTGTATATGGTGAAAATGGATAACAATAATAACAATATTGAAAGGCTAAATGAATTCAACCACCAAACCCTAGCCTAACAACAACAAAGATCCACCATAACATATGAAGATTACCTAAGACAAAGCAAATAAAACAAAATCACAAAGATGATACCATCACATGTCCAATAGGGTTTTGATCTCCATTCTTCCTATCTCCATTGATCTTGCTTGATATATTTGCTCTCAGATTTTATGTGTACAAGAGCTCAACAAAGAATGGAATGTGGTTGCAAGTAGGATCATAATGTCCTTAATTGATCAAGTTGTTAGCTCATTAGGTCATTAGGGTTTGATAATGAAGGAAGCATCTCCTTAAATAGAGGACACAATATGAAATGGAGGGATAAGATTAAGAGGTGTAAAAAAGGAGGTCGGCTAGGATTAGAGCGTAGGTAGAAGAAATAATAAAATAATGAAAAGGTAGGTAGTGTAGGAATTTAAGAGATGAATGACATGTGTCATGTGTAGAAAAAGATTAATGAATTAATTAAATAAATAAAGATTTATTTAATTAATAGGAGAAGTGGGATAATTAAATAAATAAAATATTTATTTAATTTAGGAAAAGGATAATTTAAATAAATAAATGTATTTATTTAAATGAGAAATAAGGCTAGAAGAGGATAAATGAATTAATTAAATAAATAAAGATTTATTTAATTAATAGAAGAATTAGGCTTAGATAATTAAATAAATAAAATATTTATTTAATTAAACATGACAATTTTGAGTGTCTACATTTTGCCCCTCTTTGAGACAATGCGGCTTGTCGCGTTGTTTCAAAGAAGATAAGATGAACTGATACAGAGTTGCCCCAGTATGGGAATGATATGCCCCCTCGAGAGATTGGATGAAAATGTCTGAAAAGATTACAGACAATCTCTCGATAAGAAAGAAAGGCTAGAATGGACTGACCGAATAAAGTGACAAAGTCACGGGATAATGAAGACTGACTCGGGAAATGAGGGCTAGGGAAGTCTATAAGATAGACCACGGGCAAAAGACATCCTCATTGTCATCCACACATCCACGAGAGCAGAGTGCAGAGTGAGAAAAGAGTAGTAGCAGTCAGCAGCGATGGCATTCGTTCACAGATTTGACCGCAGGTAATGTAATAAATGTGCGTTTATGTTAGGAAAATGCGTTTCTATCCAAAAAATGTGAATTTTCATCTTCCAGGTCAAATCGATAGTTTTGTGATGAACATACACTGTCAATTGGATAAGCTGCTGAGAGGATACACTCAAGCAGGTCCTCTAGGGAAGACTAGGATAGATCAAGGCACTTTGTGATGAATAGTGAGTACCAAGATAGAGTACTTTGTGATGAACAGGGAGTACTTAAAGTATGAGCAACACTTTGTGATAAATAGGGAGTGCAAATGTGAGGAGCACTTTGTGATGAACAGGAAGTGCCAAACACGTAGTACTTTGTGATGAAAAGGGAGTACCACTAGGATAGAAGCAACACTTTGTGATGAACAGTGAGTGTCACTAGGATAGATAGCCATATGCATTTAGATAAAAAGTAACATTTTGTGATAAACAGTGAATGCCACTATGACTGACATGATTGATGTGCTTGATTGCAGGATTGCTTGTCGATGCTGGAGTCACGGGAGAGATTCCCGTCGACGTAGAGATTGCGACCTAAGTTGACACTTGGGGATAGAGCTGCCATCGAGGAGATGGGGTTGAGACATGTGCTGTATGTGCCTGAGTTTCGGGCAAACATGGGACTGTTGACTGCATTGGCAGAGAGGTGGCACTCCGTGACATGTACTTTTCATTTGCCGATGGGTGAGATGACAGTCACCTTGGAGGATGTATACAGGATTCTGCGGATACCGATCGATGGGAAGTTAGTACCCTATGATCAAGACAGAGATAGGGATGCACTGAGATGAGTGTTCTAGGATCCAAGACTGGAGATGAGGGTGGGACATGTGGCATGGGATACCATGACAGGGATAGGATTAGCACTACCAACAGTGTTGGTAGGAGTTATCAGTGGGTTCCTCTATCTGGATAGGGCGACACGAGGGGTGGTTGCAGGGGACATAGGGGCCAGGAGAGATGATCTTGGGGTGGGTCCTTCAGGGGCTCAGATTCCATTGAGGCCAAGCGGCTCCGAGGGAGGGAGTTCATCATAGCCTTAGAGGGCTCCCTATGTATCAGTATTGTACCATTTTTGTAGACACCTGCGGGTGATTTTGTAGCCATATGATTTTTTTGAGATCATTGTATCATGACACTTTTGATTATATATATGAAATGATTCATTTTTTGTGGAAGCTATATGCATGTGTACCTATGTGATGAGATGTTTTATGATGTATGTTTTATGATATGGATGCAAATATGTACATGATGCAATGCAATATTTTTGTTCTTTTATGTTTTATATGTGTATGCATGGTGCAAATGTGAATGTATGTAATGCAGATGAATATGATAATGCAAATATAAATTGTGCTAATAGGTGTTGTGTGGAGGATGTGATGCAGTTGTGATATCTATATGTATGTATGAAATGCTTATATGTGGTAATGCAGGTGCAACTACATGAAATGCAAATGTTTTTGGTGTGTCATTATACTCAGTCATGTGATATCAGGCTACGCGGACTCAAGAAGGATGATGGAAGTCAATCAAGAAAGGGGGATGAAAGACAGAAGATATGAACGTGAAAGAGCTTCTTGTGCGTTATCATCATTGAGCTTTATTATGGCAAGTAGGTTATGACAATCGAGGCATATGTTTGACCCAGAAAGTCATTGTACCTGTTTGCATGGAGATAAGACAGTCACAAACAAGGAATGCCCCAATTCATACTAGACTCACAGTGTCCTCATATCCTTGGACAAGTCATAGCATTACTAAGAGACAATCCACAGACAGCAAATGCAAATAGGTGACGATACCCCATCCTCGCCTTTCTAGTCAAAGACATCCTGGAGATAGAATCTCTAGTCAGAGACATCCTAGAAAAGCTAAAAGACATGTCACCAAAAAGATGAAATCAAAAGAAAACCAAGACTTGACACCAACATCCACTGTAGTCCTCAAGTTTAGTGTCTCTTGTCACTTGTATAAGTCTTATTTGATTGTGGTCACAATGTTTACTTTCACAAAAATGATAGATAGCACTGAACCATATGTTGTATGAGTCTGTTGAAAGATTTGATTTGTTGAAGCCCATTGTTGCTGCTGTGTCTCATCTGAAACTAACTAAATCCATGAAGCTGATACTTTATTGCGGAGAAGACGAAACTTTATTGCGGACTGGCGATGCAGATGTTGCTTTATTGCGGATTGTGCGCAGATAGACTGAAGGAAGCTGGAAGAAACTGTACTCCTCGAAACATGTGATGTTCTTAGTTCCACAGCCATCACTAGACGTAGGATTTGCCTTAGCCACAGATAGGATCTGATTTATTATGGATGGAAAGGGAGGTTTATTATGGATGGCTAACCAATCTTGGGTAGATCAATAACAAGCCATGATGGGAATGGGTAAGTTTATTATGAATGAATAGGTTGTGAGTGTGTGCAAAGTGAAAGCATGAAAGTGAATCCTGAAGGAGGGAGGAGCAATGTCTCTACGCATGGCACTGGTGACCCAGTTTTCACCATGGTACTTGCCCAGGGCACCACCAAAGTGGTTTTCACCGTTGGACGAAATTATTTCTCTTTACTTTTTTTGATTTTTTTTTTAATGTTTTTTATGTCACAAGGCACCTGTTTGCTAGGTTTTCACCAAGTAACGATTTTTTTTGTTTTATAATTTTTTTGCATTTTTTGCATTTTTTGATTTTTTTGTATTTTTGAATTAGGATATTCCAAAGAGCTATGTGTAGAAACTACAAAGGTGCATGCTGTTGATAGGATCCTCCAAAGGTTCACCTTCTGTAGTTGAGAGCTGATATGCCCCAGATCCATATGTTGCTGTGATGATATAAGGACCAAGCCAATTTGGTTTGAACTTGCCCTTCTTCTCTCTGTATTGCTGATTCTTGGGGTTTTCTCTGAGAACCAAGTCACCTACCTCAAATGTGCGAGGCTTGATCTTGTGATTGTAGCTGCGACTCATTTATTGTTGGTAAGCCTTAAGATGATTAAAAGCAGTTTGTCTCTGTTCATCCAGCAGTTCTAATTCTTGTAAGCGAGAGACCCTGTAATCTTCATCAGTGATGATGTTTTGCAAAGAGACCCATAAAGAGGGTAACTCGACCTCAATAGGCAAGATGGCTTCAGTGCCATAGACAAGTGAATATGGTGTAGCTCCTGTAGGTGTGCGGACACTTGTGCGGTAGGCCCAAAGTGCAGGATTGAGTTGGATATGCCAATTACGACCAGTGTCGTCGACTGTCTTCTTGAGGATTTTAAGGATTATTTTATTAGACGCCTCAGCTTGGCCATTACCTTGGGGGTAATATGGTGTGGAAAAATGATGGGAAATATGGAAGTGGTCACAGAGTTCATGAACATCCTGATTTTTGAAGGGACGCCCGTTATCAGTAATAATGGAAATAGGGATACCATATCAGCATATGATATAGTTAAGGATGAAGGTAGCAATCTGTTTTCCAGTGACTTGTGTGAGAGGCACGACTTCAATCCACTTTGTGAAATACTCTGTGGCTGTTATAATAAATTTATGCCCATTAGAGGAAGGAGGGTGAATCTTGCCTATGAGATCGAGTCCCCATTGACAAAAGGGCCAAGGAGACGCAAGTGGTTGTAGTTCTTGTGCTGGCGCATGTATGAGGTCTCCATGAATTTGACATTGCTTACATTTCTTGACAAACTGATATGAGTCTTTTTCCATATTGGGCCAGTAATATCCAACCCTAATGAGTTTCTTGGCCAAGGTAGGACCACTAGCATGTGGACCACATATCCCTTCATGCACTTCATGTAACCCAATCTGAGCTTCGTCGCTTTCTAAACATCTAAGAAAAGTGCCATCTAGACCTCGCCGGTATAGGATATCAGCTAAAATGACATATCGAGAGGATTGGCAAATGAAGGTGCGATGTTGGCTATTTGATAGATCAGGAGGTAGGGTATTGTCGCGAAGGTATGTGAAGATGGCACCATATAACTGGGATTCAGGACCAACAACGCATATCATTTCAGTAGGAGTGATCTCATATGAAGGAACCAACAGGTTGTCCACAAAGAACTCATAGCAAGTCTCATTTTGAGGTAGATCAATCAATGAAGCAATTGTAGCCATGGCATCCGCAGCACGATTCTACTCTCTTGGTATCTGCTCAAAATCTATCTTTGTGAAATGTCGTTTCAAATCGTCCACCATTTGCTTGTAAGGCATTAATTTTTCATCTTTTGTTTGGTAATCATCAGTTTCTTGACGGATGACAAGTTGGGAATCCCCCAAAACACGAAGTTCCTGGATCTTCCACTGAACTGCAATTCGTAATCCAGTTGTTAATGCCTCATATTCCGCTATATTGTTAGTGCAAGGAAATGATAAGCGGTATGATTTTGGTATAGAATATCCTTGAGGAGTTATAAAGAGAATACCAGCTCCTGCCCCATGCTGTGTGTATGAGCCGTCAAAGTATAGTTGCCATGGCTTCGCCCGTGATAATGTTAAAATGGATTCATCTGGAAATTCTGAATTTAGAGGAACATCATCAATCATAGGGGTATCTACTAATTGATCCATGATGGCTTGTCCTTTTATTGCTTTTCTGTCCACATACTCGATGTTGAATTCACTAAGGATCATTACCCATTTGGCCAGCCGCCCAGTAAGTGTTGCTTTATTAAGGAGGTATTTCAATGGATCGATTCTTGCAATCAACTTAGTCTTATGAGTGAGCATATAATGTCGAAATTTTTGTGAAGCAAAGACCACAGCGAGACATGCACGCTCGATTGGTGTGTATTTTAGGTCATATCCCACCAATGTGCGATTGATATAGTATACGACCTTTTCCTTGCCTTCAATGCTTTGTTGCACTAAGAGTGCCCCCAGTGCTGTTGGAGTGGCTGATATGTATAGTAGCAAAGGCTGATCTGGAACTGGTGGCATCAAAACTGGCGGATTCAAAAGATAATCTTTGAGCGTTTGAAAAGCCTGTTGACAGTTATCATCCCATTTGAATTTGATGTTTTTATGTAGCAGGTGTTGAAAAGGATTACACTTATCTGCAAGTTGTGCTATGAATCTTCGTATAGATTGGAGTCTCCCTTGTAAGGATCGAAGTTGACTGATATTGGTGGGTGGCGGCATGTCCAAGATAGCCTTGACTTTTGCTGGATCAGCTTCGATTCCTCTTTTGGACACAATGAATCCTAGGAGCTTCCCGGAGGTTACTCCAAAGACACATTTCTTGGGGTTTAATCTTACTTTGTATTTTTCCAACCAATCAAAGACGGCTGAAAGTATGTCCAAATGTGTATCACTGTCTACTGATTTACCCAAGAGATCATCAACATAATCTTCCACGGTTATGTGCATGAGATCATGAAAGATAGTGGTGATTGCTCTTTGATATGTAGCACCTGCATTTTTTAGCCCAAAGGGCATGACATTCCAGCAGAAAGTTCCCCAAGGACAAGTGAATGATGTTTTATGTTGATCCTCGAGTGCGATCCTTATTTGATTATAACCAGAAAATCCATCCATTAATGATAACATTTCGTGACCTTCTGTGAGATCAACGATCAAGTCGATATTTGGTAATGGGAAGTCATCTTTTGGACAAGCTTTGTTGATATCTCTGAAATCTGTACATATTCTGATGCTACGATCTGGTTTACTGATAGGTACGAAATTGGAGATCCATTCAGGATAATCAATTGGGCGTATGAATCCGACATCCAATAAATTCTCTAGCTTTGCTTTGACTAGTAAGGCCACTTGTGGATGCATTTTTCTTAATTTCTATTTCACTGGCTTTGCCCTCGGTTTGACTGTCAAATGATGCATTACTAGATCCGGATCTAGTCCAGGCATATCAGCGTATGACCATGCAAAGTTGATTTGTCGTTCCTTGAAGAAACTTATGAACTGTGACCTTTCGGACTCTGTCAATGATTTAGCCAGGAATATGTTGTGTGGAACCTCTTCCATACCAATGTTTGTTTTGATAGTCTCCTCTACCAACATGGATGACTTTTCCTCATACGAGGCTGGGAGAATGTCGAGCCTTCCATCTTCGGGTGCCTCAGAGAGGTTTTTGCCCTCAGACACGTCCTTTCTTTTTACTTTTTTGGGATCAGATAGTGCCATAGTGTGGTTTTCACCATAAGACCCTTGATTTGTTCTTATTTTCACATTTTTGCGACTGGAAGGTCCGACACCCTCACCAAAATATGCCATGTTGTTGAGTTCTATAGTGTATCCTGCTTTATGGTCCCCAAGAGGAAGATCATCTCGTATGCCAAGATAGTCAATAATAGCTTCGTCATTTTGGAATGTGTCAAACTGTGCTAGTCCCTCATAATCCCAGTCAATGAGTTGGTGGTGAACAAGGGGAAGGCCTTTAATGTTTTCGGAGTTTGCGGGGCCAAGAGTAAAGATGTGGTTATATTCGGGTATATCAAGGCAATCATCGAGGTCATCAATGGCACTCTCCTCATCAGTCTCGATTGTGAGCGAATCCAAATTGTCATCACTAGTAGCGCATTCCGAGATAGGTGTTCTCATCCTATGTGATTTCAACCTAGAACCTTGAGACAAAGACTGTGTGCAATCCTTATGGGTTGTTTCTTGACCAACTCTGAACTTTTTATAAAATTCCTCTTCTTCTGTGAGTTCATCTGGCTCTCTGAATGTCTTGGTGAGCTCATAATCACTAGAGGATTTGTCTGAACCCCATTCCCATTCATTGGAGTCTGTGGAATAGCGATCCTCTTGTTGAACTTTGGCAACTTTGATTTGTGATGCCTTTTCTATCCTTTTAGTGTGGATCTTGGAAGTCAGAAAACCAAGTCCCTTCGAGCGTTCCCTTTTTATAGTCAATTCAGGTTGTAAGGGCTCCATAATGCCTTCTTTTCGTAACCCTATATGGCTTTTTCCATCATACCCGAATTTTTGTAGAATCTTGAAGCCTTTGCCATATTTCTCATAGGGTATATTGATCTGATCTTGTGTGTCATCTTCAATGTCTTTATAGAGCATTTTGTATAAACCTTCCTCTTCCAGTTCGCCCCATCTTTGAAAGGTAGTAGGATCCCATTTGAATACCATGATGGATATTTGCATGTTAGGATGTGGCCTTCCATATTATTTTGGAGAGCTCATGACTTGTCTTAAATACATGGTCCGATTTAAAGTGTATTCTCCCATTCCTTTGTCCTGAAATTTGCCTTTAAGTTCACCTTGTTTTGATGTCGAAGGTTTCAACGACTTAGGGTCAATGTATGCCGAGGAAGGAACAGCTTCACGATTACTGGGAATGATGGTCTCAGTATGTAATCTCAAGTTGTTGCAATATATGAATGGATTAGGATCACCGTTAACTGTTACCTCGACTCCGTTGTGAGGAAACTTAATGCATTGATGATATGTCGATGGGACTGCCCTCATTTCATGAATCCAAGGATGTCCTAGCAATATATTGTAAGTGAGATCCAGATCTAGGACCTGACAAACCACATCCTTTGTGACTGGCCCAATTCTTAGAGGTAAGGTGACTGTGCCTTTGGATGAGCGTTCTTCATCGTCATATGCCTTGATGGTGATTTGATTTTTTGAATTCAGAGCTTTATCGGAATATCCCAATTGCTTAATGGTGTTCAATGTACAAATGTTTAGACCAGCTCCTCCATCTATCAGGACTCATTTGATTCTATGTTTGTGTATGAAGGCTTCAATGTGTAATGGTGCATTATGTGGCTGACTTACGGAGGCATCATCGGCTTTTGTGAATGTAAGGTAACCCACCATGGCTTGAAACTGGTCCATGTTCAAATCAGTAGGAACAACGGTGTCTCTCAAGATTTTGTCAAGAATAGCTTTATGAGCGGGGGATATGCGTAAGAGCTCAAGGATGGAGATGAGCATGGGTGTTTTCCCTAACTGTTCTACAAAGTCATACTCAGGTTTGGTTGATGAAGAAGCGGTGTTTTTAGTGGAGGCACCTAGCAACGTAATTTTACCTTGACGAGTTGTAACATGACATTTAGAGGTAGGTTCGGAAGAAGATCCAACACCTCTTAGGACAATCTTGGGTCTCTGAGGAAGATTCTCAGGGTTTTTGTTCTTGATGGTAATAGTAGAGATATGATTGTCCATCGAGATATGATTGATAGTTGAATCATAGTTGTAAGGTGCTCTAGTATAGTTGGCTTGATCATCTGTGGCTTTAGCTTTTCCCTTGTCATGCTTTGGGAATGGTTCCTTAAACATCTCATGTTCTTGGTTAGATGAGTGTCCCTCAATCTCAATGTCACCTCTATCAATGAGATCTTGCACAATGTTCTTCAGTCGATGACAATTTCCTGTTTTATGACCCTTGCTCTTATGAAATTCACAATACTCATCATCATTCCACCAATTTGGTTTGACCTTTGGTTCATATGGAGGAAAATCTGGAACTATGATCACTTTGTTTGCCACAAGCTTTTTGAAGACTAACTCAAGTGGTTCTCCCAATGGAGTGTACTTCCTTCGTGCTCTAGAAGTTGTTTGAGTATTCACTTGATTGTTTGTAGAACTTGATCCTGAAAAGATGAATTTGGGTCGCACCATGTTGGCATCAACAACACCATCATTGACTGTGTTCTTAATTTTATTCCAAAATCTTGGCTTGTCCTTTCCTTTAAAGTCATCTTTGTTTTCCTTGAATATCTTAATGACTCCTTGTTCAATTAGGACCTTTTCTGTTGCTAAGCCCTTTTCAATGACATCCTTGAAGGTGGACAAACAAGCTTTCCTTAGATCATAGCCAATGTCTTTGTTAACGTTCTGGGTGAACATTTCTACCATTTGTTTTTGTGGAATTTCACAAGAGCATCTGCTAGCTAGATTTCTCCATCTTTGTAAAAATGATGTAAAAGATTCTCCCTCTTTTTGCTTGGTGTTGCACAAAGTAGTGACTGATACGTCTGTCTCTATATTGTAGGAGAAATGTTGAATAAATGCCTCTGCTAAGTCACCCCATGACTTAATACCAGGTGGGAGTTGGGAGAACCATTTTTATAGCTTGATCACCTAAGCTTTGTGGGAATAATCTCATCAAATATGTCTCTTCTGCTGCTACTTCAATGCAAGCTGTAAAAAACTATCTTATGTGTGCCTTAGGATCCCCTTTTCCTCTATACTTATCAAATTTAGGTGTCACAACGTGTGTAGGAAAAGGAGGCATTGGAATACTCTTGTCAAATGGATAAGGACATATGTCTCTCATTGTGTATGTTGGCTTTGGTGTATTTATGTCCTCCATTTTCTTTTGTAAGTCCCTGATTTGTTGCTCCAAATTGCTCTTAGGTGGAGATCGACTTCTTGAACCATACCCCATGTTTGAGGCACCAATTGGAGGAGGAGCATATTGCATATATGGATGATATTGATCATACACATGTTCATATGGAGGAGGTCTATATTGATGCGGCATATATGGAGCACTTAGTATAGATTCATGTTGAGGAACCCCATATCTATTTTGCGCATCTATACCATATTCTACAGGCATGTCATGTTCATATGTGTTGCCCCCAAATTTGACACGGGGTTTCCTTGTGTCCAAATTTTGAGCATGCCTTTGAATATCCAATTGTTTTGGTTGATCCATAGCTTGAGCATATCTATCTACATAAGACTTCCATGTTGGTCTGCGAAGGTGAGTATCATATGCTTGACCATGTGTATGTGGGACTTCTGGTTTTTGAAGCAAAGCTAATGGTGATTCAGGTACCATATGTGGTCCTCTATTTCCTCCACTATTAGGTCTCCTTTGATCCATGTTGGAGTGAGTTTGTTGCAAAGGTCAATTTTCCATAATTTGAGACAAGTCAAAATCATGAGGTATATTGGCTCCACTTTGTGCCATCATGTGTAAGAAGTATTGTCTATCCCTCCTCATTATTTCCTCAACCAATCAATTGAAATGGGGATTCATAATGGATTCTTCCACATCTGTTGAATGTATTGATAAGTTGTCCAAATTGTCATTGTGTGTAGCATTGTTGTTTGTAGTGTCTGCGTTCTCCACATTTGGAATGTTTCTATAGACATCCATGTCAGGTAATGTAGTGTGCTCAGGATTGAAAAATAAATCGTTGTCATACTCATAAGAACTCATGTTTGCGGACTTTTGAGCCTCTTTAGTTTCTCTCCTAGATTTTTGAAGACGGGTTTCAACCATGAACTAGGTATTGACCAAGATGTGTAAGACTAGATGAAAAT
Source organism: Cryptomeria japonica (assembly GCF_030272615.1). Lineage (NCBI taxonomy): Eukaryota > Viridiplantae > Streptophyta > Pinopsida > Cupressales > Cupressaceae > Cryptomeria > Cryptomeria japonica. Next base: position 128,302,872 of record NC_081409.1, on the reverse strand, counting down.
GGAAAAAGTATAGAAGACCAAGAGTTGGATGGAATGTAAATGAATCTGGGGTGTACTTGCAAATGTCCAAAGTGTAAGACCAAGTATGTATGTAGTAGAGTAGGTGTGACTTCCAAAGACAGGATAGTTTCTCTTGATGAGGTAAGCTGACCTTTGACTCTAAGTAAGACCAAATGAGACCCAAAGGTAAGAAACCTTGATCAGGGACCACTTAGCAAAGTAATGTTGTATGTAGTGTGTTGACAAAGTATGATGAGGACAAGCAAGTGACCTTTTGACTCAAGTTTAGACAAGTATGAATGTAAAATGAGATGCGAAGCAATGATGGACTATGTGAGACCCAAAGACAGGTTGAATGCTAGATGAAACCTGAAGAAACAACCTAGGAAGCTCAAGAATTCCGAAACTGATTTCTTTTGTTTGCTGGACTGTGAAATTTTTCAATTCTGGACACAGACGCGCCTGTATACTTCACAGATGCGATTCCCAGACACATACGTGTCTCTGTATGACACAGACGCTGCTAGACACACAGATGTGTTTAGATGACTCAGACGTGGTTAAAATAGACACAGACACGTTTCTGTAAAATTTGTGCAATTTTTTCCAATCTGTGAAGTCGTTTTGTTGTGACCAAATCTGACTGTTTGACTATTTTTCGTGACAAGAGGACACAATGTTGATGAGGACTCAATGTTTGCAAGTGTCTAGACTCAAAATGACTCCAAGAAAAGTGTGTTGTTTGATGTAAAATGTTTTGCATACACTTGAAGACACAAAAGACACAATGTTTTGTTGTTTGGTCTTGAATGTTTGAATGTTTAACATAAGTCAAGCACAATTCTTATGGTTGGCCAAGACAATAGTTGTTGATCCCACATGGGGTTTTACCCCCGAGGCTATGCTATTCAGAGCGGATACTTAGATGCTTGACCTCACTGGCTCCACCCTCGGCACTCACTTCTCGGGTCAGCCAAGCATCAGTCCCCATGAAAACTCCCCATGGCGAACTTTGTATCTCTACTAAGAACCGTATGTGTGTGGGCCGCTACCAAAGGTCCGACCTCCTGCCCCAACAACTAGAAGGATTTGGGCTTCTAAAAAAAAAAAGTGCTAGTAAGGGCATCCGCTCGTGTGGTCATACATGCGGCACTTTCAGCTCTATAAATACAGAAGGCTCCCAGCCGGTAGGGGTTACGCCCTACAAATGATCAAATAAATTTGACCAAACGGGTTTATGGGGAGACATAGTGTCGGTATGAACTAATCAGCACACGTTATCCATAGTTTTCACCATGAATACATTTGTTTATAGTTGTTCGGAAGAGGTGGGTTTTCCTCGCTACCACTTGGGTCATTCTCTTCTCACTAGTAGTCCTAATGACCACACGGGAAGACAGGCCCTCTAAAGATTAAACAAAAAGAGCCTATTGCTCAAGACACAAAAGACAATGATTCAATTTTAGTGCACCAATGGAAGTGTTTGCTATTCTATGAAAACAAAGCACACAATAAAAATAAAAAATGCTTGCCAAGGACCTGCAACAAAAGTTGTTAGTAGTTTGGGTTGTTTGACATAATCACCCCTTCCTGCAAACACACAAGTTAGGTAAATTTTAAAAACCCAAAAGACTTTATGAAATAGGGGCCTTCAACAAAACGTTTTGCTTCCAAGACAAGCTACACCAATTTAGTTAGCTAGATCTGAAAGTGTTAGTCCAAAAAATAAACCAGATCTGAAACCCTAAATGCAAAATTCGAAAAACTGAATCAATGAAAACTTCAAAATTCCAAAACAGGATATACACAGACGCGGTTACCCTTAACTCAGACGCGTCTGGATCACGCAGACGCGGTTATGTGATGCACAGACGTGCCTAAAAATCATAGACGCTCCTTCCAGCCACAGACACGGATATAAATAACACAAATACGTTTTTGAAACACAGACGCTCTTTTCTGAAACCTGCAAAATAAAATTTGTTGAGAACACAGACGCGATTCCAGATTTTGCAGACGTGCTAGAAAATCAAAAACATGATCCGAAAGTGCGCAGATGCGGAAAAAACCTAAAATGTTGTTGAAAATGTCTGATCTGCAACTTCAAAAATGCAAAATCTGCAACAAGGAGGTTAAATGCAAAGGGACAAGAGTTCCACCGGGCGTGCCAAAATGTATATGGTGAAAATGGATAACAATAATAACAATATTGAAAGGCTAAATGAATTCAACCACCAAACCCTAGCCTAACAACAACAAAGATCCACCATAACATATGAAGATTACCTAAGACAATGCAAATAAAACAAAATCACAAAGATGATACCATCACATGTCCAATAGTGTTTTGATCTCCATTCTTCCTATCTCCATTGATCTTGCTTGATATATTTGCTCTCAGATTTTATGTGTACAAGAGCTCAACAAAGAATGGAATGCGGTTGCAAGTAGGATCATAATGTCCTCAATTGATCAAGTTGTTAGCTCATTAGGTCATTAGGGTTTGATAATGAAGGAAGCATCTCCTTAAATAGAAGACACAATATGAAATGGAGGGATAAGATTAAGAGGTGTAAAAAAGGAGGTCGGCTAGGATTAGAGGGTAGGTAGAAGAAATAATAAAATAATGAAAGAGGTAGGTAGTGTAGGAATTTAAGAGATGAATGACAAGTGTCATGTGTAGAAAAAGATTAATGAATTAATTAAATAAATAAAGATTTATTTAATTAATAGAAGAAGTGGGATAATTAAATAAATAAAATATTTATTTAATTTAGGAAAAGGATAATTTAAATAAATAAATGTATTTATTTAAATGAGAAATAAGGCTAGAAGAGGATAAATGAATTAATTAAATAAATAAAGATTTATTTAATTAATAGAAGAATTAGGCTTAGATAATTAAATAAATAAAATATTTATTTAATTAAACATGACAATTTTGAGTGTTTACAAGATGCAATTCAGCTAAGATTAAGCATGATAACATTGCTAAAGAATGATAAACTAGAAGCTAGATGCCTATAATAACAATGCATAAGATGAAAATGAGATGGGATGCAAAAATGATATGAAATTGGGATGCTTTGAGCTCCAAAATGAGATCTATTTATAGGATTTTCCAAGGCTAGGGGTGATGTGGCAAGAATCAACGATCAAGATTGATCTGAAGATATCAATGGTTAAATTGGAGGAGGTTGGCAAAGGGGGTTTGATTAAAGGGAACATCTGTTCTCTCTATGGTGACAAATGTCAAGAGGCTTCTAGAAGGAGTAGGATGAAAGGGAACACTTAGTGACAAGTGTCACAAAGGTTCTAGAAGATGTTGGATGAAAGGGAACATGGTGGTAGGTAGAATGGGTTAGGTTTAGGAATGGTTAGGTTTAGGAGTGGTAGAAGTTAGGAGAATTTGAATTTAAAAATTCAAATAATGGGAAAAGGCTAATTAATCTCAACAACTCATAATTGATTTGTTTTAATTAATTAGGGGATTTAGAAGAAATGAATTTGGATGGAGGGAATTAATTAATTAAAGGGGTGAAATGAATCTATTAAGTAAATTCTTAGATTTATTAATAAGTAGATGAAAGGGGAAATTTAATCGAATTTCTTAGTGAATTCAATTAAATTGGGAAGGGAGATTAATTAAATAATTGCTTATTTAATTAATTATCTTTCAGAGCATTTTTAGGTGTATACATTTTGCCCCTCTTTGAAGTGAGGTGTGATGATGTGTTGATTAAAAGAATAATCTCATTTTGATGTTGATATTGGTTTGATAGGATGCCCCAGCTCTTGATTGCTAAATTCTGGTATGATGGTGCCCCTCGGGAGATCAATTGAGATAATTGATCTTTGGAGTTTTTGCGAGATTGATATCTTGATAGATTTGATTTGATTTTTGCAACTGTGTTTTGATGAAAATGCGAGTTCTTTGATTAACTTGATTGCTTAGATTGATAAGATTGAAAAATCTTGATCGATTAGATTGATAAGATCGAGATTCAGTCTAGTTTCAGGAAGGATTCATCCTATATAAGACATGGATGATCAAAGTGTCTGGCTTCAGGAAGGATACATCTTGTATAAGACATGATCAAAATGTCTGGTTTCAGGAAGGATACATCCTGTATAAGACATGAATTAGAATCTGATCATCTGGTTTCATGAAGGATTCATCCTGTATAAGACATGATAGGATCGATTAGGTTTGATTGATTGATTTGATTTGATAAGGTTGATTAGAGAAAGAACTAATAGTTTGTTCATATCAAGTTGTAGAAATTTTGGACATTGGTATTGTTGATTCTGTTGAGAAAGATAGCATAAGATTTGGGCTAGGTCGATAATATCATGAGAGAGATGAGTCATCATTGTATTTGTGTATACACTTGTAATGATACTTTGATGATTCCTGTGATAGATTTAACCTTGGATAAGAGGAGTTTGTATAATCCCATGTAAGAATGACATGCAAGCTAAAATGCAATGAGATGCAAACTATGACTGGACCAGTCACTGGATTATTTTGCGTTTTTGTCATCATTGAGCTTTTTGAAATTTGGGAAGTGAGTGCAAACATCGATGGTATAATTAAACCATGATGATGTGAGCACTTTTTTTCTGGATTTTAATATACCAAGTTAGCACAAGGATCAAGGTATAATTGAACCAAGATGACGTGAGTGTTTCTTGCGTAAAACATGAAGTATTAATTATTTCAATACACAAATCGGAAATGTCTTCATTGATACTTCGATGATCATGTCCCGAGACAAATTTGCACATATTAATGATTAATTTCTAGACAGAAGACGAGAAAACTATCATGTTTCTTCCTTGTTCCTGTAGTCAATGACATCCTAGAGTCACTCAGAAATCCTGATAGTGAAAATCAATATAGAAAAGTTGAACAATCATGTTAAAATCGTTATAAAAAAAATATTATCCATTGAAAAGTGTGTGATGTGCTTTGATTGATTTCGTGGTAGCTTGATAGTTGATAGTTTGATCTCGTGTTCAATGTTGGGTGTGTCTCAGTTTTCGCTTGATAAGAGTTGTCTAACTATTTGTTCTACTTGTTTGATTAAGCTCAAAATGATCAAGAGTTTTTGCCCCCAGCTAGGTGTAGGATTTTGCCCCAAGCCTAGAAACAAAGTCGTTATGATATATCCAATGATCCAAACCATGGTAAGAAGCCACCTGGGATGTTTGCGTATGTATAATGGCTTATGATGCATATGGATAACACTGATGGAAGAATGAATGCATGAACTAATAGATGGAAGAGCTAGCTGACAGATAGCACCTGTTTGCCAGGTTTTCACCGTTTGTTTTTATTGCACTTTTTCTGATATTTGATTTTTTTCTTTCTTTGTTTTTTTTTCATTTATTACTTTTTTAGGATTTTTTCTAATTTTTCACTGTTTTTGATTTTTTGATTTTTCACTATTTTTTATTTTTCTGATTTTTCACTGTTTTTGATTTTTTGATTTTTCACTATTTTTGATTTTTCTGATTTTTCAGACATAGAATTTCTTCAGGTGCATGCTATTGATAGGTTATTTGAGTTGATCTCCGTCCTATGTTGATAGTTGATATGCTCCTAATCCAAATACTGTTGTGACCACAAATGGACCTAACCAGTTTGGTTCAAACTTGCCTTTCTTTTCTCAATATGCCTGGTTGCGTGGATTTTACTTTAGCACTAGTTCTCCTGCTTGAAAGATTCGTGGTTTGACCTTATGATTCTAGCTTCGACACATTCTTTGTTGATATACCTTTAGATGATCAAACACATTTTGTCTTTGTTCATGGATCAGTTCTAACTCTTGTAGTCTAGATACTCTTTGTTCTTCATCTAGGATGAGACCTTTTAGTGATACACATAGAGAAAGCATCTCTACTTCGATTGGCAATATGGCTTCTGATCCATATATAAGAGAGAAAGGTGTGGCTCCTATTGGTGTGCGGATACTGGTGTGGTAAGCCCATAGAGCAGGGTTTAGTTGAATAGGCCAATCTTTCCGACATTGTTCACTAGCTTTTTAAGGATTTTCCAAATAGTTTTGTTAGATGCTTCTGCCTACCCATTTCCCTATGGATAATATGGTGTGGAGAATCTGTGTTAGATTTTGAACTTCTCACATAGCTCTCTTGTACATCTTGATTCTTGAATGGTTGCCCATTATCAGTGATTATGGTCATTGGTATTCCATAGCGACAGATGATCTAGTTCAAGATAAATGCAGCAATTTGTTTTCTTGTGATGTTGATGAGAGGTACTGCTTCAATCCATTTTGTGAAATATTCAGTAGCTACAAGAATGAATTTGTGTTGATTAGATGAAGAAGGATTTATCTTTCCTACTAGATCAAGTCCCCATTGACAAAAGGGCCAAGATGTTGCTAAAGCATGTAGTTCTTGTGCTGGTACATGGATCAAGTTCCCATGGAATTGACATTGTTTGCTTGTTCTCGCTATTTTAAAAGAATCTCGTTCCATAGTCGGCCAATAATAGCCCAAGTGTATGAGTTTTTTTCGAAAGGATAAGACCACTTGAATGAGAGCCACAAATGTCATTATGGACTTCTTATAAAGCATTCTCAGATTTTTCTTGTTTGAGACATCGTAAGAGAGTACCGTCTAGACCTCATTTAAACAGGGTATCCATGACGAGAGTAAAATGAGAGGATTGGCGAATAAAGTTTCTCTTTTGGTTTTTTGATAAGTCAAGAGGTATGATATTGTCTTTCAGGTATGTGTAAGTTTTGCCATAGCGGGAGGAATCATGTCGAATAAGTTGACAGATGGTTTGGGAATCAGGACAATTAAAGGCAGGATGAAACAACTCTTCAACTAGGAATTCATAATGTTGTTGATTTTCTTGTGTCTGCAATAGAGATGCAAGCGTAGCCATGGCGTCTACTGCTTTGTTGTCATTTCTTGGAATCTATTCAAAATTTATTTCTACAAAGTACTTCTTGATATCATCTACGATCTTTTTGTAAGGCATGAGTTTGTCATCTTTTGTTTGATAGTCATCATTGGTTTGATTTATGATAAGCTGAGAGTCTCCAAAGACTTGAAGTTGTTTAATATTCCCTTGTACAACCATTTTAATACCTGTTACCAATGCTTCATACTCTGCTATATTGTTTGTACACAGAAAGTTTAATTTGTATGCTTTTGCGATTGTATGCCCTTGTGGTGTGACGAATAGAATTCTGTCTCCTGATCCATGCTGTGTTCTATTATTGATGCCTTCTCCTGGATTGATATTCGGGTGATGTATTGTAAGATATGAATCAAACCTTGGAATGTCTGTAAATGAACAGGTAAAATTGTCTTGCCATCTTTTGAATGGTTCCAGGTATTTTTGACTTGCTAGTTTTGATAAAGAGATTGTTGGATGTAGATCAGTTGTGTTGATGATAGCTGCCTTTGCTTGTGCCATTATGATAGATAACTTCTCTTGATAACATTCAGGTAAGGTGTCAAATCTCCCATGTTTCGACACCTCAAGGAGGTTTTCACCGTTAGATGCATCCTTTATTTTTACTTTTTCTCAGTCCAATGTTGCCAATAAAGGGTTTTCAACATTATACCTGATATTGTTTTCTTGATTTTCACTTTTGCGACTAGGAGATTTGACAGCCATTTGACATGAAGATACATTAGTAGAATCCCTAGTGAAATTTGTTGTGGGTTTGACTTCATTAAGATATAAGGATATGGCATGGTCATTAGGAAAGGTATCATTGGTGGTATGTCCTTTATTTTCCTAGTCCATAGGTTCAAGATAGCTTAAGGATAAAGGATCTCCAAGTTGAATAGTTTCAAAGATATTGGGGGTCATGATAGAGATGACAAAGGTTTCAGTATGTATTTCGATGTCTAGAATGATACTCTCGTTAGAATGATCTCGTATAAGAAAATCTTGACCGTCCTCGGTTATGTCCATCTCAGTCAAATGTGATTCTGATTCAAGTAGGCTAGTTCCTCACATTTGTCCTGCATATGTGTGAACTACATCGACTACTATATCTGCTTCTTCATCCCTCTCAATTTGAAGTTGCTCTTGTTTGTTTTTCCATGATAGCAAATATTCTCCAGTCCCTTGATCTTTTAGCTGCATTTGTTCTTCCATGTTTGACAAAATTGATGCAAATAATTGTTCCTTGGATTGTGTGCTTGAAGATGCTACCTCTTTGTTATGTGAAATTATGATCTCTTGGGTTAATTTCAAATTATTACAACACTGCAATGGATTTGAGTCTGCTTATATTGTGATTTGCTGCCCTTCATAGGGAAATTTTACATTGATGATAGGTTGATGGGACAGCTTGTATATCATGTATCCATGGTCCTCCCAGGAGTATGTTATATGGCAGCTCCAAGTCTAAAACTTGGCATGCTATGTCCTTTTGCGAAGGTCCCACTGTGATGGGTAATATAAACATTCCTCTAGATGAATTCTCTTCTTCATTATGTGCTTTGATTTTTATCTTTTTTCGGGGATCAAATGCATCTTCTGAATAGCCTAGAGCACGGACAGGACTCAAAGAGCATATGTTCAAGCCAGCTCCCCCATCTATCAGGACACATTTAACAAGCATTCTATGAATGAGGGCTTTAGTTTGAAAGGAATCACTATGGGGATGCTGCAAGGAATCAATGCTTGGATATGAAGGACATGGGCTTTGAATAGGATCCCTCTGAAATAGGTTTGATGGCAATTATGGATATCCCTTTGGGAACTCCATCTTTGGATGCATTCTTTGGTGATGATGCTATGGAAGGTTCTTGCAAGCTTTCAGGAGGTGTAGGAATAGATGCCTTTGGAGAGTCAATTTTCTTATGGATGGATGGATCATTGTTAGATATAGGTGCATGATTTTGATCTTCTTTAGACAAATCCTTTAGGGATCTCTTTAAGAGGTGCATAAAAGAGCCACTTTTCTTTTGAGATGTATTTAAATCCTTGTGATGTTTTAACATAGTTGGATTTTGATTTTGAACTTGTTTGATTGCTCTGATATGTTGGTTTGTCATGTTTTCTTCTTATGTTTTGTTTTGGTATATCATGTTGATATGATTTTTAGCTATTTCAAATATTTCTATTTCTGTTTCAGGGATTTGATTGTCTAAAAGTTTTTTTTAGTAAGTGATCAATGGTCAATTTCAAGGCAATAGAGTGATATGACACTAAAGGAGAATTCAAGTGTTTAAAAGTTTGCAAGTTTTTTCATCTTTGGTTTGGGAGTGTAATGATGGTGATTTGATAAGAAGCAAGTCCAGTAGGAAGGATATATCCTACGATGTGGGACAAGGTTATCCCGACCAAACGTTTCAGTTTCGTGATTAAGGATGATTGATCCTGATGAGAAACTATGTTTGAGTGATTAGTTTATCAAATAGGGTGATAATGCACTTTGAGATGTTTAGATCTTGAACTTGTTGGGGGTGAGCACTTTGAAAATATTGGGGTGTTTATCTTCTAGAGTCTGATTTTGACGGATGATAACTTGACCAAGCAAGCCAAGCAAACAATCTAAGCATAGATTGACAGATAACAGGTGTTTATGCTTACTGCAAATTGATCAGGCAGAAATGATAAATCTAAAATAGGCATGCAGGACACAACTCTGGACTGACAAACACAGAGTTTCATATGACATAAGATTCAGCTTAGGATGACACAAGATACAGAGTCATATGATAGAACAAAGTTTTTCATATAAATAGCAGCAACACGTATGACTTGGGATTATAGACCATATGACAATAGATAATTCATACGAAATAGGATAGCAGATAGTACGACAAATGATTTTATGCAAGTTAATTCATTGGACAAAGATTATGACTCGTGCTACAGAGAATTAAAGCTCGTACGACAGGTTGCAGAGAATGGTAAAAAGTGTTTGTTTTGCTGATTTTGATCTTTGAATTCTAATGATGTTTTGCTGATGTTTTCCAGTCTTTAGGTGTCTGATTTTCTCATCTAGGGATGAATACACAGTGAACACATGATGTGATAAATGACTCCAATCAAGATAAACCCTAATGAAGTTGGTTGAGATTGAAAACCTTTGCTTGCTGACTTAGGTACACACCCAATACCTAATCAGAATACATCCGCTGAGTCTCCCACAATAGATTCTCAACACCATATTATCTGACTCCAAACACTAATGGGGGCACGATATGGCAAGTGTCTTGGGAGATTTACTATCTCTCTTGCACAAATATTATCACCCTTCCAGAGGTGAACCGGGTAGCTTCTATTTTAACCGACACTAGTAAGGGATCCGTTCAGCGCGTTGGGGTATAAACTCAATTAAGAGGTCTCCCAGCCTTGAAAACCAAGGTTTGATATACCCGAAGGTACGGAGGAGAGCTATTCCCGAGCACTGTCATTGCTTTGATTTTCATCAAAAACACATTTATTTTATAGTGGGTTGGATTACTTGGCGTTAGTCATTCCCACTTAGGTCGTTCCCCTCTCACCGACCTTAAGGGCTAAGAGTTAATAACTTCTCAAGAGGGTAGGCCTGCTAAAGAGATGCACTAATGAAAGTAAAAGGATGAGTCTAGCTTTTTGATCACCTAAGAAAGGTGAGAGCATACTCGCCTATCATCAAAGACATGAAATACATGGTTGTTCATTTTTAGCCCAAAATCAAGTTTGCCTAGAAATTTAAATGAATACACCAAGTTTAGTTGAATTCATAGGCAACCTGCAATAAATCCGTTAGTAGTCGAGATTGTGTTTTTAATTATGTCTTTGACAAGCATAGCTTTGTAAATGTTCCTCTAGAAAAGAATTAGGCTGCCAAAAATCTCACAGACAAAACAAGATTAGCATTAGTGATTTGAACTACGAAATTTTCAAAAAATATTATATGAATTTTATCCTAACTTCAAATAGGCATAACTTTCTGCTCGGGACTCGAAATTATGAGCCGTTTAATTCGTTGGAAAGGTCTCCAAGAGTTGTAGATGAAATTTTAAAAGAGCATGTCTAGCTAAGGGGTAAAAATGACTAGAAGGCCTTCAAAAATGAAAATTACCAACGTATAGACAAACTTGAAAATTCTAACTTACAGTTTATCAAAAAAATCATAGATGCAGAAACTCGTAAGACATAAGATTTAACAAACAAAAATTCATACAAAATGAATTCAGCTCGAGTACGACAGAGAAAAGAAGCTCGTATGACACAGGATCAACAATTTGCAATGGGTAAAAGGATATCATACGAAAGAAGAATCAACTAATACGAGTTAGGATTGTATGTCATCCTAGGTTGAAAGGAAGCTCATACGAGTTGGAAAAGTAACTCGTACGAATTTTTGAAACAGATCTGGATAGAGATGAAGCTTGTTGAAGATTAAGAGGCCAAAAGAGATGATTCCGGCCCCACATTGGGCGCCAAAATATCATGCTCTATGAAGTGTACCTGTACCTACAACCACAATGCACTCAATAAATCATTACAAGCAATGGTTAGTAAATTGAATCAATGAAAGACAAAACCATAGCTAATAGACTTATTGCCTCCTATTAAATGCGAGTATGAAAAATGCTCTCAGATTTGATTATGCATACTCCAGTGACTTGACTACACTTAGATGGAGGATTTGATGCATGAAAATGCATGACCTAGCAAGAATAGCATGATTAAGCTATATGAGTTCATGATTGATCTAGAAAATGAACTAAGATTAAGATGCAATTAAGCTAAGATTAAGAATGATAACATTGCTAAAGAATGATAAACTAGAAGCTAGATGCCTATAATAACAATGCATAAGATGAAAATGAGATGGGATGCAAAAATGATATGAAATTGGGACCTTTTGAGCTCCAAAATGAGGTCTATTTATAGGATTTTCCAAGGCTAGGGGTTATGTGGCAAGAATCAACGATCAAGATTGATCTTAAGATATCAATGGTTTAATTGGAGGACCCTGGCAAAGGCGATTGGATTAAAGGGAACATCTGTCATCTCTATGATGACAATTGTCAAGAGGCTTCTAGAAGGAGTAGGATGAAAGGGAACACTTAGTGACAAGAGTCACAAAGGTTCTAGAAGATGTTGGATGAAAGGGGACATGTTGGTAGGTAGAATGGGTTAGGTTTAGGAGTGGTAGAAGTTAGGAGAATTTGAATTTAAAAATTCAAATAATGGGAAAAGGCTAATAAATCTCAACAACTCATAATTGATTTGTTTTAATTAATTAGGGGATTTAGAAGAAATGAATTTGGATGGAGGGCATTAATTAATTTGAATTAATTAATTAAAGGGGTGAAATGAACCTATTAAGTAAATCCTTAGATTTATTAATAAGTAGATGAAAGGGGAAATTTAATCAAATTGCTTAGTGAATTCAATTAAATTGGGAAGGGAGATTAATTAAATAATTGCTTATTTAATTAATTATCTTCAAACCATTTTTAGGTGTATATAGTTAGAACAAACACAAAAATTTCATTTTAGATGATTTTAATAGATTTAAAGGAGCGGACATCTAAATTGCCTGAGTTTTCCCTTACCGACACATGGATTAGTTTTTTTTTCATCCTCTTGATCTATTTTAATATGCTCGCCATTATTCCTTTGTTTCACCACAAAAGGATTATGGGCCTCTATTTTTATCAGTTGCTCTTTTATAAGCTGTATAGTGGGTAGCCGAATAAATTGGGCGATTTAGTCCATGTTTTATCTGTAATCCAATTTCATTTGAAGACCCAAATTTACTATACCCATACACATAAGGGCTCCATGCTTACCAAGATTGAAAGCTTGTTGTATTGGATGATAACAAGCCTTCTCAGCCACTAGACAACATCCCAGAGGAGGATGGTCGTCTTTTCCTAGTAACAACGATAAAAACTAAGGTATTGGTTTTTTTAAGCTTACTTAATATGCCACTCTGAAATGAGTTGTAGTTAGCTGAGACATTAACTCATAGTTTTGAGACTAGGAGAGCACTGGCCGACCTGAAATTAGTTGTAGAGTATTGAGAGATTAACCCATAATGTTGAGACTCATTAGAAGCACAAAGAACAGGTTAATCTACAGTATAAAGACTCATAAAAAGAAGAGACAACAAAGTGATCTACATTGAGACTTGTAACATTCAACTATTAGGTTGTCATATATTACAATTTAGAAAGTTATATAATAGCGAAAGAAAGGACAAATGCATTTTTCCTGTTAGTGCAAGTGTCTCGTGGAGAGAGCAAATGCTTCAGCATTTGGATGTGGCTACAGGTAAGAAAACAATCCCAAGCAAAAAGGATACTCCAAAGCAAAGACCTTTAGCATATTTAAAACTGCGACAATCTACCAATAACAGAAACACAACCACAAGAATATAGACAACAAGAAAGAGAGTAACATTTGAGTGAACGTAACAAGTAAAAATTAATAAGTTCTATGTAGAGAGGACCAAAAGTAAAAATAATTAAGCCCTAGAAACATATATCAGAAAGAACATTCCAAAAAATACATATCCTTCAAATTTTTCCATACCTCTTTTCTATTTCTTTCTGCGCATAGTCTCATTCGAATGTTGTTCTTTGTCAGGCAAATAAGTAGGGTTTTTGGAAATCTTGGAAATGGTAACAATATCCTTTCAGCAAACAGATGAAATATGAATCAGAGACATATAGATCGAATAGGATTAACCTAGGATCTTTACCTGGATGAGGACAAATCAACAAATCTCAAATTTGGAAGCAAGTAATTTACATTCTTTAACTCCTTCGCCAGTTGCTACTTAGTCGTTTCTCCTTTAAAGTTGCTACTTACAATCATACATTCAATAAACTTCATTAACAACTTTTCCAGAGAAAAGAATGGCTATACATTCACAATTCTCCTAAATTTTTTTTCGATCTATGATCTACTGAACACAGTTTGCATCTGCACATTGTTTTTGCAGTGATTCGATCAATAAGCAAAATAGGCGGCCAATAGAAAAACTACATAATCATTTTACCTATATGCGGTTACTTAAAAAGGTCGATGAAGCTGGTGCAAGAGGACATATGAGATGTGTTGCAAAATGAGAACTATGAAAGAATGGACATTGGTATAATTTTAGCAGAACTTATAATAAATATGACCGATAGTCAAATATAGAGGCAGAAAGTGATGAAGGCAGAAGAATAGAGAGGAACATTTTGTAGTTGACAAAGACTAATTAATACGTCAAACGACTACACAAAAATTGATGTGCATGCATTTTGCTAGAGAGTATGTTTCTAGACATTCACTGTAGTATTAATATTTTAAAATTAAATGTTGGAAGTGCATATATAATAAAATGTACAATTGTAATAGTTCTATGTATTCATTAGATATAGAATTGTCAAAAGGTATGTCATAACCCTCTTTTTAGATTTTGATAAAACTTATTATTAATATTAATATTAAAAGTATTATTATTTATTATTATTACAATTACTATTACTACTACTACTATTATATTATTAATTTTATGAGTAATGTTAGATAGAAGAGATAAATTGAATGAGGTTGAATTTTTTAAATGAAAAGAAGAATTAAATAGTGGTGACACATTCGTGAGGTCATAATTTACTTGGAAATTATTTATTTCCTCAACATTCTAATTTAGCACATGGTGTAAGAGAAATAAGAAGATTCTAGAAAAGAAATTTGTAAATTCAAAATATTAAGGAATAAATATTATATTTAGCAAATATATGATATTGGAGTTACAAAGTTATTCTATGACAAGAATAATTTTATTCATGATTTTTTTATGACAAAGGAGTTACGAAATTCATTCTTGATAAAATGGAGGAAAATTCAAATTTAAATTTTGAATGCCTAGTCAAATGTAACTCCCAACAATCATTTTGCATGAAATTAATTTTGAAATTACTTATTTTCTCAATATGTTAATTTAGCACATGTTGTAGGAGGAAATGAGAAGATTCTAGAAGATAATCTCTAATTCAAATTTTTGCATGTAACCTCCACTATGACATTAATCATTTTTGCATAGAATTATTTTGGTAAAAAGAATATGTGAATCAATTAATTCCTTTGGTAGTGGGAAAATGACTCTCTTTTCTATATATTGAATTCAAGATTTTTGAAAGAGGGAGTTCATTTTTGTTTTATGTAATTAAATAGGTCTTGAATTGTTAAGAAAATAATTTCAAATTTATGTTTGTTGTAGGAGGAATTTGTAGGAATATTGCAGGATTTTTACTTTGAGGATTTGGAGAAGATCTTCACCAAGCTACAAAGCGAGGAAGGACGACTAAGAAACAAGAGGTGATTCAACAATAAGGTTCTTCATTCGAATTCAGGTTCCCTCTTTTCATACTTGCTTGTTTTATTTTCAAAAGAGAAAGGAAGGGTAGAGATTCTTATTTGCATGCATGTTACTTTTTGAGTTTTCTTCAAATAAAAAACAAGGAGGGATTAATAATGTAGGAATTTCATTTCTCATACCTCTTTTCCTTCTCTATTTTAGATTTTGATACATGTATTTTACTTGTTTTTAGATTTTGATAGAGGAATTATATACGCAAATATTTATACTCATTTTTTAGATTTTAATAAAGAAAATAGATTTACTTATTTTTAGATTTTGATAGAAAAGATATTTCTACTTGTTTTTAGGTTTTGATAGAGAAAATATTTCTACATGTTTGTGGATTTTGATAGAGAAAATATTTCTACTTGTTTTTAGATTTTGATATTAATTTTTTTTTTATATGTATGTATGCTTTGTTTAAATGTATCACATAAATGTGTACATTTTACTTCCTTTTCGATCAATCAACTAATAGTTTTCTTTATTTAAATTTAATTTTGAAAAGAAATCCTCCCTTCCTTATGTTCTTAAGTTGGGAAAAATAGAGATAAAAGAAATTATTTATAAATATCAATTAAAGTGGTTTTAAATCATTAAGAAAAAATAAAATATATTTATATATAAATACCAATTAAAGTATATTTAATATTAATAACTATAATAATAAAAATAATAATAATTAAAAAAAATTATAAACAAAATAATTATGAATTTAAATTTTAATGTATATATATTAAAATAAAGATAAAAATTATTAAATAAATTTTGTTTTAAAAAAATAATAATGTAGGGCCTGCAGGGCCCCCTACTTTTTTTAATCGCTTTTAATTTAAATGAAATTTGTTTTGTTTTAAATAAAAAAGTAGTTTTAGTTTTAAATAATTTAAATTTATTATATTATTAAAATTTGTTTATAGTTTTGAGTTTCTTAATTGATTTAAAAATTAAAATATATTTTAGAATTATAATTAGAATTTATTAAAATTTAGTTGTTGAAATATAATTGTTAGTTTACAATTAATTAGTTGAAATTCATTACATTATTAAATATTTTTTTTATATTAAAAATAGAGTAATCAAAAAGAGAAGAAACAGCCCGAAGAAGTCCCAAGAAGAAATCAACTCCGGAGGCAAGCCTCACACGGAAAGAGTGTCACAACCAAAAAAACTGAGTATATAAGTTACATTACATACGGAACCAATATTTACAAAAGAGCAGAAACTTGAAAGAGATTAATAAAGTAAATCTTCAAACTGATCCACCCACGCAGTCCATCCAAGAGGCCCTTCCATCCAAGCAATGCTTTTATTGGCTTGGATTTGAGCAATCTTTTTTATCTGATCATCAGTTGCACTTTTGATTTTGGTTATCTCCTTGTGTAATTTTTTCACCGTTTTGTTGAAGAGAGCCAAGTTGTTCATGTGCCTACGGTAATCGTACCCATCTTTCATTTCAAACATGAACATTGTGGAGTGTCCCATTTTGAGGAATCTGATAAGTTTTTCCTTCTCGATCATCATTGTGATACAAACCTGCGAGGAAATTTTAAGAAGGGTGAGTTTTAAGAACAACTCAGTAAGAGATCTGTGCACACCTTGAAACCTTTCTTCGTTTCTACATTTCCAAAGCTGCCATAAAATGTTAGAGGAGATAATGAACCATAACATATTAGAATCATTTTTAAGACCATGTATATAGCCCGTAGCTATTTCAAAAATATCAATGAATTTAGGGTATGTTATTCCACATAAGGCCCAAATCTTCTTTGCAAATTTACATTCAAAGAATATGTGTCTACATGATTCAGGTTTATTACAAAGATAACAGAGATCATTAGGCATCAAGTACCTGTTGATGGGGAGCCTATTAATCATCATAAGCCATTTAAAACATCTGATCTTGGGATCAATAGAGGATTTCCAGATTCTATTAAAAATTTTATTCCAATCCTTCATCTCTAGATCAGTATACCACAAGTTATTCACATGCTTTATAATATCTTGGTTATTATTCAAAGAATTATATACATTTTTAGCTTTGATTTTATATAGTAGGGTGCCATCCGTCCATTTGCTATTGCTGTATCTGTGTGAGTCAATGAAACATCTGGAGGGGATATTTGAGCAAGCTCTAGATATCATGAAGTAAGTTTTTTTATGAGCTGCCGGAAGATTGTATTTATTTTTTAACTCTTCCCAACTGATCAAGCAGTCATTCTCAAATAAATCAATGAAGGAGGAGATTCCTAATTTATTCCAAAATTTAGCCGAGCAGCCTTGAGTCAGGGCAAGAGGCTTCCCTTGGCGATACAGATTCCACCATATGGACCTCTCACCATGAAGAAGGCTATCCGAGTGAAAGGAATTATCATAAATATAGTGTCTCGAGGACTCCCAAGCTTTCCATATGGTTTTAAAGATAGGAGATCCATGAACATATGTTGGTAATTTGCCAAATAATATATCAGCAAATGGTAGCTCTTTCCATGATTTAGCCTTTTTTGGGTAGCCCCTCAAAATATTGTTTCTGACAAGTACTTTCCAAGGTTCATCTCCTTCAACACAGTGAGAGACCCATTTGGTGGCAAGAGCTATACCTTGGAGCCTGAGGTCTTCCAGGCCTAGCCCACCATATTTTTTATCAGTACTGCACCAATCCCAATTAACGACGTGATGCTTTTTGTTACCTTTACCGTCAGACCAAAGGAAGCTCCTTATGGTCTTCTGGATTTCCAATATTTGGTAGTTGTTAAACATCCAAGCTGAAGCGTAGTATATGTTGTATGAAGATAATATTTTTTGGCAAACTTGAAGTCTTCCAGCAAGAGACAAGGATCAGTTGTACCAGTTATTAATCTTTTTGGTGATCTTGGACTTAACCCAGATCCACATATCCTTAATAGAAGGATCAACAGCGAAAGGGATACCCAGGTATTTGACAATATTTTTGGGCCCCCCCCATTGGAATCCATAGTTCAAAAACCAACCCGGAGGTTGCTCGTTCCAGCCAAGACAAATGTATTTGCCTTGAGAGAGTCTAGCACCGGAAATCTTGCAGAAAAGGTCAAGCTTTTTGGTAAGATAACTAAAGTTAATATCTTCCATTTTAACAAATAAGCTAGTATCATCAGCGAATTGGCAGATGTTCAACTCTTCATTGTTAGGTAAGGTGATGCCTTTGACAGTCGGGGATATAGTATTGTCAGTAAGAATATAGGATAAAGCTTCAGAAGCAATGACAAAAAGAGCAGGGGCAAGAGGACATCCCTGTCTAATAGATCGGGTCAGAGGAAAGGGATCAGATAAGGATCCATTAATTTCAACTTGAGCCATAGCATCTTTAAGAAGGATCTTTATGTAGTTACAGAAGATGTTAGGGAATCCAAAGGCCTTGAGCATAATATCGATAAAATTCCATTCAATTCTATCATAAGCTTTCTCAAAGTCTAAGAGAAATATAGCAACGTTCTGATTGGAAGACTTAGCCCAGTTCATTGCTTCCCAGCTGGTTATGAGGTTTTCCAAGATATATCTACCTTTAATAAATCCAGTTTGAGTGGATCCAACAAATTTAGGCAAGATGCTTTCCAATCTGTGAGCTAATACTTTGGCAAGAATTTTATATGAGACATTCAATAAGGTAATTGGTCTCCAATTTTTTATATTTGTTTTGTCTCCCTCTTTAGGGATAAGCTTGATAATACCTCTGTTGATAATACTGCCCAAAGACCCTTTATTAAAGGCTTCATTATAAAGGTCAAGGAGATCCGAGCTTATCCATCCAATATTAGCTTGATAAAACTCAGCCGGGATCCCGTCAGGACCAGGAGTTTTATCTTTCTTAAGAGAAGAGATAGCATTAATAATTTCCTGTTTAGTTATACTTTGCCCCAGAGTGTCCGAATCGGTCTGCGTTAATTTTTTGGGGATAATGGAACTAATTGTGTTCCTGAGAGCAGAGGATTCTCTGTTATCCTCGGAAGTAAACAGAGTACAGTAATAGTTAGCAAAAGCTTTCTTAATGTCATTAGGATCAACTAACTCCTTATTATCAACATAAATGCTAGTAATATTTTCATTAATATGTTTTTGCTTAAGATAGTTAAAAAAGAATTTGGAGCCTTTATCACCGTTTTGTATCCAATGTGTCCTGCATCTAAGCTTGGCACCATTGACAAGTTTTTGTTGATGCAAGCGAAGGTTGTCCCTAGCGGCCGAAACAATAGTGACTAAGTTATGATTGGAAGGGTCATTCTGCAGAAGAGTTTCAGCAGTTTTAAGCTTATCAGCGAGATTTCTCTCAGCCAATCTATAATTCTTGGCCTCTTTTTGTCCAATTGTTTGAAGCAGGGTTTTCCAAGCAAGCATATTTTTTTGCCATCTATCACAGCATGAAAGGGACGGGTATCCATTCTTATTGACCGAACTAATGAGTTGGATAGCAATCAAGATGTCATCATCTTCCAGCAAGGAAGTATTGAGGATATATCTAGAGTTACCATTCCGAGGGGCTTGAGGAATACATGTGAGTTTGATACAGGCAGATATGGGATGATGATCCGAGAGGGCCGTAGGATGAATCGAAACAACATTGCCAAATTTATCAGGGATAAAGGAAAAGCTATTCGAATGAGCGTAGAATCTATCAAGTCTAGCATATATACGGGAAGAGCCTTGCTGAAAGTTACACCAGGTGTATCTAAGATTAGTAGAAATATTGACATTGTTTTTAATAGGATCAAAAAGTTTTTTATATTGGATCATATTATTCCAATGGTCAATCTCAGCCGGCTTCTAGCTAAAGGTTTTGCCACCCACTTTATCAATTTGAGATTCAATCATGTTGAAGTCTCCTCCCAAAATCCATGGGATGTCTGGAAGGGAGGTTAACCAAAGCCAAAGGTCAGCCCTCTCCATAGGGTCATTAGGGGCATAGACAGACCATATTCCAAAGGAAACATTATTGAAACAGAAAGATGCCCACACAGAACTATTGCATAGAGATCGACCTTTATCCATAATGTACTTGGTCCATTTCGGATTGATAAGCAACGCAGTACCACCCCTACCTTTTGAGTGAGCAGTACAGATTTTTATGGAGTCTTTCCAGATAATGTCAAGACTACAATCTAACATAAAATCAACAGCTTTGAGTTCTTGTAACATAATGAAATCTTTGTTCTTAATAGTGTCTAAAAAATGCTTAGCAATATATTTCCTATCCGGGGATTCAAGACCCTTATGTTCCATGAGATAAAATTCATTCTAGATTGTTGTCAGTGGGAATGCAAATAAGTTCCATGGACCCTTCTGTCCTGTTAGAAATGCTTTGAGAGGATAATTCTTCAGTCCCGCACCCGCCAGGACTTTTGTTTTTTGACCCCGGAGGTCTACCCCGTCTCTTAGATCTGGGGAAATCTTTCTGCCATTCTAAGTCATCCACTTCCGCTTCAAAAATCTTAGAGCAGACATTCCCACTTTCAGGTCTAAGTGACAGAGTAGAGATATTTTGCTCTTTTGTAGGCTCGGTAGGAATAGTTGTCTTGTTACTTTTATTTGCTGGAACTATTTCCAGATAATATCCTTCATCAATTTCTTTGAAGGTCTTATTTTTAGTGGAGGTAGGATTAATATTAACTGGTGTGGGAGGAACATAGGTCGTAGGAGTCACAGGTGGAATGTTAGCTTTGTTAGTTTTATTACCTTGAGCTTCCGGGTTTTCAATTTTCCTTCTTCTTTTTTTGTCTGATTTCCTTTGGACTTCTTGAAACCCATCTGTCATATTAACATCTATAGTGGGTTCGACCATTTTGGTAGAGGCTTGATCATTCATGAGCGTAACAGGTGTGGGAGATAGCACTGGAGATACCACAACGGTATTAGCAGGAGGGACAGGGTTTTTCATAGTTGCTAAATCAACAGGTTTAGGATTAGGATTAGCCCCATTTTTTTTATTGATAATGGGGCATTCTCGGCGAAGATGTCCTTCCTTTTTACACAAAAAAAAAGCATTCAGACCCCCAAGGATTTCCAGCGGACATGAGATAACCTCTCCAAGAATGTCGATCTCGAGGGCCGAAGGGATTTCTATACTAGGTTTAATCGAAACTAAAGCCCTAGCGTCCATGTGAGGAACCAACCGAGTAGAATCATCAAATCTAATAACCTTACCAAGTGGTTCCAGGAGTTGGGTAATGAAACGCCAAAGATATGGGGGCAGATTTTTAACAATGATCCATCTTGGTGCCGACAGAGCAAGCATCTCTTCATGGATAGCTTCCGGAGTCCATGCTAATGCGCGAAAGGTAGTATTACCCACATTCCAATACTACCATTTGAGAACAGCTTCCTATGCTTCCGTAGTTTTAAAGAAGATAACAAACAACCCCTTCTGCACCTGCCTACAGAAAGATATGCTATGCCCTAGCTTGAGATTCCAATAATTGTAAAACCAATCATCAAGAAATTTCCTAGCAGGGCATCTTTCTATATCAACAGCAGCAAAGAAGATGGCAAAATTTTTTAATCTATTTTTTTCCCTCACAATTTCACCTATCATTTCAGGATTAGGCGAAATGGAAAAAGGTTTCAAGGTGTTCACAGAGCCCTTACCTGGCTCGACCTCATCTTGCTGATGCGATATACAAAATTTAGCCGAAGCAGCGACAGTGGTGTTGGCCACCGCTTCAGAGAAGGTTTTTGTTGATGAAAAAACATTGTGATTATCATTTTTGCTGTTAATCGGTTTAGATGCAGGGGATGCAATGGAGGCATTAATGGGCGTTTTGGCAGAAGTAACGTCTTCTGCAGAGGGTAATAAAGGCAGGCCAGACATCTTATATTTTTAAAAAAACAAAAGGAGAATGGAACGTGCACACCTATGACATCGGTAGAGGAGCCCTAGTTGATGCGGTCGCCACGTTGCAATGCTTAGTCGGATGCAGAGTTCATTCGAGGATGCAGCGCGAGAAAATGCAGAGCCAATTTTATTTCCTCATTATTAAATATTATTTATAATTGAAATGTTATTTTAAATTTAACATCATTCAAATAATTGAAATTCATTTATACTTTAAGTTATTTAAGTAAAATTTATTTGTTCATTTGATAGTTAGAATTTATTGTCAAAATTAATTCATATTTTAAGTATTACAAATAGCTAAAATTTATTATAATTTGTTTATAATTTAAGAAGATTTACTCTTTAGTGTATAGTAAATTAGATTATTAAAATATTAAAGAAAACATTAATGTGCCAATTAATCATTCAGGAAAGGCATAATGAATGTGACTCATGTTAATGGTCCTCTTATTGAAGTTTTAATATATGAAAAATAAGGTTGCATATTTGGACTTTCCCTTCAACAAATTATATCCTATCTCTAAAGTGTTTATTATCTCATTAATGATGAGGAAGGAGTCCCTTGGGGTTTAAAATGGATTAATATTGGAAGAAGCTAGTGGTCAATTAACTCATATGGAATTAGGATGGATAATTAAATACTAAAAAGGATAATCAACATTAAGAAACACATTACCTTAAATTAATTTATTTTTAGGATGTAGATATCATAGTTAAATCTCATTATAAAATAAATTACTTAGACTTAAGAAAACAAAAGAAAAAGGGGGAATGATATTGTAGCAATGATACACTAGTTTCATAGTAATGGTTCTTTTCCACCAAGTGTAACTAGTTAGTCTCAAATAAGTTTTGATAGTAAACAAATTCCCTTCAACAAATTTGATACCTTTCAAATATTCAAGTTCTTATTTATTGGACAAAAAAAAAAAAAAACCTTTTTGTATATATTAGACTTCAGGAAAAATCAACTCTACAGCTACCAAAGATCACCTGTATGCAAACCTATCACAGAAGGAGAGAAGAAAAAAAGCTATGGAGGCCAAAATTTAGAGATTCAAAAAAGAAAAGTTATATTGATTGTGCAACAAGAATGCAATTCAATAATTACATTTATGAAAATATAAAGAGTGAATCCTTATAAGAGGATACTTGAAACCCTAATGGAGAAAACCCTAAAGAATTATAAGATTCCTAAGTTTAGCTTAAGCATAGAGTATAATAGACTAATAATTAAATACATATTTATTAGCTAATAAAAGATAACTCTAACACCCCCCCTTAAGATGAACTTAGGGAGTAGCTAAAAAACAACTAAGGACTTAAAAAGCATGTAAAAAAAGTAGGAAAGCAACAATGGGTCCTGACAACTAGGCCTGATGAGGTAATCAAGTACAATAAAATATCTGTAAAGTGGAGAAAAAGGAGAAAACCCCATGGGAACAAAACTTTTCTCCAAGAAGAGATGAAAACTCAAGTGAAGGACTAAGAAGCCTCCAAACAAGAGTGTTCCAGAAGATAGGAACAAAAAGAAGAGAATGAAGAACACCACTGAAGCATGAAATAGCTGCAAACATTATCGAAGAGTAATTGCTGATTTGAAGAACCCCCATTGAAATAGAACATGACTAGGTAGAGAAGACTGTAATCTGCATGAGTGCCCTAAAATGACACTACTCTAATCAGATGGCAAACAAAGGCAAACAACTGAACTCGAAGATACAGATGGCATGAAACACCAAAGCCTGAAGAGCTGATCAATCGAACCAAGGAAGCATTAGAACCAATAGGACAAACCTCCCCATAATGCTAAAAAGGGAGAAGGACGGGTACACTAAAAAGAACGGCCAACAAGAACTGCATGGCGAAGAACTAGGAACATCGAAGGTGAATAGAAAGTACATAGTGTCGTGGAAGGAACACTCACTTGATACACATCGTGAGGATAATTTCATGGAAGGAACACTCACTTGATAAAGGTAGATGGCAAACAAAAGGCAAACATCAAACCCCCAAATGGTAGGTTATAAGTAGTGCATGTACAATAAGGCACAAGATGTCCAAGATCCCAAGTATACAATGCACAGTGGCACTTTATCTTAGTGCGTTTGCATAAATAAAATGTTACAATGATAAGAAGAGATAGAAGACTAGAAATAGAAAGAACAGCTAAAGACAAGGCATCCTACTCAAAGAAAGAGATTCCACAACCTGAAACATTCAAAATATTCACGCTGAAAAGCCAAAAAAAAAGAATAAAATATACCTGGAGCAAAATCTAGAAAGAAAACTCATATGAATGGAAAGAACACAGAACCAAATTTCCAATGGTATAAAGTTTTCAATAAATTCTATTAAAAATGTAAAATCAAAAGTTCAAACCTCCAGATTTGGATAGAGCTCGGAAAGAGCTTTCCAACGATATAAGGTTTTTGAAAAAGTGCCTCTGTATGACCAAGTTACGGCCAAAAGAAAAAAAACCCCTCTTGTAGGGCATAATGAGGGAAAAAAAAATTGACGAAATTTTCTAATGCATTTGCAAGTACAACCGTACGGATTTTTGTGCCTCGAAAAATGTGCCAATAAAAAATGATGCCCTTGTCACCAAAAATAGGCAAATTATATATCAAAATTCATGGAATCAGCCTTCTGAATCCAACTATGAGGTCCTTTTGGCACTGAAATGTACCAAAAAATCAACTACCCCAGAAATGGAAAAAAACAACTGCACAAACCCCCAAATACACAGATCTGAAGAATAAGGTCCAAATTCTCTCATGAAGAGAATAGGGGCATGTAGATCTAGAGCTCTGATACCATATTGTATTTGACAAAAATCCAACTCTACAGCTCCCAAAGATCACCTGCATGCAAACCTCTCACAAAAGGAGAGAAGCAAAAGAGCTATGGAGGCCAGAATTCAGAGATCCAGAAAAGAGGAGTCATATTGATTGTCCAACAAGAATGCAATTCAATAATTACAATTGTTATGAAAATACAAAGAGAGAATCCTTATAAGAGGATACTCAAAACCCTAAAGAATTATAAGATTCCTAAGTTTAGCTTAAGCTTAGAGTATAATAGACTAATAATTAAATAAATAATTATTAGCTAATAAAAGATAACTCTAACAATATATATTCAATTAGTGTAAGCATCAAAGGTTAAAAGGGATTACCTCCCAAGTAGATGTGTAATTGCCTTTTTATGTATTTCAAGCAATATGTATTAATGTTTTCCTTCAATTCACGAAGTTGAATATTTGATTGTTTCATTATTAGAATTCAAGATAGAGAGTATACAAGGCATTTGAGAATAGTCAAACCTATTAAAAAATTTACCCTCTAGCCTAAGGAAACATAAGACTAGTAAAAGGAAGAAGCTACTTTTAAAATGCAAGTAATTAGTATAGATAAATTTAATCAACATTTAAATTTAGAAATCAAAATTTTTAGTTAAATCTTCTTGCAATCTAGAAATAGTATAATCTATTTTGGAAGATCAATAGTATTAATTTGAAACCAAAATAGTCTTAGCATATGGAATGAATAAAAGCTGAAATGTTTTTAAGTGAAATTATTAAACTTGACCTACCTTGTGGATCTCAACATAGAACTTATCTTTTGTAAAAAATGTCTAATGGAACTTAGTTTCGAAGATGAAATAAGGTTGGAAATTCGTTGTTCTAGATTATTGGGTTCTTATCCTTATCAAGAAAAAGAGTTTTGAATAAATATATTCCATGAACACTTAGGGATTTAAATTGGAGTAAATTTTAGGAGTAAGTATTATCTCACTTTTAAGAATATGAAATTGAAAGGGCTATTATTTGTTGAAAATACCAAGGATAAAGTTAATGTTACTTCAAGTGAAAGAAAAAGTTATTTATAATTTTTGCAAATGATTTAGCATTAGTTCAAAAACAACTACAAGTAGATAGATTAGAATTTGTTTATTAGGAGATTTAGTGTTATTTACTTTGGTAATCTAGCAAGTGTTTAGACTCTTTTCTAATCCCTTTTTCAAATAATTAGTAATTAAGAATAATGTGATTATTTTGAAGCTTATTGTTGAATAGTTTTTTCCTTCAAACAAGTGAGTATTAAATTCATTTCCAAGGTATTATTATTTTGATAATTTAGTACCTTTCAAGTATTAGGTTTTACATTTAAAGTAATACTATCATTTGTAGATTAAATTTATGTTACTTCGTATGGAAGAATTAGTTGAGCTTATTAATAAATAGCTTTTCCCTTCAGACAAGTAGGCTCTTTTCCAAAGTCATGCTATTCAATCATTTGATTTTCTTTCAAGCAAATTAGTACCTTACAAGTATTAGGATTCATACTTAAAGCCTAATGGTTTGTTCCAAAATAATTATTTCTTGCAAGTTTCAAATTTTTAATTATTATCATTATTTTCCTTCAAAGAAAATACTATTCCAAATTAGTTGATTTGTCATGTTCCTTTTATTTAATTTTGAGAATACAATAGTTATTTTTTCAAGTTGTATTAGTATATTGCCTGCTTATGGGTAATACCATCGTGTTGAACTACTGCACTTGACGCCTAATAAATCTGTAACAATGACATCTATGGCATCGTCCATATAAATAATCAAGGAAAAATAAGGGTCATATAGAAGTTAAAATCCAAGGGGCGGTTAATCCCCCTTCGATCGATAATCTAAAAAGATGAATTTTGAAATGAATTTACATCCGCTCAGTTAAACCTTAGAAAACCCCATTAGGGTTTGGTGGTATGTGATATATTGGAATTTATTTATCTTGATGTTTTTTGGAGGATGATAATGGATTAAGGGTGACGTATTTAATAGGAAATAGGACTTAGTTATTTTAGGCCACAAGCGAAAGGCCACCTCGAGCCTTTTTGCTATACAACTACCATCATGGGTAGAAACCATAGAGAAACTATTTGGGACATTGACCTTAGAAAGGGTTGCGTACCCACCAAACAGTTTACATTAAACCATAGTTAGAAACCAGAACTACATACGTTACGCCTTGATCCCGTGATGAAACGGGTATGTAGGTAGTCTAGGGATGGAGTTGTCCCTTGTACTCAGGTGTTTGGGGATGGGGATTAGGATTTGGTTATGGGTGAGTAGTTGGTTCTCAAAGCTCCTTGGTCTTTTAATCAAATGGTGCAAATACTAATTGAAAGGTTAAAAGTAATTCAATGCATACTCAGAAGGAATCCCATATGGATTCGCTTGACTTCCCGAGGCTTTAGGCCTAATTCTGAGGTGGAACTCAAGCTTGTTTATTTTTATACTCCTAAGGACGATGACCTCGATACACTCCTAGTAGGGGAGTGTAGTCTTTAGAGAGTGCCTCAGGACCCAAATGGTCCTGGGATGAGTCTAAAGTCTTTGGCCAAAGCATATCCTATTCTTATGAATAGATGCTTACCCCATTTGGGTAGATTCCTATCCTGAACTGGATAGATGAAACCTCCTATCCTTTATGGACAGATGCCTAACCTATATGGTTAGATGCCTAACCCATATGGTTAGATGCCTAGTCTCGTATGGATAGATACCTAACCCGTATGGTTAGCTGCCCATCCCGGTTGGATGGATGCCTATCACGTTTGGATAGATGTACCTAAGTATGTAATTGAATCAAACACAATAAGTAATAATAAGTAACCAATCTAAAATAAAAAATCAGTTGAGATTTTTGGATTAAGTTAATTGGGTTATTACAAGGTATATTAAATATGTATTGAAAAATATGACATTTGTCAGAAAAATACATCCTAGAAAACAATATTTTATTTATATTTTTTTGGATCTCACTAAATGAGATAAGATTTTGGTACATGCTTGTGGATTTCAAGGACCATCTCTCATAATCAAAATTTATTGACACATTAGATGGTTCTTAAAAATACCAACTAAATAATTGAGGAAAATAGTTTTTTTGCAATGGTTGTTTGTAGAATACACTAGTAAGAAAGAAGATAAATAGTATTATTTGAGTTCCAAAAAAAATTGCAAAAATTGAAACTATAGAAATGTGAATAAATTTTTAAAAATAGTCTCAAATCATTGGCTGCCTTGAAAAATAAAAAATGCACCAAATAGATGAATTATTAATCATGCCTATCGACAAGAACTAATAATACAACTTTGGTGTAAAATATTGAGCTTTATATTATCTATTTTATAATAAAATTTTTTATATACAACGCAAAGTTTATTATAAAATAGATAATATAAAGCTCAATAAAAATATAGAGTACAATAGGTTTACTAATACAATTCTTTCAATAGATAATTAAAAACTATATTTTATGTATAGTTTTAAAAAATATTCTTTTTCTATTTTTCTACTTTTTAATTTATTTTTACTTTAAAAACATTCCAAATTAATTGATTTACATATAGTTACAATAGAGTAAAACAATTTGTAAAATAATGCTAAGAAAGAGAAAAAAAAATTGGCTAGAGAGATAGAATTGACACAATTACCAAATGAGACATAAGAAAAGAATTTAAAAAAGGGAAGAAAAATAATTTAAAAATATATTAAATTAAAGAAGACATATAAGCACATGGGTTGGGAATATTCATGAAGGTACATAACATTTTCCTTGGGAGTTCAAGCAATATGAAAATTAGAGTGTATCCCTAATGGCCAACTACACATGTAAATACATAGAACACTAGAAATGATATATGTCTTAAATATGGCTCCAAGTACATGAGCACATAATGGTTGAGACAAGGCATGGGGTCCCTAAAGGTAACAAATATTGGAGTTGAGGAAAAAAAAGCTCTATAGCTCCCAAAGATCACCTGCATGAAAACATGTCATGGGAAGAGAGAAGCAAAAAAGCTATGGAGGCTAGAATTCAGAGATCCAAAAAAGAAGAGTCATATTGATTGTGAAAAAAGAATACAATTCAATAATTACAGTTGTTATGAAAATACAAAGAGAGAATCCTTATAAAAAGATACTTGAAACCCTAAAGGTGGAAACCCTAAAGAATTATAAGATTCCTAAGTTTAGCTTAAGCGTAGAGTATAATAGACTAATAATTAATTAAATAATTATTAGCTAATAAAAGATAACTCCAACACCCCCACTTAAGATGAACTTAGGGAGTAGCTAAAAAATAACTAAGGACTAAAAAAACATGTAAAAAATGTAGGAAAACAAAAATGGGTCCTGACAACTAGGCCTGATGAGGTATCCAAGTACAATAAAAATCTCTGTAAAGTCAGGAAAAAAGAGAAAACCCAGTGGGAACAAAACTCCTCTCCAAGAAGAGATGAAAGCTCAAGTGAAGGACTAAGAAGCCTCCAAACAAGAGTGTTCTAGAAGATAGGAACAAAAAGAAGAGAATGAAGAACACCACTAAAGCATAAAATAGTTGCAAACACTATCGAAGAGTAACTACTGATTTGAAGAACCTCCACTGAAATAGAACAGGACTAGGTAGAGAAGATTGTAATCTGCATGAGTGCCCACAAATGGCACTACTCGAATCAGATCGCAAACAAAGGCAAACAACTAAACTCGAAGATACAAATGGCATGAAACACCAAAGCCTAAAGAGTTGATCAATCGAACAAAGGAAGAATTAGAACCAACTAGACAAACCTCCCCATAACGTTGAAAAGCGAGAGGGATAGGTACACTGAAAAG
Source organism: Cryptomeria japonica (assembly GCF_030272615.1). Taxonomy (NCBI): domain Eukaryota; kingdom Viridiplantae; phylum Streptophyta; class Pinopsida; order Cupressales; family Cupressaceae; genus Cryptomeria; species Cryptomeria japonica. The sequence continues at coordinate 128,272,969 of NC_081409.1, read as the reverse complement.
AACGGCCAACAAGAATTGCATGATGAAGAACCAGGAACATCGAAGGTGCAGAGAAAGTACATAGTGTCATGGAAGGAACATTCACTTGACATACATCATGAGGCTAATGTCATGGAAGGAACACTCACGTGACAAAGGTAGATGGAAAACAAAGGCAAACATCAAACCCCCCATGGCACTTTATAAGAAGTGCATGTACAATAAGGCACAAGATGTGCAAGATCCCAAGTATACAATGCATGGTGACACTTTATCTCAGTGTGTTTGCATAAATAAAATTCTACAATGTTCAAAAGAGATAGAAGACTAGAAACAAAAAAAACACCCAAAGACGAGACATCCAACTCAAAGAAAGAGATCCCAGGACCTGAAACATCTAAGATATTCACCAAAGTGCTGAAAAGAAAACTACTGAATAAAATATATCTAGAGTAGAATCTGGAAAGAAAACTTATATGAATGGAAAGAACATAGAACAATCTTTCCAATGATATAAAGTTTTTCAAAAAACTGAGTTCGGATGCTAAAGTTATGTCTCCCAGAGTGCAAAACTGAACCTCTGGCTTTGATAGAAAAAAATACCATCAAAAAAGAAAAATCAAAAGTTCAAACCTCTAGATGTAGATAGAGGTCAGAAAGAGCTTTCTGACGATATAAGGTTTGTCAAAAAATGCCTCCATATGACAAAGTTACGACCAAAAGAAAAAAATCCCTCTTTTAGGGCATAAAGAGGGTATATATATATATATATATATATATATATATATATATATTGGACAAAAATTTTCTGTTGCATTTGCAGGTACAACCGTACAAATTTTTGTGCCTCGTAAAGCATGCCAATGAAAAAATCATGGCTCAAATGCCATTGTCACTGAAATAGGTCAAATTATATATCAAAATTCATGGAATCGGCCTCTTGAATAAAACCGTGAGGTCCTTTTGGCACCAAAATGTACCAAAAAATTAGCTACCCCTAGAAATGGAAAAAAAGCAACTGCACAAACCCCCAAATACTCAGATCTGAAGAACAAGGATGAAAAACTCTCATGAAGAGAACTGGGGCATGTAGATCTAGAGCTCTGATACCATATTGGAGTTGAGGGAAAAAAGACTCTACAACTCTAAAAGATCACCTGCATGAAAACCTTTCATAGAAAGAGAGAAGCAAAAAGCTATGGAGGCCAAAATTCAGAGATCCAAAAAAGAAGAGTCATATTGATTGTGCAAAAAGAATGCAATTCAATAATTATAGTTGTTATGAAAATACAAAGAGATAAGCCTTATAAAAGGATACTTGAAACCCTAAAGGTGAAAACCCTAAAGAATTATAAGATTCTTAAGTTTAGCTTATGCGTAGAGTATAATAGACTAATAATTAATTAAATAATTATTAGCTAATAAAAGATAACTCCAACAACAAAGTTCTCGATGGAAGACATATCAAGCATTGTAATACAATCAATCAATCAATGATATATGTGAGTGATTCTTTAATTTTATCTCTTTGATATATTTTATATATAAAGTTCTTAAGGAGAAGATATTTATATTCCTATAATACCTCTACCACCTACGTTCTTCTTTTTCTAACTAGTAATTCTTAATTATTTCTAATATAGGGGCTCTATAATTTTTAACATTCTCTACTTCTATATTCAATCATTGGTAAAAGTTATGAGATTTACCTATGTTTTTTATTCTAATTATTATTTATCTTTCATCCATGTGTTTAAATTCTTGTGATTTATTTTTATTTTAATTCTATATTTTCTAAAGGAACACACTTTGTTGGTATTATGGATGACTTCGTCATGTGTTGCATTGGTTTTATCATTGATGTCAACACTTATCTATCTGGAGGTCTACATTGTTGATCTGACACTCTCATTATATTGGTTTGTTGATGAACTGGCACATTGTGGTCCCAACATGGATATTGGCTTATGCACAGTTACGAGTATATGATTCACCGACAGCTCAGGAAGTTGATGATGACTTGTTATCATCTAGAGATCATTTGGTTATGTCAAAGACATGGATTGGATGTTTTCACTTGGCATTTTGCATATTGGACCAATTGGGTTCACATATCTGCCTTAACCAATAGATAGGTCCAGGTTATGAACCGACATATGATAACATGTTCCAGATCCGCACGACCGATTTGTAAATGATTTATAGATTGGATAATGTGTAAATGTATTGAGGCCAACATATTGTATTGCACCAAGGCTTAGTTTGTAATTGATTTAAATGTAATATCTTTTAGGAGCCAACTTAAGGATGAGGTCTTAGGTTTTGTATAAATAATTGTAAGATCTTATTTGGAAGAAGTGTGTGTATGTGTGTGTATATTGAAGATCATTATGAAGAGTGAAAATAATCAGATCCTTGTGCGAATCATGCAGATATCATCTGGAGGTTGAAGGAAGGTTGTTAAAGGTCATGAAGGTATTTGGTTCTCATGCACAAAGCTTAAACTAGTATTGAATCCACATTGAAGATGCTAAATTGAAGCAGTACATTGTTATTGGATTTAACCATCCAACTGCCTAGTCAGTGTGACTCCTATTTTATGATTGAGTAGTGAGCTCTAGGCGGTTGGCCTTTCTGCATGTGCATACCCCATTATTGTATTCATTTACTATCTACAGTAGTGTCATTTGATTGTGGGTAAGTTTTCCCACCGTGGTTTTCCCCCTTATAGGGTTTCCACATCAAAAACTTTATGTCATGTGTTGTGGATGTTGTTTCTCTTTCCATTTCATGCATTAAGTTGTACCGGTAATACTATAATTGTTAATCTGTTTTACCAACACTGAGTTTTAAGTTGGAATAATTTTTTTTGGGTTATAATTTATTGACAACTGATTCACCCCCCCTCTCAGTTGTCCTTCCTGGCTCCTAACACACTTAGCAATGATGTGATAGGAAAACATCAATTACACTTAACTATATTTTATTTCATTTTCTATTTATTCATTATTATTTTGAATTTTTTTTATTAGATAACATGGGAAGAGGGTCCCACACTCATAAGTTTAAAACAACATAATATAGAAGTTCAACAAAATTAAAAAAATTCTACATATACGTAGTTATAGATGGATCAAGAAAACATCAAGTAAAAAAACTAGAATCAAATATAAAACATAGAAAACTAAGAGGAATTCATGTTGTGGAGACCCATAAAAGCATTCCACTCATCTGGGATCAGGTCTAATCTTTTGTTTCTCATGCCTAATTCATTCTCCTCATTATATTTCTTTGTCCCTCTTTAGTTTCTTTTTTATTGTGTCTTTTCTTCCATATTTTACTTTTTCTAAACCCATTATTACTTTTTCTTTATATTTTAATACCTTTTTTTTCTATACTCATTAATTTCTTTTTCTATACGTTTTAACACTTTTTCTTTATTTTTTAAAATTTTGCTACATTCTAATATTTTTTCTTACTCGTTTACAAGGAATTCTCCATCCTTATTCTATTCTTTATCTATTTTGAATTTTTAGCATTCTTTTGATTGTTATTATCAATTCTACTTTTTTCTAAAATAATGCCTGTAATAATGGAATGGTTGCAATCTACAGGTGTATCAACATCCTTATACCAAAACTAGACAACTTGCACACTCCCGAACAAATAATACATGTAATAAAGGCATGGTTACAGTCTACAGGTATGCTAACATCATTATATCAAAACTAGACTACTTGCACACTCCTTGACAAACATCATCATCACTAAGATATATCATATATTAAATCCATACTCATGTCCATTTATAGTCTAGTTCTCATACCTTCATTCTTCTCTTCTACCCAACCTCTTTTATTTTTCATGTCACTAAATATTCCTTCACCTAAATTTTCATGTCTACTCATCCAACTCTCTCTCTCTCTCTCTCTCTCTCTCTCTCTCTCTCTCTCTCTCTCTCTCTCTCTCTCTCTCTCTCTCTCTCTCTCTCTCTCTCTCTCTCTCTCTTATATATATATATATATATATATATATATATATATATATATATATATATATATATATATGAGCATGTCCTTTTAGGAAACCACTTTATCTCCTACCCTTATGTGCCATCCTCTTAACCCTTACCCTTCACTTGTCATGCTTGAGATCATCTCTTACCACTATTGTCACCCTCTATCCTATCCTACCCTTAATTTCACAACCCTTGCCACACTTTTATCATATAACAAAAAAACTAATGTCTCTTACCCTCATATTCCCAAATTATCCCCCTATATCTATCATTTACCACCTAGTTCAAAGAAATGCTAAAAAATTTAAAATGCTAATTATCTATTATCTCAATGTCTTATACCTCGGGGGATGGAACCTTAAACCTCCTCCACAAAATAATGTATTTGGTTATAATGAATCATCCACAAGGGTTGTATTTCATCATACTAAACATTGACATATGTATGTATTTAATTACACAAAAGATCCTAACATACACATTCAATCCTTTATAGATCAATGTGCATTAATTATTACTTTGATGATCAATTCATAGCTAATCCTTTTCTCACTTCTTTAATGAAAACACTTAAAAATGTTTTTACTCTTTAGCGACATATTCTATGGTTTTATTTATTTATCTCACTTATCTTTTCATGGAACACATTCAAGTCAATATAGGATTTTAGGTCAATTTTATCAATGATGCACTATAATCAAGGCATAAATGAGAATATTATGGATTTTATCTTCTATTACAAATGCCCTTTTTCATAGATCTCCTATCTTCTTTTTTATTATAATAACAAGAGGGTATTTATTAAGCGTATTTTCTAAATCTTTGTAAGATAATCAAAATATCTTGCATAAATATCCAACTTTTGTAACACACCTTGTATCATAGGTGATAGATCAATTTAAGAACTTTTTTTTTTACCTTGATACCTCTATTTTTTGACAATGTCCTCCTCTTAAGAAACCCATAATTCTACAAAGAACATTAATAGATTATAGTTTTCTCCTTAATCCAAACCTAGAATTGACTAAGCTAATTGAATTTTCATTCCTCCTCTTTGTCATTTAGAAACCTAGTTCCATATTTCATGAGTTTATTTGAATAACCTTATCCAACTTCATCATATCCAACCATTGAACCCCAACCTCTTCTTATTCTACCAATTTCACCAATTCTTTTTAGTATATAGACCTATTCTTCTTAATGATCTCTTTGGAATTCCTTATCACTAAATCATGTTCTGCTATAAACTAAATATTGTTTTTTCATCTTCACTTTCATAAGATTCTTCTAAGATATGTTTCTATTAATCCAACCCAAGTAATTACTAAAGTTATTTTCCCCTTTTTTCTTAAGTTTCTACATGACACATATTTCTTGATTTTTCCTTTATTTTCTCCTTTGTATTACTTTTAAATTTCTTTTTTATCAATAAGGATTCTCTTATTCTTCATCTAGTTTCTATATTTAATTTATTTTCTCCTGTACTTTAGTTATTCTTACCTTCTTTAGCATCATATATTACATTTGGACTAGACAATTATTCACTTCCTAACCAATGGTGCCAACATGTTATTATAGAGCTATTAAATTTGGAAGAATTATAAATATCACATGATTTATTACCACAAAATTATATAAAGATTTTCATCCTTTTTTCTTTCTTTATTTTGCACTTATTAGCATAATGTCCTAGTTTACCATAGTTATAATATCTTGGCCCTTTGGTCCTTCTTTGTTTGGTACCTTTATTATTATCATGGTATCCTCCCCTACCATCTCCTCAATAGTTATTGTGGTAACTCATGGAGAGTCATATATCTTGATTTATAGTACCATATACTATATAATGTTAATTGGTCTTATACTTTCTCCCAATAGAAGTTCCCATAGCCATAGGCCAAACAAACATTCTTCCTTAGTCAATATCCAAAAATTCTTCCTTGGTCAATATATGAACTATTGGTTCATATTCTTCTTCTTCATGAAGTAACATTGGACACCTATTTGTGTCATCTTTGTCCCACTTTATACTTTATAATATATACTTGCTATCTTTCTAGGGATTTTATCAAGTTCTCTTAGTGTGGTAGCCCTCTCCATGCCTTTGATTATCAAACATTCATTCCTTAGATATTCCTCCTTGATGTAATTTTTAAACCAAAACTTGTACTTCCTCTAGGTGGGGGAGAAGTCTCATCTTTCTCACCTTTCATTATAATTTATCACTTCAACATTACATTTTTGAACTCTAATTAAAATTATCAATTTCATCCTTTCCTACTAAATCATTCTCCCTTATCTTTGACTACGATTCTATTATGGTGATCTATTAAACTACATTCTTATATCAAGGGAAAATCTTCTCATCTATTTCTACTATAATGTGAGATGTTAACCCTAAAATAAAAAAATCAATTCACTTCTTTATTTTTAAGGTATCTTCCAACTTTCTAACCACACTTTTGAATCATTTTTCATAACATTCTATCAGTTGCTCCTCAATTTTTGTCATTTTCCATAATTTCTTTATTTTTTTGTTCATACACTAGGTGAATGGAAATGGGTTAGGGATTATTAATGTGGTGTGTCCACTAGTAGAAGAAAAAATAGCAAGGGAAATAAAGTGGAGGACTTTCAAGGTTTAAATATTGGTTTTACCACATACTTTATACATTTTGGGTATGATGGTATAAGTAATCCTACAAGTATGGGTTCCACAAGAAGGAAGGGAGATGGGAAGTGGGTTAAGCAAAATGGGTAGGGAAAATAAACAAATCCAACTTTTTAAGACTTAAAGGAAAAGTGAATCCTCAAATTAGGAATTAAGGATGGAGAATATACTCAATACTAGAGGAGAGAAATCATGAAAATTGTAAATGGAGAATAATTGAGGCCCATGGATTAGTCTTTTAGCTTAATAGGTATAAATAAATACATGGAGACACAAATCATAGTGCTAAAGGTAAAGTAGTGAGCAGAATCATAGGAAAATCGAAGATAAAGTACATAAGTAAATCTATGATAAACTACATAGGTAATGAGGAATCTAAATGACTAAAATAATCAAAGATCTTAAACAAAAATGTAATTATTTGGTTTCAAGGAATGGAAGGAAAGAATATTGGCAAGAGGAAACCTATAAGCCCAATAAAGGCTACAAATAGACACAATGACCTCTAACACTTATAAATTTCTATAGGTTAAGATATTTAGGCATGTGACAAGTATAATGAAAAAGACAAAACACTACAACAAGAACATTTTTTGATAAGGAGCTCTATTGAAGGATTTCTTAGATTGCTTATAGATAGTAGCCAAAACATGGTTCTATAAAGAAAGGAAGCACTTGCCTTAGATAAATTTTCACTTCCTAATATAGACCTCAACATTGCCTAAAAAGGGGTAAGACAAAAATATAAATGTTTGATCAAATGTCAATGAGGGGCTCCATAGGCAACTAAGTCAAACTAAAAAAAATGAGAATCATGTTAGAGTCCTTATAATAAGAATGATATGCAAAGTAAAGGTTCAAAAGGACCAACATCAACAAAAAGTTTCTTGGTTTTATCTAAAATTAGAGATGGTGTTGCAAGGTATAAAGAACATTGGTCAAATATTTTCTAAGATCCAAATTAAAAAATAGCATTGCTGAAATAATCCTAAACCTATATTCATATGTAATTTTCACACAAGAAAATAGATCCACATATCCACCTCAGGTTTAACTGACATCTTCTTAATAATGTTAAGGGTGTCCTCAAGATAGCCAATATAAGCAAGTAGTTCAAGCACATACATAATGATTAATTGAAAATGTAATGTAGTAAAGAGTACCCATGTGATTAAAATATGTACAACTCACATTCAAGCACACACATAATGATTAACTAAAAATGTAATGTAGTAAAGGGTACCCATGTGATTAAAATATGTACAACTCACATTCACTAAACTGCTTGGTTGCATGCACATTTAACCAAAAGTTTAGTTTCAGAATATGTTCCAAAGTGCTTCACTAATTCAAATATTTTTTGAGAGCATCCATGAAAAATTCATTTTGTGCATATCCCACAAACATTGCATTCTACTAAACCACATATTTAAGGCATTTTGTCAAGCAATTTACATGCATTGTTTATGCCTCCACATTTTCCATATCTATCTATGACAGCATTTCCAAGGATAATATCCGACAAAGATCTAACTTCCATTAAGCTTTATACATATGAAAAAATCCCTCTCATGCGCATTAAGGCTGCGGAGTTTGGCTCTAGATCTGTTGATTGTATTTGGTTGAAAGTTTCTGAACCCTTTTGAACAAATCCCTTTTATGTATATCTTGTAAGCGTGGCATTTCATGAAACCACATTTTTTAAGGCATTTTACATACATGTATAACAAAGCAGTTGCAACTACGATATTCCACAAAATTCCTTACCTTTCACCTGTGGTGCATGACCATACCCTATTCCAAAGCTCCCATTTTGACACAAGTAGGGATGATGTTGGCAAAGATTGCAGCGAACTAGGTTTATTGAAGGTTTCTAAAGCTTTTTCAATAGATGAATTCTGTGCATATCTTGCAATCATAGCATTCAAGGAGACCAAGTTTCTGCACATATCCTACAAACAGATCCCTACAAACAGTTCATATTCATCACCTATTATTCCACACACTGCATACATGTCGATTTAATTTTTTGAGCATTTCCTGAGGGATGCCGATACCCTGTTCCAAAGCGGCCATTTTTGGCACAGACTAGGAGTATGCATGAAAGTCTTTGGTTTGAAAAGTTGATTGTTGCATGTGAACATAATATGGGCTACAAGATAAAACCATTCAAAAAAATTTAAAATTTGAGCGGGCTTGTTAGACAACGGAAATGGGGATGGTGAATGGCAAATGGGACGGTTGAAGAGGGCCCACCAGCCACCTAAGCGCAGTGTTTAAGCCAGCCCAATATTTACTTGAAGAATAAAGTTACTTTTACAATAGTGAACTAATTTTTGGAAAGGGGAGTAGAAATTTACATTTAATCAGTTTATTACTAAGTGGTGTCATTGGTGAGCAAGGGGTCTCATGTTTTAGGGGAAAGGACCCAATAGTTGAGCACGTTCCAATTCTTGTAATAGAAGTTGTTGATTTAATACCCCAATAATTGTTGATTTAATGTCCAACCTTTGTATACCATTGCACCAATAGTTGTATGAAATATACCATTTATTGTGAAAAGTAACCAATCATGTTATGCCACATCAGCTGCACAAGTATTAGTGCCATTTTACACACCTATTGGTCTCACTTTTTTGGGGGGTTGTTTTGAACACCTTGGCAAAAATTATGCTGACATTGCATCATATTTGATGGTGTGGCCCTGAAACCTTAGTTATAAGTAGGGGACTTGCCAAGTAAGTTGCTGCAAAAAAAATAGAGTGATTTGAAATTTCCACGTAGAATTTTGAGAAGCGCGAAGTTAGGTTGCACAACTACTGGATCCTTTCCCCTAGATAACTATATTTTTTAAATGTTTGGATGAGATAGTGATAAAAGATGAGAATTATTAGTTTTGTCATGTTAGAGGGTTGGTTAAGGAAATCTACTAACAAAAATTTGCAAGAGGATATCATTGTTTGTAGTTGTCTGTTTTGTAAGGCATTAAAGACTAGTACAACTCTATTGGTATTCAAAGATATTTGAGTTGAAATAGAGTTAAGCAAGAAAGACATACATAATGATAAAAAGAGAAATGATAGGAGGGAAACTAGAAGATTTTGTAATTCATTGTCATTTTTATAGATTATGTGATAAGGTCATTTGTTGTTATAAAGATATTTTTTCTATTTGATAAGGAGAAATAAGTGTTTGCAAGAAATCTTTTGGCATTACTAGTTAAGCTTATATAGTAGGATCTACTCTGAATGAGGATAGTATTTTATCTCTACACCTTAACATTGACAACTCTAAAGAAGAAAAACAAATAGCAAAATGTTGGAGGTTATTTTAGTCTACTTTTATGTAGCTTTGTAGTCAATGATAGGTAGGTTGCAAGATTAGAAACCTAATGGCTTAGCACAAATGAAAGATGTTGAACATGATATTTCAACTTCTAGTACTTCCACATAACTAAGTGAAAATCTTATTATTAGAGTTTTGGATTCTTAGACAATCAATAAAGAAAAATATGGTCATGGTTATAAGGGTATTATTGGGTCTTATGTTTTAAGATATTAAAAAGTAATTAAATTTGTATTGGAGGGCTTATAAATTCATGCTAAGTTCAACCTTCCTTTGTAAGTATTAAATTAGTTCAACCAAAATTGTGTTCGTAGTGTGGTTGTCATAACCATAAATCAGTTTACTGATTTGATGTACACCCTTTTTCTATATGATGCAAGGTACTCATGATTCTAATCATTATTGTTGTCATTGAGATTGTAAATTTATTAATATTTTATTGTTTACTTACATTTCTTGCATTAATAGGTACCTACCTTGCACCTCATTGGTGCTCACATTCTAGCCTTAGCCTATATAAACGGACATATGTACATAGTTTTATTATCTCAATCTTCATACATTATATACATTTGATATTATGTCTGATTCTTTTGTGAAGGTTTCTGCAAGTTGCGCTCCTGACTTTGGAGTTATACTCCAACATGATATCAGAGTCATTCAGCTTGCAACTCCTTCCAAATCTGAAAATTTTTGCGAGTATAGAGTTTTGAGGTCATCGGAAGTCTGCATTCTCGGTTTATATATTGTGGCATCAATCCGTGCCTTCATCTGTCCAGATACGCATCAATTCGTGCCTTTATCAGTTCTGGATATTGATAATCGGAGTTTCATCAACAATGGTTGGAGATTTGTCTGCATTTTTACCTGTGGGCTAAATTTGTATTGGTGACCCGATATCCATCTCCAAGCCCGTGGATCGAGCTTCATTGCTTAACAATATAAACATACACAGGGCACGTGAACTGTTCGATAAAATGCCCTTTACAAGATCTAAAAACATAGACAATGGACAAGAACTATTTGACGAAATGCGACAAAGAGTATTGTCTAATGTAATGCAAAGATTTTCATGTAGACTGGTATTTCATAATGCTTGATCATCCAGGAAAGTTGTTTGAAAGTAAAGAATCTTAACAGATGATAAGTTGTTGCAGCAGTGGTTCATAGTTGATAAAACAATTTGTCTGCATAAATATCTCTGTGGCTTCATTACCAAATTATCCCAAACCATTTTCAAGGCTTTTACACCATTCTGCCACCAGCTCTTTCTCATTCACTTTGCAACCCATCTGCTGCTTCTGCTAATGCGGAGGGCTCAAGATAGAATTGCATTTAGAGAAAGAGCAATGACAGATAAGCATGAGACTATGGAAGATAGCCGGGCAAAGAAGAACTGAAACGCTGATTTCAACTGTAAAATGTTAATTAGTTGGCAATAAGAGGAGGAGAAGGGTCATAGGTGTGTGTATCGACCAGAAGTATAGAATAGAGGGCTACGAAAAGGAGAGTAAAGAGCATCCTTGGTGGCATTGAGACTATCTTCAAGGTGCTCGCGTTTTGTTGGCTGGTCCTTCCCTTTATAAGGATTGCGATATATTGCAGATTGGGCGTTTTGTTGGCGTATTGGATCGGGACTCCTTTGATTGGTCTGTGTGTTTGTATGTGGTAGGCAGATCAGTTATTGGTGGATTCCTTATTATCCGTCAGTGCAGATCCGTTATGTTGGCCAGCGCAGTTGTGATTTGCTCGGTTGGGGGGCTTAATAACACTGTAGCTCCTGATTCTCTGTTGCCCACGACGGACCTGTGCGTGTTCTTCCTCTCTCACGATATACCAGTGGCTTGATTTTTTTTTGCCCTACATTTCCAAATAATGGGTTAAGCTGCCGGGTTAATGGTTTTATCGGCCCCTCGCATTCACTGGCAATTTGTATTTGATCGCAGGTTATGATTCAGATCTAGTGGCAGCGATTTACCTATGGCAGCGTGCAGCGATATTTTTTCATTGGAAGAATTTGTTTGTAGATGGTGTTTTGGCTCATTATCGGCCACACTATGTGAGTTTGTTGCAGATCTTGGTCAGATCCGTTGGCGTTGTTTATTTCTCTAGCGGTGCTGCAAGAATTTGTAGATTCATTGATCGGCCTTTGTCTCTTGGCAGAGATTTGATCGGGTAAATCATTAAGATTGATCAGTTGACCGTTTAGGCTTTCTAACCCCGTGCCTGTGTCGTCTCTGTCGACTTAGTATTGCAGTCTTTATTGGCATTTATCGGTGATGTTTTTGATCGTTTCTAGCTTGTGTTTGGCATATTGCTAGGTAGTTGAGGTTCCATTTATTCATATATGATCAGAGTGGTCACCATTTTTATTGTCTTTGCCCAATGAATCACATCTTCCAGTTCGATCAGTGGTTTTATTATTCTATTTGACCATTCTATTGTGCCTATGTTTGCATGAACAGCGATTCCTTGGCCTGCGTGGAAAGTACATCGAGCCAGAGGAGTTTATTAGGCTATGTGGTGATCCATATTTCAAGGCCTTGTAATCAGCATATGCCTGGTTTGTCAGCCCGATTTCTTTTGGCCTGGCCGACCTATCTTTTTGCGCAGATTGATTGGCAGGACGACTTTATGTTTTGGGGTTGCAAATTGCCTTTGGACAACACATCCGCTTTGTCACTTCTCTTTTGTGAGTGGCAAACTATAGGTGGGTGTGTTCATTTTTGTGTGCCTTGTGAGTTGGTGCTAGCTGACATTTTGTATTGGAGAGTTTCTGATTGGTTGTGAGTTATTTATTTATTTTGGAGGAGCATTTTATTTCGCGGCGCATGCGTCACCACCATATCCTCCAATTTTGCGATCTCTCTACCCCCGAGGGTCCTCGGATTATCAATCAAGTTTTTAATTTGATTTTTAGGCTTTATTGGCTATCATTGTCGTCACGAAATCCTTACTTTCTTGTGATGGCACTATATTTATTTTTCTGAAGAATTATAATTGTCAAAACAAGTTTTACATTTATCTTGGAGAGGGGGAATTATAAGCAATGGAGTGATTTCATAATCACTCATTTTAGTGAGTTTCAATTAATGTCGTATTTGTACAATGAAGTTTCTATTAATAGCACATTTAGGGAGAACTTTATTTTGAAAGGTAATAAGGTTAAAGTCTTTAGAATTACTTATATTCATATAGATGAAGACATTTTGGAGTCACTTGTTCATTATAGGTGTCCTCATGCTCTTTGGACCAAACTTTTGGAGGTATATGGAGATCATGATACTTTACCATCTCTCGATGAACCTCTTCATTCTTTAGAGCATATAACCCATGATTGTGAACCTTTGGAGTTTATGAAAAATTTCGATAAGGTTGCAAATGCTTCAAAGGTTCCTAATTCTTTCTCCGAGATAGTTGATCAGCCTTCACTTGTATTGACTCCTCATCCAAAGTCATTTGAAACTTCCATCATTTCTGATCATCAAGACCATCATTGTCTTTCACATTTGGAGGACATATTCAGTGTTTTAGTTTTGTGGTTGCATGATGGATTCCTATCTAGTATCCCAGATTTGGTTTGTTAGTCTTCTACTTGTTTAGAAGATACATTTGATGGCTTATCTCTTTTCCTTGATGACAACCATTGCATTCATGTTACTACATTGTCTTTGTCTTTGGATTTTGCTCCATATCAATTTTCACATAGTTCTAGTTTGTCACCTTCTTGTTTGTTTTTATTGGACTGTGGCATCATCATCTATCATGGACAAGGAGACACATGAGCAAATTTCAAAGGCAACATCATCATTCTACATTTGGATTCCTCTTCCTAATTCCTATCTAGAATGGGAAGTAGACATACATCTCTACATGGTTTATCTTCTTCCCGAGGGGAGAAATGTTGTTTGTAGGCATTGGACTATGTTTTGTCTCCGAGTACTCAAAATTTGTATGAGGTATTATCTATTATGGGAGGACTCTGTAGTCTTTGTTCTTCCTTCCTATTGGGGGCTATTTGATTGTATATGCATGATGTATGTAGTTCTTGCGGGGTGTAAATGAGTCTTATTGGCATCGAAATTTGAAGTGTTTTTTATGTGAAAAATTGGTTGTGACACATAGAAACAACCCTACAAATTTTTCTACGTTGCCCACTTTGAAGGGTAATAACTTGATTCCTAGTGAATGTTATGAGAAACGACTTTGGCATTATGTTTATTTGTTATTGTTAAGAGGCTTTGTCCATTGCAGCTCCCCATAGTTAGATTTGACACATATTTCAAGCACCTAGTTTGAGGGCTCAACAGAGACTTGCATCCTCCACATTTTCAAAATTGCCCAGGTAGCCTACTTTGGAGGCTTACATTTCATGACTCATTGATTGTCATGATAAAAGGGTCGTTCCATAGTGTTGACAATATTTGGTGTACCCCTATGCTCATTTTTCAAACCACTAGACCTTGTTTGGTACTTTTGCTAAACCAAAATCAAATGTAATTTGTTCTAATTTTCTAAATGCATAGTGTTGTGTCTTCCAAGTAGCCATTTCCATAGATCAGTATTTCTCTACCAGATGACTTTCATGTCAAGTGGGTTGGTTCCAAGGATTTTTCACATGTAAATGTAGCCATATAATCAGTTTCTAGATCCCATGAGCCAATTTGATATCTTTTCAAGGCCTAAATCAAACTTTTTAGAGTTTTGGTGATTGCATGTTCTGGACAGTTTTGAAGTGGTTGGCTTTGACCATTAATATCTTGCACCAAAAGTGGACTCATGAATTTTTCTTTGACACACATCCTCGTTGTATCTAAATGAGCATATTCCCGTAGTTACAGCATCCCAGAGCATGATTTTTTATTTTTTTTGAGCATGAAGTTGGTAGGGTTTTGAAGGGTTTTTGGCATGTGTAGTTGCAAAAACATGAGGAGGGCAACTTTACGCATTAAAATCTTGCACCTCGGGCAATATCATGCAAACTCTTTTTATAGTTTGATTCACGATATATCAATCTGTATGCCCCTTAATTTCTAGGATCCAGGGACAACATATGGTCAGTTTTTGAAAGAGGCTTCAAAGGCTCCGAGCTTGTTTCAGGCACAGTAAAGAAATGGTTAGAAACCAGGCTTAAGTGATTTCCCACTTCTAGTTTTTGGTCTGGAATACATGATGAAGTGGTCTAGAGTCAATTTCATGGTCCAGTTGATTTAGAATTTTTTTTTTTTTAAAATATATTGCAAGGTCCATAAGAGACCCGACTTATCTCATGACATTGCAGTCTTATTCTTAAGCTAGATTTTCAATATTTTATTAATTAAATCATTATGATTTAAATAATAATACTCTTAAAAAGATGATGAAGCATGGACAAAAAAAAATCTGCTCAGATTGGCCAATGGTATCATTTAATAAATGGGGATAAATGTAAAAAAAATGTTTTTTTTAAAATGATTTTAATCTATTGATATTCTCATATTTGACAATGTCGTATATGGAAAACTCAAATATGCAAGCCCTTCAAAGCAAAAGGTGAAATTAATTTTTTTATTTTAATTATTTTTAAAAATTATTTAATATGCAGATGTCAATGTGCAATGTGTGGGCCACTTGAAATGCACGCATGAGTAAAAGGCTACAATTGTGAGCTCATCGATTGTAAGGAGGAGTTCCAGCGACAATACAAGCTCCATAAAAAAGAATGCTGCTAAATTGGCTCCAAAACAGAGTTATAAAACTCAAATTAAAAAAGAATATTGCCATATCAACAAGTTAAAAGGCACTATTAAAACAATAAAATTAATAAAAGTTGATGGTCACAAGAAAAACAAAATTTTAAAAAAAAGGTAATGTTAAAGGTATGTACGGGCCCACTTTAATTTCACACTGCAAGTGATCCCATCGTGACTTCGTTGGGATGTAACAAATTTTTCACCAAGCTGCCGAGTTGCTGAGTTTCAATAATGGAAAAATGCCATGTTAGCATCTAAAAGGGGATATCGTAGAATCGCTGGGAATGTCGAGGCATACCAGCGACCACACGACTGATAAAGAAGAGCCCGAGCCCTAACCTTACAATGCAGGGGAAATGAAAGCCAATACTGGGAATTATTTTGATATTTCTTTCACCATTTTAGGGTTTCTGGGCAGGTTCCAATTTCCATGGAGAGCTTCTCCATTGAACTGTTGCTATGGAGCCATAGATAGAGATGGGACTTTGAAGCACTGCGTGAAAGGGGAGTGGGTACGTGCAGAATGAACAGGGCGAGGAGGCTTTGACTTTATTTAGGAAGATGCAGATAGAGTGTGTGGAAACCAATTCATTCACAATTGTGAGTGTTTTCTTTGCAATCACTATGTCTGGAATGGGGTCTCTGCAACAGGGCCATGTGTGAAACCTTGGAACAGGTATGGACATCCATAGAAGCATGATAAAAGATGGTTGTTGGGTATGCAAAAGAGAAGCATTGAGACGGCATGCAATTTGTCTGACAGGATGCCTCAACTAGATTTGTGGTGTGTAATGCAATGATTGCAGGATTTGCTCAAAACCAAAGGGGAAAATGATCTTATGTGAATGGTGATAAGAACTATCAGTAATAGTAAATTGCATTAAGTTTCACGAATATGTGAAAGGAAAATAATATGCTACAAATGTTTATTTCCCACTCATGATAAAGCGTATCTTCACCGGAATGCCAAGAAAAGGCAAATGAATGATAATACAGAGGAAATGTTGAAGCTCCTCAAGCCGCCAAGTGTCATATGGGAAGAATAAGACAAAAGGGTATTTCAGTTACAAAACAGAATGCAGATCAGATAATGAATAAGGCAGATTTTTTTTCAATTGTGGGGAGAGGAAGAAGATTCCAAATGAAAATTAGATTATCGGAGAGGGACAGGTGTCACCAGCACATCAAATATGGAGCTTTCCTTTCTTTCTATATATTCCTCTTTTCCATTGTTGTAGAGGGTTCTAATCTTTTGTCTTTCAAGCATGCAAACAATGTAAGCGTGTTTTCTGAGTCATAGATAGGATATATTGTAAATGTTTGATTCTATGTGCAAATTTCTATTAGATTTCAATGCATAAATGACGTTATCAGAAAACTATTTCCAAATTTTGTATTCACATGCAGGTTCAATATATCAAGGATATTTAAGTTTGTCATCTTAATTTTCCTTGAGATTGTAATGTTTGTTCACGAGTCTTTTTCTAAGAAAGAGTTAAATACCTTAACCAGATATTTGTGGTTTTGAAAGCATTATTTGGATTTGTAAGAATAGTTTTGTGCTTACATAAGGGGATTTTTTAATGCACGACATTCAAACATTAAGATCTACTAATTGGATTTAATTTGATGATAGGATATCTTTTATAGTTTCATATGTGACTTTGTGGCTAGAAATAGGCATTGATCTATGTAGGGCTTGTTGTATTTTCAGATACCATCATTAATCAAATCATCTATACTTTTCTATTTTAGGTGTAGGTGTAGATAAGTATTGTTCACAATGATTTTTTATGCAAGTGGGATTGTGCATGAAACTAGTCAAATATGAAAACCCATCATCCATTAGTGTAAGAACTATCCACCTCTGTGGTCCACAATTCATTGGGTGTCATGAGTTTATCATATATGTAGATCTGTAAAATAGGAATACCCTCCTAAGTCTGGTGGAGCTCGAAGTGAAGTAGGTTGTCCAAGCCTTGTTATGTTAGCCCCATTCATTTGGAGTGACTAACAAGTCCTCCATCCATGCATCTCATTTCTTTTCACATTTTTGGAAAGGAGCTTTGTACCATGAGGTTTTCTCCTTTTCTCCATTTCTAAGAGATCATTTGCATTGTACATGGGTACCTAACATGGCCTTGTAGCCAAAACTCATATTGCATCATCATATCATATTGCATATTGCATTTTTCTCCAAAGTTGCACTTAAGGTGGGGTGTTGGAGTAAATAATATTTACTCAGAATCTTAATTTTACTGAGGCATATCATATTCCTAGGAAGTATGTAAATTTTATTAATATTTTATTGTTTACCTACATTAGTATTAGTGTCATTAGTTAGCAAGTAGTTATACCTACCCTTGCACCTCATAGGTGCTCGCAATCTAGCCTCTGCCTATATAAGTAGATATATGTACATAGTTTTATATCTCAATCTCAATACATTTAATCTCATTTAGTGATATATCTAGTTCTCTTGTGAAGGTTTCTGCAAGTTGTGATCCCGGATTTGGAGTTATACTCCAACATTATTGAGTCTATGTGTGTGTATGAATAATAACTAAATCTAATAGAATACAATAAATACAACATTAAATATAAAAATAGTAAGATAGAGGTAAGATAAAAGTATACAGAGAAACCTAGCATTAAAATATAGAGTTGATTGTGTTAGATAAAAGTATTGGATGCTCTAATCTAAGAGTTTTTTGTTCATTCAAAGTCTTATCATTGTATGTCATTGTCTTATATGCTCATATGTAATTCTTTTCATTGGATCTAGAATTACACACATTGAAAAATAAGGAAACCTTTGTGTTGCATAGGGGCTTGCCTAGGTCAAGCCCCATGTTGGTGCTCCCACCTTCATAATAGCAATGACAAATTAGAGATTGCATGCCCTAGATCAATTAATTATTTTATACAAAAAGTTAGAGGTGTGAGTAGGCTTGCCTTGCTATCCACAAGGAAGAGTTGTATTGTCATCAACTTACACTTATGTTGATTTCATGTAATTAGCATTGATTGAGTGTGCATGTGTGGACTAGGTTAACTATATTA
Source organism: Cryptomeria japonica (assembly GCF_030272615.1). Lineage (NCBI taxonomy): Eukaryota > Viridiplantae > Streptophyta > Pinopsida > Cupressales > Cupressaceae > Cryptomeria > Cryptomeria japonica. The sequence goes on along the minus strand of NC_081409.1, from coordinate 128,254,161 downwards.
TGCTAATAAAATCTAATAGAATACAATAAATGTAACATTAAATATAGAAATAGTAAGGTAGACCTAAGATGAAAATCAAAGAGGAACCTATTACATGCAATAAGAAGATTGATCTGCGAAAGAAGTCCTTAGTAGAGGCTAGAAGTAGTGAGCTTCAAAGATAAACTACAATGTCTTTGGGTGAAAAAGGTACAAGGGATAGACCTACAATAGAGAAGATCTAAGAGAAGAAGAGTAATCAAAGGCAATGATATGGTAGTCATGATAAACGTGGTAGTGAAGCATAAGGATCACATTAGGGAAAGAAAGGTGACAGTCATTGTCAAGCTCAAATTATTCAAAAGAAAATGCTTGAGAAAAGCTACAAAAGAGGACACCAAGCAACCAACAGTTATGAGATCTAAGCCACATAAAAAAAATCAAGTTGCAGCCTCAAGTATGGACATGAAACAACAATGAACAATCATTATCAAGTTTTGACAAAGGATGAATAGCAATGGCAAAAAGGGGTAAAAGTTATTTTGAAAAGTCATAGTTAAAGTTGCAGCCCGTAACAATGCAAAGGGTCGAGGAAAAATGGTGGATCACTCATTGAAGAAGCTAAATAGTTTGATTATCAAGTGAACCTAGAAACAAATTAGGGTATCACACAAGAGATAATGTTTTGATTATGGATATTGAAGTAATGCATGCTTGAAAGGTCAAAGATAGTCAAGTGTCATATACAATCCAAGATAGCCACATGCAAAAGATATTCATAATTAGATCAAGAAGGGATGATTAGCATCTCTGAAGAGTCTACACTCAAGAGAATGATAGCGAATAAGGTCATATTGCAGAAAACTTGGTAAAGGACAATGTTGAATACACTGTGGAAGACTTTAAGGACATGAAGATTACACTACAAAGAAACCTTCAAATTCAAGGGAAATGATATGATAATATTAGGAGAGTATCAACAAAATTTGACAGCCATAAATTTTTTTATCAATCACTGTCATTAAAAGCCTAATACTTTTTCCTATCAAGCTACTCTTCAAAGTTTAGAACAATAGTGAAATACAAAGCAAGAAAAGTAAGATAATGATAGCCATAATGAGGTATGATGATTACCCAAAGATCAGTAAGAAATACGAATAGAGGAGGTCTTTATTATCAATGCATTAAACAAATGAAGTGTTAAGTGACAAGGAAAGTGTAAATCCCTTATGACAAATCTGATGCAAAATATGATAGCATAGTTGTCTTTGTGAGCCAAGGATAGACGATGCAGGTCATGAACAGTGTAGCTAATAGTTACAGTTCAAAGGATGAGAGACAATGAAATCCTTCATGAAATAATATCACAGTTTTAATGAGAGTGCACCATAGTGAATGCGGAAAAGCTACAATAGTGAAAACAAGGTCAGAGAAATGGGATTATGATAGTGATATGTAAGGAGCTTTGTCATGAGTGAAAGACCAATGGAGATCAAACAAGAACACAACAATCCGCAGGGTTGAACATTGGGAGTCAAAGCATAAAGCGTATGATAAAGATCCATCTTGGTCGCTTTTTAGATCTCAAAAGAGATAAACAAAGGACAATCTACATGTATTGTATCTCAAAATTCAAAGTGGAGCTATTAAGGAAAGCATATGGATCGATAGTATGTGAGTCATTGTTGAAGAAAATGGGTGTTGTTTCATAGTCCTAGTTGTGTCTTGCTTTCATCTCCCAAAGAAGAGTAAGAAGACTACTCAAAAAAGCCAAGGAAACAAATTAGTTCAAGACATCTACAAGGTGATGTCACTAATATTGTGTTAGAAATCAGTAGAATGCAATGGGATTAGGTGAAGGATTTTATATTTTTCCATGATAATCATTCCACATGAAGAGTAAAACAGTACCATGTTAGCGATCCTAAGGCTACATCAACATTGATTAGAAGTTTTTTAGAAGTACAACACAGTCAAAGGGGTTGGTGTCCTAATAGTGATTTGAACTAAACAACATGAAATTAAATGTCATAGAGATATAGTTGCAGGTCTAAAAGGGCTAATTAGAAACAAGAAGGCCAACCATCTTCAAGAGGAAATTTGCAAGACATCAAAAGGTTGCAAAAATAGAAGAAGATATAGCCATTGATTAATAAACAACAATGAAAGAAATGTGTGATAAAGTCATGTGGTAATTAAGGCTACTTGAAGTTATCCAACACCTTCAGAAGGATAAGCAAACTTCAAGATCAATGCAACTCCCTAGGATCATGCAAACAAATTGATATTAAATAGATAAAACAATTATTCTAGTGGACAGAGCTTCATTAAGATTGAATGCAAATTTGTTTTCCGAAGTGATCAGTGTTGAAGCAGTGGTTGAGAGAAAAAGAAAAGGGTTGACTATGTTAAACTCATCGAGTGTAATCGCTATATATAACCATGCACTGAAACAAAGGTATTTTATTAGTTATTGTAGTTACAAATTCTTTAGTAGATACACATGCAACACTTCGAAGCATACGCATGAACGTTGGAGCTATGGTTGTAAAAAGAACCTTTGTTGGCATGGGATTTCAAAGCAGAAGGCAAGTGGTTTGTGTCTTTTTAAATCTTGTAAAATATACTAGAGGGACATTTATCTTTACTAGGGAAGAGTATTTTCCTCATCATAGCCTTGTATAGGAAGTCTCATACTTGGAGAAATATTTTGAAACCCTTGGTTCCGATGGAAGAACCTATGTAATGTGAGGCTCAAATAAGAATTATAATTGGCATGTTTATTCTACTTGTGCATATGTGTAATGTCCCCTATTTATACACTGTCAATTACCAAGAGCAACATCTATGTTATTGTTACCAAAATTTCGCACTAGCTAAATTTTGGTGGCCTATCAGAGACCTTACACCTTGCAATTGAAGAAAGGTACACAAAATTATACAAGATTGTATAGAAAAAGATTTGTTATTTAAAAGAATGTGTAAAGTTTCCCACACAAACCATGGGAATAGCCAACTAAGCTATAGGAATACATTCTCATACATCTATGTAGACAAACTATATAAATAGAAAAAAGAATGAGATGACAGAAAGCTGAGCGTCATTGCCTGGAATGATGAGCCCAAGCTTGAAGTGGTTGATCTTCATCCACTCATCCATTTTCAGCTCCTTCCGCTCCTAGTCCATCAGTTTCTGCAAGAGATTAAAAAAATAATAATGATTAGAGCAATGAGGATAACCATACTGTCATGCTCAAACTCGATAGAATATACAGTGTATCTACATTGCATAGAGATGCCAAAACATATGTCAACAACTATCAAGATATCAGATTCAGGAGAGAAGAGAATCAGTGCAGAAAGAAGGTGCCATGAGAAAACAACAAGTATCATGTTTTATTTAACATGTTTGTTGAGTGTGTAGGTATAGGTTTGTTTTAGCATGTGGTGTAAAATGAGGCTCCCACAAGGGCTGAGCCCAGCATGCTAACATGTCAATACAACTTCATTGAGAAGGGACCCATCATCCACAACAGTGAAACTTTCAAGATCACTGCTATAGATGATGTGCTTGTGAACAATGGAGCTATATATTGGCATATTAAACACCTAGACAATTCTATTTGGGTCTCAGAGTACAAATAAAGTCATGTCAAAATGCAAAGAATCTGAGTCAAAACTATAGAATAAAGTAATGAGACCATTTAATGTCAAGGAGTTTCAGTAGAAAAGGAAAGCTCTCACAGCCATCAAAGAGGAATAACAGTCAAAATGGAGGTATTATTGTTTAAGGCGCAGTGATAAACAATCCTATGAAGATATATAGCAGCCTTGAGAAGATAGTGAGCCAAGGAACAATGATGCTTAATGACATATACAAAGGACAGTGAAATAAATACCTTAAAACAACAAATAGTAGAAGGACACAGTCATGATGCATGAATACAACACCATAGAAGTCATGGACTTGAAAAGGGCATGAATGCATTAACTAAGGTGCCATGAGTATCAAGAGATATAGAATAGTCTATTTAGCAAGTAATAGCGACCTTCAAGGATTATGAATATCATCGTGCTATGAATAGTCAAAAAGAAAAGAGAAAATTGTCAAAATACAGTCCTAAAGCATCATTTTTTTTTATAGAGAATACAGTGGCATGAGACATCAATGTTGCAAGTAGTAGCATATGAGTAAAGAGTTGTCTCAGTAAAAGGAAGAACAGTTGCCATAATCAATAATGTTTGAAATTTTTGGTAGAGCACATTGATATGAGAACCAAGACAAGACAAAATCATGAATGGAAGTACATTAAAGAGTTAAATATACAAAATATAGAAAAATATGGGTTGAAAGACATTGAAAATGATAGGGTTATAATTGTTTTGTTATGATGTTGTAGCATTAGTAATGATATCAGATGACCACTATAAAGAGAGCAGCATTGAGTTAGAAGAGAACAGTGATCTTGTCCCTGTTAAATATTGTGATATAATGTAGGACATAGGCATCCATACAAAACACATATAGAACCATTCAACGTTCTCAGGATAGTGATGATGAAAAAGGGACAATACAAGTAAGTCTACAGTCCTTAAGGACTAATTGATACTCTTATATTTGCCGTTAAGAACATTCCACATAGTCAATAATAAAATATAAAATAAAAAAGAATACAATCCTAGATCAAAAGAATTCTATCCACTAAAGAACAACTATGACAGTAAGAGAAGATACACTGGCCACCTATAGAAGATGAGTAATCAATGCAAGATTGGTTAGAAACAAAGAAGACATTTAAGTGATCCCAAGCACAAAAAGATTTATATCACAACCATCAAGGGTGATAGTCATAGCATTATGATCACAGTGATATCCAATGGAGCAATTGACAATGGGAAAGAATATCTCAGAGCTCCCCAAGAATAGTCCATAGCTTTCTAACAACTACAAAGATAAGGGCAACAAAGATCATTGTTGCAAATAATCACAAGCACCAAATTACCAAAATAGTTGTTTACAGTCAATTGATCAATTATGATGATAATGAGATACACAGTCAACATGAAGACAACCACCTAAGAATGAAAAGATAGAGGGTATGATCATAGGGCAGATTCAAGAAAGAAAATATCTATGAGAAACAAGAGATTAACAGTCACAGTATTGTAAAATAGTAAATGACTGTGATAGGGGCAAATAAGACAAATCAAGTTCAATCTCAGTTCACTAGAACAATGATAAAATGAAAGTGAAGATAAGATCTAGGAATACATTGACAAGTATCTCAAGGAAGAATGATTATATACCTTGGTTGCAGCAGGTATATTATTTTCACAGAGCCATAAACTTTCAAATAATGATAATATGACAGTTGTGAGTAGTAAAAAGTGTATGCATAGCTTGATAGTATAAAGCACAACCCTTAGGACAATTAGAATTGTCATTAAAGCCTTGGGAGAGATATAAAATGAAGTAGCCACCATACAAGATGACATTTCCCATAAAAAAGCAAACAATGGTCTGATAAAGTGAAAAGAGATTATCCAAGCAATGTAGACCCATTTTTGACAAAGTGCACAGAGACATTATGAGGCTAGCCACACATGCATTAAAAGGCCACTTCAATGTTATAATTATATTTATTGAGTTTTGTATATAACAGTCATAGAACACCCATCTATCAAAGGTCTTTAACAATTATATCATGGTTATAGTTGTATCAAATGCATGATACATTCGTGCTGATTCCAATATTTCTAAAATACCTAGATGTCACATTAGCTTATTTTCTCATAGAAATTATAAAGTAAAGAAGCGAAAAAAACCAGAAAATATTGTAAAAACTCAGTTCACAAATTTTGAGAACCCTTCACCAGTCCGAAAGGGTCCAAGTAAGGAGTATTTTCAAGATAGTCCAAGGATTAACAGTCATCCAAGTAGACAAAGAGAATTCAAGACTGCAATTAACCCTATAGGAGGGTTAGAAAATATAGAGCAGACAATATTTGGAGTAGTTATAACAAAACAGTAAATAAAAAATGCTCAAGAATTGTGCCTATACAAAAAGAAGAAGTCAGTAATGTATCAAGAACAACACTGTTTATGAAAGATCATTTAAAGAAATATGTTGTCTTCTTCACCGTCAAGAATGATACGGTAAAAATACAATACACAAACTATACAACAATCATAGTGTTGCAGCATGCAAGGGTGATTTAGAGGGATAAGAATAGACACCATAGAGTCAGCTTGCAACTCCTCAGTGCAGAAAAGCATTAAACAACCCAAGTAAAGACCATAATGATCCTGTCATTATTAGAGGAGACTTGAAGCACAAGATCCTTGACCAGAACTAGTATAACTCTGATAAGCACATGAGAATTAAGACTATGAAATACAATTAAATAGAGTGCAAACACTGTAATTATGCATTTTGCTAAAGCAGATTGGAGAAAGTAGCATATACAGTGCAATGGTAGTCACAGTCAGGAAGAATAGTCAAAGCTTTCATAGATTCACAGTCATAACTAAACAACAAAGATCATAGTCCATGGTATGTGAGTGCAATGTCAAGGAACCTTTATTGTAGTCAATGAGCAATGTGCAGGCCAACCATTGAGCAGGGTTTTTATATTGATATGACAATCATTATCATTGCAAATAAATAAGCATGAAGTATAACCTAAGAACAATCAAAGCTCTCATACAGTGACAATAATATAGAAGATTCTCAGAATAGAAATATGCAAACATAATGACAATTGAGTAGTTATAGCAGTCATTGTCAATAACAGTGAATATCAAGATCAAAGTCCAGACCGTGACAGTCATTCATAGTCCTAGGGGATGATGCCAGTTGATAGATATGAAGCTTTAAAGAAGATCTATAGTCTCGTGAGCAGCAAATTTTGACAGTATAAGGTTGCCAGAGCAGCCATTACAATACCAGTGATATAGAATACATAACAAGTGAACCTTCAAAACCATCGTATACGTCAATATTAGGGTTTTTGTTATGCTATTTTCATGCAAGATATGGTGAATACAAAATGAAAACAACATAAAAATGCATGAAAGTGATAACAAGTAAAAAGCCTAATATAAATGAAGGTTTTTGCACTTCTTTCCAAAAGATAAATACATGAATAGAAAGAGGGTATAAAATGGACATACCACGCTGCATGTTGCCACTTCAGACTAAGGGAATCTGAGCTCAGATCCTTAAGAACCCATTTGAGCCTCAAATCAAACAGAGGAAGCATGCATCCTAGAGGTAGAGCATGTCCTCAAAAGATGCAAGAAAAAAAATGAACAAATGCTTTGTTTTAGGGTTTGATATGCCCTATTTTCAGGTTTGATGGAATTTTTATTTATTTTTTCATAAAATAAATAATGCAAGCATTTTTTCCCTATGAAAGACTATAGAGTTTTTTCCTAAGTTGTGATATATTGCCTATGCAAAGAGTTAAGTAAAATTAAAATATAAATTGCTTTTATTCTTTTTTGTAAAAAATATTTTTAATTAGCTCTATTAAAACAATTAAAATAATTGTCCAAATAGAGTTATTTTAAAATTATTTTCATTTAATATATTTTTACTATAAACAATTATATTAATTGTTTTAATAAAAATATAATAAATAGGAAAAGCAATATTATAAACTTATGTAAAATTTGAGAAGGAGCTATATTTGGCAATATGCAGCATGAAGGAGGGTTTGTTTTTTTCTTGCTATTTTTGGCAGCTGGACATGCAGATTTTGTAGACAGAATAGTGCTTTTTGGAAAGCTATTTTAGTAGTTCAAACTCATGCAGAATTTTACAAAGGGGGTGTTTTATTAGAGCTATATTTGGCATGATTAACATGCAAATTTTTTTAGAGGGATTAGAGCTTTTTGGGAGGCTATTTTTGGTAGTTCACAACAGTTAGAGTATCAGTTGCATGTTATATGAGTTTAAGGGTTATTTTTATCATCAAAGAATATTTTTAGTAGATTTTGGCATGTGTTTTAAATGCTTTTCTAGGAAAATTCACATAGGGTTTCAAGATGCAGATTTTTTTAGCTTTTCTTCTATATATTTCATTCTCTCTTCATTATTAGGGTCAGTTCTTTTCTTTTCCTCGACATGATTGTGGACTGATTTTAGGCCCTTTCATGCTTAAGGATGGCATTGTAGCTCAACAACATTTGAGTTTTGTAACAACAGATTCCTTATTTTTTAGTAATATAGCAACATATTTCGTTCTTGGTACTTCTTGTATTATCTGGTGAATGAGTGATTTGATGTTTTTATGTGATTTTTATCCTCTAATTTGTCTCATTCAGTCAATTTGTGGTGCAAGGAGATACATTTTAGTGGCAGGTTCTAGTTTGTGTTAGTTGATTTTAATTGCTTAAAGTTGTGAAAACCTGTTGTTTTCCTTCATGCATGCATTAAATTCATCCCTTTCTAGGAAATGTTTATGCATCTGCATGTTCAATTGAGTTGTGAGATTGAGGGTTATTTGTTGGAAGGTTTTTTGTGAGTTTCGTGGTTACAGATTTCAGATAGAAAATTATTTGGTGCATCATCCCATTAGGATAGATTTTCAGTTACATACAATTGTTCTATCCCTTTTCATATCAAAAGAATTTGCAGGGGATTCATCAGACAAGAAGCTAGCCTGATCTCTGGAGATTCACCTTCACTTTAAGCAACCCACAAGCTTGAAGGTGTTTCCATGTTTCACAGGATTGCTTGGTATCGCACTTAGCGTCACGGGTGCAATCCTCTGTGACAACATTTTCCCAGACCTGGTGACTTCGAGTTATAAATTTACTGGCTTTAGCAGTCCGAGTGCTAGTATGCTTCAAAAAAGTTTTATATCCTGAAATCCAACAATTGAATGAATAAATATGTATGGTTTTTAGGGACAGTATCAATATCCACCTCCATATTATGAAGGTACTTCTCCTGCACCTTCCTATTAGCCATACCCAAATAGCCATAATGTTGGTTTTAATCCAAATAGCCATATTATAGCCAATAACCAACAAGTTTATCCTTCTTATCACCTAGCCACCATAACTCAATCCACATGGCAACCTAACCAGGCTTAAAATCAGCCTCGAGAAGGTTATATTGATGCAAATTGGTATAGTTTAGAGCTTAGAGAGATAAAAGGCATGGTATAAAGGCAACATGAGTTGTAGAAAAAAGTGTTGACTGATCAGGCTTATCATTATGAGTAAGAGTTGGAGGCACAAAAGATATATTATGAGGAAAATTTTGCAAACGAGTTTGCTGCTAAAGAGGAAGATCTTGTTGCTAAAGATGAACAACTTGCTACTAAATATGAGGAAATGAAAACGCTGGAAGAAGAGGTAATGAAGGCATTTGAGGGATTTGTTGATAGGGTAAACAATGCTAATGTTGTTGTTAAGGAAGAATTTGTTGCAAAAGAAAAGATTATGAGCATTTTGTTTGCCAAGGTACAAGAATTAATGACCCAATTAACCCCTCGCATCTCAAGTCAGCCCACAAATGTAAATCCATTTCATTTAGCTATGGAGGAATACCGGTTACAACAAATTGTATATCCACCAAAACGGCAAGGTGAAAAGAAAGAGTTGGCTTACCAAGACCGGGATCAACAACATGAAAGGCAGAAAAGTCAGTTTGAGAAAAATCTTGAGCAACAGATCGCTACAAAAGAGAAAGAAGAGGCTTCCGAGAATAAAATACCAAGTTTTAGAAGTCCTCAATCATCTCAAGAACTTGTTCTTGAACAAATACATCCTTATAAAGAGATCATTCAAGAAGAGCCCATCCTAAATCAGCCTATTAAAGAAGAGCCTCACAAATTTGTGTTCCCAAATTTTAGACAACCTCTTTTAGTTCAAGAGTCTCAATAGTTAATTCTTGAAGAACCCATGGATTTCTTGATTACTCAAGATATTCAGGTCGAAGATCAAGAAAAGGAGGTGCTTAAGAAAGAAAGTTTAGATCTTTCACCTATTGATATGCATGCTTATGATATTCAAGATAATAGGATATATCTATTACAGGAAAAGAAAGAGGTAATAAATGAAGAATTGCAGGTTCCATATCTTGAAAAAGTTGATAATTGTCAAGTTCTAACTATTTTATTTGATGAGTTGCCACTTTTTGTGGAAGATGAGGAAAATTAACTTCAGATTTGTAGTCATACCAACTTCACCACAACAAGAAGAGGTTCAAAATATTGTTATTTTGATCTCACAAGAGAGCTGCAACAAGATAACAGACAATCCTCTTCCTGAGAAGATTGAAAATAATAATGAAGAGGACTCTTTCTGGGATGATTTAGAGGTATTTGTTTCAAATTTGGACACTAATCAGTCATCATTTGAAGCCATGCAGTCTAAATAGCAAGTTATTGTTAAAGAAATAATGGTTCAACAACAAAATAATGGAGATAATATTGACAAAGTGTTGATCCATGAGTAGGAAATAGAAAACAACATTATTAAGTAGGTTCAAAAGGTTGGTATGGACACAAACTTGTTTCAAATAGAGCAAGAAAATAAGAAAAACTCAAATTTCTAGGGTATGAGTGCTGAAAACAATCAAGAAAGTACAATAAAAGATACTCAACATAGTGAAATTGACCAAGAGGTGAGTATTTTCTGAAGAATCATTGAATATTTTTGTTCTAATCTTGTTGATAACTTGATACTTTTGGAAATAAATAATTTTGATCAGCATACTCAGGTGGAGGAAACAGTTATGGTTCATGAGATAGTTGATAGAGTAGAAACCAGCAAGGAGAGCCCAAGCTTCATTCACACAAGGGGTTGTCCTATAAGATATCTTTCCAGATTGGAAACCAAAAAGACAACACAAGATGAGCTAATGCCTAAAAGTGAAGCTTCAATAGAAGGTTATCATCTTACATATAACCTCACAGATAATAGTATATATGAGAAAACAAAAGAGGCAGGTCGTGTTATTTTCATACTTGCAGCTGTCTTATAGCATTATGTGAGGCACCTCTTCATACTACATTTCTTCTTAGCTACTCATAAGCTTCTAAAATATCCTAAGTTGGGAAGAAAAGGGTGTTATTTCTCAAAACCAGTGAATGGTTTTGTATAACCAAGGTTCACTCTTGTTTAGGGTAGGGTAGAGTAGTTTTCAGTTTCAGTTTTTCATTTCAGTAGTTTGCCAGGCCCAGCTATAAGCAAAGCTATAGTAAGTTTCATTTGAATAAAGTTCTTTCAAGCACATCACATCTTCCTTTTCAGTTTCAGTCAAGTTTTCAATTTTCCTTAAGTGCACAGGATGCACATGTCCTTTGACTCTGTCTTAAAGAGTTATGAAGGGTTTTTTTGGGTTTGTTTTGCTGTTGTTTTGCTATGAAATATTGAGCTCCAGGAGAGGGTTTACAGATTTCAAAAAAGTTTTCAAAATTGGAAGGGAAAATTTGACTCTATGCCCAATGGATATGCTAGGCAACTGGTCTATGTTTTGTTTAGGAGGCAAACACCCCTGAGAGGTCACCAAAAAATGTTACCAAAATTTCGCACCAGCTAAATTTTGGTGGCCTATCATAGACCTTACACCTTGTAATTGAAGAAAGGTACACAAAATTTTACAAATTCTTCAATTTTGCACATTATGATTTCAAACTTGAAGTTATTTCATTATGCAAGTAATTTTCAAGAAATGCTAATAAAAAGATTGCATAGAAATAGCTCTTTTATTTACAAGAATGTGTAAAGTTTCCCACACAAGTCGTGGGAATAGCCAAATAAGCTATAGGCATACAATCTCATACATCTATGTAGATAAACTATATAAATAGAAGAAAGAATGAGATGACAAAAGGGTGACCCATCATTGCCTAGAATGATGATCCCAAGCTTGAAGTGGTTGATTTTCATCACTCATCCATTTTCAGATCCTTCTACTCCTAGTCCATCAGTACCTGCAAGAGATTAAAAAAAATGATGATTTGAGCAATGAGGATAACCATATTGTCATGCTCAAACTCAATAGAATATACAATGTATCTATATAGAGATACCAAAACATATGTCTACAACTATCAAGATATCAGATTCAGGAGAGAAGAGAATCAATGCAGAAAGAAGGTGCCATGAGAAAACAACAAGTATCACATTTTATTTAACATGTTTGTTGAGTGTATAGGTACAGGTTTGTTTTAGAATGTGGTGTAAAATGAGGCCCCCACAAGGGTTGATCCCATCATGCTAACATGTCGATACAACTTCATTAAGCAGGGACTCATCATCCACAATAGTGAAACTTTTAGGATCACTGCTATAGATGACGTGCCTCTGACCAATGGAGCTATATTGGCACATTAAAGACCTAGAAAATCCTAGTGGGGTCTAAGAGTACAAATACAGTCATGTCAAAATGCAAAGAATCTGAGTCAAAACTACAGAAAAAAGTAATGAGTCCATTTAATGTCAAGGAGTTTCAATAGAAAAGAAAAGCTCTCACAGCCATCAAAGAGGAATAAAAGTCAAAATGGAGGTATTATTGTTTTAGGCATAGTGATAAACAATCCTATGAAGAGATATAGCAGCCTTGAGAAGATAGTGAACCAAGGCACAATGATTCTTAATGACATATACAAACGACAGTGAAAGAAATACCTTGAAACAACGAATAGTAGAAGGACATAGTCGTGATGCATGAAGACCACACCATAGTAGTCATGGACTTGGAAAGGGCATGAATGCATTAAGTAAGGTGCCATGAGCATCAAGAGATATAGAACAGTCTATTTACCAAGTAACAGTGACCTTCAAGGATTATGAATATCACCATGCTACGCATAGTCAAATAGAAAAGAGAAAATTGTCAAAATACAGTCCTAAAGCATCAATTTTTTTTATAGAGAATACAATGGCATGAGAGAATAATGTTGCAAGTAGTAGCATATGAGTAAAGAGTTGTCTCAATTAAAGGAAGAACAGTTGCCACAATCAATAATGTTTGAATTTTTTGGTAGAGCACATTGATATGAGCACCAAGACAAGATAAACTCATGAATGGAAGTACATTAAGGGGCTCAATATACAAAATATAGAGAAATTTATGGGTTTAAAGACATTGAAAATGACAGGGTTATAACTGTTTTGTTATGATGTGGCAGTAGTAATAATATCAAATGACCACCATAAAGGGAGCAACATTGAGTTAGAAAAGAACAGTGATCTTGTCACTGTTAAAGACTGATATAATGTAGGACATAGGAATCCATACAAAGCATAGATAGAACCATTCAACGTTCTCAGGACAGTGATGATGAAAAAGGGACAATACAAGTAAGTCTATAGTCCTTAAGGACTAATTGATAGTCTTATATTTGCAGTCAAGAACATTCCAAATAGTCAATAATAAAAAAATAAAAAAAAGAATACAATCCTAGATCAAAAGCATTCTATCAGCTAAAGAACAACTATGACAGTAAGAGAAGATTTAGTGGCCACCTATAGAAGATGAGTAATCAATGCAAGATTGGTTAGAAAAAAAGAAGACATTTAAGTGATCCCAAGCATAGAGAAAGCTTTATATCACAGCCATCAAGGGTGACAGTCATAGCATTATGATCACAGTGATATCCAATGGAGCAATTGAAAATGGGAAAGAATATCTTAGAGCTGCCCAAGAATAGTCCATAGCCTTCTAACAAATACAAAGATAAGGGCAACAAAGATCATTGTTGCAAACAATCACAAGCACCAAATTACCAAAATAGTTGTTTACAGTCAATTGATCAATTATGATGATAATGAGATACACGGTCAACATGAAGACAACCACCTAAGTATGAAAAGATAGAGGGTATGATCATAGGGCAGATTCAAGAAAGCAAATATCTATGAGAAACAAGAGATTAACTGTTACAATATTGTAAAACAGTAAATGACTGTGATAGGAGCAGATAAGACAAATCAAGTTCAATCTCAGTTCATAGGTACAATGATACAATGAAAGTGAAGATAAGATCTAGGAATACATTGACAAGTGTCTCAAGGAAGAATGATTATATACCTTGGTTGCAGCAGGTATATTGTTTTGATAGAGCCATAAACTTGCAAATAATGAGAATATGACAGGTGTGAGTAGTAAAAAGTGTATTCATAGCTTGATAGTATAAAGCACAACACTTAGGACTGTTAGAACTGTCATTAAAGCCTTTGGAGAGATATCAAATGAAGCAGCCACCATACAATATGACATTTCCCATAAAAAACAAAACAATGGATTGATAAAGTGAAAAGAGATTATCCAAGCAATGTAGACCCCTTTTTTACAAAGTGCATGGAGACATTATGAGGCTAGCCACACATGCATTAAAAGGATAATTCGAGGTTACAATTATATTTATTGAGTTTTGCATATAACAGTCAAAGAACACCCAACTCTCAAAGGTCTTTAACAATTATATCACAGTTATAGTTGTATCAAATACATGATATAGTCATGCTAATTCCATTATTTCTAAAAAACCCAGATGTCACATTGGCTGATTTTTTCATAGAAATTATAAAGTAAAGAAGCAAAAAAACAAGAAAATATTGTGAAAACTTAGTTCACCAATTTTGAGAACCCTTCACCAGTCCAAAAGGGTGCAAGTAAGGAGTATTTTCAAGATAGTCCAAAGATCAAGTAGACAAAGAGCATTCAAGACTGTAATTAACCCTACAGGAGGGTTAGAAAATATAGAGCAGTAAATATTTGGAGTAGTTATAGTAGAACAGTAAATAAAAGATGCTAAAGGATTGAGCCTATACAAAAAGAAGAAGTCAGTAATGTATCAAGAACAACATTGTTTATGAAAGATCATTAAAAGAAACATGTTGTCTTCTTCACTATCAAGAATGATACGACAAAACTACAATACACAAACTATACAACAATGATATTGTTGTAGCATTCAAAGGTGATTTAGAGGGATAAGAATAGACATCATACAGTCAACTTGCAACTTCTTAGTGTAGCAAAGCATTAAACAAACCAAGTAAAGACCATAATGATCCTGTCATTATTAGAGGAGACTTGAAGCACAAGAGCCTTGACTAGAACCAATATAAATCTGATAAGCACATGCGAATTAAGACTATGAAATACAATTAAACATAGTTTAAACACGGTAATTATGCATTTTACTAAAGAAAATTGGAGAAAGTAGCATATACAGTGCAATGGTAGTCACAATCAGGAAGTATAGTCAAAGCTTTCACAGATTCACAGTCATAACCACAGAACAAAGATCACAGTCTATGGTGTGTGAGTGCAATGTCAAGGAACCTTTATAGTAGTCAATGAGCAATGTGTAGGCCAACCATTGAGCAAGGTTTTCATATTGATATGACAATCATTATCATTGTAAATAAATAAGCATGAAGTATAGCCTAAGGACAATCAAAGCTCTCATACAGTGACAATAATATATAAGACTCTTAGAATGGAAATATGCAAACATAATGACAAATGAGTAGCTATAGCAGTCACTATTAATAACAGTGAATATCAAGATCAAATTCCAAACCATGACAGTCATTCATAGTCCTAGGGGATGAAGCCAGTTGACAAATATGAAGATTTATAGAAGATATATTGTCTCGTGAGTAGTAAATTTTAATAGTATAAGGTTTCCAAAGCGGCCATTAGAATACCACTAATATAGAATACATAACAAGTGAACCTTCAAAACCATCGTATACGCCAATATTAGGGTTTTCCGTTAAGCTATTTTCATGCAAGATATGGTGAATACAAAAAGAAAACAATAGAGAAATGCATGAAAGTGATAAAAAGTAAAAAGCCTAATATAAATGAAGGTTTTTGCACTTCTTTGCAAAAGATAAATACATGAATAGAAAGAGGGTATAAAATGGGCATACCACACTGCATGTTGCCAATTCAGACTAAGGGAATCTGAGCTTAGAGCCTTAACCACCCGTTCGACCCACAAATCAAACAAAGGAAGAATGCATGCTAGTGGCAGAGAAAATCCTCAAAAGATGCAAGAAAAAAAAATGAACAAATGCTTTGTTTTAGGGTTTGATATGCCCTATTTTCGGGTTTGATGGGATTTTTATTTATTTTTTCATAAAATAAATAATGCATGCATTGTTTCCCCATGAAAGACTATAGAGTTTTTTCCTAAGTTGTGATATATTGCCTATGCAAAGAATTAAGTAAAATTAAAATATAAATGGCTTTTATTCTTTTTTGTAAAAAATATTTTGTGAGGCCCTACACCGACCCATCCTAGCATTTCAGTGATTTTCATGTTGGAACTATTATGGATGCTTCATTTCTATGCATTATGGATATAGAACTTTATATGATCCTAGGATTGGATAACATTGATATATTGATGCTTCATTTCTATGCATTATGGATATAGAATTTTATACGATTCTAGGATAGGATAACATTGAGATGGTGTATGTCATTTATTTGATTTGCAGGACTTTATTATGATGCTAGAAATATGATGCATATCTTATGAATGGATTAAATTTATGAGGATTATGATAATTGCTTATGTGGATTGCTTTGATATATGGTAAATTGATTTGTATGGTGTCAATTGTATGCAGAGTGATTGATTTGTATTCTTATTTATGTGTTTAATATTATATGAGGCTATTTGGGAATTACTAGTGTGTAATTGAGATGTGTAGGAAAATTATCCATGTGACCATGGAAACATTATGGAGAATCAAGCCTAGGTCTATGTACGATTGTGAAGCCAGGGGTTGTCTATTTGGAGAGACATCCCCTCGTTTGCAAATGTATTTTAATTTGTAAATGTTATGCTTGCATGAGTGTTCAATTTGGTAATTTGTTTAATTTATAAATTTCAATAGGGACAATTGCCATGTGTGTATTTGTGATGTGGAATTCTTTTTTGTAGTGTCACTTGACACATGTGTTGTATGTTGAGTTGGCATTGTCATGCCTCTTTTTGAGGAATTTATTTTACCAATGTTATATTTCTAATTATTCTTGAAGGTCCCAAGTAAACCTAGGATAGTGAGCCATTAGAAGGGTCCACTCAGAGTTGACCCGTAGGTAGACTTTAGGTGGACTTTCAAAGGGTTAAAACTCCTAGAGTCTATTTAGGAGTATTTTTAGTGGGCCATATGGTGTACCTATGGATGAAGGCCAAATTTGGCCATGTGTCCACTCCCTAGGACTTGTTTAACCTCCCCAAATAGTGAGTTTCCCAAGTTGGCTGAATTTCATCTTTAAGAGAGCCTTCCTTGGTTAGATAACCTTTTTGGCATGTGTCATTCCTTTTCCCCATTCCTTTTCTCTTTTTGAGGTGCCTTGGTTAGGGAGTGTGTAAGGCTTTGGGAAGACCAACCAATGTGAACTCTCACTCTATCCAAGAGGTTGGAAAGAGTGAGAGAAGCCTTCTTAGGCAAAGGATTGAGACTTAGGAAGTTAATCACCCACTCTCCATCTTTTGGAGACTAGTTCTTGAAATTTTGGAAGCGAGTTTAGGATAGAATTTTTGGCTAAGTGTTGAAAGAAAGAAGTGTGGATTTGGGCTTCTCTTCTCCAAACTATCCCTTGTAAACCCTTGGCAGATTCAACGTTGGTTCAATCTTTTTCCTTGTATGTTACAATTTTGCTTTGAAAAATTGCTTGAATGTAGTTTGTTTTCTTCCTTTGTGTTTAGTTTGTGAAGAAATATATGTGAGATTTCACTTGTTTTGGTTATGCATTTTATTTGTGTTTTGGGAGTATCCAAGGCCATCTCACCCTTGGGAGGGTAGAGTGGCCTTGGGGGTGGAAGGTTGTTTGACAACCATAGAGTGAGAGGCTCTCTTTGGAAGAGAGCGATCTCAAGGGTTTGTTTATATGACCCTTGCCGCATAGTTTTGTTTATGCATTTGGGGGTCATAAGGGGAGATATTATGGCTTGTATGCCTTGGGGGTCATAAGGATGTTGGGTCAAGTTGGACTTGTGATGTGTTCTTGGTTGCCATGAGATGGCTTGTGATCTACTATTTTGCAGTTTCTCCTCAAGGTACTTAGTCCACTTCCACCCATGTAAAAATCACATTATATGATGATGTTTAGCCTTGGGATGGGAATGTGTTTGTTGTGAGTTTTTCCATGCTTGTTTGTGTATTGCTTGAGTGTAACCCGTCTAGGTCTTGATTCTCCAAGCTCGTGGGTGGCTTCTAGTAAGCCTAGATTGGGAGGTGAGCCTCCATGGTCACAACCCAAAAGCCTTTTATTGCAAGTTTCTTTGGAAAAGACTTGGAGGGGAAAGCTTGGATATGGTCTTGCTGATTTTATTTTTAGCTGCAAAAAAAGAATGTAATACTGTATTTTAGTTGTAAAGAAAAGAAGGAAAAAAAAAGAGTTTTCTATTGTATTTATATTGTAAAAGAATAAGAAACTGTATTATTGACTAAGTTTTAAGTTGTATTTTATTTGATGTATGGATCATTTAAATAAAAAGAGTGCATTTGATTAATTATGTTTTGTATAAGTTGCAAAAAAAAAGAGATGTATTATGTTGTTCAAATATTATTGCAAAATGGAATGAGGTGTTTTATTTTGTTTTAAAATAATAATGTTTTTTATCTTGTTGTTGTTACTCATGGAGTTTTAGAAAATATTAGTTGCAGCTGTCTATAAGATTATTTCTGCTACTTTCTACATATTCTGTAAATGCATGTAAGTAGATGGCCATTAAACTAGAAAGGTTAATTTGCAGATGTAAAAAAATTAGTCATTTTTGCTTAAGTTATAAATCTGGAAAATGCATGCTAGCAGGAAACAAAAAGAAAATTTTTAATTTTAATTCTGTCATTGTTATTCATTCTGTAAAAACAGTAAAGTAACTCATTTTGTAGATAAATAAACTGTCACATCTTTACATTCTATAAAATCTGAAAAATAGATATAGATTATGCCCTAAGTGAAAATAAAATAAAAGATTTACTCCTATTTCTGCTATTGGAAAACAGTTTGCTAAAACTATTGTAATCCAGATTTTACCTTAGAAAGTTATATATATATATATATATATATATATATATATATATATATATATATATATATATATATATATATATATATATATATATATATATATATATATATAATATTTATTTAAAAAAAATAATAATAAAACAAAACTCTACCCACCACCGAGCCCCATGGAGCCAAGCTCTACGCAGGCGGCTCAGGGCCCTCTGTGGGTCGAGGCCCACATGGGCGCCCACGGCACCGCTGCGGGCCGCGACCCGTAGGGACACCGTGGCGTCATTGCGGGCCGCGACCGCAGTGGTGCCCGCGGCGCCCCTGCGGGTGGCGCAACCCCCCGCCACCGCCCACTGTGCTAAACACCCCCACCCCCAGGGCCATTA
This sequence comes from Cryptomeria japonica, assembly GCF_030272615.1. Taxonomy (NCBI): domain Eukaryota; kingdom Viridiplantae; phylum Streptophyta; class Pinopsida; order Cupressales; family Cupressaceae; genus Cryptomeria; species Cryptomeria japonica. Next base: position 128,234,774 of record NC_081409.1, on the reverse strand, counting down.
ATAAATTCGCCTGCCTTTTTCACGGTCCGCCACCACCATTAAACCCGCGGCCACTGTGTTAACTCACCATCATTTTTGACCTGCATAACACACAAAACCCTAACCCGAAATTTGAGTTAGGGTAGAAACAAGAAGTAAAAAGGATAAGTGTGGATAATTAGGTTTATAAGTTTTTTATTAGGTTGCTCGGGTATATTTTTATATTTAAGTTTATATATATATATATATATATATATATATATATATATTGGGGGGGAAATCCTTTTCGAATTTGGAAGGGACAACCCCACATGTGTTTTAGTTATGTGGTTAATGATTTAATTTTAAAAAGAGGTTTTTAGGTTTAAGGTAACCTTTATTATTTAAATCATTCATTTCTTTGATTCCATTTACATATATATGCAAATAAATATTTATATATTTATATATTTAAATGTTTAGATTAAATTATATTAGGAAGTTTTATTAATAAGATTTAATAAAAGACTTGTGTAAATATTTAGGCCATAGGGAATTATTTATTTGGCCAAATTTAAATATTTGTATTGTTATTATTGATTTAGTTAACCTTAGTCGAATCTAGTCGCATTAAATACATTTGCTCAATTGATTATTAAATGTAATAATCTAAGTGCTAGCATTATATTTATTATTCCTAGGAGCAATTAGGAATTATTTGAGATAATTAATATCTCTTGGCTAATTAGATAAGGATTATTTGTTTAAATTAATTTAATTATTTAATGAAATAGTAATGACACTTCTAGAGAATTATTTCTGCATTTAATTATCTTCGCATGCATGATTAATTTAATTAGATTAACCTTAGTAAACAACTCTTTTAATTCCAGAGTTAAACCATAGTTAAGACAAGACTTTATTCTTGCATCATTAATTTAGCATAAATTAGTTTTATTAGGATGTTTAAAAAAAATTTTGTTGTTCTGTTTTTGCCCAAAAGTTTGGGCACGACATATTTTAAACTAGCTCTATTAAAACAATGAAAATAATTGTCCAAATAGAGTTATTTTAAAATTATTTTCATTTAATAATTTAATATATTTTTACTATAAACAATTATATTAATTGTTTTAATAAAAATATATTAAATAAGAAAAGCAATATTATAAACTCATACAAAATTTGATAAGGAGCTATATTTGGCAATATGCGGCATGAAGGAGGGATTGCTTTTTTCTTGCTATTTTTGGTAGCTGGACATGCAAATTTTGCAGACAAAATAGTGCTTTTTGGAAAGCTATTTTACCAGTTCAAATTCATGCAAAATTTCAGAAAGGGGGTGTTTTCTCAGGGCTATATTTGGCATGATCAGCATGCAAAATTTTTTACAGGGATTCGAGCTTTTTAAGAGGCTATTTGTGGTAGTTCACAACAGTCAGAGTATTAGTTGCATGTTTTATGAGTTTAAGGGCTATTTTTATCATTAGAGACTATTTTTTAGCAGATTTTGGCATGTGTTATACACGCTTTTTTAGGCAAATTCACCTAGGGTTTCAGGATGCATATTTTTTCAGCTTCTCTTCTATATATTCCATTCTCTCTTCATTATTAGGGTAAGTTCTTTTCTTTTCCTCAGCATGATTGTGGACTGATTTTAGACCTTTCATGCTTAACGATGGCATTGTAGCTCAATAGCATTTGAGTTTTGTAACAATAGATTCCTTATTTTTCAGTAATATAGTAGCAAATTTCCTTCTTGGTACTTCTTGTATTATCTGGTGAATGAATGATTTGATGATTTTTTGTGATTTTTATCCTCTAATTTGTCTCATTCAGTCAATTTGTGGTGCAAAGAGATACATGTTAGTTGTAGGTTCTAGTTTGTGTTAGTTGATTTTGATTGCTTGAAGTTGTGAAAACTTGTTGTTTTCCTTCATGCATGCAATAAATTCACCCCTTTCTAGGAAATGTTTATGCATCTGCATGTTCAATTGAGTTGTGAGATTCGGGATTATTTGTTGGAAGGTTTGTTGTGAGTTTTGTGGTTACAGATTTCAGATAGAAAATTATTTGGTGCATCACCCCATTAGGATAGATTTTTAGCTACATGCAATCATTCTATCCCTTTTCATATCAAAAGAATTTGTAGGGGATTCATCAGATAGGAAACCGACCTGATCTCTGGAGATTCACCTTCACTTTGAGCAACCCACAGGCTCGAAGGTGTTTCCATGTTTCACAAGATTGCTTTGTTTCACACTTAGCATCACAGGTGCAATCCTTTGTGACAACAGTTACTACCTTCTATTGTTATTAATTAAGCATAACTAACTAATTCTTTGTAATATAACTTATTAAAACTCTACCTAAACCCAAACTAATCTGACCCAATTCCTAGAAGAGGGCTCGTTTACCTAGGGCACTTGATGCCACCTCCTCAATGTAACCTAGATTAGTGAGACTCAATCAATGCACCCTTGGGGTCTGCAACCCATATTTTAGGAGTCCTTTCACCATTGGGGCTTCCTATTGAAGTCGTTTTATTCTACCCTTTCTAGCACCACCCATCTCCCTTGAGGAATAGGAAATACAAAATTGATTATGGTTTTAGGATAGTTTAATACATTTTGTTTATCAATTATTTATTTATCTTGATGTCTATTTATTTATAAACCTCTAATTTGTATAATCAATTCACTCTTATTTGATGCATTAAATTAATTGGTAGTTATGTTCTTGATGACTTTATTTATTTATTTTTGATGTATTTGTATCACTATAAATCTGATTAAGTATTGCCTACCTTTAATCTTCACAATAGATTCATAATTTATTCTCTTGTGTATATATTCATATAACTGCTCTCTCTCTCTCTCTCTCTCTTCCTTTTCATACATACTATTGACAAAATGGTTAGTACTCCCCTCGGGATTCATGACAAGGGACTACCTGCCTCTCGTGCAATCCATATCTCTATAGTTTGTATCGAGCGTTGAAAGATTGGTCTTTTGACACAATTGCAAACTAGGCCAACAAATGGTATCAGAGTGTTGAGTCATGGGTTCGAATCCCCTCGGGTAATTTTGAGGGGGAGATTGTTGGCAAAATGGTCAGCGCTCCCCTCGGGAATCATGACAAGGGACTAATCGCCTCCAGTGGGATCCATATCTCTATAGTTTGTATCGGGCGTTGAAAGATCGGTGTTTTGACGCAACGGCAAACTGGGCCAACACATACATACATACATAAATAAATAAATAAAACTTATATTATCAATTATAAATATATTTACTAATTACCCATTGTATAAATTATTAATACCATTTTTTTATCGGTAAATTATTAATACCACTGTTGACTTAAAATATTAGTTATTCATATATTTGTGACTGTAAAGGCAGACAGATTAGACATGCAATAGATTTGGTTTTCCATTATATATAAAATTAAACATGCCTCATATATATTGCAGTCTATATTAATATTACTATTAAATTCGGCATACAAACATCATTAGGCTTCATATATTAGGCATACGTATTAAGAACATCCCTTATGCATACTACCAAGAACAAGGATGTTACTGCCTATAACTCAATAACAATTCTAATGTGATCTGAATGATCAATCTTAATCCTTTTCCATTCGATATTGCCTCTTGTTTGCAGTATTGGCCTTTACTTATAGTGGTCTAATGTCTCTTTAGGATGAGATGTGGCTTTAATAAAGGTCATGTCTCTCTCTAATAGTTACTTGCCTTAAAAATCCCAATACTCCTAGTTAGCTTTTATTATTATTGGTTGATTTGTTAATATTTCTTTGTTAAATAACATAGGGAATATTTACTTAGTATTATATAAGTCTTCCCTTAATCGGTATTCTTGAATCTGCATATATATATATATATATATATATATATATATATATATATATATATATATATATATATATATATATATATATATATATATATATATATATATATCCATTAATTACTTATTGTATAGTTGTGTGAATAATAATAATTATATATAAATGCATATTGATAATATGTTTATTATTTTATGATTTTGATTACATAATACTAAAGAAGTTATATCTTTAATTGAATGAACAATAAGTAATATATGTGTGTGTGTGTGTGTGTGTAGACACACACACACATTTAGATAGGGCATGAATATCATTACATTTTACTAGATTAATTATAGTTTGAATTGCACTATTGATTGGTATAGGATCAAGATATGACAACCCTCCCTACTCAAGTTTGCTTGTCCTCAAGCAATTGTCAATTTCCCTGATTGAGTCATTTATCAATCAATATGATAGGAATACACTAGGTATATGAATGAAGATGTTCACATTGTTAGATATTTCTTATTGGCTAAAATAAATAATTGATTTAGCTATAATATAATCATGAAGCATGGTTGTAACACATGAAAGATATAAGGTGATTTCATGAATACATGTAAATATTTAAGCATGAACATAAGTAAGGCATGAAGAAGTACTCATAAATTCATGAAACATGCATGTTACAAGAGGCACAAGCATTCATATGAAATACATGTAGGACATACACTTCAAGGATGAGCATACACATGAATACATAAGACAAGAGTCATAGACATCATGCATAAGGAAAGAAGCACATAAGGTATTGATGCCCTGCAAAAAGGGAAGATTAGTCTAAGAGAAACAACACAAAACACACAAGAAACCATTAGTGTTATTCAATCAAAAACTAATCTAAACAGGCATATCAAGAGAGACACTAAAATCATGCTAATATATCTAACTAATGAAATAAAGATAATGAGGCATCTCCAAATGCCTCTTAGCATGTTCTTAGCTCCTTCTCCCTTGTTCCTCTCCTCTCCAAGTTCCAAAATAGTGTAGCTCTCAGCAGCTTTTTGCACTATGGATGCTTATGGAGGATTGAGATTGTAGTATTGCTCTAAATCTGAAATGAAAAGCTAATACTATACTATTGATGCTAAAATGATTAATTTTATCCAAAATGACAAGATATTAGTTAATTATGCTAAAATGCTCTCTTAAAATGCCTATAGCTTAAATGCATACAAGTTTTTAGGATCTGGATTATAAAGAAATGGGCTCTATTTATAGGAAAAATGGAGCAATGGATGGTTGAGATTGAGTAATCTCAACAAGGGTCAGGATTGAATGATTTCAAATCCATGTTAGGGCTTTCAACCCAATCCCAGGATGACAAGTGTCAATGTGAGATAGGTTGAGAGGAGAGGGAATAAGCATTAAATGCCTGATATGACTGTGCGAGTTAGAGTCAAGGTTAGTTGAGTGAATAAACACTTTATTCAAAGAATAAAGCTTTTATCCAATGGATAAACTCTTGTGCAAATGTGAAATGGAGGAATATGGTCAAAACAATAAATGTTTGGGGAGACAAGTTTGAAATAACCATAAATGGTTATGTAAGAGCCATAAATGGTCATGTAAGAGCCATTAGTGGTCTTGGAAGACTTTGGGGGTTAATTTGTTGAACACACAAAGCATTAAATGCTTTTCAAAGACTTTGGAGTCTTTGAGAAGTGACTCCATTTTGCTTAGGAATGTGACAATAATTAGGAGATGGATTAGGCTAATTAGAAAGGGGTTAGAAGAATCTAGAAGGGGATTAGATTTTGCAAGTGGATTTGGTGGGTGAGGGAAAATAGGATTTTATTAAAATAAAAATTCATTTATTTCAATAAATGTGTGCAAGTTGCATTTGTAGGAAAATGTAAGTGGGGGGGGGATAATGATTTAAATAAATGTTTTTATTTAATTTATTTAAAAGAGGATAGGGGGATTTAATTAAATAAATAGATTTTATTTATTTAATTGATTTGTATTTGGTTTAATGAATTAATTAAAATAAATTGAATAATTTATTTAATTAATAGAAGAATGTTTGGAGATGAATTAATTAAATATTTATTTAATTAACTGATGGCTAGTGGATTTTTAATCAAATAAATAGTGAATATTTATTTAATTAAGCTGAACAGATTTGTGTGACTACATTTGCCCCTCTTTGAGATGGTGCGGTTTATCGCCTCGTTTCAAAGAAAGAAAAATAGGTGTGAAGAAATTGCCCCATAAAATATAAATTTAATGGGTGGTATGCCCCCTCGAGAGATGGGCCAAAATTTTTTGAAAAATCGGGCGAGCTCTCGAAAAAGAATGAAAATTGGCAGGGTGGTAGAAGAGAAGGAGTTAGTTATAATGGTGAAAAATAGAAGAAATCGGGGATAACAAGGAGAAATGGGGGGCATGGGAAGTTCACGGGGACCACGACGATGAGCGGGGAGAAGTTATGGTGTCGGCGAAGGGTATAAATGGGGTGAAAGGGGTGAAAACAGGATCATTTGTGACCACGACCAGTTGAAAACGAGAGCTCTGATAGCGACGTTTGGAGGAGCGAGCAGCAGCTAGGATGCCGATTCCGATCACCGAGCACAGAGTCGAGTGAGTCCGACGGTTCTAGTGCCCAGATGACTACGGACCAGCGGTACGCAAATTCAAAAACTTAATTATTGTGCATTTGTGATAGGTTTTTAGCTGAGTCCAAGTCAAGTTGGAGCAAGAGCGCTGGAACTATGGTTTTGGCACTTTTGCTCCATAAACTAGTGCTATTGTGCCGCAAGTGCTATTGTCCCTTTGTTTGAGCACTTGTGCTCTGAATTAGCGCTAGTGAGGGCTTAATTGAGCGCTATTATTTTTAAGTAGCGCTACTGGGTAGTGGATTTAGCGCTGTTGTAATTTTAGTGCTATGGGATAGCTGATTGAACGCTTTTGTTAGGGTTGTAGCGCTATTGTTGAGAAACTAGCACTTTTGTTGGTAGAATAGCGCTTTTGTCTTAGGATAAAGAGGTGCCCCAGTTTGGATGAAGAAAATCTCCCGATGTCAATGATTGATGGATGGCGAGGTGAAGTGGGAGTTGTTTTGAACCATAGCAGTCTGATGAGACTTAGCTCATTTGTTAGGAGAAATGCCTGTTGAAGTCTAGGTGGCCATGATTGCTTACTTGTTGAGACCCGAAGATACTTGATCAAAGTATCTGATGATAGTCTAGGTTTAAACTTAAGAAAGTTTGAAAACAAAACAACTGATGGTGATTGATGAATGTCTATGTGCAAGAGGAGCTGCGCGTGTTGCAGTTATGGGAGTGCCATCCTGCGACACAGGGGTTGCGGGATAGATTGACACAGGCGGAGATTAATTGCATTACTGCAACTGATCTATACGAGGTGATGCACATGCTCATGATTCGTATGAATCATGGATTGATCACAGCACTAGCAGAGCGGTGGCACAGTGAGACGTGCACCTTTCATTTGGCACAGGGGGAGATGACCGTGACCTTAGAGGACGTGTGGCGCATCCTACGAATTCTGATTCGAGGGGAGCTGGTCACATACGATAGATCCTGGGGGACTATGGCGGTGCAGAGGATTTTTGATGAGGATGTATTTATTGATGATGGCTCCATTGCTTGGGAGGATATAGCAGCTTTATATGAGCCTCTTCCAGCAGTTTTGTTAGGTATTGTGGGAGGACTACTGTGTCCAGACAGACGTTCACATGGTTTGGCGGTGGGATGGGGACAGGTTATCAAGATGATGATGACCGAGGGGACCCGATTTGCATGGGGGCCGTGCGTGTTGGTGCACATGTACTAGGAGCTCCATGAGGTGGTATATCGAGGGAGGGGTTCCTTAGCAGTGGGCATGACGCTGCTACATATTTGGGCTTGGGAGCACCTACCAGTGACTCGACCGGTGAGTTTGAGATTCCGTGCAGTGGATCAGCCGTACATGTTTATGTACAACGACATGAGGAGTCAACCCCACTTGGGGAAGTTAGAGTGGTGGTGGCGGGCATTGGATGACTTGGATGCAGTGATATGGCAGCCATACTTGGAGTGTGAGCCATGAGATGACCAAGTATTTGCTAGTTTAACATAATTTTCTTGTCAAAGAAAATGTCACTTTTGTCTTTGGTTTGGTAAGGAAGGATGCATCCTTGTTGAAGACAGTTTTGGGGGTTGATGTGGATTGTGTGGTCGATTAGTAAATGGTTATTGTGTGAGTAGTTTGTCAATGTTTGTTTGGTATCTGCATGGATGAGTATGTACAAGGTGTTGCTATGTTTTTGTGTGATTTTCCATGTTTTCTTGTGTTTTTTGGATTTTGTATTGTTTTGAATGTTTTTAGTATTTTTGTGTTGTTTTGAATGTTTTTGGTATTTCGATGATTGCTTGAATGAAGAACTTAATGAATCATAAGACAATGTAGAATCCACTTCCATCAATAGTTTAAAGGCATTGCCCCCAGTTTTAGACATGACTATGAAAAAGCGGGATACAAGATGTATGGAGTACTATCATAATTGCAGAGAAATAACAAGCCATGGTTTTGGATGGATGGATGCATGTATGAAGTAGATGTGATCACAACAAGTCTGAAAGACAATGGAGCCATAGCCTTTATGAGTGGTTCCTGTTTGCCAGGTTTTCACCATCGTACTTACCCAAGGTGTCACCGGAGTGTTTGTTCACCGTTTGGATGCATGATTTTTCTCTTACTCTTTTTGGTGTTTTTGTGTTTTCTTCAGGTCATTTATCTGGATGTTTTTTGGTATTTTTGCCAGTATATATGGGAGCCTGATACTCTGTGCAGCTTATGTGTAAAACCGTTTGAGGTGCATGCTGTTGATTGGATCTGCAAGCGGTTCTCCTTCTGAAGTAGCCAACTGATATGCCCCGGACCCAAATACAGCAGTGACAACATATGGACCTAGCCAATTTGATTCAAACTTGCCCTGATGTTCTCTGTTTGGTTGGTTGCAAGGATTCTCTCATAGAACAAGATCACCTACCTCAAATGTACGAGATCTAAGTCGGTGATTGTAGCTTCTACTCATGCGCTGCTGATAGGCTTTGAGATGGTTGTATGCAGCTTGTCGCTTCTCATCAAGTAACTCTAAGTCCTAAAGATGGGATACTCTATATGCTTCATCATCTATTAGATTGTGCAAGGAAACCCATAGTGATGGTATCTCAACTTCAATAGGCAAGATAGCTTCTGCACCATAGACCAATGAATAAGGAGTTGCACCTGTAGGGGTTTGAATGCTAGTTCGATATGCCCATAGCACTGGATTTAGTTGAACATGCCAATCACGACCGACATCATTGACTGTCTTCTTGAGGATTCTTAATATGTTTTTATTGGATGCTTCGGCCTGACCATTGCCTTGTGGGTAATAGGGAGTGGAAAAGCGGTGTTGGATATGAAATTTCTCACAAAGTCCGCGGACATCCTAATTTTTGAAAGGAAGATCATTATCTATGATGATGGACATGGGTACACCATACCGGCAGATGATGTAGTTGAGGATGAATGAGGTGATCTACTTGCCGGTGACTTGGGTAAGTGGAATAGCTTCGATCCACTTTGTGAAATATTCGGTGGTAGTAATAATGAATTTATGGCCATTGGATGAAGATGGATGAATCTTACCCACAAGGTCAAGGCCCCATTGACAAAAAGGCCATGGTGTCGTGATTGGTTGTAGTTCCTGGGCTGGTGCATGTATTAGGTCACCATGAACTTGGCATTTCTTGCATTTTCTGACAAAGTAGTAGGAATCCTTTACCATAGATGGCCAATAGTATCCATTGCGCAGGAGTTTCTTAGCGAGTGATGGACCACTTGAGTGAGTCCCGCAAATTCCTTCATGGACTTCTTCCAAAGCCTTTGTTATCTCATCCTGTTCCAGACATTGAAGGAGAGTACCATCGAGACCGCGTCGGTATAGGGTTTCGGCAATAATGGTATATCGAGCAGTTTGGCGAATGAAGGTTTTTCGTTGGTTATTCGACTGGTTGGGAGGAAGAGTATGATCATGGAGATAGGTGTAGAATTCACTGTACCATGGGGATTCAGAATCGATAAGGTGACATATCATCTCGGATTCAGGGATATCATAAGCGGGGATCCAAAGCTGTTCTACCAAGAACTCGTATCATGTTGAATTTTGTGGAAGATCTAGGAGAGATTCGATGGTAGCCATAGCATCAGCAGCTCGATTCTGATCTCTTGGTATTTGCTCAAAGGTGATAGTAGTAAATGATGTCTTTAGAGTGTCCACCATTTGCTTGTATGGCATGAGTTTGTCATCCTTGGTCTGATATTCATCTGTTGCTTGTCGAATGACTAGTTGGGAATCACCATATACTTGCAGTTCTTGTAATTTCCATTGTACGGCTAACCTGAGTCCTGTGATCAAGGCCTCATACTCTGCTATGTTGTTTGTGCATGGAAATGTGAGCCTGTAAGACTTCGGGATGCTATCACCTTGAGGTGTGATAAACAGAATGCCTGCCCCCAAGCCATGCCTAATGTACGAACCATCAAAGTATAATTTCCATAGTTGTGTTGTTGTGATCATGAATATCTCTTCGTCTGGAAAATTGGAAATGAGGGGATGATCACCTATGAGAGGTGCATCAACCAACTGATCTGCAAGAACTTTCCCTTTGATAGCTTTACGGTCCACGTACTCAATGTCAAATTCACTTAGAATCATTACCCATTTGGCCAAGCGACCTGTCAATGCTGCTTTGCTGAGTAAATACTTGAGTGGATCAATCTTTGCAATGAGTTGTACTTTATGTGTTAACAGATAGTGCCTCAGTTTAGTGGCTGCTAAGATTACTGCTAGGCAAGCTCGCTCAATAGGTGTGTAATTGAGTTCATAGCCCACCAGTGTGCGAGAGATGTAGTAAACAGCACACTCTTTTCCTTCTGCATTATGTTGTGCTAGTAGTACACCCAATGCTGTACTGGTTGCTGAGATATAGAGTAACAACGGTCTACTTGGATCTGGTGGCATCAGCAATGGTGGATTCATGAGACAGTCTTTAAGCATTTGAAATGCTTGCTGGCATTTGGCATCCCATTGAAAGCAGATGTTCTTGTGTAGCAGGTGTGTGAATGGGTGACACTTATCAGCCAGTTGTGCGATGAATCTACAGATAGATTGGAGCCGTCCTTGTAGTGTCCTTAGCTGACTGATATTCTTTGGAGGTGGCATGTCCATGATTGCCTTAACCTTTGCCAGATTGACCTCAATGCTTTTGCTTGAGACAATGTATCCTAGAAGTTTCCTAGAGGTTACTCCAAAGACACATTTCTTTGGGTTGAGTCGAACATGGTATTGTTCTAGTTTATCAAAGATTTTATCTAAGATGTGGAGATGCCCTTCTCTAGTGAGTGATTTTTCTAGTAAGTCATCCACATAATCTTCCATCATAGTATGCGTCATGTCATGGAAGATGGTGGTCATTGCTCTTTGATAGGTTGCTCCTGCATTCTTGAGACCGAAAGGCATCACATTCCAGCAATATGTGCCCCATGGACAGGTGAAGGCTGTCTTATGTTGATCTTCTGGTGTGATCTTTATCTGATTGTATCCTGAAAAGCCATCCATAAGTGAAAGCATGGCATGTCCCGCTGTCAGATCCACTATGATGTTGATATTTGGAAGGAGAAAGTCATCCTTAGGACAGGCCTTATTCAGATCTCTGAAGTCAGTACAAATGCGGATGCCCCCTTTTGGTTTGTCGACAGGCACAATATTGGAGATCCATTTTGCATAATCAATTGGCCTAATGAAACCAACATCTAGGAGTTTCTTGAGTTCTGTTTTGACTAGCACTACAATCTGAGGATGCATCTTATGAAGCTTTTGCTTGACAGGTTTGGCTCCTTCTGCTATGGTAAGGTGGTGCATGACTAAATCAAGATCAAGCCCATACATGTCTGCATATGACCATGCAAAGTTGATCTAACGCTTCTGGAAGAACTCTATAAACTTAGGCTGTTCCTCTGGAGTGAGAAGAGATGCCAGATGTATGAGATGAGGATTTTCAGGAGTCTCCACATTGTATTCTTTGGTTTCCTCGATGAGGATCGTTGATCATTCCTGTTGTACATTAGCAGGGAGAATGTCAAACCCTTCATCCTCAGGTGCCTCGGAGAGGTTTTCACCATTGGATACGCTCTTTCTTTTTACTTTTGTCAGATCAAACAGTGCCACAGTGCGGTTTTCACTGGAAGATCCATGTTTTATTGTTATATTTTTGCAGCTGAAAGGTTTGTCATCTGCCCCGAAGTATGCTGCGCTATTAAGTTCTATGGCAAATCTAGCTTTATGATCCCCGCTTGGTAGGTTATCCCTTAATTCCAAAAATTCAATGATAGCCTCATTGTTTTGGAAGAAGTCAAGACATGGGGGATTTGGTGGGTTCCATTCGATGAGTTCAGGATGGATAATGGGCATTATTTCATCGATTAGGTTAAGTGCGTTAGATGTATCAGTGAGGGTTAAGACGTTATGGTGAAGGTCGTTAATGGTACTCTCCCTGTCAGAATCAGGCGTAGGATGAGACGTAAGGTCTGTGGAAGATGTTTCCAGTTTAGGAACCCATGTGGTCTTTATCTATGCTTCTCCATAAACAGGGATGTCTTTGCGTGGCGGAGGTGGTGATGTGTCTTCCTCATCTGAAGTATTAAGCTGTACCGAATCAAATTCCCATTCATGTGAGTTGGTCTTTGAATCACTTTCCAGCATCCGATTACTATACCATACTGGGATGTCTTTTGAGTTAAATATTGCAGGTGTGATTGGTTGATGTACCTTTGTAGTGATTGCTGTTGCAGGAAGATTGATGGGGATTAAAGGATCTGGTATAGGGAGTATTGGTAATATTGACTCAGTTGCTTCTACTAGAACTGTTGGTGCTATAGATGCTGCTGCGGGTTCTGACACAATTGCTGCTGCTAATGGTACTATTGATGGGATTACTGGTTCGATTGGTGGGATGAGCGGTATTGGTGATAGTTGTGTTGGGGTTTTGAGCCTCGATGGGGCAGTTGGGATGGTGCTTGATGGTGAAAGGTGTCCTCTTTGTAGTAGGTGGACAAAATGGTTTGTTGGATTTTCCTTTGAATCTGAGCTTAGGAAAGATCTCTTTTTCAAAGCCTAGGCCTATATTACCTTTGGGCTTTAATTCTGGCAGCAGAGGCTCATGTCATCCTTGTTTGCAATATCCTAAAGCACTTTGACCATCATAGCCCATTCTTTGCATAATGAGGAGGCCTTTGCCATACTGATCCGTAGGAAGTTTAACTTGTGGTGGATCAGTGGTGATGGGATCTTTATAGATCCATTCCGCCAAGTCCTCATCTTGGGTTTCTTCTTCTTGACTCTTTCCAAGGATGAAAGGCGTGAAAGCACATGCAGACGTGATTAGTGGTTGCTGGAGTAACTGCTGTGGTTTACCATGTGTTCGAGGAGAAGTGGGCATTTGTCCCACACAAAAGAGTTGACTCAAGTTGTATTCCCTAGGACCTTCCTCTGCTATCTTCATCTTAAGCTTTTCTTGCTTGGGTATAGTGGTGTTCGAACTGGCAAGAGAGGCAGGACTTATATATGATGTGGAAGAAACGGCTTCTCTATTATTAGGAATGGTAATCTTCGGTTGATGGCTGATATTATGGCAATATGCAAAGGGGTTTGCATCACCCAGGATTGTGATCTCTACATTGTTATGTGGGAACTTGATACATTGATGGTAGGTAGATGGAAGGGCTTGCATGACATGTATCCAAGGTCTTCCTAACAATAGATTATATGGCAGAGGAAGGTCCAGAACCTGACAAATGATGTGCTTTACCACAGGGCCCACGCGGATTGGTAGTACCACAGCTCCTTTGGATGAACGCTCTGCATCGTCATAGGCTTTGATTGTGATCTTCTTGCGGGGATCCACTGATTCTACTGCATATCCCAATGCTATGGCCAACTGTAGTGTACAAATATTCAGGCCTGCTGCATTATCGATCAAGACTCACTTGATCCTATGCTGGTTAATAAATCCTTCGATGTGGAGTGAGGCATTATGAGGTTGCTGGAAGGAAGAGTTGTCACTTTCAGAAAAAGTGAGACAAGGTGATGACTTTAGACTTCCAACCATGGCTTGAAATTGGTCTGTATTCAGATTTGCAGGGACTGACGCCTCTTGGAGTGCTTGATCCAAGATAGTTTTATGAGAGGGCAATAGGCGCAATAGTTCTAAAATGGATATAAGCACAGGTGTTTTGTCTAACTGTTCCACAAGATTGTACTGCTTTGGGATGGAGGTGGTACCTTGTGGAGCTACCTTTATGGTAACTTTGCCATGACGTGTAACAACATTGCAATTTGAGTTGGGATTTTTGAAGGTTATTGTTGCAATTTGTTCACTGGCATCATACAGGTGATTTACAGTGTAATTATACGCAACCTGCGTATAATCTGTGGTATCAGTGCCTCGCCTGGAAGTGGAAGGACCCCTTTGATCTTGTGATGGAAGTGGATTTTTGAACATCAGATCATCATTATTTGTTGTTTTTGGGTCATGTCCTTCAATTTCAATTTCTCCTCGATCAATAAGATCCTGAATGAGATCTTTCAATCGGTGACAATTACTTGTCTTGTGCCCTCTTCCTTGATGGAATTCACAGTGTTCAGTATCTCTCCACCATGCCGGTTTGACCTGAGGCTCATAGTTTGATAGTTTAGGTAGAGTGACCAAATTTTGATAAATGAGTTGTCGCAATACTGTTTCAATGGGTTCCCCTAAGGGAGTGTATGTGTGTTTCTGTTTTTGCTGACGAGGTCTAGGTTCATCGTGAGATGTGATGCGACCTTGATTAGAAGGAACATTTGTGTTGTTTTGAGGTGGAGGATTTTGTCCTGCAAACTAAACCATAGGTTGTGTGTTTTGGATAGTCCGGGCATCCACAACCCCATCGTTGACGATATTCTTGTTTTTATTCCAGAAGTTTGGTTTATCACTATTGAAGCGCGGGCGAGGACCATCTTTTGGTTCATTAAATATTTTGATGAGTCCTATCTTGATGAGTGCCCGTTCACATTTTAAACCCTTGGTGATCATATCATTAAAAGAGTCTGTGTCTTTAACATCCAGGTGAAATTCCATTTCTTCGTTTAAGTTGGAAATGAATATTTCCACTAGTTCTCGTTCAGGTAACTGAAGAGAACGTCTGCTAGACATTTGACGCCATCGTTGCAGGAATACTGAGAATTGTTCACCTGGTTTTTGTTTGGTGTTGCACAGATCAGCCATGGTGATGTCACGTTCCATGTTATGAGAGTAATGAGCTAGGAACTTCTGGATGAGTTCCTCAAATGTTCTAATGCCACCTGGTAGTCAGGAAAACCATGAAGTGGTTGTTCCTCCCAAGCTTTGGGGAAAAAGGCACATTAGGTAGGTGTCTTCATATGCCACTTCAAGACAAGCGGAATGAAATTCTCTGACATGATCACGAGGATCTCCCTTTCCTCTATATTTTTCGAATTTGGGTGTTTCGAATCCTCGTGGAAATGGTGGCATGTAAAGATTCCTATCAAAAGGATAGGGACAGATGTCATTGAGTGAGAATTGGTTAATCTTGACACCACTATGAAGGTGTTGGGTGAGATTCTCGACTTGTTGCCGCAACATCTCCATTTCAGTTGGAG
Organism: Cryptomeria japonica; assembly: GCF_030272615.1. Taxonomy (NCBI): domain Eukaryota; kingdom Viridiplantae; phylum Streptophyta; class Pinopsida; order Cupressales; family Cupressaceae; genus Cryptomeria; species Cryptomeria japonica. The sequence goes on along the minus strand of NC_081409.1, from coordinate 128,219,188 downwards.
GAGGAGGTGGTGGGTTACCTCGAGGAATGTTATATCTGATGGGATCTCTACCTCTTTCCTCTTCATGGCGACTTTGTCTTTCTGAAGCTTGTCTCAATTGGGCAAGATTGAATTCAGAGGGGAGTTTGGCTCCTTCTTGAGCGAGTTTTAAGAAGTGAGCATCCGCATTGCTCCTGAGTATTTCGTCAAACAGTCTGTTAAAGAGAGGGTTATGTTGAGCCCTTTCTATTGTCGCAGGAGTGGGAGTACTTGGGTTTTTGTCATTCGCATTTCCTCCAAGTGCTTCTTGAAATTCATTGAGATTTTACTCTTCTTCTTCTTCTATTTCTATTTCTCATTGCCTTGACTGTGATCGGGTTTGAGCCATTTTGTTTATGAGTCTTTGTTGAAATTGCATGAAAATGATGATGAGTTTTTGATGAAATGAGAGATTGATGGTTGGTGAATTGTGTTGCACATGGATCTCTAGCACCTTTAAGGTGGATGTAACCGAAATTCCTTCTTTGAATTGCTTGTTTGTTTGATAAGTTTTGATGTGATAAGGTGTAGTGAAATCTGAGATGTGTTACAGATTTAACTACCTAGTAATGAGAGGATTCACTCATGAACTAGTTTTAACCTGCGTAGATGTGTCTCTTAGGATGAGCTTATCCTAGTTGTAGAAACAATCTAAAAAAAAGTGATGTGATGTGTTTGATTTCAAGAAATATCTAAAAGAGAACTTGGGACAAGAACCTCTTAATGTTTTGAGAGTTGGGATGGATTGATGATGAAGTGATGATGTATGAGTGAGATGATGGATGAAAATGTTTTCAACTTCAATAAAAACTTTGTGTTACAAATGGGGAAAACTCTATCTCTTCCCTTTCGGGTGTTGGTGGTATTTCTCGAGCTGTGTTGTATGTGATATAGACATTTGGGAAGAAGTTGGGATTAATCTTTCCTCCTTGATTTTTGTGATAACTCAGAGCTCTATATTGCATAAAAGCTCTGTGGTTCAATGATTCGAAATCAAATTCGTCTATTTTTCCTTGAAGGTAGAGACGCATACGATGTAGAAAGACTCTATGTGAGACAAAGATTTGTCTATTAATATAGAAGAATTTCCTCCTTTTGATCAAAGCCTTTGAGCTCAATGGTCTTCTTTTCAAGTTGATATTCTGATGACGCTTCTTCTTTCGCAAGATGTGAAGAATGGTCATAAAGGTTTGATTTTTTGTTGTTTACACTTTGTTTTTGATGTGTTTGTTTGGATGAATACTTTGTTTTTGAAAGTGATTTTCTGATTTGATGTTTCTTTGACAAGAAAACAAAGCAAGCACACAAACACAAGAATGTTGCCTAAAAGGCACAAATGAGTATGGGTCTAGATTAACCCAATCCTTGGACTTGTATATGACCCTTCCTTTAGATGTATTTTAAGGTGTATTTCCAAAGCCTGAAGCCGGCTCAATTTGCACTTGGTCTTTAAAATGAACACACTTCAAACACTTTTTATCCCTAAGGTCAAATGGCTAGTTGTGATAAATTTAGCCCACATCTTGATATTTCTTCGACTTTGGTACTACATACCTTATGAATCCCGCCGTGGTAGGTAAGGATGTGATATACTAAGTCTTGCACGAGTATAACAAATAGATGATCCCTATGATGGGGGAGTCACCACCTTTATCAAGCCACAAGTGACTTTTCAAAAAGCTATGTTTCTACTCAAGGAAATATGTATGGTGAGTATCTTGGGAGCAAAACCATCTATGCTCTTGCACTAAATTATATCTCAAATATCCTCAATCAATAGAACAGGTGGGATACTACTTAAAGGTGTTTAGTTATGTTCGATGTTTTTGGACATAAGTTCATTCTGCAGTGACTCACTTAAGAGCCTTGTAACTGGTGGTGGGGCCATTTGTCCTTTCGACTAGTTACACTGTAGGAACAGCTATACCCAAGGCTACAGCTTTCGCTCTCACTTGATTTCTATAGCAGCTCGAAGGATTTACCGCTCGAGGTTGTTCCCAAGAGTATCGATCCCTTGGCAGGCCTCTCTTAAAAAGATAAAAATTTTGAGTGTTACTAACACTTTTCTCTTGCACCTAGGACCACGAAAGCCAAAGGAGAGGATAGTGTGTGTTAGAGGTAGGACCACTCGACTGATTTTTGCACAAGTGTGCCAAGTACGAAAGACACTTGTTCTTTTTAATCCACCATTTCAAATGTGATCTAACTATTTGGAGATGTTGCTCCAACAGCCATGGTGTTCTTTTTAACTTCAAAGGCAATGTGTTTTGTAATCTAGAATTTGGAAATCCTGGTCAACTTAATGAAAAACACGTTTGCTTAAAGTAAAATTTGTTTTTGCAAAAAAAAATCAAAACAAGTGGATTGTTCTTTTTATTTGCCCAAAAATTGAAGTGTGGCTTGTGATTTTTAAGTTTGATGCAAGGAAAACAACTTTGTTTGTTGATTTTAAGCACCAAAATGAAGATGAATCCTAACTTGCAATGAAAGCAAAATTTTGAAGTTTGTTGTTCTTTTTACTTTGCAATAAAGAAAGATGAATTTTCTTTTTAAGCACCAAAAACAAGTTTAAGGTTTATTTTATGCACTCTAAAATAAAATGTGAGGTTCATTTTAACTTGTGCAAGAAGGAAAAAAAGGATTCTTTTTAACCAACTTTTGAAAGAAAGTAAAAAAAGAAACTTTTAAAAGCGTTTAAACTAACTCCTTCCCCTGCACAAAAAGATTAGAACCTGCATGAAAGACAATATGTTTGAAAAATCTTCATGTTTTGGTGGGCTTCTACAAGCCTAATATTTTTGGTTTCTGGTTACAAAGAATTTTCGTACAACTCTCTGTTACAATAGCGCTAGTCTGTGTTTGAACAGAGGCGCTATTTAACACAAAAGCGCTGAAAGAACAGGAATGATAGAGAGCCAAAAGCGCTAAAAGTTTATCGATAGTGCCAGAATAACGACAAAAGTGATAAAACCACTTCAAAAGCGCTGAAACTTGGACAATAGCGCTATTGTAAGAACAATAACGCTAAAAGAGAAAGTGTCGGTAGCGCTAAAACGTGTTCAATAGCGCTAAAGCGCAACCTGTGTGACAATTTCAACAATTAGACATGTTAGTTTACAAAAAAAATGGTATGTTTTTGGTGCTTGGATTCACGTCGGGTTCACCAAATGATGCCTTGCAAAAAGGGAAGATTAGTCTAAGAGAAACAACACAAAACACACAAGAAACCATTAGTGTTATTCAATCAAAAACTAATCTAAACAGACATATCAAGAGAGACACTAAAATCATGCTAATATATCTAACTAATGAAATAAAGATAATGAGGCATCTCCAAATGCCTCTTAGCATGTTCTTAGCTCCTTCTCCCTTGTTCCTCTCCTCTCTAAGTTCCAAAATAGTGTAGCTCTCAGCAGCTTTTTGCACTATGGATGCTTATGGAGGATTGAGATTGTAGTATTGCTCTAAATCTGAAATGAAAAGCTAATACTATACTATTGATGCTAAAATGATTAATTTTATCCAAAATGACAAGATATTGGTTAATTATGCTAAAATGCTCTCTTAAAATGCCTATAGCTTAAATGCATACAAGTTTTCAAGATTTGGATTATGACGAAATGGGCTCTATTTATAGGAAAAATGGAGCAATGGATGGTTGAGATTGAGTAATCTCAACAAGGGTCAGGATTGAATGATTTCAAATCCATGTGAGGGCTTTCAACCCAATCCCAGGATGACAAGTGTCAATGTGAGATAGGTTGAGAGGAGAGGGAATAAGCATTAAATGCTTGATATGACTGTGGGAGTTAGAGTCAAGGTTAGTTGAGTGAATAAAATCTTTATTCAAAGAATAAAGCTTTTATCCAATGGATAAACTCTTGTGCAAATGTGAAATGGAGGAATATGGTCAAAACAATAAATGTTTGGGGAGACAAGTTTGAAATAACCATAAATAGTTATGTAAGAGCCATAAATGGTCATGTAAGAGCCATTAGTGGTCTTGGAAGACTTTGGGGGTTAATTTGTTGAACACACAAAGCATTAAATGCTTTTCAAAGACTTTGGAGTCTTTGAGAAGTGACTCCATTTTGCTTAGGAATGTGACAATAATTAGGAGATGGATTAGGCTAATTAGGAAGGGGTTAGAAGAATCTAGAAGGGGATTAGATTTTGCAAGTGGATTTGGTGGGTGAGGGAAAATAGGATTTTATTAAAATAAAAATTTATTTATTTCAATAAATGTGTGCAAGTTGCATTTGTAGGAAAATGCAAGTGAGGGGGGGATAATGATTTAAATAAATGTTTTTGTTTAATTTATTTAAAAGAGGAATAGGGGGATTTAATTAAATAAATAGATTTTATTTATTTAATTGATTTGTATTTGGTTTAATGAATTAATTAAAATAAATTGAATAATTTATTTAATTAATAGAAGAATGTTTGGAGATGAATTAATTAAATATTTATTTAATTAACTGATGGCTAGTGGATTTTTAATCAAATAAATAGCAAATATTTATTTAATTAAGCTTGACAGATTTGTGTGACTACAAGTATGAATATATTTATGAATGCACATATGCATAAAGCATTAAGTTTTCCTAAGGCATGAGATATACACATAAACATGTAGCGCATGCATGAAGAATGGACTTATTTAAGTTGGGTTACATACATGTGAATACACGTAGTGTAGGGAACATTCGCTTAAGTCATGAAGTATATGTGTGAATATATGATATATCTGTAGATATGAGAGATGCGAGACACCAAGCATTCAAATGAACACACTTGGAGCATGTAACATACAATGAATACACTTGAAGCATGAAGCATATAATGAATACTTAAAGCGTGAAGCATACAATGAATACTTAAAGCATGAAGTAGACACTAAAGGTAATAAGTATACATGTAAAACATAAAGTATACACATAGGGCATAGAGAATACACATGAATATACTTAAGGAAAGAAGCATTCACATGAAAACACGTGAAGTATAAATTATACATGTAAGGCATATAAATATGAGCAAGGCATTAAGCATATACATAAGCATTCATATATACATTTGAAGCATATACATTGCAAGGAAATATACATGTGGCCTAAGTCATACACATGAAAACACTTACGACATAACCATACATGTGAATCGCATAGGGCATGAAACATCCATATGAATACACATAAGGCATAAGGTACACACATGAATACACATAGGACATGAAGTGTACATGTACAAATATATTTAAAGCATATGAAGTGAATGCTCATTAAATAGTTGCAAGGCGTGAATCATAAATGCACATAAGGCATGAAATACACATGTTAGGCATACGATAATGAATACATATCAGACACGTAAAGCATGAAGTAGTACACTCTAATACACACTAGCATGCATAAGAATACATGAGGAATGTCTTAATGGAGTATACATGTGTGAGGCAAACCAAGTACACATAAGAGTTTGTATAAAATACACTAAGAGTAATCATGTGGTTTAAAGCACATTGGATTGACCAACGTTTGTCAATAAATTCATATCTTTGAATTCACTCTAGTCATTCTCTTATTCTAGATCAACCCAAAGTAGAACCACACATGAAGCATACACATATATATGAGGACATGAAACATACACGAGGTATACCCATAAGCATTGGTAGATTCATTCTTATTGACTAGAAGGTTTTTTGGTTTCATCTTTTACACTGTAGGACAGCATGATCAAATCTCTGATACCATTTGTAATGTCCTCTATTTATACATTGTCAATTACCAAGAGAAATATCTATGTTAATACCTTCTATTGCTATTAATTAAGTATAACCAACTAATTCTTTGTATTTATAACTTATTAAAATCATACCTAAACACAAACCGATTTGACCCTATTCCCAGAAGAGGGCTTGGCTACCTAAGACGCTTGACACCACCTTCTCATTGTAACCCAGATTACCGAGACTAAGTCCATTCAACCTTGGGGCTTACAGCCCAGATTTCAGGAGGAGTCCTTTCACCATTGGGGCTTCCTATTGAAGTAGTTTTATTCTGCCCTTCCTAGCAGCACCCATCTCCCTTGGGGAATAGGAAATACAAAACTGATTATGCTTTTAGGATAGTTTAAGGCATTCTGTTTATCAATTATTTATTTATAATCTTGTTGTCCTTGTATTTGTGAACCTCTGATTTGTATAATTAATTAACTCTTATTTGATGTATTAAATTAATTGGTAGTTATGTTCTTGATGACTTTATTTATTTATTTTTGATGTATTTGTATCACTGCAAATATGATTAAGCATTCACTACCTTTAATCTTTAGAATGGATTCCTATTTATTCTCTTGTGTATATATTCATATAATTGTTCTCTCTCTCTCTCTCTCTCTCTCTCTCTCTCTCTCTCTCTCTCTCTCTCTCTCTCTCTCTCTCTCTCTCTCTCTCTCTCTCTCTCTCTCTCTCTCTCTCTCTCTCTCTTTATATATATATATATGTAAATTAATTAATTAAAATTATATTATCAATTATAAATGTATTTACTAATTACCTGTTGTATAAATAATAAATACCATTGCCGACTTATAATATTAGTTATTAATATATTTGTGACTGCAAAGGTTGATCGATCTGACATGCGTCAGATCTAGTTTGCCATTATATATAAAATTAAACATGACCCATATGTATTGTATTCTATATTAATATTGCTATTAAATTCTATATACAGACATCATCAGGCTTCATATATTAGGCATACATATTAAGTACATCCCCTATGCACACTATCAAGAACAAGGATGTCACTTCCTATAACTCAATAATAGTTATGATCTGATTTGAATGATCAGTCTTAATCCTTTTCCATTCGATATATCCCCCCATGTGTAGTATCGGCCTTTACTTATAGTGGTTTGATGTCTCTTTGGGGAGAGACATGTCTTAATAAAGGTCACGTCTCTTTCTAATAGTTACTTGCCTTAAAATGCCTGATACTCCTAGTTAGCTTTCATTATTATTATTGGTTGCTTTGTTAATATTTCTTTGTTAATTAACATAGGAAATATTTACTTATAATTATATAAGTCTTTCCTTAATTGGTACTCTTGAATTTGCATATGTGATCTTAATTAGTTATTATTGGATATATGTGTACAGTGTGTTGTATACATAACTTATTATATTCATTGTTTAATTATTGTCTAGTTGTGTGAATAATAATAATATATAAGGGCATATTAATAATATGTTTATTATTTTATGAGTTTGATTGCTTAATACTAAAGAAGTTATATCTTTTTTTTTGCTCTGTAATAGTTGATTTTATTAAGAAATCAAGCTTTGACCTGGCCTAAACTAGGTGGGGCTACAACCAGCGAGCCACCTCCCCACAGAAACAAATAGACCCATTAACAGTTCAATGTGAACACAAATGATTAGCCTCCTCCACATCCCGAGATTGAAGGATCAGCCTAATACTGTCATCCTTAGCTCTCTTATCCTGCCTCCTTTTAACCTCAATCCAACCTTCATCTCTAGCACTTTCCAAAAACTTCAAACTGGATGCCCTCAATACCTCTTTCCTCCCTTCCTCTGAGCTATGTGAACCGATGTGGTTCACACTAGAAACACCCATGAACCCCATATTTGATCAAGATTTATCCATCAGGTCTTGCCTTTGTTCACTGCCTACTTGATCCCCACAATTGACTGTATTAACACTAATATTACCCATCACCCGAAACTCATGTTTTTCCTTGCATTGATTTGCTAGCATTACCATTGGCCTTTGGCATCTTACCCTTGCTACCCAAATTCTCACCACTCAAGACTTGAGGATCCTGGGATGGAATCTGGTTCTCCCCCACCTTATCCAACATGTAAAAATTGAGGGTAACCTCTTTCCACCATGAGGTTAGTCTCTTCACCCTACGCCTATCACATGAATCAACATTATGACCAATATTATAACATATTCTACACCTAAAAGGAATACCTTCGTATTCCATAGGTTGCAACCAACTACCCTTCAAATTCAAGATAGAAATCTCTGAAGGGAGATCCTTGGAAGAGTTCATTTCAACCAATAAATGAGCAAAGGTTGTATGCATCAGATTAAGAGAGCCTTCATCAGTCAATAAAAACTTAACTAAGGAATTCCCAATTGCTTCAAAAAAGGAGTCAAACTAGATCTACATTGGAAGATTGGGAACCCTGATCCAAAGAGGAGTGCAATCAAAAGTGTCCAAATCAGGATTGAAAGTTGGGTGCCAAGGTTTCAGCATCAGTGGATACTTGTCCTCCCAACACCACTGGCAACATCTCAAAACTTTGTTTCTATCTGTCTCATTCTAGAAAACAACAACAAAGAACCCATGAGCATGGGGATAAATCTGAACACAATCTTCCACAATGGGTTCCCAGTGTTTTGAAATCCATTTATGGAGATCCCCAAGACTTGGTCAGAGACCTCTAAACCGACCAATAAGCCCTAAATGGGAAAAAACCCTTTTGTTATGTTCATTCTCCTCCTCAATTTCCCCTGTCAATGAGACCGTAACCGTCTTCCGCTGCCACCAAAGCTGACGCAAAGGGTTTCAAAGAATCTATACCAAGTGGCAATGAATCAAAACACTCCACTCTCTGGTCCACGAAATCCCCAAACCTCGCTCCCATTGACCATTTTCTCTCTGCAAGGGGCTGAGAGTAAGTCTGGTCCCCCATTCCATCCTAGACTGCACCCTCGGCAATGGCTTCAATGCCTTTCCCCATTCGAATAGCTCCGAATCCATTTTTCTGAGGATGATTCTGCTCGACACCACATCTAAAAACTCCTCCACCCTCCTTTACCACATAAGCCCAATTTTGTAACCTACAACTAGGAGGAAAACTGGTAAAACAATGCCCTCCTATAGAAACCCTAGCATGCAAAGGTAACGCGGCAGCATCGCGGCTTCTCTCACCTTATCCGCCATAATTTTTTATAGCTAAAGAAGTTATATCTTTAATTGAATGAACAATTATATATATATATATATAGTTTGGATTTCACTACTGATCGGTATAGGATGGAGATATGACATCATCATGGCACATCTAATGAAGACTGTAAAATGTTTGGTAAAAGTGGAACCATGGACAAAGTATGTAAACAGTTTGTTAGAGTACCTCAAAGAGGCATCATCTTAAGCAATGAAATACCATGACTATAGGATATGCATAAAGTGTATGTGTTGAAGGATCTACAAAAACTTTCGAATAAATTCTAATGGCTAATGTACACATATGTAAATTCTGAATTTAACATAGGCAAGGAACATGAGCTGTTTGGAAAAAATTCTTCAAACAAATGTGATCTCATGTATACTAGGATTGCAACATACATGCTGGACATAGACAAGGCGCATAAATTGCTTGACATAATTCTTGTAACAAATTGATGCGGAACATCATGAAAACATCAACCAAATAGCCATTATCAAATCTTCTCCATATATCATTAAACTTGAATGATTTAAACCCTTCATCTATTCATTTCTTGCAAATGAAAACCAAGAATTTGTCCAAACTGTGAAATTTACTCTATTCTGGTCATGAAATTACAGTCATGAACAGTCATTAATAACTCTTAAAATATAAATCACCCAAACAATCTCTCCGGTCAGATTCTATAAATGGTAGTTATAAAACTTTTCTCTAAATTATAGAAAGATCCAACGGTTAAATCAAAAGTTATGATGATTGTTCCAAAACTGGTCACCGTGAATCAGGGTTTTGGGTAGTTCCAAACGGTTTTCACCAAAACATTCATAACTTTCTCAAAACTGAATGAAATAAACTCAAACCAAAAGAAATGGAAACATTATTCAATATACTACACTATCATTATATAAATACACTTTTTTCCAGGCTGTACATGGCCGTACCAGGCCTGGAAACAAGAGAAAAACTTCCAAGATCACAAAACAAGAGATTGAAAACAATGAAAATATGATACCAAAATGTTTCCAATGCTTTCCAATTCCTTCTCCAACTTTTACATCCACTTATGAACGACCATTATAGAGGTTTCATAGCCTTTTAATCTTCACATGGAAGTTACAACTACCCAACTTTCTCTTATGGCCATACAACTTCCTATTTTGATCTTTTTACAACTTTTGAAAAGTTGCATTTTACAACTTTTACAACTTTTGACTCAAATGACTTTAAACCTTCAAAATAACCTTCAAAACATATTAGGATGGAATAATAATGTATTTTTGTCACCATTTTATCCCTCCAAGGATATTTTATACAAATTTTACCAAATGACTAATTCAAGACCTTATTAGGACAACTTGGACAACTCATTACAATGGGGTCTTTTAGCCTTACATATTGATTCATATTGACTCAAAATGACATTACAAATGAAAATGTAATTGAATACTTATGAATTGATTTTTATCCTCTTATAGACTCTTTTTATGCCTTTGTGTTAGGTGCTCCTGCACCATACTCCCAAATTTGAAAAGTTTCCAAGTCCCTTGGAAACATGGATGAAAATAACTTGCAAGAAAATTTTGAGTGAGATCTTCACCTTTGTCATCATTAATCTTTGCCTCTTTGGATTCTCTTGATGCCTTTGCTGCATTTTTGTTTTGTTTTGTTTTCTACTTCAATCAAAACTCCCATCAATGGAGTTCATACTGGCTGCTCCTCAAGATGCTGCTCCAAACATAAGTCCACCCTCAATGCTGCACCAAACTCACCAACTACTTTGCCTCACCCAGGAGTCCTTTCCTTGCCTCTCTCCCCAGGTCTTTTGGCAACCCACTAGACCTCCTTCTCAGGCCCCTTGGACCATCTCCTATGGCCCCTTGGACCATCTCCTATGGCCCCATGACAGACCTTCATGTCTGCCTACTTGTAGCTAGTGGATATACATCTGCAACCACAACCATTAGCAAACCAAAATACCAATCACTTGCTCAGCCCAGACCTTTTGCTGAGCTCTGATACCAATTTGATGCGGAGCATCATGAAAACATCAACCAAATAGCCATTATCAAATCTTCTCCATATATCATGCATTAAACTTGAATGATTTAAACCCTTCATCTATTCATTTCTTGCAAATGAAAACCAAGAATTTGTCCAAACTGTGAAATTTACTCTATTCTGGTCATGAAATTACAGTCATGAACAGTCATTAATAACTCTTAAAATATAAATCACCCAAACAATCTCTCCAGTCAGATTCTAGAAATGGTAGTTATAAAACTTTTCTCCAAATTATAGAAAGATCCAACGGTTAAATCGAAAGTTATGATGATTGTTCCAAAACTGGTCACTGTGAATCAGGGTTTTGGGTAGTTCCAAACGGTTTTCACCAAAACATTCATAACTTTCTCAAAACTGAATGAAATAAACTCAAACCAAAAGCAATGGAAACATTATTCAATATACTACACTATCATTATATAAATACACTTGTTTCCAGGCTGTACATGGCTGTACCAGGCCTGGAAACAAGAGAAAAACTTCCAAGATCACAAAACAAGAGATTGAAAACAATGAAAATATGATACCAAAATGTTTCCAATGCTTTCCAATTCCTTCTCCAACTTTTACATCCACTTATGAACGACCATTATAGAGGTTTCATATCCTTTTAATCTTCACATGGAAGTTACAACTACCCAACTTCCTCTTATGGCCATACAACTTCCTATTTTGATCTTTTTACAACTTTTGAAAAGTTGCATTTTACAACTTTTACAACTTTTGACTCAAATGACTTTAAACCTTCAAAATAACCTTCAAAACATATTAGGATGGAATAATAATGTATTTTTGTCACCATTTTATCCCTCCAAGGATATTTTATACAAATTTTACCAAATGACTAATTCAAGACCTTATTAGGACAACTTGGACAACTCATTACAATGGGGTCTTTTAGCCTTACATATTGATTCATATTGACTCAAAATGACATTACAAATGAAAATGTAATTGAATACTTATGAATTTATTTTTATCCTCTTATAGACTCTTTTTATGCCTTTGTGTTAGGTGCTCCTGCACCATACTCCCAAATTTGAAAAGTTTCCAAGTCCCTTGGAAACATGGATGAAAATAACTTGCAAGAAAATTTTGAGTGAGATCTTCACCTTTGTCTTCATTAATCTTTGCCTCTTTGGATTCTCTTGATGCCTTTGCTGCATTTTTGTTTTGTTTTGTTTTCTACTTCAATCAAAACTCCCATCAATGGAGTTCATACTGGCTGCTCCTCAAGATGCTGCTCCAAACATAAGTCCACCCTCAATGCTGCACCAAACTCACCAACTACTTTGCCTCACCCAGGAGTCCTTTCCTTGCCTCTCTCCCCAGGTCTTTTGGCAACCCACTGGACCTCCTTCTCAGGCCCCTTGGACCATCTCCTATGGCCCCATGACAGACCTTCATGTCTGCCTACTTGTAGCTAGTGGATATACATCTGCAACCACAACCATTAGCAAACCAAAATACCAATCACTTGCTCAGCCCAGACCTTTTGCTGAGCTCTGATACCAATTTGATGCGGAGCATCATGAAAACATCAACCAAATAGCCATTATCAAATATTCTCCATATATCATGCATTAAACTTGAATGATTTAAACCCTTCATCTATTCATTTCTTGCAAATGAAAACCAAGAATTTGTCCAAACTGTGAAATTTACTCTATTCTGGTCATGAAATTACAGTCATGAACAGTCATTAATAACTCTTAAAATATAAATCACCCAAACAATCTCTCCAGTCAGATTCTAGAAATGGTAGTTATAAAACTTTTCTCCAAATTATAGAAAGATCCAACAGTTAAATCGAAAGTTATGATGATTGTTCCAAAACTGGTCACCGTGAATCAGGGTTTTGGGTAGTTCCAAACGGTTTTCACCAAAACATTCATAACTTTCTCAAAACTGAATGAAATAAACTCAAACCAAAAGCAATGGAAACATTATTCAATATACTACACTATCATTATATAAATACACTTGTTTCCAGGCTTTACATGGCCGTACCAGGCCTGGAAACAAGAGAAAAACTTCCAAGATCACAAAACAAGAGATTGAAAACAATGAAAATATGATACCAAAATGTTTCCAATGCTTTCCAATTCCTTCTCCAACTTTTACATCCACTTATGAACGACCATTATAGAGGTTTCATATCCTTTTAATCTTCACATGGAAGTTACAACTACCCAACTTCCTCTTATGGCCATACAACTTCCTATTTTGATCTTTTTACAACTTTTGAAAAGTTGCATTTTACAACTTTTACAACTTTTGACTCAAATGACTTTAAACCTTCAAAATAACCTTCAAAACATATTAGGATGGAATAATAATGTATTTTTGTCACCATTTTATCCCTCCAAGGATATTTTATACAAATTTTACCAAATGACTAATTCAAGACCTTATTAGGACAACTTGGACAACTCATTACAATGGGGTCTTTTAGCCTTACATATTGATTCATATTGACTCAAAATGACATTACAAATGAAAATGTAATTGAATACTTATGAATTGATTTTTATCCTCTTATAGACTCTTTTTATGCCTTTGTGTTAGGTGCTCCTGCACCACAAATGTTGTCTCCTCATATATGCAACAAAATGAGAGCATTTAATATATGTCAAAATTCTTCATAGAGACATGATTTAAAAGAATAAAACAAAATAGTGTAGAATGTGTACAAATGGACTGTCCAAGGAAGCTCTCAAAATATTTGATTTAATGAAGCACTTTGCACACTCTTCTTGTAACCTCAATGAGAGGTATTCAAGTTCATGCATATCAACCTTCACTTGTCAGTTTTTTTTTACTTCAAGATGGAATATTTATGGTTACAATTTTGCTCACCCCGAGTAAGACTGAAGTTACAATCACTCATACTACCACAATACTTCCAAGATTTATGGCCACAATGAATGAAGGGGAAGAGGGAAAGATTTGACTTGAAGATCCCTAGGCTTGAACACAAAGGGATGCCCTCGTGGTGGGATAAGATTGAAAAACACTTAAAAAATAGTAGTGTAATGGATGTGCCAAACCCTACTAAAGCAAAAATAAAATAAAATGAAATGAACCAACTAAAAAACACAAAAAGGGTAAGCTGCATGTACAGAAGATGTGGAAGAAAATCCAAAACCCAAGGGTAGAGAATACATACCTTCACTTTGACCAATTTAAAAAGTCATAACTAAGGGCAGAGGAAAGAATACATACTAGCATGCCCTATAGCAGCCAGAGACAAGGGTAGACATGGGTGACCGAGCTAGGAGATAATAGCAGATGTTCTCCCTTCCCTTTGAATAAGATGTTGCCTGGATCATGGAGATGCTACTTCCAAAATGATTGATTATGGAAGTAATGTTTTCTAGTAGACAGAGTCCTACAAAATAATTAGCTGACAAAATATTAACTTCCCACCATTCGTTTGCCCTTGCCACCTAATATTGAAAAATGCATATTCTTTTGACTTCATTTTTAATTTAACACGATTAAAATAATTTTAATATTTAATCTAAGATAATTAAAATGATAATTTAAATTTTTAAGACAAAATACTAATTTTATCTTTAAAAAACGTCTTAAACGAGCTTCTTATGTAGTAGTGATTAATTCCAAATTCAAGCAATGAACATAATAATATAATTGTTTTTTCTTCATATTCGATTTTAAAATCCATACTAGCTAATCGGTAGAAAAGAGTACTCTTGAAAATATTCAAATAATTAACATTTTTTCTACCTATCTTCATTCAAAAACTATACAATTTCATCTTCAAGTATATTTAGTTTGTTAGAGATTATGTTATGCAAAGACTTTCCATTATGCTCTATTATCTTATTTTTTTCCTTTCCAAATAGAAGTAGATTGTGCTAAAGCTCTTGTATCCAGATCCTGCTAATCCTCAATAGTAATTTGCAATTTTCTTTGATTTTCATACCAACACCTTGTGTGATCCTTGTTCCACTACCACATCATGCATCTTGAACTTTCACATGTTAGTTTCTTCCCATTGATTTTATCCACCTTGAACCTTATATTTGAAACTTTTGATGTGTGGTCCTACAAAATAAACACCAAATCCTAACACAATTTGGTGCAAAAATGGGTGTTAATCGGTAATAAAGGAATATTTTTGGAGCATTATGTCAAATTTTCACCAAACCGCTAGGAAAGGAAAGCTTTGTCCATCACAGGAACAACTTGATTATCACATATGACAACAATTGTGATTGGGTATCATATATGATATTAATTGTGATTAAGAAGAGTGTTGGGAATTAATCGCAACAACCATATTTACTCAACCCATCAACATATTTTGTCAATCCTTACATTATGTGAGTTTTCAGCTTCTCAAGCTCTTTCCATTCTAAATTTTGCCTCCGTTTAATGCACACAAGACAAAATCTTAAATGTATATTTAGTTGTAATAAACAGGGAACTTGGGAGCAGTCTGTTGTGTATTAGTACATGAAAAAAAATAGAGACTGAGTTTTTGCAGTGCTTTGGAAACAATAGGTTTGATGGGAAGAGGTTGAGGGTTGAAACACATACTACAGACAAATATGAACAAGCAATGACAAAAATAAAAGCAAACAAGAGCAGAAAATAATATTTATATTTATATCCCAGAATCATTCAAAACAGACTTATGACATAGAGATGCAATTCATTGTATGCTAAAAAACATTTCTAAAACTAGAGTCCCCTACTCAAGCCGCAACATTACATCAATTTTGTCTTTTTTGTCCACCCTCTATTCTCTTTTTTTTTAACACTTACATAAAAACTGCCCCTAGCTTTTCTATATTTTTCTTTGACATAAATACCTTTTAAAAATTATCTTTCACTATATTTGAATGCTCAAGGACAACAACAAAATCAAAAATATTAAATATAATATCTACAATGCAGATTTGAAAGGAAGTTTGAATTTCAAAACTGTCCTGTAGAGTGAATGAGAAGGCATAGACACAACATGGTTGAGTAGATAGAAGGAACAATCAGACTATAGAGAGGTAGGTGGGTAGTTGGGAGTTAATTTTAACACTCCCCCTTAATCACAACTAACATCTACAATACCAAAGTTATTTCTTTGATGAATAAAGCTTTCTTTTCCCAATGTTTTGGTGAAGATGTTTGTAAATTGATCCTTTGGCCTATAATGTTCCAAAGCAATTTCTCTATTGTTGACCAACTCCCTGATGAAGTGATACCTTGTGTCTATATGCTTGCTCCTTTTGTGAAATAGAATTTTTTTTGATAATTCTATGGCCGACTTGTTGTCACAATATATCTTTGTTGCCTATTCTTGTTCATTCTTCAAATCTTTCAATATTCTTCTCATCCAAACTTCTTGACATGTTGCCCTTGTAGTTGCTACATACTCTACTTTAGCTAATGAAAGAGTAACAATTGGTTGTTTCTTTGAAGCCCAAGACACTATGCCTCATCCAAATCAAAATCATAGCCTGAAGTGCTCTTCCTATCATCTATGCTACCAACACAATCAATATGTGTGTATCCTATCAGCTAGAAATCATTTGACCTTGAGTAAAATATTTCATAATTCTTTGTTCCACTAACATATTTCAAAATTCTTTTACCAACATTCCAACGTGTAAATTTTGGAGACACCATAAACCTTGAAATGAGGCTAACTACAAACATTATATCTGGCCTTGTGGTTGTTAAATACATAAGACTACCAACAAGTTTTTTGTACAAAGTTGAATCAAGTTTAGACCCTTTATCATCCTTAGTCAATTTCAAACCTGTGACAATTGGTGTTGGGGTTGATTTCCAATTTATCATACTGAACCTCTTTAAAATATCATTTGTATACTGAGATTGTGAAATTAAAATACCTTTATCATTTTGATGTATTTGTATCACTATAATTTTTTTTAAGTATTGCCTACCTTTAATCTTCACAATAGATTACTAATTTATTCTCTTGTGTATATATTCATATAATTGCTCTCTCTCTCTCTCTCTATATATATATATAGATATAGATATAGATATAGATATGTGTGTGTGTGTCTATATATATAGACACATATACATATACATACATACATACACACACACACACATATATATATGTATGTATATATGTATGTGCATATATACATCTATATATATATATATGTATGTACATATATACATACATACATACATGTATATATGTATACATGTATGTATGTATATATATATATATACATACATATATGTACACACACACACACACACATATATATATCTATGTATGTATATGTATGTATGTATGTATGTATGTATTTATTTATTGTAGGTCCCCCGTATCGATCTAGGTGAACCCATAGAACCGAGGAGGCGGCCATAGCCCTAATATTCTCAAGGGTAGGGAGACAACCCATAGAATTTTAGGGGAGATCGATATACATACATACATATATATACATACATACACATATATACATACATACATACATATACATACATACATATATATATATATATATATATATGTATGTATATGTATGTATGTATATGTATATATACATACATATATATGCATATATATGTATGCATATATATATGTATATATATGTGTGTATGTATATATATATGTCTTTATGTATGTATATATGTATATACATATATACATACATATACATACATACATACATACATACATACATATATATGTGTGTGTGTGTGTATGTGTGTGTGTGTGTGTGTGTGTAAACATGAAATATATTTAGATAGGGAATGAATATCATTACATTTTATTAGATTAATTATAGTTTGAATTGCACTAGTGATCGGTATGTTAGTGTAGGTTTTTATTTTCCTAGTTGGGTTTATTATTTTATTTTTTCCTAGGTTTTTCATACACTTTAATTAAGCTTGCTTAGGTTAATAAAACATGTTTAATTAAGACAGGTGGGTATTGAGGTGTCGGCATGCTATGAGAAGGTGGGTGCATTCACAATAATGGTTCCAACTTTCACCCACGAAGGAAAAACATGATGGTAGGAAAAAAAATTCGAAGAGGGTTTGAGTGAAGTGGGGGTGTTCGAACGAACTACCCTTTGGGGTTCTCTCAAACCCCCCACTTAACTTGAACCCCCAACCCCCTACTTCGCTCGAACCCCCTCTTTCAAGTGAATTGCCTTTAACACTTGTTTATGTCAAATTTTAATTATTTTGGGGGTGGGGGGGGGTTTGCTCGAACCCCTTTTTTTACACTTCTCTGAGACTTTCTACAAAATTTTGCAAATTTTTGGCCTTCAAACCTTTTGTTGAAGACTCAAATGGAATGATATTGACCACCCAAAATATACTATGGTATTCCTCGAAGCAAGCTTTCCAATGACTATAATTTTATTACATATTGAGTTTATTATGAACCTATTTTTTTAATTTTACCAAACATAGGTTTTTCACCGAACATGAATTTCTTTTTTCAACGCAATGAGAAAAATAGTAAACTAATGAAATTTTTTTTTGAAAAATATCTATGCCCTAGGTATTGATGTCTTTTTGGGAGGCACATCACTCTTAAAAAATCTAGTTTGCTATAAAGAACTACTTTTCAAGGGAGATGGAAAAATTTGGAAAAAAAAAATATAGAATCTACAGACAAAATGCTAAAAATCACTAATTGATAGCATCTTCAAATTATTAATAGTTTAAAATTTATAGTTGTTGGAAGTTGAAGATTATTTTAAAAATGTTCATCTCAGTGTCAAAAGTGGCAAAAAATTGGGAATCCTTATTGTGAGTTCACCCAGGTGCATTTACTATGTTTAGACCATCATGGTGGTCTCTCCTCATTGGCCAGTATTGCCACCTCCACCCCTCACTTGAGTCTATATAAACATGGTACCTTGCTTGTATTTTCATATTGGATATTGGGAGATTTCTCTTGATGCTATCTCGTCATTGAGAATTCACATCAACTTTCTCTAGAATTGTTATTTTGTCCACTTTATTTCCAATATTTTGTTATAACTCTTTCAATTTGATTATGGTTTAAATCTGTTTTCTCATATTTTAACATGGTATCAAAGTCTATTTTAAAACATTAGATTAATGTAGAGATCTTGTAAAATCTTGTTGTGTTTCATTTTGCATTTTGCATGATCTAAAAAACCAGCAAAGGTTTATGAAGACCCAGTAATATTGTTTTACATATATGTTTTTTTTTGGAAAACAAGGCTTTTGAAGCTTAAATTTGTGAAGGAACTTTCAAATAGCATGTTTTGAGGCCTAACAGACCTTTCCTTTGTGTTTGGAAGGCCCAAAAACATCTATTTTCACACAAACAGTGTGTAGATCGGACACTAGAAGCTTTGCATGTCATTTTTTCTTTGTTGAAGGCGTTGTTTTACACGGTGGCCCCATCTTCTGCAAGTGATAAAGAAAAACGCTTTCTGGGTTTGTTTTTTAACTGAAAAAATCCATCTAGGTCATTGCTAGATTTTTCCTTTAGTCAACAGGTATTTCAAAAATGGCATTGAAAAGCTTCAGCCAGACCCCTCACTATTGCAGTTTTCATTTTTACATCTGATCTTCAAATGATATGTTCTCAGTCATACGGAGGTATTTTTTAGTGCAATTTTTTTTGAAATGGGGAATTATTTTGTGCTCTTTGTAGTGGTGCAATCAATTTTTTCTTAGAAGTTACCAATATTCCAAATATTAATTTTTATAAGCAGATCTAAAGGGGAGTGGACTCATTTTATGAACTTCAAACCACTATAACTTTCACTTATGATCTCGGATTTAGGTCATTCATTTTTTGAAAGTGGATTTTTTTCAATTAGGATACTTTGGTTTTGGTTTGATGTTCATATTTTGAGATATTATTTTTGCCTTCAGTATTTGTGTCCATTTTTTGGAATTTATAAAAAATTGTAAAATAACTCCAACATTGTAAATGCACTAAATTATAAAGTGTGTTCTCTCTGAGTTTTTTGCCTCTCTTTCCTACACAAGCAATCCTACTTTCTGCATTAAAATATATCAAAATACATTACTAATACTCACACCTTATAACTACTATGAGTGGAAGTAAAAATTGACAATCTATCTTAAGAAGTTGTGGTTGTTTAGAGTCACTATGGGACTTGAAACTAAACCAACACCAATTGCAGAAAAGCCAAAATGGTTTAACAAATGTGATGAAGCTTATGGTACTCTATGTATGTCTATATCTTTGATTTTTTTTTCATGTTAAATCGGCTACAACTTCAAATGATGTATGGACAATAGTAGAAGGGTTTTTTGGTAAACAAGATGAGTTAAAAGGACACCAATTGGAGAATGAGCTAATAGGGATAAATCCATGTAAATTTGATATAATTTTGGACTTCTTCACAAAACTAAAGGCTGTAAAATTGCAATTGAAGTCATGTGGGATCGATAAGAAAGATTCACAATTGATTATAAGCATTCTTTCCAAACTTGGTCCAAACTATTTAGTTTTTTTTTCTACTTTCTATGCTACAAAAAGTGCCTTGGGAACTAGCTTTAAAATGCCTTCTCTTGATGATTTTGTACAAGAAATCACATAAGAATAGGATAATCTGATTCAAATGGGCACAATTAAGCCCTCTAAATCTCAAGCCTTGGTTTCCAACTAGGGTATAAAAGATCAAAATGGGATTTCTAAGAAAGAAAAGAAACAAAAGAACCAAGGAGAAAAGAAGAAAGAACAGAAGCGAGTTACTTCAAAAGTAACTAATGATGCATCTTATTCAAAGGGTGACAAGCCCAAGAAGGAGAAAAATAAGTGTTTCTACTGTAAGAATCCAAACTCATCTTCTAGAAAAGAACAACATCAAGGTGCCCGATTCTGTCAAACCAAGTTCATCTCAAGAATCTTCAAAGGACACAAGTAGGGGGAAAGGAAAGGGCAAGGCCCTAGTTGGTGTTGCTTCCCAATCTAATTCTCGGATTATTGACTTGGGTGCTTCACACCAGATGGCTTCATCAAAGGATAGTTTTTCCTCCTTGGAGACATGTTCTATGCCATCTATTCTATTGGGTGATGACACTCCTGCTGAAGTGCATGGGAGAGGGTCTATTGACATGGGTGAAGGAACATTTCAGGATGTCCTTTGTGTTCCCTCTTTTTCAATTAATCTCCTATCTGTCTATTAGATCGCTCACACTAGCTCTGGCAAGAGGGTTGAGTTCACTCTAGACATAGTGGTACTTAATGAGACGCATAATGGGTCTACAATTGCAGTGGGAAAGGCAGATCATCAGTCTAGACTGTATCACTTTTCTCACTTTTTTCCCAATTCTCATGCACTTGCATTTCTTACTCACTCAGATGAGGTGAGTCATTTTGTGTCATCAGTGGTTTGGCCACTTGAACTACCGCTACTTGCAACATCTCAATCAGCATGACATGGTTATAGGATTGCCTTCTATTCATTTTTTTGATGGATTTTGTCAAGGATGCATTCTTGGCAAGCACCTTGAAGAAAAAATTGATAAAGGCAGAGTATGGAGAGCCACACAACTTTTGGAGCTAGTTCACAATGATTTAGCAGGACCATTTCCAAATCCTTCTTTTAACAGGGCCAAATATGTCTTGACATTCCTTGATGATTTTTCTTGGTACACCTTTGTATATTTTCTCAAACAAAATTTTGAGGTCTTTAATTCTTTTCAAGAATTCAAAGCCTTTGCAGAGAAGCAATCAAGTAAAACCATGAAGGTTTTGTGCACTGAAAATGGGGGGGAATATGTCAACTAGAGGTTTGAGCATTTTTATATCTCAGAAGGCATTGATCTTCAATACACAATTCCCTACACTCCACAATAAAATGGAGTTGTAGAACATAAGAATTTGTCCTTGAAGGAAATGGCTAATTGTATGATCCACTCCAAATCATTAGCACGTCAGTATTGGGCAGAGGCCATCAACTGTGCATATTATATCCAGAATCGGGTTCGTCATCGAGTTATGAATGAGGTAACTCCTTTCCAAGCTTGGACTGGTTAGAAACCCACGGTCAAACACTTTAATGTATTTGGGTCTCTTGCATGGTCCCACATTTCAGTAGAGAAACGCAAGGCTATGGATCCACAGAGAAACCCTTGCATATTTGTTGGGTATCTAGATGGTGTCAAAGGCTGCATGATTCTCTATCCTACCACACATAATCTTTTCATTGAGAGGAGTATTTGTTTTGAGGAGGATACTTCCAGTTCTTCTTCTGCCATTTCTCCATCTTTCATTTCTATGGAGACATTGCAACTTCATGATGATAGTTCTTCCAAGGATTTTTATCCTCCTGATCCTTTTGAGCAAATTTCTTCCTCCACTTCAGATGATGATGATGATGATTCATCTTCCTCCTCTCTTGGTAATCATTCAAACGGTGATGATTCTCCTCATTTTGCGGCTACTAGGCATCTTTGGGCTCATCAAACATTGGAGTCAACAGATGATTGGGTTGGTGATCCTTCATATGAGAGAATAAAAAGGTCTCAATTTGAGCATACTCTACATCTCTTCTTTGCTACAGTTGCAGAACCACAATCCTTTCAAGAATCTTTAGGTGTTCTCGAGTGGGATGCTACTATGCAAGAGGAGTTCAATGCTTTGGAGAGGAACCATACTTTGGATTTAGTCCCTCTTCCTAAGGGAAGGAAACTTGTTTGGTGCAAGTGGATCTATCGAACAAAATTTTCTACAGATGGCTCGATTGGTAAGCATAATGCTTGCCTAGTTGCTAAAGGATTCTCCTAGGTTGCTCAAATTGACTACTTTGAGACTTTTGTGCCAGTTGCCATGATGAATTCCATTTGAATTCTCCTTGCTATTGCTGCCACCCATCGTTAAGAAGTTCATTAGATGGATGTGAAGAGTTCTTTTCTTCATGATGACCTTGAGGAAGAGATATCTATGGAGAAGCCACAACAGTTCATTCAAGATCCTTCACTTCTTTTGTCACATTCAAAAGTCTCTCTACAGCCTTAAATAGGCCCCTAATGCCTGGTATGCCAAGATTGACTCCTTCCTTTTGTTAGTTGGGTTCACTCGGTATCATTCTGATCCAAACATCTACATTTTGTAGCGGGATGATAGTCTCACCTTCCTTGTTCTCTATGTTGATGACTTGTTGATCACCAAGAGTTACTCATCTCGTATCAAGGCAGTAAAAACTGCCCTTCATGGTCATTTCTTGATGTCTAACTTAGGCCTACTCCATTACTTCTGAGGGATTGAGATCACTTAGTCACCTTTTGGTATCTTCATTGGAAAACCTAAGTACGCTCTTGATATGCTCTCAATATTTCACATGGCTGACTATAAGCCTACACCAACTCCATTTCTGTCAGGAGTTAAACTTGAGGCTTCTTGTTCTTCACCCTTGACGGATGTTACCTTATATCATCAATTAGTTGGAAGCCTCATATATTTGACTCACACGAGGCTTGATATTTCATATTCCGTGGGCCTAGTCTTTAGGTTCATGCAGGAGCCACATGGGCTACATTGGAAAGAAGTTAAGCAGATCTTCACTATGTACATGGTACTCACAGTTATGGGATTAATTATATAGCATGCGTGGATATTGACTTGGTGGGATATACAGATTTAGATTGGGCAGGTGATTCGTAGGATTGCAAGTCCACTTCAAGGTATTTCTTCTCTCCTGGTTATGGTCATGAACAGAATGAAACTGTACATCAATATGCTTTGTTCTGGCATGGAGAGTAGGATTCTTTTCCCAATAAATAACACTCTGGCTGTCAAAATAGATGGTAATTTTTCCTACATCAAAACCAATATATGACCACAATCTCTTCATCCAAATGGATTCTTTACAAGAATGAGTAGCTTCCATGTACTCTGCTTCAGTTGTAGACAAAGCGACTATAGCTTGTCGCTTACTTATCCAACTCACTGCACCACCAAACATTGTGAACACATATCCACTATTGGATATTCTGTTGTCTATATCACCTACCCAATCAGAGAACATATCCACAAATGCTCAAGGAATGTCGAGGTCTAGTAGGATTACCATGAAAACATAGGGAATACTTGAAAGTACCTCGCAATTATTTGAACACTCTCTTAACTGCATCCCGATGCACTCATCCAGGATTAGCCATAAACCAACTAAGGACTCCCACTGCTTGTGCAATATCTGGTCTTGTACAAACCATAACATACATTAAGCTACCAACAACACTTGCATAATGAACTCTGGTCATGTCCTCTAACTCGGTAGGAGACTTTGGACAATCTTCAACAGAAAGTTTCATTCCCTGTAACACTACAATTTGTCATGTTGAATCTCTCCAACACAAAGTTCACATGCTTTCTTTGGCTAACCCAAAGCTTTATGTGAGCTCTATCCCTTTTGTTCTCCATTTCCAAAATGTACCTAGCTGCACCAAGATCATTCATCTCAAACTATGCTAACAACTGAGACTTCAAATTTGAAATCATTCTCTTTCCATTCCCAATAAACAACATATCATCCACATATAAGACAATAATGAGAAAATGACCATTTTCAACTTTGTAATAAACACAATGGTTAGATTTAGATCTCAGAAATCCCAATGGAAAAACATAGGTTTCAAATTTTTGGTACCACATTCTAAGAGATTGCTTAAGACCATAAAGAGATTTCTTCAGCTTGCATACCAAATTCTCTTTACCTTTCTCCATGAAGTGCTCTAGTTGTGACATGTAAATTTCCTCCTCCAAGTCACCATGAAGGAAAGTTATCTTCACATCCATCTACTCGACTTCCAAATCATAAGCTAGTGTGAGTGATAACAAAATCCGAATGGATGTCAGCTTAGCTACAGGAGAGAATATCTCCCCATAATCAATTCCCTCCACCTGGGAATATCCCATCGCAACCAACCGTGCCTTGTAATTTTCAACACTACCATTTGGACCAAGTTTCTTCTTGAACACCCATTTACAACCAACAGATTTTGGTCCCTCAAGCAAAGGTAACAGATCCCATGTAGCATTCTTCTTGAACGCAACCATCTCTTCATTTATGGCCTCCATCCAAGAATTTGCATCACACATATCCATAGCCTCTCTAAAAGTCCTAGGCTCATCAGTGTTAGTAATCAAAGCATTAATACAACTGGAATCCAACATAGAATATCCAAACCTTTTCGATGAATAACCATTTATGTCCGGTTGTCGCATTTCATGCATAGACCTCCTCAAAAAATGAGGTTGAGGATCTTGTTCCTCTTCTGAACTTTTTGAGCTGCTAGAGCTTTGTCATTATCAGATCCCACAAGAGTACATAGTTCAAATCTCTCAGAAGTAAGTGGAATCTGATCTACCTCCTTTTGTTTCTCTTCCTTCTCTGGTTGCAAATCTACTATGGAAGGTTTCAACTCATGAAAGATAACACTTCTTCTATAGAGCACCTTCTCTACAACTAGATCCCAAAGCTTGTACCCTTTAACACCAACACCATAACCGATGAAGATACATTTCACCACCTTGTTGTCCGAGTTAGATCTCTTTTCACTAGGCACATGAGCATATGCCTCACAACCAAAGTCTCTAAGATGTCTCAACGAGGGCTTTTTACTAGACCACACCTACATAGGGTTCTTTTCAACAAGTGCTGAAGTAGGAGATCTGTTAATCAAATAACATACAATGGCTATCACCTCAACCCAAAGCTTCTGTTCAAGGCTAGCACCACTCAACATACTCCTAACCCTCTCCATTAGTGTTCTGTTCATCCTATCTGCAACTCCATTTTGTTGTGGTGTAAATGGAGTTGTCTTATGTCTTTCAATCCCATGGTCCTTACAGAACTTATCGAACTTAGCAGATCAAAACTCACCACCGTTATCTGTCCTCAAACACTTAATTTTTCTACTAGTTTAATTTTCAACCAAGGACTTAAATTCCTTAAACCGACTGAAAACTTCAGATTTACTTCTGAGGAAATAAATTAATGTCCTTCTAGAATAGTCATAAATGAAAGAAATAAAGTACACATATCTATTTAGCAAAGGTACATTAACTGGACCAAAAACATCTGAATGAATATAGTCAAAAACCCAGAAGACTTATGAGAACTAGAATAAAAAGAAACACGGTGTTATTTTCCATATACACAATGTTCACAAAAGTTGAACTCAAGATTACAATCATCAAGGCCTTCAATAAGGCTCGTAAGCCCTTTTCACCTATGTGGTCAAGTCTTTGGTATCCCAACATTGTCTTCTCAGTTGGAAGCTTCATCTCCAAAGCATTAGCACCCTTAGGTACCCAGAAAGCACAACCAACAGATGTTGAAACAACAATCTTATTTTCTACTTGATCTGACGGTAAGGATGAAGAATCGAAAACCCTTTTCTTGGACTTCACAGAAGCACTATTGCACTAAACTATGCATGTATCCAGCTTATACAGAGTGCCAATCTAAACAACCTTAGCAAGTACCATAAAATCTCCGGTCATCTTACATCCACCTTGCAAGATAATAACCTGCACTCCCACGTCGCTCAGCTTACTGACTGAAAGGAGGTTTTGTGCCAAACCAGGGATATGCAATACACCATCAATCCCTTTAACTCTACCATTAGGGAATTGAATCTTGACTCTTCCATGGCCAACAACCTTCAGGTGAGAATCATCACCCAAGTACACCTTCCCACTATCAAATTCTTCATACTTTGAAAACCAATCTTTGTGAGAGGTCATGTGGAAAGAAGAACCTAAGTCAATCAACCATACATCTTATGATGCATGGGTTGCCAAGGGAGCGACAAAAGCATCCAAATCATCTTGAAAATATTTATAAGAATCGGAATCAGAGGAATTCTTATTTTTCTTTTTCTTCTCCTCTTTACAATCTTTCCAGAAATGACCGAATTTGTTGCAGTTCCAACATTTCACCTTAGACTTTTTACCAGGAGACTTAGATCTCCTTGGAGACTTTGATTTACCCTTCTTGTCCATTTTCTTTCCTTCTCCTTCGATCTACCATGAGCAACCAGGGCCTCCTTAGCCATCTCAGGAGTCTTTCTTCGCATCTCTTCAGATAGCAACGAAGAAACCACATCTTTCATCTTGAAAGTGGTTGTTGTACTTCCAATGACCATCACAAGATGATCCCATGAGTCTGGCAAAGAACATAACATAAACATACATTTGTCTTGATCATCAATCTTATCACCAGCAAAAATAATTTGAGCAACTGGCATGTTGAATGCATTTAGGTGATCTGCAATGGATCCTCCTTCCTCCATCCTTAGAGAATACAACATCTTTCTCAGGAATAACTTATTTACCAAGGATTTCCCTTGATAAATATCACTAAGCTTCTTCCAAAGTGCAGCTACAGTCTTCTTCTCATGGACATTCAAGAGCATCGACTCAGCCAAACAGAGTCTTATCAAACACTTGGCTTTCTGATCCATTTTATCCCATTCATCATGTTGTGTATTTTGGGGTTTCGTCGAGGAAACTGCAACCCATAGATCTCTATCCATGAGCATATCCTCCATTTTGAGTTTCCACAACTCAAAATTGCTGCCATTAAATTTATCCATCTCTATTGTGCTAGATGTACTTGCCATATCTAACCTGCAACAAAGTTATCAAATCTTCCACTGCCAGACTCCCACTAAAACTAGATCAGCACAAAAAACCTGTCAACCCAACAAAAATAACAAAGTGGGTCAGGCTCTGATATGAATTGAAAGGAAGCCTAAGTTGCGGAATAACACTTCCAAATACTAAATCTAACAGGAGAGGTGATGCAAAAATTTCTTACAAACTTTTAAACAATTACAAATTAGATAAACACATATAATATTAGATTTCACAAATAAAACCACAACATCAAATTTATGTGGGAAAACCCTTTCGGGAAAAAACCCACTCCAAAAGCCAGACTCAATTGTATTATTCAGCAACAATAAGAGTTACAATACAATGCACAGAGCCAATGCTCTTCAGGAGTAGCTACAACAGAGATTTCAAGAATAATTCCAGTAGCATAACAACGCCTTCAACTTGTCTCATGACAAAACCAGTAAGGCATCAACATATTTGTAGAGCTCATCACAAAGTGGTATGTGCACATGGTTTCCAGAACCAACTTCAAAGCATAAGAGGTAAGTTGTGTCACAAGCAACATCTTGCTAATCCAATAACATGTTGCACATAGCAACTTCCGAAGTAACAATACCTATCTCTTCCATAACTGTCATCTTGCCAAATGCAATGTAAGTACAACATAGAAGTTACCGTGACCAAATAGGTGCCTTCCTTAGCTCACACCACTTGTCAAAAGTGAGCTCAAATCATAAATACAAACTGCCAAAATATAACTCTCAATGACTCTTCCACCGAACTAGAAACCGCCATAATTAGAATAGGAAATTTTATCATAATCTCAGCATCGCAACAAATGACACTAGTTACCAAAATAATATTAGGACTTCCAAAGTGGAATGAAAATTTAAAAAAAAAATTAAATTAGCACGTTTGGACTCTAAGGTTGAGACACCTTAATCCCAACATTTCTTGTCTTATCTCTGCTTCCAATAACACACATGTCACCACTAATAATATAAAGGGCACATGGGGTTACTTGGATCTAGAGTACTTACAAACATTTCAACTTACCAAAAAAAGTGATGTATACAATTTTGGTGTTGTCCTGGTCGAGCTTTTGATGGCCCTGAAACCCATCTTCGTAGAAAGGGAAAGCAATGAGATGAGTTTATTTAATCTTTTTCTATCCAGATCCAATGACAATCACCTAGGAGAAATCTTAGATAAGAAAGTATTGGAGGAGGAAAGCCTACAAAAGATGAATGATATGGCAAGAATAGCAAGAGAATGCCTTCAAATTGAAAGGAGGAAGAGGTCGTCAATGAAAGAGGTGGCAGAGGAACTTATTTGGATAAGAGGTGGCACAAACAAGATTAAATTCCATGACAATGGAAAATGTGAGGATGTGTTATTTAATCGCGCAAGGACTTCCACAGAAGCCTCAAAAAAGCTATACAAATTTATAAGTTACACTTTTCCATCTCCAGTAGTGAGTACATCGGAGGAACCATTCACTTCACTGATTTGGATGTCGACCCTCTGATTGAGAAAAAGAAATGATGAGGCTTTATCTTCAGAGTAGAAATAATATTTGATTAGTTGTATAATGTTATACTCTATACTTATTTGTTTTGTAATATTGAAAAGTTTTATGTTGTTTTCTCCTTTACGAAGGTCATTTCTTAGACATATATGTGCATTTTTTTAATAAATTATGAAAAAAAAAAATTGATTTTTTTTGTTTAGTTCATTCTAAGAAAGTATAATTTAATCTATCTAGATATAATATAATCTATAAATTATATAAATAAATTATAAAATCTTATATTTGTTAATATAATCGCATATACACTCACACCATTACAATCAACCATGTCCACATAAAAATGTCTATTCCAACCCATTTTACCTTATACAGTTTTTAATTTTTAATTCTTAATTTACTTATAATAGCTTGTACTTAGAAGAGAAAAAGTGGGAAACCCATTACAAGAGTAGATCTGGGAAGGTCTAAGGAAGGAGGAGAATGTTTGCATTGATTTCAGGGCTGCATGTGAACTTCCGTAGTTTGTCATCATGTGAGGATGATGTAATTTGCTGGCCATCAACGGGGTTTTCGTTTGGATGTAGTCAATGTCATCACGGTTAAAATAAAATCAGATTGGTAGCCCCTATCGCCAAGCCTGTAATGGTCGTATACATAGCTCTAGTGCTCCCTATGGATGCAAGCCAAATTAACACAAGCAAAATGAACCTTTATTTGTTAGGGATAGATATAAATGGAAAATGACAAGAAGATGGAGTTATGAGGTCCCCCAAGCGGGGCAAAGATAAGTATTAGAGCCAAGACACTAACTTCTCGTGAGCCACATGTGCCTAGCACTTTCTTAAAGTAGGTTTAAGCTACAATTTTTTTTCTTCCTTTAGGATTGGCATTGTCCTCCATGGATTTGAAAGGGTGTCCATTGACTCTAGAGTCATCTTATGACCATATGGAATTAGCATAGGAGGATTCAACCATGCCCATGAATGAGGGACTATCATGCTATGGTGGTTTTTTTTGTCTTGGTAGTTAGGTTTTGACTGTGAATATTTTATTGCACTTGGGGTTGATTGTGAATTTTTAATTGATATTTATTTATTTTATAAAGGTAGTGGATAATAGCTGATATTGGCATAATGTGATTGTTAAGTTGTGACTTTGCTCTTCTTATCATCAAAGTTCAAACTTTGTTAAGATGTTATTGTTGAATACTTATCTTTAGGATGAGGCTATCTATTTGTAACCTCACTTTGAGTCATAAGTGTTTAATACACATCTTTTAAAAAAAGGTAGTGAGAAATAAATTTCTTAAGTTAATATAATATAGATATATTATGTATGTTAATTAAATAAGTAACAATTCTAATAATTGTGTTCTTAAGAAGTCAATGCCATGAGGTTTATTTACTATCAGCCATCATAATGGTTTATCATTATTTTGCCTAATCATATTTCTAACCAAAATTACCATATCTTGAAGACTCAAATGTATCTTTTTTTAGAGTTCAAAAGAATGAAGTGACAAAACTACAATATTAGCGAAATAACTCCTATTAACTAGACTAATGCTTTCTCTATGTGACTTAACAATAGAGTTCTCATTTGGTTTGAGTTTCCCTCAAATGTCATATTTAGATATCTACTTGAATCATTCCAAAAGGTCTCTTTAATTATTGGATTCTTAATGACCATATTTAGGTTTAATAATTAGAGTTAGATAATATCATTAAAATCTCATAGTCCACAATAATTTATTTTGCACACTCTATGATATTTAGCATAAAGTAGATACATATTCCCAATAAATACACTAAAAACAAATGCCCAAATCAATTCCCAGAGCTCCCTAGAGTTGCAACCTAGGGCTCTGATATCGATGTCATGCCCACAATTTTTTCATCAAGAAAACCCAATTTTTTTTTGTGGTTATTTAGAATCATTGACTAAATGGTTGAGATTCATATCAATGAGATTTGATATCATAGATTATTAAGTTATCACCAACAAAGCTCATCTCTTTAAAGATAATAAAAAAACTTCATTGTCTTCTAGTGTAGGTGTTTGCATCCAACTCATTTTATTCATCAACATAATATAGGTGACCTAACATCTATATGATTTCCTTTCTAATCTTTGAAGTAGAAATAATTTTTGCAACTTGTTATTAATATTGTTAGTCACAAAAATGTTAATAGCATATAACAATTTTTTTCCTTGAACTAAATAAGGTGACCTTTTTACCCTATTTTTTTTCAATTCAAAAATAAATAACCCAATACTAAAAATTAAAAACTTGGTGACTATTTAAATGACCTCTTATTTCATTTTTGAATTATTTGTTAAATACCTTAATATAATCCCTTGAAACTCTTAATTATTAGAAATAATGGATCAATATTTTTAATAGTATTGACATTCTAAAATTATTAAACTTGATAAATAAAATAGGATAAATAAGTAAATAAAACATATAAATCAAATCATAAAATGGAAATGATTTTGTTATCCTTTCTTAACCATTTTATGAATTAAATCTTCCTCCTATTTTTTTAGTTAAACAAAATCATAATATAAAATGAAACTAGTTCTATTATCACTTCTTAACTAATAAATCAAAATAACTTTCTTTTTTTTTCTTTTTTTTAATACATAATCTCATCATAAAATAAAGCGTTTCTATATATCTTTTTTTTAACTAATTTATAGGATAAAAATCAAAATCCCATTACATAATGGAACTAATTCTATTATGATCACACTAAATCTTTATTTTATTTTACATTATTATTTTGTTTTTTAAAAACAATCACAAAAAATATTATATATTGAATATTTCTATTATCATTTATTATTTAATTTGGAAGATATGTTTTGAAACAAAAATCACAACAATGTGTGGAAATGTGATGTGAATTTTATTATATGCATTTTGAAAGAATATCTCTACATCATGGGTCTACAATTGCCACCTGCTTTGACCACTACTCTCCTTTCTCTATAGGAATAGGTACCATTGAATGCCAAGTCAAGGATGCACTTTAAGACTCCACCATTCTCATCGACATCAAGCTAGATAATATTGCTTATTAAATTTTATTTTATTAAACAGAGAAAAAGGTTTGCAATGGTATTTTTCTTTGCCTCATTATTCCATCCCTTCTTTTCAACAATTGACTAATTCTTTCTGTAGATGTATAAAAATGACCATATTCCTAAATGAATATTTTAAATGTTCATTTAATTCTCATTCCTCTATTTTAGTTAAATCTAATTTAATTTAATTAATCTCATTCCTCTATTTAGTTAAATCTAATTTAATTAAATTATCCACATTCCTCTATTTGATTAAATAAATTATTCAATTTATTTATTTAAATTCACTTAAGCCTTTCACATAATTTAATTGAATAAATCATTTTATTTAATTAAATCCCTTCTCTCTACTTTTGATTATATTTATATTTAATTAAATAGTTCACGCCAAATAAATAAATTTAATTTATTTAATCCTCCACTTGCAACCATAATTAAAATAAAGCAATTTATTTTAATTAAATCTTTTTATTCCTCACCCACTTGCATTTTCCTACATCTCCCACTTTCCTCCTAAACCCCCTTCTAGACTCTTCTAATCACTTTTAAATTAGCTTAACCCATCTCCTAAATATTGTCACATCCCTAAGCAAAGGGAAGTCACTTCTCAAACCCTCAAAGTTTTTGAAAACCATTAAAGGCTTTAAGTCTTCAACAACTTAAACTTTGAAAGTCATCCAAACCATTAATGGTTAACTCAACCCTCTTGCATGATTAGAGACTTTCTCTAAACTCAAATCACATCCAACCTAGGGGTCTTATCAAGCATTCATTTCTTTGACCATGGTTATCCCTTTAACCCTTGCACAAGAGTTTACCCCATGGGTAAAAGATTTATCCAATGGATAACCCTAACCTAACATTAACCCTTATCCCCTAGGGTAACCATGAGGTCTTCTCAAGCATTTAATTCTTCCTACCCCTCCTCTCAACCAGTCTTATGTTGACAATTGTCACCATTTCATTGGTGATAATTGCAAACATGGATTGATAACTTTCAATCCTGACCCTTAATAAGCTCCTCCAATCTTGACCCTTTATTACCCTATTTTCCCTATAAATAGAGCCCTCATTCCTCCATTTCTATCATCCAAGTCTTTAGCATCACACTTATACTCAATTTTAGCATACATCTAGCCTCTCTTGTAATAGGAAATAATCTAATATGCATTTTAGAGTATTTCTATTATCATTAGCTTAAATCATTAACTAGTATATCATGTTAGGATAGTATTGCTACTAACCTTGTCATCTTATAATCTAGTTTAATTCATTTTGTAGAATCATGCATAAATAGGATGCATTCATGTTAAAATTGATCTAAAGCATCCCTCGTTCTTGCATTAGTCATCCCTAAGTCACTTTTCTCAGTGATCTGAGAGCAAAGACATTGGCTTGAGGGACCTTGTGAGATAAAGAACCATGGAACCAACCTTGGGAAGTTGAGCTATCCTTCATAGCTCCATAACTTACACCAAGAAGTCCCGTGGGTGTGTGGACATCATTTTTGCATTTTCAGTTTCATCACCCCGCTTTTCCCGCATACACTTTCATTCAACAATTTCAACATAATATTGATCCTAAAAATATTTTATCTTTTGATTCATTGCAAGTAACAAGTTAAAGAAAAAGTGACCAATTTTATTGGTAGATATAAGCATTTGCATTAACAAATTTCTTAACTTGTGCTTTATCATGATATTGAAAGAATTTTCATTACTAATTTCCACAAGGATATTTGAGATAAGCTTCTAGTTTTAGAATTATACATCTTTCATGCAATTGTTTTTAATGCTTCATAACTATCGCTTAAAGTGAGCCAATTTGAATCATCCTCTTCAATGAATCTAATTGATAAGAATGAGAGTGTTCAAAAATCATTTTCAAATTTCAACAAACATGACAAAGGTTTCATCAAGATAAATGATCACTCTTCCAACAACATAAACACACAAGTGGCAACCACAACACTAGGTGTGGGCTCTTTATCAAAATCCTTTAGAAAATAATTAACTTCTCTTTCTGAGTCTTTGCATAGTATAATGTTGAGGTTGATTAATGCTAATGTGTTCCAACTTCCTCCCATCAAACCTATAGATGCCTCTAAGTCTCTAGTACCTTCCTTTGATCACAAAGTCTTTTGCAAATACCATTGTCATGTCAACTATGATACTAAAGAGTGTTATAAGTTGAGGTATAATATATAAGACCTTATTGATAACAATATTATATCCCTATATGGTGTGTATGTTAAAGGAAATTAATCTATAGCACCTCCTAATCAAACTCTAGAAATCTTTACCAATCCTTTCCCTTCTTACTCTGCCAATGTTGTTTACTCTAATTCATGTTGGTTCCCAAAATAAACAGGTTTACACTGCCACAAGGCAGAGACCAAGCTATGTTCTTCAAAAATATCTATGAAAAGTCACTTATAACTATCAATATCCTTCAGTCTTGGACCAATATCAACAAGGATACAAGATCCTTCTACACTTCAGGCTCTGCAGAACCTGGGAGGGTAATCCCTTCAGCGAACTCCCTGATCTCTACAACAATACATAGGAATCTATTGAAAAAAAAGTAGATTATCTCATAAAAGGGCTCCATAGAAAGGGATAATGTTCAAGGATGGCAAGTCCTTCAGTTATCCTCAACCTTAGGCTAGAACATGAGATGGGTGGGACAACTTTCAGAAAATACATGAAAACTTAACAATGATATTATGATATTTAAAGATTTGTTCTGAGGAATCACAAAAAAAAAAATAGAAACCAAAAACCTAATGAAATTTTCTAGCGAATACCAGTGCCTTGTTCATTTGGGCTATAGAGTCTCTAAAAAGTTGTTGAAATCCGATAAAAACTTATCTAATAGCTGATTTAGTCTTGAACAATACTTTCTTACAATATTGTTCTGTCTAGAATCCCCTACTCGAACTACTTATCAATTCTTGGTACAAGTCTTATTTCTTTGTAATTTCATTCGAGCATTTTTAATTAACCCTCATAACAATTCAATAAACAAATGAAACCCTTGATCCCATTTGCTCAAAGGAAGATAAAATTGCACGCAAGAGAGTAAGGATTAGAGAATATATTTGCATTAATATCATAAGCTATCTTCTATCACCAACCTAGTAAATTTCAAAAAAATGAAGAAGTTTGTATCCATTTCTACCCATTCTATCACCAACCTAGTAAATTTATAATTAGAATTCCAATCAAATTGGCGGTGCTAATCCATGTGAAGAATCATCATCCTGATATTTTCTACTCATCTTGCCAACTATGGATTCCAGCAATCATGCCTACAACTTAGGTCACCATCATTTCTAGGCCATCACTCCATTGCCACCTGCATATGTTCACCATGCATGAAGGATTTTGTTCTGATCTTATTCCTTACTGAGTGTATAGTCTTTTGCTTCAAGATTCCTATCAACAAGCAATCTCTAAATTCATCAGAGAACTCTTGATCCATCATATCTAAACTTGAAAGTAATCTCGACCCTTTCACATCTCTAAGATATCATCCTTAATTGTCTAATCAGTCCCTTACCCAACAAGGACCCCGCACAAGCTTCCTCAGGGGTGATTCGACATTCAAAATTTCGGACTCATCTCCGTCAATCCTAAGTTGACAAGTCTGCACCCTATTCATCCTATCTTTCCCGTGTGGGATATGACCAATGTCTTTAATAATCTCGCTTAATTTCACATTTGAAACTCAACTTCAAATTACACATTATTGTGAAGATTAAAGACAAACCCTCATGACGGGTGTTCATTGATCTTGTATGTATGGTGAATGCTATTACTAAAGAACATATTTTTACTGAACAATTGCATCAAGTTACATATGATAAATTTGATGTTATGGTTAGGGTGTATGATGGTTTCTCTTGTCCTACAAGTGCTTCTATCACTCTTCCTATTGAGGTTGGTACTAAGTGCTTATATGTTACCATAGCTATTATTCCTACATCATATCAATTTCATGTGAGTTTGGGACATCATTGGCTCTCTTCCATGAAATCTATATCTTATGCAATCCATAAATGTTTAAAGTTCCCTCACAATTGGAGTATTATCGCAATCAATCATATTATTTTCCAGTTCATGGAAAATAATGGAAAGTTTACTCTTGATTACTTTCGGCCTAAAAAAACCGAACCTTTAAAAACCAAAAATGCTATTTTTTTCTTATGAATATCAAAAAGTGAAAATTGATGTGATATTGGCTTTAAGTAACCTAGAGATCCTTTACTCATGGATATTCCTCATCATCATTCTAGACCTATATTTTTTCCTACTCCTTCAATTCCTCCTCTGTATGTTGCAGTCCCACCCTCTATATTTTATAAAAGAAGTTTCCCAACATCTTGTATCTCTCAACCTACTAACATTTCTCTGAATTCTCACCCTACAAGGTAAAAAAAGAAGTCTGCATTAATTTATCCTCAAACTTTGTGATTCTTGAGTAAAACTAAAAGATGTCTTGCCAAGGCTTGTGATCTGTCTTCCCAAACCAATTCCTCCCCAAAAGATGTCAAATGTTACCTTAGTCTCATTTTTTCAACCTTCACCTAATCCTTGGGAAGAAGTTTAATTTAAATCACCAAAATTAAAAATTTCTTATGAAAAAAAATGGTTCAATTTATTTTAGTGTTAAAGATCCTATTGTGATTAATTTGGATGATGATATGGATGATCTTTCAATAAATTTATTTATGCTAACAATGTTGATTCTAATTAGTCTGATGATATGTACGAGCTTGTTGAGATTCATCATGAACTATATAATTACACTTTTCAAAAGCATCCACCCTAGCTCAAGTAATAAACAAAGTGACACGCCATTAGAGAATGGTCTTTGTTTGGAACTTGTAGTAGCTCAATCTACTATTCTCATTGTTGCTCCTCTGCCACCTTGTCTACCATCCCTAAATGATGTTAAGCAAGATGTATTAAACTGTTGTGCTCTTTTATCATCAATTTTTTTTTATTGTGCATTGTTATTTTTTAGTTAATAAAAAGTGGGATATAATTTATTTATAAAAGATTATACTTATATTTAATTTTTGGCATTTCTTCCTTTAAGAATGAATTGTTTATTAAAATATTTCATAAAGATAAATTCATAATTTCTTATTGGAATAATGTAGTTGCAAAATACCTTACATGATTATTTTGGGTAATCTTTTTAAATTGATACATGGTTATTTGAATTATACTTAATTTTTTATATATTTCTTTACAATTATTTATTTAATTATTTTCATAATATTGAAGAAACTACTAAATAGTTATGTCAAATTCTCATATTTATTAAAAACATACTAGCTTTATTGATTGAATATGTTCCTTGAATACTGTAAATATTATAATAATTATATACTATTTAACCCACTCTTCAAGATAAAATCATAGCACTAAGTTATTTTGTAATACATCTCCGATATTTCTAAATGCTATTAATTGAAAGAAAGGATGAAATAATTATTTAGGAAACTGCTCAATAATTTGAAAGTTTATTTATTAAAAATGGACTAGCTTTAATGATTAAATACGTTGCAAGAGTATTGTAAATAATTATAATAATATTTTACTCTACTTGTTTTTTCCATTGTTTTACTTTCTTTGTTTTTTAAAAAATCCCATCATTTTGTTTTGTGTGTCTTTTTTTAATTTATATATAAGTAGTACAATTTTGTAGAAAGTAAGAATATATCTTGAATCTTATTATATTGATTTTATATTTTATTCTAATGAATTAATTTCACTTTTATATCTTTGTTAATTATAAATATGGCTAAGGTTTGAGTGATTTAGGTTCAAAAATAAATTGAACATTTCTATATTAAGATTAAAATTTTGGTTTGTTTATTTTCCTTCTATCTAACTTTTGTCTAATAATTTGATACATGAAATATCTTAATTACTATTTAAAAGTTATATAAATAACTTGAAAGAAAAAGAAATATTTGTTATTTAAAATATAGTTCCAGTTATAATTATAGTTCCAATTAGCCTCCTCAAGTAGTAGCACGCTGTAGTCATCACCAGTGTGGGTTTATAATTACCAGTTATATTTATAGTTTCAATTAGCGTCCTCAAATATTTTTATATCTTTATTAATAATAAATATGACTAAGGTTTGAGTGATTTAGAGTCAAAAATAAATTTAACATTATAATAGCGTCATCATCTCACACTGTTACAGTTATAATTATAGTTCCAATTAGCGTCATCATCTCACACTGTTACAGTTATAATTATAGTTCCAATTAGCGTCATCACCAATAGTAGCATACTGTAGTCATCATTACATTAAATATAATTAGCATCCTCATCACCAGTGTCGGTTGATCCTCTCAAACAATGAAAAGATTATTTGCTTATTATATTTTTTATTGGATCGGGAGTTATTGATCTGCAAAGTAGATCTTTGAAATAGTCAATAATTTTGTCAGTAGAGTCACTTTCTACGATAGAAAGAAGTAGCATTGAATTATAACAGGGTGTTATTTGATCAGAGTTGCAAATTCATAGGTCATCTCTATCATATTAGAATCTGCACATAGAATCTAAATGGTGGGTGGAACTGAATAAAACATATATAAATACATAACATTCATCATTGCAAATAATGGCTAATCATTGCAAATATAGATGGAATCACACATTTATTTAATAAAATGATTTTATTCAAGTTTACTTGGACATGTTCTATCATCGTGAAAATATTTAAAATGTCCACGTATTGGATTTGGCATGTGCTGAGCAGAGCTTCCGGGAAAGAAGAAACCACTGAGCACATCTTTTAATGGAAATAATTAGAGTTGTTATACCAACATATGGAATGATTCGTTTTGCATATGGCAGATAAATATATTTATTTTTAAAAACCATTGTATGCCCTGTTTCCAGCTGTATCAAGGTTGTACAGAAAATCAACAGGGAGCCGGAAACTACATGGAAACTTCACATTGCATTTCGCAAATTCTTCTGTTGCCCATAACAACCAACCTCTTCCTAGGATAAAGGTTGGTTGTTATGGGCAACCAAACATTCGGTACCTACAGTTTTGGGGATATGGGAGAGGTGAGATGTGTAACAATGAACCTTCAAAGTGTAGAATTTTTAACCTGACCTATCCTCTTTAAACCAGTTGATTAACAAACAATAACAGCAAAAAGAATAAATTGCAAAAAGAAATCACAATTCAGAATAAAAAACAAAGTGCCTTGTTTATTGGAATTGCACACACCAATTTCTTTATTGAAGCTTAATTAAAAAATTACATAGAGGCTGTATATATAAAGAATTTGCAGCCTAGAAGAATTAATAATAACTGCAGTTCTAAATATATTCCTAGCATTGCATGGAAAGCTACTAAGGCTCTCAAACTAAAAAAGCAAACTATTCCCTAAATTAAGAATACAATAAGTGCATGCAAAGCATGCTTTATTTACTAAAAACAAACTCATGCAAAAAACAAAACTAAAAATAGTCCTAAGGATTAATGCATGTTGGAGTACATGCTTCATTTGCATGAATAAACAAAAACTGATTTAAACTAAAAATAGCTTATGCATGGTGATGAATGGATAGATTCATGCCCAAACTGGAGCTGCATGGAGCTGCATGCTAGAGCAGCATCAATTATCAACATACTCCCCCTTGATGCTGAGAGGGCTCACAATCTTATCTCGTAGTGCTATAAACTAAGCTTTCGCAACTGCTTTGGTGAATATATCTGCTAGCTGATCCTGGGTGTTGATGTGCTTCAATTCAACATCCTTCTTCTGCACCAAATCTCGTATGAAGTGATATTTCAAATCAAAATGCTTTGTTCTACTGTGATGAACTAGATTCTTTGCTAACTTGATGACACTCACATTGTCACAATAAATTATTGTAGGCTGAATTTGTTTTTCTTCAATTTCTTCCAAAACTTTTCTGAGCCAAAGAGCTTGTGTACCTACTGAGCTAATTGCAATATACTTTGCTTCTATAGATGAAGGGGCAACAATGCTTTGTTTTTTCGAGCTCCAGGTAATTAAACCAGAACCAAAAGAAAAACAATTTCCAGATGTAGATTTACAGTCATCCATACTACCTCCCCAATCTGAATCACTAAAGCCTACAAGATTGAACTTTTCAGAAGAGTAGTAATGAATACCAAAACTTAAATTCCCTTTCACATGCCTCAAAATCCTCTTGGCTGCCTTCATATGTATTTTAGATGGATTTGTCATATACCTTGAAACAAGTGAAACTAAATAGGCAATATTAGGCCTCATGTGGATTAGAAACATCAAGCTCCCCACAATACTTATGTAAGTTGTCTCATCAACTAAATCAGCACCATCATCTCTACATAAAAAAACTCCATGAGTACT
Organism: Cryptomeria japonica; assembly: GCF_030272615.1. Classification (NCBI taxonomy): domain Eukaryota; kingdom Viridiplantae; phylum Streptophyta; class Pinopsida; order Cupressales; family Cupressaceae; genus Cryptomeria; species Cryptomeria japonica. The sequence goes on along the minus strand of NC_081409.1, from coordinate 128,178,477 downwards.
TTTAGTGGAGGCAGGGTTACAATCAGTCATATTAAACCTTTTTAGCATATCTTGTGCATACTTTATTTGATAAATGAAAATCTCATCCTTACTTTGATAAACCTCCATTCCTAGAAAATATTTCATTAGACCAAGATCTTTCATCTCAAATTATTTCATCATAGCAGCTTTGAATTCATCTTTCATCTTAGAACTACTACCCATATACAAAATATCATCAACATACAAACTTATCATGAGGATATCAGTACCTTCTTGTTTGTAGTATAGGGTAGGATCACTCTTACTTCTCTGAAAACCATTCTCCTGAAAGTATCCATCAATCCTGGCATACCATGCTCTTGGTGCTTGCTTGAGGCCATACAAAGCCTTCTTCAACTTGTAGACATAATTATCTTTTCCTTCCACTTCAAAAACTTGTGGTTGCTCTACATATACATCCTCTTTTAAGTACCCATTCAAGAAGGCACTTTTCACATCCATATGATGTATGCTCCACTTCTTCTGAGCTGCTAATGAAATCAATATTCTTATGGTCTCTTGTCTTGCTACTGGTGCAAATGTCTCTTCATAATCAATTCCATACTTTTGTGTGAAGCCTTTAGTAACAATCTCGCTTTGTGTCTTTCAACACTCCCATCACTGTTAAATTTGGTCTTGTAGACCCATTTGGTGCCAATCCTTTTTTTGTCATGTGGAAGTTCTGTTAACTCCCAAGTGTCATTCCTGTGAATGGAATCCATCCCTTCTTCCATGGCTTTCACCCAAACTTTATTAGTACATGCATCTTCAAAACATGATGGTTCAAAATCAGCTTTGGCTAATAAAGGAAAATTCACTGTCTCACCTATTGGGTTTTCTTCATGTACTTGATTTCCACTCTTCTGGTAGATATCACTCAATCTCCTTACCTTCCTTGTATAACTTGGAGAAGAAGCTGGACTTGAACTTGGTACCAAAGAACATGATGAAGGGTTGCTTGGTGGAGTTAAACCACTAGATACAAGAACATTAGTTAGCTACTCGTGATCAATATCAGCAATTATATCATCATTCAAAATAGATTTTGACTTCTCAACATGGCCTTTTTGATGACCATAAACTCCCCCTTCATCAAAAATCACATCTCTTGAGACAATAAGCTTGTTAGTGAGGGGATTATACAATCTATAAGCCTTGCTTTTCTCACTATACCCAATTAAAATACATGACTCACTCTTTGCATCTAACTTCTATCTATTCTGATCAGGTACATGCAGATAAGTTAAACAACCAAAAACTTTGAAATGATTAACATTAGGCCTTTTTCCATACCAAGCTTCATAAGGAGTCATCTTTTCTAGTGCACTGGTGGGGCTACGGTTGAGGATGTACACAGTTGTAGCATCTGCATCTCCCCAATAAGAATTGCTCAATCCCTTGGTTTGTAACATGCACCTTTCCATTTCAACTACAGTACGATTCTTCCTTTCAGCTAGTCCATTCTATTGAGGTGTGTATGCAGTAGTAAGTTGCCTCTTGATGCCATTAAAATCACAGTAACTTTGGAAAGCCTTTGAGAAAAACTCTCCTCCATGATCAGTCCTTAAACATTTGATCTTGCACCCTTTCTCATTTTCCACAAGGGCTTTAAACTTCTTGAATGTATCCAAGGCTTCATCTTTGGCCTTCAAAAAATATACACAACAATTTCATGAGTAATCATCAATAAAAGTGATGAAATATGATGACTTACCCAAACTCTTAGTCTGCATAGGACCAAATATATCTGAATGAACAAGCTGAAGTGGATGATGAGCCCTCCATGCATTGCCCTTTAGAAACTTTTCTCTTGCATGTTTTCCTTTAGCAAAACCTTCACAAACCTCCTTGTGTTCCTCAACCTTGGGAAAACTAGAAACTAATGCATGTGAGGTTAGAAACTTCAAACTATGAAAATTTAAATGCCCATACCTGAGATGCCATAACCAACTTGAATCCTCATAAGCCATATTTGCCAACCTGTTGTTATGTTCACCAAACATCAAGGGGAACATCTTATTTCTTGTCATAGGAACAATAGTGGTCGCCCTATTACCCTTATTCTTATCATAGGTAGTACAAGTCTTATTCTCAAAGACTACTTTATAATTTTTTTCACATAGCTGCCCAACACTTAACAAATTGTGCTTCAATTGTGGAGTATAATAAATATCATGAATACTCTTTATATCTTCTTTTGTTTGGACCTCCATAGCTCCTTTGGCAGCAACCTCCAATGATTTATCATCACCAAGCTGGATCTTGGATTTGAAACTTTCATCCTTTGTTGAGAACAACTTCTCATTCCCTATCATATGGTTAGAGCATCCAGAATCTAGGTACCAAACATCTTTACTAGTATTTTCACCCTTTTCATAAGATAAAAATAAGTGATCAAGAGGATTCTCACTACTTTCTTGAGCATAGTTAGCACTTTTACCTTCTTTCAATCTACATTCTTTTTCAAAGTGGCCCTACCTATTACAATGGTAACATTGAACATTTCTCTTATCAAATCTACCTCTACCTCTTCCTCTAAAACCACCTCTTCCTCTTGAGCCACCTCTACCTCTTCCTCTTGAATAATTTTGGCTTTGTCCTTTACCTTGGCCTTGATTGATTTGGGCACTACTGCTACTTGCATCTTCAATTTTTGTGATTAGCAATTTAGAGGAAAACGCTTTCTCTACACTTTCAAAGGAATCTTTCAATCTTTCTTCATGAGACATCAGGGATCCAACCAGTTGATCAAACTATAGTTTTGTCAAATCCTTGCTTTCTTCTATGATTATTGCTACATGATTCCATCTGGGTGTCAAAGATCTCAACACCTTTTTTATCAAAACTTCATTGCTTACAATTTCCCCAAGTGTAGCCATTTTATTGACCACATCTTTGACTCTGACACAATAATCACTTATACTTTCAGCTTCTTGCATCTTCAAATTCTTGAACTCTCACTTAAATGTTTGAAGCTTGACCACTTTAACTTGATCACTACCCTAGTAAGCTTCTTGTAGAGTCTTCTAGGCATCTTTGGTAGTTGTTTCTCTTGATATTCTTAGAAATAAGCTCTTATCAAGAGCTATCTAAATGTGAAACAAAGCTTGAGCATTCTTTTTCCTTGCTTCCTTTCTTGCTATTCTTTTATTGGCTGTAAGGACATTCCAATCAGCTGGCTCTTCATAACTTGATTCAATAATCTCCCACAAATATTTTCCAATCAAAAAGGTCAACATCTTAATGCACCAATAATCATAATCATTCCCATCAAATTTTGGAATGGGCATATGGTTAGAATTTGACATGATTAACTTTGGCGAAATTCCAACAATAAAAATTTAACCCAAAACAACTTTACCTGCTCTGATACCACTTGTAGAATTTTGAACCTGACGTATCCTCTCTAAACTAGCTGATTAGCAAACAATAACAGCAAAAAAAATAAATTGCAAAAAGAAATCACAATTCAGAATAAAAAACAAAGTGCCTTGTTTTTTGGAATTGCACACACCAATTTCCTTATTGAAGCTTAATTTAAAAATTACATAGAGGTTGTATATGTAAATAATTTGCAGCCTAGAAGAATTAATAATAACTGTAGTTCTAAATATATTCTTAGCATTGCATGGAAAGCTACTAAGGCTCTCAAACTAAAAAAGCAAACTACTCCCTAAATTAAGAATACAATAAGTGCATGCCCAACATGCTTTATTTACTAAAAAAAAACTCATGCAAAAAACAAAACTAAAAATAGTCCTAAGGATTAATGCATGCTAGAGTACATGCTTTATTTGCATGAATAAACAAAAACTGATTTAAACTAAAAATAGCTTATGCATGGTGATGAATGGATAGATTCATGTCCAAACTAGAGCTGCATGCTAGAGCAGCATCAATTATCAACACAAAGTGATCAACCATACTGCTGTTGTGGCTACTGCGAAATTAATCTCCCAGATAAATTGCCCTTGTGTATTAGAAAATGTAAAAAAAAAACTAAAAAACTTTTAGATTGAATTCTTATTATGTTTTATTTTGAAGAGATAGAAAGTGTATTGAAAATAAAACATATATGTTTTTTATTCATAATATAATATGTTGGGTCTTTAAAAAACAAATCACTTAATTGATTTTCTATATTAATATTATATATTTTAGAAGTTCCATGATTTACATTTTTTGTCGTTTAGATGAAAAAGTTAAAAATACCATGAGACTAATTCTACTTCACACTTCTCTAGAAGTGCTTGAAAACAAAAATCTTTATTATGAAAGATAAAAAATAGAAGGAATGGGTAGTGGTGGACATGAAGGGATATCACTAATTACTATAATCATTAAGGAAATAGTATAGAGGAGGAGAGATGTGAATCTCATAGAGAATATAGAAGGATTAGAATGGGTGGCTAATCAATAAGAGCTTTGAGGATGGATTTAATTGGAGAAGATAGAGAAAAGGAAAGGCAATGAAATAAATGAAATAATAGTGTCTAATGAATGAAAATAGGAATTTTCATGTTTAGCTATGTACATAAGGAATTAAACCTATTTCACAAACATCGCATTAAAAGGAGAATGAATTCAATATATTCAAGCACAATTCACTTTAGGAAGAGGGTTGAATACTAATTGGATTCTATTCCTTTTGACTAAGCTAAAAATGCAATTGAAAAGATGTGAAATGAATGCAAGGCTTAGGCTTAATGATGTGAAATTGATAGAAATCAACATATATAGGAAATCTCATATTAGATGTGTAGACATGTGACATAGATCAATAGAGAGGATGCAGAAAGGGACCTATGTTTGAAGTCGAGACACTAGCACTCAAGACAGTGTAGCTTTAGGTGGCCCTATCCTTGGAGTGATAGATATAGACAAAAGAGATACTTCTAGGATAAAAATGTTCTCTAGAATCTATGCCAAAAGATGAGTTACTGGCACATAGGACAATGTCACTCCGATCGACCCTATCCTCCACTTTTTCCTCCTACAAAAGTTGGATCCAATCATCTTTGTCCACTCTACTTGAATCTATATTTATAGCCCTTGAACTTGTTGCTTGCACACAAGAGTATTTATAAGAAGTCAATAAAAGTAGATAGTGTAGACCATCTCCACAAAAAGGGTCATGAGAAGGAACAAAAGAACATCATAAGTCCAAATATTTCCACCTCAAATGGTACTATTTCTAGTAGGAAGCCCTTGTCTTATTAGCTCCACAAAAGGTGTTTAGATCTGTAAGATTCAAAGATGGTGGACAATCTATTGGCACTAGTGCTAGTGGTATAAATAGTACTAGTGTTCAACAATTACTGTAACAAAAAAAAATTATAAGATGTCAATGCAAGTAGATGGTCTAGATTAACTCCACAAACAATGTCAAGAGAAGAAACAAAAGATTATCATAAGTCCAACTATCTCCACCCTAGAGGGATTATTTCTAATAGACACCCCTACTCTTGTTAATATGAATAGGATAACAAAATATTATTGTCACCATTAAGCATTTATGAATACTCCCAACAATGTAAACAATCCTTCAAAATTTAAGGTTATTAGAAACATGACTTTATCAAGAAATTAGATAGATATAAAAGAAGCATAAAGGAAATTCTAGATTCTATTGTACTTGACAACAACTAGGGAATCACTTGTATATGACTTAGATACAAATAACATGGAGTACATGTATGTTGTCATAAAATTTAACAAACTAGAGGATTATATGTATCATTATAAGTATGAAGTAAGCATCCTTTTGTTAAATTTTAGTGAAATGAAATTTTTTGAAAAAATAAATGCATAAAAAAAGATCAATGATAAGTTTTACACTGTTGGCAAAGGTAGGGAGTGAATTAAATAGATTGAAGAATCAACTAAGAAGAGCTACACATAGACTGAAAAAAATGAGAAAGTAAGGAAAAAAGTGACAGGTAACAAAAATAGATAAGCAGAAAAAAGATAAAAATTATCTACAGTCAATATGAATAAATAGACAAAAGTAGAATTGAATGAAATAAATTATAAATTAGATAAAAGAATAAAAAATATATAATAACAAAAGAGACAAGACAAATTATTTTTAACAGCAAACACTATAAAAGCCAATATCTTAGCAAAGAAAATGGAAGAGAACTTGACAGATGAGAAAAAAAAAAGTAGAAAAAAAAACAAAAAGCAATAAAAATAGATAACAAACAAAGTGCTTAGGCATTGGTCTTTGGATGTAGGTAGAAAATAGATAACAATCCGTAGAGGTGCTTCATTCTCCAGAAAAATAAATTAATGTAAATTGACTGATCAACAACAAGTCTACCAGATATTGTGTGGAACTCATGTTTGCCGGCTTTTGTATTCTTAGCGCGTTCCAAACGGAAAAGAATAGTAGTTGAGACATATTTTCAACATCGTGGACAAAATTAAAACTAGGTAGCAACCAAAGAATTGAAGTGAATAGGGTCTTATCTATGCCATACCAATCACTCCAAGAAACTTTATTTATTGTCCTCTATAACATATGGTAGTATATTCTTACGGATGATATATATTGTTGTGCTATTTACTTGCATGTCATGGGAACTGTCTAATAAGAATGCGTGGCTATTAATACTGTCTATTAGGAATAAAGTGGCTATTAATGATTAAGCATAAATATGGTGAATGAACATCGATTATGCTTAAATCAAACATAACATGTAGATCATATAATAATAAAAAAGCATACACATTTGGTTGATTGACAATATTTAGACAAGACTATTAGTATTGTCCAAAAAATACTAGATGGCTTTAATCATCTTGCATTCTTGCAATTATTGTAAGCTATGAGATATTGATTCAAAAAGTTAACTCACTTACTCTCATAGAGGGTAATGTTATAATAAAAGTTTCATGTACATCGATTATTATTATATATATTTTCTCTAAGAGCTAGAGAAAAGAATCATATGAATAGATTCTTTTTGTTCATAACCAACTCTACATAGGAAAATCAAGTTAAAGTAAAAATACAATTTCATTTGAAGATTTTTTATTTTTAACTTTATTATTCAGAATCCAACTAGCTAATGAACAACCCCCAAAACTACATTGATACTTCATGAAAATTCATGATTCTTGAAATAGGCCTATTTGGAAACTTGAAATAATTACACAAACTTCCTAGATATTGAAGTCAATCTCCTAATAGAATTTACATATAATTCTAGTTTTTTTTCTTAAAATTATATGCTCCTACCTAGTATGAGATATTTTCAAAGAGAAAATCTATTTGTAGCCTTATCTTTTGTAGCTTTTTTAAGTTTAGTCTTAGTAAAAATTTAAAGTATCAATATATTTGCATTGTTAGTTGATCAAAGAGATTAATATCTAATGGCTCACAAAGCTTCTTGATGTTATAACTAAAAAATTATTCATGTGATATCTTACTATTAGTCCATGTTGGTTATTGAACTCCTTTTATATTAGTGTAATTTAATATTATATGTTGGCCAACCTCATTTATCTTGATCTTATTAGTTATTCCATAACCTACACTACATAGAACACTCTTAGGGATTATTGAAAAATAAAATAATAGTCTCATTCTAGAACAATGCATGTAATTCATTGCCACCACAAGTTCCATGTAACCATTTTATGATGCTCCACAACAACATTTTTTTACATTTACAGCTCCTTTGTGTAATTAACATGTCACCCCTTATCTCTAGATTAATTTGAGTGGGATCTCTCATGTCTCATATTTACAATTCCCCATAGAAACAGATCCATTATTAAAATTGAACCAACTTCTATTGTTTGTGTCATAACAGGGGAATTCACCAATCTACAACTATAATTTGATTTGCCACCACAAGTTCATCCAATGACTTATGGGACATGTAACAATTTTATGATAGACATATTTTATGATGCTCCATAATGACATATATTTTACATTTATGAATCCTTTGTGCAATCAACATGGCATCCCTTAGCTCTAGAATAGTTTGAGTGGAATCTCACATGTCTCATATTTAAAATTCTCCATAAAATTATATCTATTATTTAAATCGAACAAACTTCTATTATGTGTGTCATAGTAAGTAAATTCACAAATCTACAATTATAAAGTGTTACACTACACAACGGACTTCAATTGATCGTATACCTATATCATATGTATTAGAATTCAAGCATTGGTAAAGCAATTCAAGGTGCGAAATTCAAAAGGATGTCACTATCTCCTCAAACTAATATACAAATATTGGCATCTATGCCCAAGACTATGTGATGATGAAATAATAAATAAATAAAACTAAATGCTGAAAAAATAATCATGAATATTGGGAATATAAGGTTTAGATAACTTTTCTCAACATTCTCCCACTTGTCAAATATCTTTCAAGAGGAAAAGGAGATCACCAAGACTATCGCCTAACTACTACGAGCCAAGGGGTCCATAGACTAATGACACAATTGGATTTTTTAAATTCTCATTAGCTTTATTAATGATTCTACAACATTATGTGTAGTGTCAACTTTCTTTGATGTAACACTCCCATCCTCTACCATGTTACAAAAAATGGTATTGTACATGAGTATATGATTTATGCTTGCATAAAACATCAATATTTTTGCTAAAAATATGATAATTTAATTCTCATGCCCAATCTCAATTCCCCTATAGTGAAACCAAATCTAGACTATAGCTTGAATCTCATTCACAATTCGCATCTAACTCCTTCTTTGAATCTTAGTTCTCAAAAGCTTAGTCCTACTTGGAATTTTAGTCGTACTTGAGAGATTACTCTCACTCTATAGCACAGTTCAAAGAATAATCTAAAATTTTCTCTATAAAACACTCTAGAGCATATTTTTGAGAAAAATATCTTTAACCAAATGGACTTCTTGAAATGAGTTCTCTCTAGTCTAGGAATGCAAATTAGGAACCATTTCTAAATTTTTCATTGGGGAAACATCAATTAGGCTCAACTTTAGTCTTATAGGAGAACTAAGCACAATATTGATTTTTGTCACAACCCTAAATTTTATCAAACATAATTGGTATTAATATTTTGGTCATAATGTGACATAAGTAGAAAAGTAATTAATATGTTGACTGTTGACTTTATAGTTATTATTTTTGTAAATTATGAATTAGTTAATCATTATGTTTATTTAGAAATGCATGAAAGTTTGATTATGATTTTTTTTTTTTTTTTTAATAATTAACACATTGATGCAAAAACCGAGTATCTTGAGTTGATTACAGATGTGAAGACGAGAATATGATCCAGGCAGAGATTACCTAGCCTTCTAGAAGTGGTTGATCTGATGGAATGGAAGACACACTCATAGTTAATATATATAAATTGATGATTTTATTTTATTTTATTTGATTTTGGCCAACCGCATGATCCATTTGTTGTGAAAAAAAAAAATACTGGTTGGTTGTTCATAATTAATTGAAAGACATATTACTATATTTTTGTTATGTAGCTATTGATTTGCTTGGTTTGGAAGTGCTCCTCTCTTATCTATTGCTTAGCTTGTACCATAATACATTTGGGTTCATCCTTTTTCAAATATCCGTTTTTAGACCTGTAGCGGCACTCTTACGTTTTTGGCTATGCCACCAAAGCCTTTGATTTACTTATGTCTGTGATTAAGTTGTTGAACTTAGCAATACTATTGTTCATTGCCCTCATAATGCTGGCAAAGGTTGAAGAATTTGACTGTACACTGGCTGCAACATTGCATTTTCTTTAGAGTTTCTAAAGCCTGTGAAATCCCTGAGTGTGTTTTATCTTCCATTGGCCACTGCGTGTTGGTGATCTTTTTTTATTTTATTTTATTTTTATTTTCCTCACACCTGTAATTACCCTTGTCTTGAATGGCACTCGAACTATTGTAGAGAGAAAAAGAGCAAGAAGAGGAATAATGAGGCAATCACCTTGCAGCCAGATTAGTTTATTACTAATATCTTTCCCTTTCTAAATAAAATCGTGTGAGTGTATTTAACGCTTGTTTTATTGGCTATATAAAATTTGTGAGTATCTTGGTATTGCCTTTACTAATTCAATAAATTAGTTAGTAAAAATTTTCTACAATCTGTTTTAGTGGGTAAATGAATTAGTGAATTTATCTAAATGTGTTATATTCAGTGAATTAAATAAATAAGATCATGCAACAATGTGTTTATTTTTTTACTTTTTGGTGAAAAAGTTGTTAATCCATTTGTTATAAAAGAATAATGTGATATCTACATAAATTTAGATTTATGATTAAAATACGAAGTATATAAAATGAACTTGATATAAATATTGAAATCAAAATTTTCTTTAACTCTAAATTTAGTATCAAGCTGAAATTTTTTAATTGTATTTCTTCATTATTTTATATAGAAGTACATAAAATAAGAAGATAAGCAAAGGTTTATATCCATTTTTTTAATAGTTAGGGGTACAAAATGTGAATTAAAATTTTGTGAATATAGCCATTTTGAATATTATATCTCCTGATGTGAATTTTATTATGTTAACTTGTTTATATGAGTCAAATATGGGTAAACAGAGAAGGGTAGGTCTCTACTTTAGATCTACCTCTCGGTAGCTGGCTTAAAAGATGCTTTGGCCAAAGCTCATTAAAAATCATCTTGAGAATCATTGTGTTTCTTTACTCTCTGCCATATCATGATGTTAGATGCATATCTTTTTCTATGTGTGTGAAATAGTATGTTAGATGCATCATGTTGCATTGGATTCCATCCGACCAACTAGTTCTGGATTACTAACTACCTCAGGCAGGGTCAGGAACTCCTTATCACTTGAAGGAGCACTGGGGAAGCTTACGCTTCACAGTTGGGCGGAAAAGCACCTGGATCATATTCTCATCTCATAGTAGCAGATGGAGAGGAGTCCAAGGCGACCAGAGACTTTATAGTATCATTGTTCATATTATTGATGTAATAGACCTTTATGGTCTCTTTTATTGTATTAATCCTCTTTATGAGATGCAAATTGTAATTGAACATTGATGTACCATATATCATTATTTACATTAAAAAAAAATGGTAGATTTGTAGAAATTAAATCTTTATGAATGTTCTCGTCTTTACATTTGATATCAAAGCTCTAGGTTTAACACTAAGGCCTTATAGTCTACCTCGCTAAAAGATGCGAATTTTGGCGCAAGACAACATAATCACCTAAAATGAAAACTAAGAATGGCAATCGGAGTGGTTGTAGCAATGGCCCCAGCAATGAGCAGAATGAAAGGCTAGATCAGATCCTTGACCTCTTGACCCAGCAGGGAGCTAAGATGGATAACCTCGAGCAAGAGGTTAGAGGAATCCATGAAGATGAAAATGAAAATCTTGGGAATGAGGACAAGAGGAATGAGGAACAAAATCAACGAAATGAAGATAATGGGAACAACCGAGGCAGAATTGGAGAAGAATTAACCAAGGACCTTCAGAATGTCACACCACCTAAATTCAATGGCCAGACTACTAGGGATGGAGCTAAGGCCTAGATAATCAAAATGGAAAAATGTTTTGAACGTTCTAACCTATCTAATGAATATCAAGATATGTGCGATGCATACGAGCTTACTAGAGATATGTGGGATGCATACGAGCATACGAGCTTAGATGGATGAACGTTTCAGAATTCAAAGGTTCATTCTAGGATTGAAGCCCCAAATTGAGTTTAAGGTAGATATACACAACCCCCTAACTATGGATGAAGTGTTTGAAAACGAAAAAAAAAATAGAGTAGAAGCTCCAATAGATGGCCAACTTTCGTAAAGCCCAAAAAGTGAGTACTTCAACAAGATATGGAAAGAGGAAGTTTCATGGCAATAACCAGTAGAGAGGCAAATTTCTTCATTTTTGAAACCTTGAGAGGAATAAGCTCGTTTAGGGGTGAGGTTCAAGGAATTATAGTGGGAATACTAGGAAGCCCAACCCCAATAACAACAACAGGAATGAATTCAAGTAGAATAAGTCTAAAGGACAACGAGGACCATGAGATAGATGTTGTGTATGTGGTGGGGACCACTATGTCAATAATTGTCCCCAACGATCCTCTGGGAGGAATGGAAAGAACCAGCAAAATCAAGCTCAACATCACATTCATGCAGGAATTGACAATAGGTAGGTAGACTTCCAAGCTTCACCAATCTAGTTGTCTAGTTAGCTCTATGCCTGGCAAGTTTCTATTTTAATTGATACAAGAGCTATTGAATATTTCATTGATCCTAAACTAGTATCTAAGTTACCTATTAAATCTAGTTATATGTTTGAATCATGGATCGTACAATATGGAAATCGGTCAGAGAGAAGGGTAGACCAGTGTCTAGTGTGCAGTGAGTTGGAACTTCCGAGTTTCCGAACTCTAGTCAATTTATATGTGGTCCCTCTAGGTTCATATGATGTAATCCTAGGGATTAATTGGTCAACCAAACACAAGGCCGTAGTCAACTGCCAAGACAAAATTGTGATTTATCTAGATGATTTGGGAAACCTTGTTTAGATACATGGGGTTCAAAGGCCACGTGAGCTTAGGTAGATTTCAGCCATGCAACTAAAGAAAGCATAGAGGAAAGGGTGCATGATCTATGCCATTCATGTTAGAGATCTTGAGGACACAAATTTGATAATTGATCATCATCCTATTCTCAAGGAGTTTCAGGTTGTGTTTCCAGAATAATTTCCTGAATTGCTACCCAAATGAGAGTTTGACTTCTCCATGGATTTTCTTATTGGAACTGAGGCTCAATCCAAGGCTCCATACAGAATGACAACAACAAAATTGTATTGAGTTGAAGGTTCAACTACAAGAACTTTGAGATAAGGGATCCATCAGACCAAGTGTGTCATAGTGGGGAGATCCATTGATTTTTGTTAAGAAGAAGAATGACACTTTACGTTTATGCATCGATTATAGGATGCTAAGCAAGGCAAAAATTAAAAACATGTATCCTCTTCCTAGGACAAATGAACCTTTTGATCAAATGAAAGAGGCTACCATATTTTTAAAGATTTATTTAAGATATAGATATAATCAACTCAGAATTAAGGAGGAATATGTTTCAAAGACTTCTTTCAGAACTCGGTATAGTCATTATGAGTTCGTGGTGCTACTTTTTGGGTTAACCAATGCACCAATAGCTTTTATGAATCTGACGAATAGTGTGTTTTGAGATTTGCTAGATGATTTTGTGCTAATATTTATAGATGATATCTTGATTTAGTCCAAGTCTTTAAAGGTGCACAAGAACCACTTAAGGATACTTTTACAGTGCTTCAAAGAGCATAAATTATATGGTAAGTTATCCAAGTGTACTTTCTACCAAAGTAAGTTACATTATTTCGGGCATATCATTTCAGAAAAAGGAGTCATAGTTGACCTAGATAAGATTAAGGTGATTATAGAATGGTCAATAACTCAAAATGTTATAGAATTTTGTAGCTTGATGGGACTTGCCAGTTATTATAGGAAATTTGTTGAGGGGTTCTCTAAGATTGCAGCTCCAATCACCTCACTCCAAAGAAAAGGGTTTAAAATTTGAATGGATAGAAAAATATGAACTAGCCTTCCAACTTTTAAAAATAAAACTAACTTCAGCTCCTATCTTAACTAAACCTAATCCGAATGGGTCATTCACATTAATAATAGATGTATCAAGAGAAGGAGTAGGGGGAGTGTTAATGCAAAATGGGCAAGTGTTATCCTATGAATCTAGAAAAATGAAGCATTATGAGCTCAATTATGCACCACGTGATTTGGAGTTGGTGGTAATAGTTCACACTTTGAAAATGTGGAGGCATTACCTATTAAGGAAACCCTTTGAGTTGAAGACAAATCATTCAGGGATCAAACATTTATTCACACAACAAAACCTTGATGCCATACAAAGGAGATGGTTAGAGTTCCTTAGCAATATGATTTTGGGATTGAATAAATTAAGGGTAAGAAAAATAGGGTAGCTGATGCCCTTACCAGGAGAAGACACCTAGTAGTCATAGCCACAACCATGAAAAATTTGAGGCAACAAGTGTTGCAGAACTTCAAGGGGATGAGAATTATTCTTTGGTAAACACAGCTCTAGAGGAGAACCCATCTGACTATCTTTGTGATGGATATACTTTTGAGCATGATGGGATCCTAAGATATCAAGGAAGGAGGTATATTCCAAACCAAGGAAGGTTGAGGAAGTTGATTTTGGAGAAGAAGAATAACGCACAATATTCAGGACACCCAAGCATGAACAAGATGGTAGCAGATATGAGACCATTATATTTTTGGCCAGGACTTAAGAAGGATATAATATTAAGGATGGTTGTTTTACCCTTGCATGGAAATTTGTGCAAGAGATCTTCAGATTACATGGAGTGCACCATTTAGTTTAGTAAATCATCTACCTCCCGATTCTTTCTCAATACCATTTAGGGATCATGGACAAAATGACATAGGAGCTACAACTAGTATAGTAGAGACAGATGTCTCTAGTGCCAAACATGGACCATGCTTTACTGATGAATCATAATGTGTGGCACTATGAACTAGTGTTAATGATTTGGAAAACATTAAAGATAGATCATCATTAACATTGTCAATACTTTCACCTATATCATTAGAAATATAATCTAAATTTTTCAAAATAGGAGGTTTTATAGAAGGTTTAGGACAAGAACAAGAACTAATTTGAATCAAAAACTTCAATTTTTAGTGAGGTTGGTCAAGACAAGGTTCCTCAGATAGGTGTGGAAGATGACAAGGAAGGTTGATAAGGAAAGATCAAATCTACTTTCAACTACATAGGAGAAAAATTATTTTTGGAAGAAATATCACAAAGATTGACACAACATCTTCATCATCACTAAACCTACATTCATTTTCTTCTTTTACTCTATGAATAGTAGGAGAAATGGAAGGGACCACTAAGGGTTAAGAGATAGAAGGTGACAAGCATTTTCTTCTTTGTCCTTTATAAGATTGTATAAGTGGGACCACAACATATATAGGAGGACTACTAGCAGTAGAAAGGATTATTCGTCAATGATGTGATTAACTCATTACCCATGGAACAAGAAGAGCTACTTCTATACCCATAGACGATGAAGGATTCTCAGGGGTAGAAATTCAAACATATCACAAAGGATTATTTAGTGATAAGGTATCTATCTTTTTGGATTTGAACTTTTGATAGTAAAGGAATAAGATATCTTGATGAGGCCTAAGTGGTCATGGTTTATGAGGCAAAAAGTAATCAAAGGGTAAAGTTCTCATAATTAGCTAAGGGGTAGAAAAGAATACCACGTATAGTTATAACTTGTCCATTTGTGAGTTAATTTCAAACACTCATGGATGGAAGAAGGGACTATCTTCATGGATGTGAGCCAAGGATGACCCAATTTGACATGAAAAAGTTTGAGAAAAGGGATAATAGTTGTAATGTCCTAAAATTGCATCCCTTGCAATTTTCTGCTGCATTTGGATCTTTACCTTAGTGTTCGTGCCCCTCGACTTGATCAGAGACCTGAATATGCTCATGCACATCAAAAATACATTGCAATTCAATATAGAACTCTTCCCACACCTTGATATTTCCCCAAAATAGGGTAGGACCAAGGCGTGGCACCCTGGGATCCCCTTTTTGGGACCTATTTTGGGGTCCCTCCCTTTTCCTCATCTCAAATTAGAGAGGAAAAATCCCCCTATGTCGGCCTCAGTCAGAAAATAATTCAATTAAACCCACTAGAAAGTATATAAGAGGGATTTACCCTCTCATTTTACATCTAAGAAAAATCATAATCAAGCATCCAGGCATTCAAGAGATCAAGTATTCAAGAGAAATTGAGCATTATCAGTCTTCCTTCAAGATTTCAAGAATTGAAGAGGAGATCAACATTCTACTTCATGAAACCCTAATTCCATGTGGAGGCAAACAAAATAACACAAGGAGGTATAAGCATTTCAATTTCAGTCAATTCAACATCCCCTCAAAGAGGAGGATTTCTACTTTCAGTCCTTTCATTTACATTATTTCAACCACTTGGTTAATTCCAAAACTGGGGTTTGATCTAAACACAAAACCCTATTCCCAACACATTTCCCTTTCTCTCTGTGTGTAGGAAATAGGTGTGAAGTTTTACTTCTGAAATTAATCTTTATTTGTAGAGACGAAAAGACCCTTTTTGATGCGCGAAAAGTTCAAAGGACCGATAGGAGGACGCCCTTGTCCGGACACACGGTCCCTACAACTTTTACCAAATTTTGCAAAGAAACTCTGAATCATCTCAAACTTCTCAAATCCAGATGCACAACTAAATTCCAAATCTGTAGCTCACTATTTTTGCATACTTTGTCTCCATTTTCAGCACTTTGTCTTTATTCAATCAATCAACTTACAAAAGAGGGTTAATTCTATTCCGATCTACTTAGTATTCAATCCTTGCATCCTTGGGGATTGGATCTAGTAGATTCATCACCCTCTTTTGAATTTAAAGTCCTTCAAGTGAAAATTGAACCTTAGTCAAGTTCCCACCTTTCTCTCAAGTGGCGAATTTGGCTAAGGTTCTCCAATTTTCCACTTTACATTTTGGTGAACCCGATGTCTTACACCCTTAATTCTAATTTTTCATTTTCATATCTGAGTGTATGCAATTTAAAATTCAAATTTTCATTTACAAGAATAATTTCCTTGCAATTTATAAACATTTAGAGGTTGAATGCACCAAAACCCTAATTTTTGGATTCAAAATTGAGCTTCTTATTTGTCTATATTGGATTAATTGTTTCAAATCTAAGAACTTTTCAATTTTTCAATTCAAGTTTTTATTTAAACTTTCAATTTTCAAAAATTTCAAAAATTAAGTGGTTAAATCACAAAACCCTAATTTTTTATTTTAAAATTGACCTTGTCAATTGTGTAGATCTTGAATTAATTTTCCGATTTGACTCTTTTCTTCAATTTCAAAATTCATTTTCCCTCCATCTAAAATTCAAATTTTTAAATGAAGCGATTTATGCAACAAACCCTAATTTTTAAACTTAAATTAATCTCATGCAAATTCATAATTTCTTTTAAGCATTTAATTGGTTCAATTAAATTTAAAGTCTCTTGTTGCCCCTCTAAACATCATAAAATTCATCCCTTAAGTGTGCCCTTTTTATTGTCCTTTCAATTAATCATTTTATAAAACATTCTAAGTGTGTCCTATTTCCACCATCAAGGCTTAATTTTGCATATGTCAACATCTCCAAATTCCAAATCCTTCTGGAACTCACATAAAAATTCACAATATCTTGCTTCCCTAAATTTTTTTAAAAAAAGTTGATTGAACCATGTGTTCGGACCAACTCACTACCTACTTGGTCCTAAATATTTCTTCTCAAATTTCAGGAGCTTCTTTTGACTGTATTTTATTGCACAATTCTAGAGATTTGTGAAATTTTATTGATTTTAGGTCACCCTATGCTCGAAAACAAATATGAATATCAATATTTCGATTGTCAATTTGAATTTTAAAAATAAGTTGTTCACTACACATACCCTAATTTTTAAAATTAAATTGATTTCTTTAATATTTCAACATTCCAGAATCCTAAATTTTAATTAAGAAATTAAATTTGGAAAACCCTAATTTTTATTTTTATTTTCCCTCCTTTAAAACTTTTAAAATTAAGAGGTCATTTTCAACTCTAATTTTAAATTCAAATTTCTATCTTCTAGGGGGCAATGTTTACTTCGATAATAAAAATTCCTATGAGATTGCATTATTCTTTCCAATCTCTTTTCCCTAGTGGATGAGTTTTACTACTATTAGTCCTACCTATAGTATCCCCGTTAGAAGAAGTTGTAGAATTAAGGTTGCCCAAGGTTTAATTACCGAGCAAATGGAGCCTAATTTGGCTAGTTTTTTTAATGAGGATATTGTTGCTTCTTCCAATCCTTCAGATACTCATTCTTATCCTCTTGATAATTCTCACAATGATTAGGAATCACTAACTAGGGTATTCGTTGATCAATTGGTGAAGATGGACAATCAATTTGACAATCTTCAACAATGGATGAGTCAAGAATACCTGGAAAGTGAATCTCTCCCATTGATTGAAGGATTAAAAAGAATGATTCAAAGTGATAAACATGGTATTGATATCTTGTGTGGTATTTCTCATATTGTTAATTCTAATATCATGCCTATGAAGAGTTGTGCTTAAAAACTAGGTTATACACAACCTCCTAGTCAAGTTACTCATTTTATTCCTTTGACAACTTCCATGACTAGTGTTCCTACATTCACATCAAACATCATGGCTACTTCTACACAAAATGCCATACCTTCAAATGTTAGTCATGGGGGCAATACCTCTTCTTTCATTCCTCCTACACTCTCATAGTCATTGAAAGGCTTGGGGAGAGGATATAATTGACAGGAGGTGCATGTTCATGTCTCTCATAGTTTATAATGCAAACACTCATAATGGAGGACCAAGGAATATTAGAGTATAACACACCCCACTTAGATTATGCATTTAATGCACTAGTCAAGGGCATATACACAATGTAGGCTCTACCAATTACTATTTATTTTTAATTTAACATATTTTATTGCTTGTAAACAACTATCTTATTGAAGTCAATTTATTGATGGTTTATTTTTATGTAAGGTTTTTATATGTTTTAGAAATATTGTATTATAAATTTTAATTTGGGGATAGATTCATGTAGGGTATGATTAGAAAACAAGGAAATGATAATTGTTCAATTTAATTTGGATCAAGCCAATGTTAGAAGAGGTGGAGAGAATTGTGAAGAGATGAGGATCATTTACAATAAAGAGTGTGAAGATTGAGGATCATTTACAATAAAGAGTGGTAAAGATTCCATTATCAAGTTGAAAAAAAGGGAAAGAAAAGATGTTACAAAGAACTAAGCATTATTTGAAAATATATTGAAAGCTTATTTATAATGTAAGAGATTGAGAAATAAGTTCTTAAAGATTATTGAAAGACATTTCTATTTAGTTTAAAGAGCATGTATCTAAATAATTAGGGTTGCTTGTTACTTTTTTTGAAAAAAAGAGAAGCACACAATAACACTAATTAATAAATAGACCTTAGAAATATCAATATCTTTGTTTTAATTTGTAAAGAGTCAATTAAATTTTACTTATAGAACAAGTGTTTACCAATTAGTTGGCTTAGGGAATGTATGAAAATTTGTGAATAGTAAACTTACATGTATTTTTTTATGGACATATATTTCATTTATATTCCTAGTACTTCAAATCATTCTAAAAAGGGAAACTAAGATTTTATGAGTCAATTAGGTAAATAAACAAATCAAGTATGTATAAAAAAAATGTAGTGTTTTTGTTAGTTAGGTGGAGTGTAATAGATCAAATAAAGCAATATTAGATAAAAAGTAGAATCAAACTATTAATAGCAATAAATCAAATGAGAGATTGCACAGATTTGTAATCAAAGAATGATTTAATAGTAACAATGTGATCATATCATCTTATGAGTGCTATGAAAAATTATAGTAATATTTAATAATATTAGGTCAATGAAACCCTCTAATGTAAGATCATAATAAGAATTCTCTATTTTGAAAAAATATGTCAATAATGAATTGTAGATGCTACAATAGCTAGATAAGATAATGACAACACGTCGATCATAAACAAGGTGATATAGATAAGACCATACATGATGACTATAAGTGAATAGTATAATTGTGTTCAATTCAAGTGCATCCAACAAGAAAATGTAATGTGACAAGTCAAGTAAATAAAAAAAGATAAAGGATAAAATGGTGAAAGATGAAAAAGTTTTAAAGGATGAGAAAAATAAGAAATTAAACAATGTGATGGAATCAAGAGATTGGTTATGTAAGAAAGCAATGATAAATAACAAAACTATCAAGTAATATTGCCAATGTTTGAGGGTATTTATTTTTTATATTATATATGTGACCTCAAGTGTATTTTCTCTTTACCTTGACAAAATTTATATATTCAATTCAAGTCTCACATGAATTTAGTAATTTATTTTGGGTCTTATATAAAAACATGCTTGGGTGACCTAATAGTATGTTATATCCTAGTTCTCTATCCAAGAATTGAAAGGTAACATCTATTGTGATAGGTCCTACTTGCACTAGTAGTGTAACCACACCTTTTGAAGGGCGTTCTTCATCATCATATGCCTTGATGTTTATTCTCTTTGTGGGATCAATGTGAAGCTCAAAATAGCCCAGTGCCTTGACCAACTTTAGTGTACAGATTTTAAGACCAACTCCTCCATCTATGAGTACTCTTATGACCTTCTTTTTATGTTTATAATCTCTAGATGTAGCAGATCATTGTGAAAAGGCTTATCAGTAGGACAATCTCATTTTGTGAAAGCAATATAGGTAGAAGCGGCCAAATTCCCTACCATGGATTTAAAAGTATGTTTCATCTATGTCCCCGACAACCACTGAGTCTTGAAGAGCTTTATCTAGGATAGCCCTATGATTTGGTGATATGTGCAATAAATTAGAAAGGGATATTTGTGATGGAGTTTTCTTCAGTTGCTCAACCACATTATAGTTTCTTGCTGCTAGTGAATGATTTGATGGTACCCCTTGTAAGGTCACTTTTGATCAGCACGTGATAATTGCACAATCTATATCTCTTGGATTTACTATGATAGTAGCCACTATATTATCTCTTGTGAGAGATTTTACTCCTTCAAGATATGTTGTGCTATAAGGCTTATTTCATATCCCATTTTATAATCATCATGTGGAATTCTAACACCCATGAATTTTCCTATAACTTCATCATCCTCAAACCATCATGAATATGGTGGTTATTACTTCCCTCGGTCTATAAGACAAATATTCTCATCTTTATCATACCTTGGTGCTTCTGACATCATGCAAACCTGGTTATCACAATTATTTGTCCATCGACTTTTCTCATCATCATTTGCCCCATCATCAATTTTATCTTTTGGGCCAATGTTTATTGAATCTCCTGCACTAATAGCATGAATGGTGTAGTCGTATGATACCTTTGTATGGTTAGCAGTGTTGTCTTGTGTTCTTGATGTTGATGCCTTGCCTTTGTCTTGTTTGACAAAACAGTCTTTAAAGATGGTGTGATTTGTGTTTGTCAAACCTTTGTTGGTGTCCACTATGATATCACCTTGGTCTATCAAATCCTGAATGAGGTTCTTCAACTTGTAGCAACTTGCAGTATTATGACCCTTTGTGCGATGGTATTCATAGAAATCATTATCATTCCACCAGTTTGGTTTCGAGGGATCTAGTTCATAAACTCTAATCTCTGGTAAAGTGGTCACATTTGTTTGTATCAATTTCTTTAACACTAATTCAATGGGATCTCCTAGCGGCATGTAATTCCTTCTTGGAGCATTCATCCTTGGGAATCTTGTATTTTTAGCTGGTATAGTGTTTGCATTTGTTGACACTATATTATTTTCTGGATATGGACTGGTCCTTGTAAAGACACAATTAGTTGAGCCCTGTTTACTATATGGGCATCTACAATAACGTCATTAGTCAGATTCTTGTTTCTTGACCAAAACTTAGGTTTATCATTGTTTGTGTTGTTTGTACAAAATCCATATTTTATGATACCTTTCTCTACAAGCCCTTTCTCGCATTTTAAAGGTTTTTTTGTGATTTGTTTGAATGAGATCAAACACTGCATTTGTATTGGGCATTTAATCTTTGGAATTAAGTTCTTTGAAAACATGTCAACTTGTTTAGTTTCTGGAATATGACTCGCATCTTTGGTAGAGAGATCTCCATCTTTGTAAGTAGTATGCAAAGGTTTCATTTTCCTTTTGTTTTTGTAGTGCATACATCCATTAATGTAACTTGGCTATCAATGTTATGTAAAAAAATCGCAGTGAATTGTTCAGCTAGCTCACCCCATGATGTAATCTTTGGTGGAAGGCGTGAAAACCATTCCAAAGAGGAACCTCTGAGACTCTTAGGAATTAACCTCATCATATAGGTGTCCTCATGTGCAACCTCTATACATACAATAATAAAATTTCTGATGTGATCCCTAGGATCACCTTTCCCTCAGTATTTGTCAAATTTTGGTGTTTCAAAGTGTGGAGGGAAAGAGTGAATTTATAGTGTATGATCAAAGGGATAAGGATGTAAGTCCTACATTTAATAACTCTTTTTATCATTACCAGTTTGCATAGTCATCACTTGTTGTTGGAGATTCTGTATTTGTTGAGTTAGAATTTCCATTTGAGTTAATGGTTCATTTTGGGCATACATTTTTCCCACAAAAGGATTAGTGGTTGTGTAAGTAGGATCTTATTGAAATGTATTGTAACTATAATTCTACATGTTGTGGCTTTCTCTAGGTGTTATGAAATAAGAAAATTGTGAACCAATGTTTGGTTGAGTTGCACCCATTGTATTAGCGTAACCTGGATTTATGCTATGATGACTCTATGTGGAACCTATTGAGTGGGAGACCGGTGGTTGTGTTGCACTTGTCATATGGGAAACATGTGAGGCTTGTGTTTGACTTGGTGCAAGAGAACTTGATATTGCTGGTGTGGTTTGAGAAGTTATGGTAGCCTATTTTTGTGTGCTAACATTCATAGTTGAGGATGGGGCACTTGCTTGAGAACTTGTGTTTGACACCAAAGTTGCTTGTGTTGATAATGTTGATGCACTTTGGAAGGAACTTGAAGACATAGCTTGTGTTTGTGTTACATTGGGTACTTGACTACTATTTTGACTTAAGGTGATTCTTGGTGGCAAGATCATTGTGACATCAAAATCTTGAGGTAACTTGGCAGCATTATGTAATAACAAAGAAAGATGCCTATCTTTGTCATGATTTATAAGAGCATTTAGAATCATGAGGATGTGTGGGTCTTGTTGAGCAGCATCAATCTCTTCACATGTCAAGTTTTGTAGTAGCTCTTGTATTTTTGGAATGACATAAGGATTCATTGATTGATAGTTTGGACTGTTTAATATATCCATGTTTCAAGTAGGGTTAATCGATGGGTCGTTGTTTGGATCCATTTTACCCTTTTCTTTTTGTGACCTTGTGACGAGCATTTAAGACTGTTATATGAGGATACTAAGACCTAATGAAAGATGACAATAGACCTAGGATATGAATGCAAGACTCTAGACCAAACAAAAGTGATGTATGTAAACCTAGATCTAACTCTCTATTGGGGATTAGGACATAGAATTTTTTTAGGACTTTGATAAGGTGTTTATAATGTAAGTCTCTCAAGTTCTTGTTGAAGGAGTTCTTTTGCAATTTCTCTATCAATTTTGTGGGCAATCTTATATTGATTTATTTCGCACTCGACTCCTATGTATTGAGGTGCAATTATCTTTAATTCACAAGACAATTTATCTAAGTCGTCAAGGATTTATCATTGACCATCATTCGACACTAGATTAGGCTACTCAAAGGGGAGAAAACCATCACCTGGTATACCAATCATGACTCATTCTATGACCTTCTAAGATGATTATACAAGTGATGACTGACTATGACAGATATATATGGAGCCTAAACAAGGACTTAAAATGGATATTATGACATCACTAGTATTAATATTTATACAAAGATTATGAGGAAGCTAATGGGAAACAAATGAGGACTTTATAAGGACTATGCAAACCTAAGAAAGGACTTCTACGAAGATTATGATGACGTATATGGGAACTTTATGAGGACGTAGATGAAGACTGTGCAAGGACTTATGCAAAGTAAGGACGTAAATGAGGACTATAATGAGGACTATGCAAGTACTTATACAAAGTAAGGACGTAAATGAGGAATATAATGAGGACTTATGCAATGTAAGGACGTAAATGAGGACTATGATGAGGACTTATGTAAGGACTTATGCGAAGTAAGGACGTAAATGAGGACTATGCAAGGACTTATGCAAAGTAAGGATGTAAATGAGGACTATAATGAATACCTATGCAAAGTAAGGATGTAAATGAGGGCTATAATGAGGACTTATGCAAAGTATAGACGTAAATGAGGACTATGAAAGGAATGATGTAAAACTTAAGGATTATTGGAAAACCTATGGTCACATGTATGTAAGATATCTTTGTTGTGAAAATTTTGGACCTTGTTGAATCATTGGATGTTTCAAGATAAAATTTCTTTTAAGTAACTTTATTTGTGGGAAAATCTTTTTCCATTTCTAAGAACACTATTTGAAGATAAGTATAGCTGGATGAATTGTGTTCTAACAAAATTTGAAAATTCAAAACAATGCAAGGTAGGGCCTAAAATAGCCTAAGATCAATACTAACTCAATACTGGTTTAGCACAATGATACATACAAAAACATAGCAAATGATTCCTAGGGTGGATATTGGAAACCATTTTATGACGCCCTTACAATAAAATACCGAAACAAGATGAACAACTAGAGATTCTGGCAGCACTGGCTCCAATCAACGGCACACACTTCTCGAGCAGGCTAGTCTCTCTTACCCCACAAATCCTGAGATCTTATCACCGAGGGATTTATGTCTCATAATGCAAGGTAAATGAAGGGTATCTATGGGGAACGATCTGCACTACCTGAATCATGAATGTGGGATTTTTGGCTACTAAATTATTTCTTAGTGTAATTTCGAGGGGTCTTGATCCAACAACGGATTCTCAAAGAAAGCCAATAAGGAATGAGCAAATTAAATGGTACCTTGGTATTCAATTTGATTTCTGGGTTGCTTTCTATGATATATAGAATTGGTTTCTCAAAAAATTCAAAAATTAAATCCTCAATTGAGAAAATAAATTTCTATAGTAACATGCAAGTGATGAACCAAATATTTCTTGCTTCCCATGTTTACCACTCCTCCTTTTGGATGCCTTCCAAAAATGGTTATAAAAATTTAAATAAAATCATTTGTCAATTTTTGTGGAGTCGCATGGTATGAAAGATTGCACTCTCACATGGTGAAGATAGGTTTTCAGAGAACCAGTTGAGACAATAACATATATCTCAAGTTAGAAGGAGACAAGATATTGGTAAGTGAGGTATTTGTGAGTGCTATCATTTTTGGAGGAAATTATGATATGTGTCATGACTTTGCTAGTGAAATGAAGAATGAGTTTGAGATGTCATTGGTAGGTCTACAAATCCAATAGATGAAGGATGGTATTTTCATCACATAGTCAAAATATGTGAAAGAAGTATTGAAGACTTTTGGAATGGGAGACTGTAAACCAGTTGGAACACCAATGGTTACATGTTTTAAATTATCTAAGGAGGATGATTCTGCATTAGTGGATGAAAAAGAGTACAGGTCAATGATAGGTAAACTAAATTATGTTGTCCACAACAGACCAGACATTGCTCATGCAGTAGGATTGGTTGCTATATTTCAAAAAAGCTCTAAGGAGACACACATGGTAGCAACTAAAAGAATTTTCAAATATCTCAAAGGCACAATTGATTATGGATTATGGTATCCATATCCATGAGACTTTTATTTAAAAGTCTATATAGATGCAGACTAGGTAGCGAATGTTGATGATAGGAAGAATACAACTAGAGGATCATTCTTTCTTTGAGGAAGACTAGTGTCTTGGAGCAGTAAGAAATAAAGTTGTATCTCACAATCAATTGCTGAGGCTAAATATGTTGCAGCGTATATGAATTTTACCCAAGCAATCTAGATGAAACACATTCTGGAGGGTTTCAAGTTGAATATTTTAGAATTGGTAAGGATTTTTTGTGATAACACCAGTGCGATAAACATTTCTAAGAAACCAGTGTTGCATGCTAGGAAAAAGAATATTGAGCTAAAGTATCATTTCTTGAGAGAGAAAGTGCAAAGTAAAGATGTGTCCCTAGAGCATGTATCTACCAAAGAATAGCTAGCAGATATCTTTACTAAACCTCTACCTAAGGATACTTTTGAGTATCCTAGAGGTAAGCTAGGGATTGTACCCCTACATGAAGTCAATTAAACAGATGTGGAAGACATCAAACCCAAAGCTTATTAAAAATCTTGAAGTAGGATTGGTGTAGAGTGGAGCTACTCCACAAGGGGAGCAGCTAGTTGTAGATCGGTGAAGCATGGAATGGTTAACCTTCACTTTGGCATTGATGTCAAAGGGGGAGAAGAAATGTATATGATTGATAGCCAGTTACTAGCTAAAGACATGGAGATACAGTTGAAGGAGAGTACATGGAAAAATGTAAACCATGATCCTATACCTGTGTATGCGCATTACTCTTAATCATCACAATCAAAGGGTATTGATATTTGTATTGTCATTAATGCCAAAGGGGGAGATTATTGGAATTGCATGAAGATTGCATTGATGAAGTATAGTGTTGTCATTAATGCCAATAGTAACCAGTAATGGATTTTTATTGCAACCGCTAGTAGAGTAGTGAAAGAAATGGGTATTGGTATTTGAAGTAGAATGATCAACTAGTATCCCTAACCATTTAATATGCAGAACCCTAACTGATGAAGCTTGGTGAATCGGTATGATGATCTATGAATGAATGCTGATCAGAGATGGAGATGCCATGTATGCATGATGCACGTGATGAGTTTCAAAGTGGTTTTGACACATTAAAATAATTGTTTATCTTGGGAATGAGAAAATGCATAGCATGAAGTGATAACCACGTGATCTGAGTTACAAGATTTGATGACCGGTGATCCAAGAGTAGTTCAAGTTGTCTAGAACAATGTGTAGTTGATTATTATGTAATCCAATGGTCATGATTGAACCGATGTGTTGGTAATCTCTATGAGATTTGTAGGTTTTGTGATGTGTTACTGATGTATTGTATTTTCTTATAAGGTTGATGGTGCAGAGGCACCTAATGTACAAGAGATAAATGAGTTTAAGAGTCCTTATATCATGTATTAAAATATATTTGATTCATTTGTGATGTATTTGAGTCTAAATGTAAGGCTATGTGAAGCCATTAATATGACATTGTTAATATTGTTATGTTAAGGTCCTAGTTTGATCAAGAAGACAAAAATATGAAAGAATGTCTAATAAAGGCTAAAAATCATGTAAAAGGTCTTAAATAGGTTATTTGGACATGTCTAGGGTGATTTTACAAAGTGTGGAGTCATTTTTATTAAGTGTCATAAAAGTTGTCAAAATGCATAAAAATTGTAAAGCATGAAACAATGCAAAAAGGCATTAAAAGTTGTCAGAAGGAAGATGAAAGGTCATAAGGGTGGTTAAGTGGTTTCTAACTACCTAAATATGTATAAATATGATGTATTGGTCGAACCAAATCATATTGGAGAGAATAGAAAAAGAGGAGAACATTTTGGAGCAATTGAGTGAATTTGAATCTCTTATTTTGATTGGTTTTTTTTTGTTAAGTTGTTGTTTCCAGGCCTTGTACGGCCATGTACGGCTTGGAAACCCTATAATATAGTAATGGTTAGATATTATATTGAATCCTCTTTCCTATACTTTTGGTTTGATCATTTTTTATTAACTATGGAGGAAGTTATGAGATTTTTCGTGAAAGTTAGTATTTGCAGATTCAGGATTTCTGAGAACAGTCATAGTGAAATGCATGGTAAGAATGCATATGGAATATTCAAGAACTCTAATTATATTCATTGGAAATATATTTGAGTAATATTTCATTTCCTTTTGGTTTGGTTCAATTTCATGATGATTTGTGGAATCTATGACATTTTTAATGAAGACTGGTTTTAAGCCCTCTTCAATGGAGTTGCAGGAAAAGAGTTGTGATGGTATAATTATTTATGATTGGTAAAAATAAATAGTTTACATATTCAAAAACTAGATTCATATATTCTTCAGATGGAATTGGTTTGGTATCATTTGAAATTGTTTTGAGAAAGATATATGATGCCCTAGGCAGGGGTTGGAGTTTTAAATCTGGATTATGACAGAGACATGGATCAGAATTTATAGTCTGAAAAATAATTGTTTGGGGAATCAAATGAGATTATCAGACCTTAAGATTTTATAAGATGATAGATAATGTAGTTATCTACAAACGTTGTATTTTCCATAAATTTTGGTTTGGAGTTTTGGTTGGTCAAATAATTCAATCTTTAAAGACTGTCTTGAAGACAGCAATGTTGTGGTTTTCTTTATAAGTTGTCTTTGTTCAAAGATATTATTGAATGAATGTTGAAAGGATCATAAAGGATGCTATTGATCATTTGGTTTGTAAGATGCTCTACATCAAATTGGTATCAGAGCTTGAAGATCTTGAGTGTGTGGGTAGAGCGCCGAGGGAGGCAATCCACACCAGGACCTTGTAGATTTGGTATTTGTTTTGTTGATGAGTTTTGGTTGCAGGTGCTCATCCATCTTGCTGCATATGAAGGTTGGGTTGTGTAAAGGGCCAAGAGAAGGTCCAGGGCCAAGGAGTGGTCCAGTTGATTGCCAAGAGACTAGGGAGAGAGGCATAGAGAAGGACTCCTAGGTGAGGCATATGGGAGAGTTGTTTGTGGTGAGTTTGAAGCGGCAATTGAAAAGGTGGATCTTTGACTGATAAGGCACCATGGAGTTGCAGCCATTACTACTCCACTGATAGGAGTATTTGAGAAGATAATTTTGAGGACAGTCCTATGTCCTAAAGGGAGAAGATGATGGTGATAAAGGCATGAAGAGGAAAAGGCAAATGAAGGTAAAGATGAAGATTTTTGTCACAATTTTTTTTGCAGGTTATGGCACACCTTTCCAAGAGACTTGGAAAATTTTCAAGGTTGGCAGTATGGTGCAGAGGCACCTAAAGTACAAGAGATAAATGAGTTTAAGAGTCCTTATATCATGTATTAAAATATATTTGACTCATTTGTGATGTATTTGAGTCTAAATGTAAGGCTATGTGAAGCCATTAATATGACATTGTTAATATTGTTATGTTAAGGTCCTAGTTTGATCAAGAAGACAAAAATATGAAAGAATGTCTAATAAAGGCTAAAAATCATGTAAAAGGTCTTAAATAGGTTATTTGGACATGTCTAGGGTGATTTTACAAAGTGTGGAGTCATTTTTATTAAGTGTCATAAAAGTTGTCAAAATGCATAAAAATTGTAAAGCATGAAACAATGCAAAAAGGCATTAAAAGTTGTCAAAAGGAAGATGAAAGGTCATAAGGGTGGTTAAGTGGTTTCTAAATACCTAAATATGTATAAATATGATGTATTGGTCAAACCAAATCATATTGGAGAGAATAGAAAAAGAGGAGAACATTTTGGAGCAATTGAGTGAATTTGAATCTCTTATTTTGATTGGTTTTTTTTTGTTAAGTTGTTGTTTCCAGGCCTTGTACGGCCATGTACGGCCTGGAAACCCTATAATATAGTAATGGTTAGATATTATATTGAATCCTCTTTCCTATACTTTTGGTTTGATCAATTTTTATTAACTATGGAGGAAGTTATGAGATTTTTCGTGAAAGTTAGTATTTGCAGATTCAGGATTTCTGAGAACAGTCATAGTGAAATGCGTGGTAAGAACGCATATGGAATATTCAAGAACTCTAATTATATTCATTGGAAATATATTTCAGTAATATTTCATTTCCTTTTGTTTTGGTTCAATTTCATGATGATTTGTGGAATCTATGACATTTTTAATGAAGACTGGTTTTAAACCCTCTTCAATGGAGTTGCAGGAAAAGAGTTGTGATGGTATAATTATTTATGATTGGTAAAAATAAATAGTTTACATATTCAAAAACTAGATTCATATATTCTTCAGATGGAATTGGTTTGGTATCATTTGAAATTGTTTTGAGAAAGATATATGATGCCCTAGGCAGGGGTCGGAGTTTTAAATCTGGATTATGACAGAGACATGGATCAGAATTTATAGTCTGAAAAATAATTGTTTGGGCAATCAAATGAGATTATCAGACCTTAATATTTTATAAGATGATAGATAATGTAGTTATCTACAAATGTTGTATTTTCCAGAAGTTTTGGTTTGGAGTTTTGGTTGGTCAAATAATTCAATCTTTAAAGACTGTCTTGAAGACAGCAATGTTGTGGTTTTCTTTATAAGTTGCCTTTGTTCAAAGATATTATTGAATGAATGTTGAAAGGATCATAAAGGATCCTATTGATCATTTGGTTTGTAAGATGCTCTGCATCAGTTGATGAGTTGTTTGTAATTATGTTGGCAATTTGGTTAAGTGTGGTAGTGTGATTGTTGCCGAACCAGAAGGAGTGTTTGCAGAATGTTTTGAAGGCAGATAGGAGCATAAAAGGATTTGACTAAGAAAGATAGTTTAATTACTAGATCAGCAAAGACCTTGTTGTTCTCTAACTATTACAAAAATTAAATCCCTTAACCAAGTAAGCTTTAATAGGCTTGGTGTTGTTTAAATCCTCTAACCAGGTGGTCCATTAGCTTGGATTTGAAATCCTAGATATCATGGTTACTCCTAACAAGGTATTTTAGTCAATTCTTTAACTAGGTGGTCCCTAACCGGATATGTTCTCAACATGACATTATTGTATAAGCTTCTAACAAGGCTTGGCTCCTAACAGGGCAAACTTCAGAAGAGTTCAAAATACTTTTGGGTATTCATCCCCACCATGGTTTTTCCAATTTGGGTTTCCATGTAAAAATATTTGTGTCAAGTGGTGAATGATTTTGTGGATATGTTTTGATATGGTTGATATGATTAACTAGTAAAGCCACTTAGATATGTTTAGATGACCAGAAGTGATCTAAAATGAGCTATTACTAATGTTAGTAAAGTGCTTTAATGTTTTGGTTAAATGGTATGTAAGTTATAGATCTGTTACATTGTGTCTTTGATGTTTTGGTCAACTGGTAAAGTTTGATAATGCAATTGGAGTTTTTGGTAAAGTATCGAAACCAGTTAGTTTTGCAAGTTGTTTATGAGTTGGGATTAAGTTTGGTGAAAGTTTAGTTTATTTTCTATCTACTAATTCACACCCCCTCTCAATAGTTGGCTAGATCCTTATTGTTTCATCATATTATCAATTGGTATTATAGCATTTTAGGTCCTCTTGTGTTTAAGCCTAATAGCTTGAGGAAAAGATCTAGGAGAACATGATGAAGAAACAAGGTCTGAAGTTCAATAGGGAAAGCTATAGAATCTAGAGTGAAAGGATGAAGATCTATATCAAGAGCTTAGGAATTCAATATTGGGAACGTTTTGTTTCTAAATATAACTTGCCTAGTGGGATTTTGTCAGATGATCAAAAGAAGGAGTAATAGGAGAACAATCAAGAATTGGAGGCTATTATCAGTTCCTTGTCTGATTCAGAGTATGTTGATGTCCATGGATTGGAGTCTTCTTATAAAGTGTGGAAGAAACTTGAGGATATCTATAGTGGTGATGAGCATGTTAAGATTGCCAAAGAAGAGAGTCTGAGAGGTAAATTTGATGATATGTGGATGGTTGAAGGAGAAAAAATTCAATAGTATGATCACAGGATCAAGGAGATAGTCAGAGAGATCAAAATTATTGGTGGTACAATGGAGGATACAATAGTGGTTAGAAAGGTGTTGATAACCCTTCTATCGCTCTACACTATCCGAGTTGCAGCCATTCAGGAACTCAAGTCTATTGATAAATCAAAGGTAACTCTTGACTCCATCATTGGTAAATTAACTGCATTTGAATTAAATGGTTTTGACGGAAGTATTCAGAGATTGGAATCTGCATTTAGGGCCTCAGTTTCAAACCCACTAGTAAGAAAAAGTAGAGAAGCTAGTTACAGTCATGAGTCTAGATCCAGCAGAGAGGTAAATGATGAAGATAGTCTGATTGAGCTTGAAGCATTTTTGGCCAAGAGGTTACCCATATGTACTAGTAAGTACAGAGGTAAATTACCTTTGAAGTGTTTTCTATGTAACCAGATTGGAAATATTGCTACTAATTGTCCAAATGGAGATAATGAGCAAAAACATGAGAAGTATAAGAAGTATAAAGGCAAAGGTAAAAGAGATTGTCTCATTGTAGTTGATGGAGGAATTAAAGATGAGGAATTTGAAGAAGATGCTAATGAGGACATTGTCTTTGTTTCTATTAAAGAAGATACATCAGATCAGAAGGCATTAGTCTCTCGCATGGATAGTTCTAATGACTAGATTATAGACAATGATTGTTAACACCACATGAGCGGTGACCGGGGTAAGTTTCTTACTTTGAGAGAGTTTAATGGAGGTGTTGTGGGATTTGGAAATGACTCACCCTGCATGGTGGAAGGAAAGGGATCCATCTCTTTGAATGGAAAGAGAAGTGCAGATGATGTCTATAGGGTTGAAAGACTAAAACACAATCTTTTGAGTGTAGCTCAACTCAATGACAAAGGTTACCCATTGGAATTCAAGAATGGAGTCTACAAGATTTATGGAAGCAAAGGTCAACTGATTGCAACTGACAAACAGACCAAAACGATGATCACACAATCCCTACGATACATGAGTGGGTATGTCTCTTTGCACAAGTCCCAACGCTCCATGTGTGGGCATTCCTTTCATCATATGTGCTCTTGGGGACGAACCGTATGGAACCAAGCATTATCTCATGTGAACAAGAACAAAAATCACATAATCCTTGTGTGAGTGGGCATACCTCTTCGTACAAGTCCCAATGCTCCATGTGCGAGAATGTCTTCCAAAAACACCCTTGGTGTTGTGATAGTACTCAAGGCATGCTTAATGAACCAATTATCTTGTTATTTTTTTTAACCCAAGTCTATTGTTATGTTATCACTTGATTACAAAACTCCCCAAACATGAATGCCAAGCATACCACTTTCAGATGAGGGACACGAGTGGGAGCCACTCTCTAGACTCACTTGCTCATGCCATATCTAAATGCAAGACATCTCGAATACATCAAATTGTCTCAATTGCATAATGCCATTTTCATACATAAACAAGACATACTCAATTGGGCACAACACCAAGAGAGTAGATCCCAATTGATCCCTTGTCAAAATTCACATATATGCTATCATGATTCCATAATAGAATATCATCTCAATATCATCTCATAATGAATGAAGGATTTTAATGGCATCCACAAGACTAAATAATCTATGGGACCAAGAGAAACACCCTTGACTGATGGACCTCAAAAACCTTGAAATTTCAAAGTGCATAAAATGAAAATGCAAGAATAGTCTTTTGATTCTAATCAACTCAAGAATACAATACTCCCTCAATTTGTCATTTCAACATCCCAAATAGAATTGAACAACATATCCTCATATATACTCATAATTTCCAAATTTGGTTCATACAAATCATATAATCATCCAAATGGAGAGATTTAAATTGGAAGAATACTTTAA
Organism: Cryptomeria japonica; assembly: GCF_030272615.1. Taxonomy (NCBI): domain Eukaryota; kingdom Viridiplantae; phylum Streptophyta; class Pinopsida; order Cupressales; family Cupressaceae; genus Cryptomeria; species Cryptomeria japonica. The sequence goes on along the minus strand of NC_081409.1, from coordinate 128,145,099 downwards.
TTCACTCAACAATTCATTTGCAACAAACTAAAATCAATTCAATTGAAAAACAAAGGAGGAATTTGAGTTCCTACCTCAAACTTGACCAAATCTTCAAATTGACAATGTAATTGAACATAATTGAGATGACACATGAGTTTCTTAAGTGAAGTTACCAATAAAATATGTACAATTGTTTGAATTCTTTATCTTATGTTATTATGTTATTATTTTATCTAGGTTTGAGACCAAAATATTTATGTTATTATTTTATCTAGGTTTGAGACCAAAATATTTCTTATAATAAATATTCATAATAACCATGCACCCTTAATAGATAGTGGCCATGAAATACGTACAAATAGCACAATGGGATATTCCATCCTTTATATGGTACTCCTATGTTATAGAGTATAACTATTTTTGTCAAGTAGAAATTGTGGTGTGGATAAGTCTATTAAGGCCATGAAATACGTACAAATAGCACAATGGGATATTCCATCCTTTATATGGTACTCCTATGTTATAGAGTATAACTATTTTTGTCAAGTAGAAATTGTGGCGTGGATAAGAACTTGTGCACTTGACAACTTAGTTATTAGCTACTTTTAATGTAACACTAATCAACGTAAGATACATAGATATGTGGTCAGTCCATGTAATGTGCTATGTGCATGTGTACTTCCATTATACTCAACTATTATCCTATTGGTCTAATCCATCCACATTTTATTTGTTTCTATCCCACCTTTGTCTATGTGACAAACCTAGATTAGTCCAAAGCAAAATATGATAAATCCATCAAAACATAATTGAAACTATTTTTTGCAATTTTAATTTAATTATTTTAAATTATGATTAATTATCTTCTAACTTCTTTTATAAATTATTTAGGTTTCAAATTTGACTACTACTTTATTAATTTTTTTGTCTCTCATTCACATGTTAGTTTTTTATTAGAAATGGGTCATAAAACCCTATACAAAGACCATAATGGGTCAAAACCAACAAGTTTTTGAGGGACCCGACATCGACATATATAATGTTGCCTAAAGATAAAATAAAGCCAATCAATAGAAAATTGACATATTTAAGTTTTTGGCACTATTATTAGGACCAAGGACTTGATTGGAAAATAGTGTTTGGTTCTCATCATTTACCTAATACATAATACTCTCAAAATAAATAACATGTTAAATGCATTAATAGTAAATAGGCATCAAGAAAAACACTCATAGTATGCAATATTTTCAAAATTGCTCAACTTTTAAAGCGAAGGATTCATATTTCCTAACTAAGACAAACTTAAATATGCATGTAATGTATAATGATAAATCACCTCATTTAAATTCGCTAATTAATATAAGTTAGGGAGGTAAATAGTAAACTACAAGCTTTAACATTAATCCTTACTACACGAGACACTAGAAAAAACTAGGTTGTCACATAGTAATAACTTTAATAAAATGAGATACTTTGGATCAATCCATATGCTAGAAATTGTATAAGAAAATATAAATTACTTGAAGTTGAAGGTATAGGTAAAGAAAGTGGGGGTAATAATTTTGAAGGGTTGGTAACTCCTAGAGTTAGGAAACCCACATTTTGACTAAAGGGATTATGTTGAGCATAAGAAAATAATGATGGGCTTAGATTTTGTGTGCTGAAAATGGAGTTAAAACTTATAAAATTATTAAAGATAGAATATAAAATATGGACAATAGGAAAATTAAAGACAAAGGTAACAAGGAATAACATAAAACATTATAATATTTACTCTTTAAATGATGTGATTTATTGCATTGGTAAATATCAATGTAGATTTTTCATTTTGTTATTTTTTAAATGTATTCTATTTGAGTTTAATTTCTATGAATTGGCTAAAATTGATTCAGAGTATATGGGAGGGGAAATCGAGGATTTAAGAAGGTTGGGTAAAGGGTATGCTACATACAAATTTAAATTTGCTAACCATGTGCAATTTGTCCTATAACATGGAACTAGGTTAATTTGTAAACACGTTTTTTTAATTTTTAGGCCTATACTATATTTCCATCTTCGGGTTCGTCAAGATCTAGATAGCTTATGTGGATTGAGTTACTATTTTTAAACCTAACATTTAAATCATTCTTAAAGGAAATTGTTGCACAACTTAGGAAAGTTCTTTGGTATAAAATAAACATGGACAAATTTTCTATCCTAGGGGATCATCAAAGGGCTTGTGTGGATATGGAGCTAAACAATAAGATACCTAAAAAAATCAAGCTAATTTGACCAACGTTCAATTTTTCCATCTACTACTTTATATAAACAACCAATTCCTATTTTTTGTATTGGGATGGACCCTTAATAAGAGATTGTCTTGCCAAGAAAAATACATATAATCATGCTCTAATGGTAGCCTTTCCAAATAGAAAATAACAACAACATTATTCATATCCTTCTATTATGCCTTATATAATTTTTCAATTGAAAATGTAAGATGATGTCATCTTAGAAGAAAAATGACAATGATAAATCCCCTTCATATAAAGATGCTATTATGATAGATGGTTGGAAGGTAATAAAGTAAAGATAGGAATTTAAATGATCCTTTAATACTCAAAGTGTAGATTCATCTTCACAAAGCTATATCTAACCTTTTGCTTGGCCTAATGTGGGGAATATGGATACTATTTCTCCAATGCCTTTGAAAGAAAAATATTTCCTTCACCTTCTATGAGATAGTCCCTATACCTCCAAATACATCAAATAGATCTAGGTCTCCTAATTCTACTATTAAGGACCATAGGAATCATAATAAATTTATTATACATTATAATTATTTTGATGTTTTCCCATGAGGAAGATCTTCCTAATACTTCTCAATCATGAACTACAAAACTCTCTCTTGGAATGTTAGAGAATTGTATCCCCCTCATCCCAAATTTGAGGTTAAGGAAGCTACTGTCAAATGTAAAGATGATATTGTTTCTTGTAGGAAATTGAGCTTTATGCTCCCTATCTTATCTCTTCTCTAAATTCAATGCATGGATAGTCGCAATATTTTTCCATAAATTTAATAGAGAAAGAAAGGGGCAACTATTTTTATTTTTTATCCATGGACTAACATGTTTGTCAATTTTTAAAGGGGAGAATCCTTCGCATGGTTGCATGTCGGTCGTTGATTTTATAAATGGCTAATCCACTGGTTTTTGTTCTGTTTATTGTCTTAATATTATAAAAGAAATATCTGATTTCTGGGAATGGATGTTTAAGAACCTCTTTTTATGTTGATTGAGTAATAGGAGGAGACTTTATGATGGTCAGCACCATACTGAATGTCACGAATTTATAGATCCTATTAATAAAAAAAATATAGTCACAAACATAACTGGTATAGACTAACTGAAGGTCAAGAGTTGATATGAAACTTAGAAAATTAGATGGGTTTTATATCTGCGTCAACCTACAAGTAATTAAAGATTGTATGGGGAATTATGTGAAAGTCGATTATTTGACTAACCTTGTAAACCACTTTCTTAATATTTGTATTATTGTATGAAAAAAATAAGTAGATTCTTATTTTCTCTTTAAGCTTAATAATTTACATCTTAAATTTCCTTCTTGTGTTGATTCTTTTGCTGACATTTATAATCCCATACCAAATCAAAATAAGGAGAATCTTAGAGGGAATGGTGGTAGGCAACTATTCCTCTTTGTGTTGACGTATTATTCTATTTTAATAAAATATTGACATAGTAACAAAAATGTGAAGAAAATATTTACAAGGTAAGTTATAGCTAAATACAAAATTTCTAACTCAAATATAGAAAATATTTCTATTAAAATATTCATAAATAATATTGAAATTCATCTTTGCAAACTTGATACTTAGAAAGGCAAGTAGCTATGATTATGACTAGATTACATTGGTTTAAGGAAGGTAACAAAGGTTCCAAGTACTTCTTTAACTACTTAACTATAAATATAAGAATGAATTTATTAGAACAATATATATGAGGGTGGACAAATTCATATGATCCCCCAAAAAAATTAAAGATATTTTTCAAGATTTTTATGAGAATATTTTTAAAGAAGACCAACATTGGCAAGATGCCCAATTCATATTAGAAGATATCATAGAAGAAATCATACCCAAAAGGTGGATTTGAAATATTGTCAATTTCTTGATCCAGATATTTCTATATAATATTTGAAACATGTTATTTTTTGTACTAATCCTCTTGAAAGTCTAAAAATTTATGGGTTAACAATTGAATTTTATGAAACTTCATGAAAGAATTTTAAGGAATATATTTATCTTGTCTATTTGGAGGCTATAAATTCAAGTTCATTAGGGTTGGATATTAATAAAGAATTAATAATGGGGTGGCTGCAAGAAATTGAGTCCCACTTTTGGGCAAAAGTGGAAGTGTTTTCTCTGTTTTTCAAATTTTTTGTCGATTGATGTCAAAATTTGATGCACTTAGAGATTGAATCTCAGAAAACTTCAGTAATAGAAAATGTAGTGCTCGAAGTCTATTTTTCAAATATGTAATTTATTTTAATACTGACATGCTAGAAATCCCTTTTTAGTAGGCATGTTTAAAAACCAGTTTTTCAAAATGCCTGTTTCAGGACCATACCACACATGTGTACGACCACCCTTTTTTGATGCAAATAAATGAATTTTTCCAAATCCTTCAGAGAAATGAGACCTAAGACACCAAATATTGATGAGAATATTTTTGCTTTTTTTTTAATTTAATATATTTTTTTTTATTAATTTTTAACTGACAATAAAGTATATTTTCAAAACATCGGGTGTACGACCACCATAATTTGATGAAAATTTCATATTTTTCAATTTTTTTTTTTAATATTCAAAAGAATTGTATGTAGATTGATGTCATATAATTAATTTTTCTAAAATCCTAAAAACAAAAAAGTATTAAAGTTTTAGTGAACGTTGGTATTTTAGGTTTAGGTTCCACTTTTGATTAATAAATAACAAAAAAATAGTAAAAATAATCTTATCACTATGAAATTTACATTTCTAAAATCAGGACACTGAAAACTCTAATGGGTTTTCGTTTCTTAAAAAAAAATCAATCAGAAAAACCCTCAAAAAATTAGGCCAAGGTAGAAATCTGATGTCATTCTACCTTAGTCATTTTTTTGGAGGTCCAAGCATAGGCTTGGTGGGACCAAGCCTATCCTGAAGAAAAAAAAATGGTAAGGGTTGTTTCCTGCCCCTAATTTTAACAAACGGACGCCTGTTTTCTAAATTCAAAAAACGGGCGCTCGTTTCGCTTTGTACTGTTGAAAGCGAAACGAGCACCCGATTATAAAACGGGCACCCATTTCATTAAATAACGAGCACCCATTTCTGAAAAGATCCGTTGGGCCAGAATCTAGCCCACAAGCACAAATCCTCATGATTGAATGATTTTTCAATCATTGCCTGACAGGTACGATCTGCAAAGACAATGCTTTGATTAATCATTCTCTTTGTTTGTCTTATTGTCGATTTGGTAAGGAGATCAATTCAAATTCATAATTTGGTGTAGCCATGGAATCAAATCAACGTAGGAAAAGGCAAAGGAAGGTTCTGACAACTGAGGAGATTGCAGCAAATAGGGAGAAGGATGCAATGCGTCAATGAGAGAAGATCAAGACTGAGACAAGGAGCTTCAAGTTCCACAATCGTTTCAGAAGAGGAGAACATCAATGAAACCATAAATGCTGATGAAGGAAATACAATAGAACCATTTAATTCAGGTGCATCTTCTAATCTATTATTGGATACATGTATGTCTTCACAGCCCTATGTTTTTTCTCATGAAAAAATTGGTGATTTAGTAGAACCGGGTTACTTATTAAAAGATATTCCAATTGAAAATCAAACCTCAAATGAAATTAGAACTCAAGTTGAAACTGAAATTGAAATCCAAATTGAAACCCCAAATGAAACTAGATCCCAAATGAAACTGTATCTCAACTTGAAACTGAAATTGAAACCGAATTTGAAAATCCACTTGCAACTAAAACCAATAATGTGTATGTAGACATGGAAACACCAATTGAAAATGAAACATGTTTGAATGATAATCAAATGAATGAAAATTTTAAATTAAAAGTGATGTACTAGACAACCTTCTTGGCTTGGTTTCATGGAGACAGATTAGGACACATGCAAATAGATTGTTTAGACATTTTTTTATAATAAGAAATTTGGGTTTCAATGGCAATTATGGTACAACTAATTAAAATGACTAAAATGCGAAAAGTGATGAAGAAGTTAGGCTTTTATGCCAAACCCAAGAAGAAGGACAAGTCTTTAAAACAAGTTGTATCAACTGTTGCTAGCGCCTTTGATACAATTGGAAAGAAAAGTCACTCTAAAGATAAAAATGTGGCACGATGGGCAATAACAACATCTTTAGTAAGCCAAACAACTTCTAGTAAAAGAATGATGAGTAACATAAGTGGATATCTTAATATTCGTCAGAAAACTTTGTCAAGAGTTGTAAAAAGAAGAGTTAATTTGAAAGTGATCCAGCAAACAAATTGTGGATTTTTAGTGGTAAACTACCAAGGTCTAATATGAAACTTACTGGTGAAGTCAAAAATTTGATCAAAAAATTCTGGCACGATAATACGAGATATTACCTAATGTTAGAGATGTTCTTAAATTAAGAGTTGGGTCAAACATTCCTGATCCACATCCAAAACACCTATTGGACATGACTCAAACTGAATTGTACAAAAAAAATTTGGATGATAAGGTGTTGACTATTAGCATTTGTCAAAGGTCTTTTGAAAAGTGTAAACCTTGGCATGTTCGAATTAACAAGGAAAGAGTCACATGTTGCAAAACTCATGTTCAATTTCGCTACCATTATGGTGTATTTCGATATATACATGTTACCATGCATAGTAATGGAATGTTCCAAGAATGTGGTATAAATATACCACCTGAAACTATAAAGGAGTTTATATCAAATTTGTTTTGCAACCCACTAAATGAGCAAAATTTTCTTTTCAATGCATTCTCAAGCATTGTTGGATGAATGTTTGCATTAAAATATTTCAAATTATTTTGGACAACAATTAGTTGATGTTAAAAGATTTAAAACTATTGAGTATCCACTGAAGGATGGAAAGGTTGGAAAACAATGTGATCTAATTATTGAAAAAGTTAGTGTTCATGCATTTATGAATGAATTTAAGAGTAAAATTGTACCTAAATATGTTAAACACACTCAAAATGATAGATGGCTCAATGGTCAGTTTTGAATATGTAAGGATACATTTCCTGTCGGTAGTATACTTTTGGTTTTTGACTTTGCAAAGAACTACACGCTTGCACCACAAGATGAGGTCCAATCACAATACTACAATTCAGTGCAAGTATCGATTTTTGTTCATATTGTCTATAGGCATGCACCAGATAGTAGAAAAGAGGATCACAAAATTTTGAGAGAGTACCATCTCTATATGAGTGAAAATAATTTACACTCATCTGAGTTTGTTTAGTATTGCTTCAAGACCCTTTTACAGAATTTGAGGGAGAGAGAAATTCAGATGACACAACATCTAATATGGTTTGATAATTGCACAGAGTAATTCAAGAATACTAGAATGTTTTATTGTTTGAGTAGGATTCATAACAAAACTAATATCGAACACGTGGAGTTTTTTTGAGGTTGGTCACGGGAAAGGAGAACATGACAGTGCCGATGCATGTGTTAAGAGAGCCCTTTGTAGAGAGAAACTCAAATTTGAGGAAAAGGTTAAATTTAAAAATGCAAGTGCAATTGTGGATTGGTGTAGTGTAAATTTATCCACAGGATCAAGTCAGAACTCTACAATTAGACGTTTCTTCTAGCTAGTTAAAGAGGAGAATATCTTTCCAAGATATGATTGTGATACAATCAATGGGTCAGCTAGATGAAATTCATTTAAGAGTTCTAATTCTAACACTTGGACTATATGGATTAGAGAGCTTGCATGCTTTTGTCAATTTTGTGTTGTAGGTGAATGGGAAGAATGCGAGAATATGGAATGGGTCAAAGAATGGCAACAAAAATCCTTAACACCAATATGAAGATGTTAGAAGAAACGAAGACCCAGATCATGCATTTGCATCAGAAGATTATGATCATGTTTCAGACCTCATACAACCTGGTAATTTTATTCAATTTCTTGTTTATAACTTTAAATTATATATTTTTATGTATTTTCATATAATTTATGATTACATATTTGAATTATAAATTCTAACAAGTTTTATTTCTACATGTACTTAAATTTGTTTTCTAGGATGTGTATGTTGTTGTTGCACCTGGGGATAATGATGAGGAGGTTGAGTATTGGCTATCTAGATGTGTAGAACCTAAGAAAAAGTTGATATGTGATCAAGTAGATGATGATGCTTTTCAGTATCTAGTTGGGTCTGTTGTGGTAGTTGGCACATGGCTACGCAAATACTTAACAAGAAGGAATGACTTACTAGCTTATGAAGACTACCAATCAGAAAAGAAGATTACACACTATTCTCATTTGGTGGTGGCAACAAACATCAAATTAGAAAGATACAAATGTAGACCTATTAATAAGGTATTATGGATACTTTCAGTAGAAGAGTGTGAGGCAATCATAGACCTATTGCAAAAGAGAGAGGATGCAGATGGTACATTAGGTTGAATCAAATATATATGCATGTAATTTTGTGTTACTTGTGTGAACTCTTTTATATTTAATCATGATAATTGTTTTTCTTTGTCCCTTTAACATTGTATTTGTCTACATTTGATACAATTTTGGTTTCATAAACAACATTGTATTAGTTATCTTCTTCTTCTTAATGTTATTTTGTGCACATTGTAATTGTGTTACAATTGAATTCTAATTTTTATGATATATTTACTTTATCGTAATCTCTTCATAGATTAATTGTAAGTTCAAAGATAGAATTATGTCTAAAATATGACAACTCTATATTTATCATTGTATGAAAAATCTTTATTTATAGTGTGATTTTTTATTTTACTACCATTCTATTGCCTCCTATCTCTCAATCTCTTTAGCCATCCTCCATTCTATCCATTCTTTTCATACCACTACTATCCGCACTTATAAACCTTCAATACACTAGTAAACTAGTGTGGTCAACTTAAGAGGAAAGTGGATACTATGTTTGTAGCTCTTACTCTATTACACATTTTGCATTCAAGGTTGTTACACACTCATTTCCCAATGGCTTTGTTATAACTATATAAATGAATTATATTATGGAAAAGGAGGTCACAATGTTCACCTACCATCTTTCAATGTAATTATTCCATATAGCAGGACTTCCTTTACTTATTCCAACCCTTCAAAATGTCAAAAGAATTATGCATATCAAAAAGAAATTGACAAGAAAGAATCTATGTCTACTTTCAATCAAATGTCTATGACATCTAATTTTGTATCACTCAAACATTAAGGGCTAGGAAATTTACAAAGCTTAGCAAATCATTGAATAATGTCCTTCAAACCTTCCTAATAATTTGGTTGGCCTTAGTTCCATCAATCTATTGTGTTCCTCTATGAGATTAATTTATAATTAATAATCCTTTTATAATTTTCATATCAAATCTATATGCATGTAAGTTTGTTTACTTGTGTGAACTCTTTTGTATTTAATCATGACAATTGTTTCTATTTGTCCCTTTAACATTGTATTTGTCTACATTTGATATAAACAACATTGTATTAGTTATCTTCTTCTTAATGTTATTTTGTGCACATTGTAATTGTGTTACAATTGAATTCTAATTTTTTATGATCTATTTATTTTATCGTAATCTCTTCATATATTAATTGTAAGTTCTTGATTTTATTATTATTTTAAGAATAGGATGTTATTGTAAATTAGGATAATTATTTTATTGAATTATAAACTGTTGCACTATAAGATGATCAATCACAATGTTAAAATATAAAGTCATAAATAGATCACATAACAAGTCATAAATAAAAAGTCCTATATACAATCACATAACAATTCCTGGTGACATAATAACAAGTCTTGAAAAAATAATAATAAGGAAATGACATTAAAACAAGTCCAAATAACATAATAACAAAACAACATCACATATATAATCACTAGAGTGCGCCAAATCACATAACATGACCTGATATTAGAATAGCAATGAAATGACATAATAAAAAGTCCTATATATAATCAGATAACAACAAGTCCTATATATAATCACATAATAACAAGTCCTAGGATAACGTAACAAGTGTCATCATAAAAAGTCCATAATACAATAACATGACATGATCTAAAATAGATAATCTAGGAACTCGCGTGCATCTCATCTGCAGTCCTCTTCACTCCATGTGAAGGTGGTTGAGATGAATCATCCTATTGCACGTGGTCCTGAGATGCACCATCCTGTGTGTGTGCAGTATCAATGTCTCCACCCTCCTATGTAGTATCAGTGACTCCACCCTCCTATGCAGTATCAGTGTCCATCTTCTTGTACATTAGTAAAAGATTTTACATGAGAAGAAGTTACTTGCATAATTCACTTATAAAGTAGTTAAATATTAAAAATATTAAATAAATTGCCATACGACCATGCTCTACAATGCCCTCACTCGTACGTGGAGGTCCACTATCATGAACAAGAAAAGCAGTTGTAGTCAAGTCCTACAAAAAAAAACATTGTGCATCAATTTTGATAATCCCTATAAAAGCCAGGTACACAGTATAAACAAAATAAAAATTATTTTTCTAATCATCACCGCAAATGACAATGTCGATGGTTGCATCTGGCTCAATCCCATAGTCATACCAATACTGGTAGTGGTATTGACCTGAACAACATATATAAAGCATGAATCAAACTTGTATATATACATAAATTATAAAGTATATATATAGACTACAAGATTATCGCAGAAAAGCATACATGTGATGCAGGAAAAGTAACTGATTGGTGAAGGCATACATGTGATACACCATCAAACAATCTAGAAGTCTACAATTGCAAAAAATAACGAACATGAATCAAAGTTGTACATAAACTAGTAAGCATATAAACACTTCAAATTAATAGATGAAAAACATACTAGCGGTATATGAGGTTCAGCCTCAATGGTCCACAGGTCACACGAAGAACTACCCACCTCGGTACTACATGAAGAACCCTACAAAATTGATAAAACATATCATACACATCATTACATTAAAAAATTTATTATTTATTTTAAATGTACATATCAATACAATGTATCTAGATGAAAGTGTATACCGTAAATGGGGCACCAATATCTCTAGGTATTGAGGTAACATGATGTCGGTTCCTCAATGATGTGGTATGATCCATCCTCTATTTAGAAAAAATTGACTCATGTTATGGTTCATATGTGTATATATAAGGAATTTAATATTGCACTATAAATTATATAAATAAATTTGTACCTCTATATACTAATCATCGTCTGCCCACAGGAGATCAACATATGAAGAGATGACATCAGCATGTGCAGCCTCCTTGGCATCATCATAACCACCATGGGCAGCATTAGCATCATCAAAATCACCATCTCCTCTAGGGGAAGCCTCACTCTGTGGACCCATACATACATCCCCACAGCTCGTGCAAACATGTGCTAAGCTGGGGGCAGCCCTCACCTCGCGCAACTGTTGTACCAAATTGCCCGACAGGGCACTCAATGCACCTAGAGAAGAATCCATTGCTCAATGATGGGCAGGTGCTGGAACAACTGGTGATGGAAGAGGAACCAATAGATCATCACGCACATAGTTTCTAACCCTGTCGCTCAATTTTGCTCCCTGCCTATCTTGGGGCATGCCTCTCTCGACCCCCTGAAATGATCTAATATCAGAGTAATTGGGCTTTTTGCCCAATTCAAATTCGACCCATAATTTCTTCACAAAATACATTGGGACCTCATGATTGGAGTGTGGTGGATGGTCACTGCTCCCAAAAGTGTCTAGCTATGCCTGGGTGCCTACACCATTGAATTGAGATCCGTGGATTCTTCAGATATATCTCTTCACTCATCTTAGGGTTCACAAAATATTGTTTCAAATCCATTTTTGTTATTTTTAATTCATTGACTTGTTTGTATGTTAGGCTATCAGTGTAAAATGCACGCAATCCCTCCTGCCAACTACAATAGCTATCTAGCTTACTATCTAAAGCCTGTACAGACTGTACAATCCCTTGCATACTATCTGGAAGGCGTAACAACTATGGAGGTGGATGAGGCTCACGTCTAATAGTATGGATATCTCTAATCAAAGAATCAATATTCATTCTAATTGTCTGCCTCAACTAATCAGGTGGAGGTGGAGGTCAAGGTGGAGGTGGAGGGTGTGGAGGTGGAGGTGGTGCTAGACCTAATAGCTCATCTATCTCAAACTCATCCATTCTGTGAAAATAATCTACATATATATACAAACATGAAAATTTACAATTACAATTACAAACATGAAAATTTACAATTACAAACTATTTAATTTACATTTCACCTTCCCAAAAAAACTTATAATTAAATACAATTTAGCAACTTAAATATAAGAAAAGGAAACTCACATAGATCTATAATATTATTAATAGGTGGTCCTATTTTAATAATAAGCATCAATTAAGAAATATTATCCACTTAAATCAAAGTGTAAGAAATATTTTACAAAATAAAACATCATAATGGCCATGCAACTCAAACAATAGTTTTTAACATCTAAAAATGCATTAGTATAAGTTCCATCTAAATAATAAAAAATAATCATGAGAGAGAGAGAGAGAGAGAGAGAGAATAGATAATGAGTAAATGACTCCACTGATTTAGATAATGAAGGTAAATTCCATGGAATTACAATTTAGTACCCTTGCAATATTCAACCATTATCATCAATTAGGCTACCACTATATTTTTAACCTGATAGGGTTCGATTCAACTACTCTCTTTTGGTTAAATTAACTAAATTCTCTAAAGTCATAAGTTGTATCTATGAATTTGTCAATACATGTACTACTTTGTTGTGTTCTTTGCTAGAATTATTGGATTATTTAGTGATTGCAACTAGTAGTACTACACTAAGTTGAAGCTTGAATAAATAGTAGGTTCTCTACTCTTGGAGTTAAAACAAAAAAAAACTCTATTTTTTTTATATTCTATTTTATATTCGTATTTTCTTGTTCAAAGTCGCAACCCATAAAATGTGATTCCAATATTGATCTATATTTGATTCTTATTTTTATTAAATCTGCCACTAGTTTGATTTATTGTGCTCTTAACTTAAATCAGGCTATGTGTAGCATCATAAATTGTACACACTTGCTAGGGTGGTACAATTTCACACCTAGTTTAGCACCCGCCTTGGCGCATTTTTCATTTTGCATTGCATTTCCCCTTTAGCACTTAATTAATTAATTTAATTAAGTCTAAGGTTCTATTTCATCATCATATACATCATAAAGTTGGGCCCTTTCATTAAAGTGTGCCCCTTTCATTTTATTCCTCCAATACATCATTTAATCAAAAACCCTAATTAGGTCCTATTTTGAACTTGGCGGCTTGATTTCGGGGGTCAAAACATCTTGAAATCACCTATAACTTCGGGATTCGCTCTAAAATCATCATATCCGATGGCCCTGAAAATTTGGTGAAAAGTTGTCGGGACCATGGTGCCCGGCGTGCACACAGTCCCGAACATTTTTCCTGAAATTTTAGGAGCGCAATCCAATCATAAAATAAAGCTTAACCCTAAGAAATTGGCAGGAGATTCAATCTCTAGGTCGGCCAAAAGTTGAAATTAAGACCTAGGGTTTCATATATAAGAGCTCTCTTTCTTCATTGGAAAGGATCCGAATTTTGGTTTCAAGGGCCTTCTATGCAGCGAAAGAGAAGATCTTTGAAGACTTCAACAACATTCAACATCCATCCATCAAGCATTCATCAAATTCATTCATCCATTTAGGGCTTTGAAGGCATTGAAGAGCAATAAGGGATCACGACTGAAGATTGGCTTGTACCCCTCCCTTGGGGTTGGGTATGATTTCATGTTGTTTTCATGTCTTTGCATAAGCTTCATTACATCATTTGTATTCATGCTTTACATCACTCTACATCTTGATTTGGGGCATTTACATTATCATTTGCAAGCAATTAGGGTTTACTTTCTAGGTTGCTCTAGTTTGCTTACTTGCATTTTAGGATCTTGCACACACACTAATTTTACAATACAACTTGGCTACTCATGGAGGTGGAAATCACCAAAGCGGGGGTTTGACTAAGGCAAAACCCTATATAGCCGCCCACCATACCTTTTCAGATATAAGTGCAGGTTTCGAGATTCGGCCGATGCCGCAAGTTGCAGATCCAACAAAAGTAGACGGAGACAGAACTTCACACCAAATTCCAGAGCAAAAGACCAAGACAGGGGCGCTGGGCGCCCTGGTCCTTCTGTCAGATAGCAAGTTTCAGCATTTTTCCGACAGCTTTTCAGGTTGCAAAACAGCAGTTTCAGGAGCAGAATCAGGACAGTGGCGCCCACGCCCTCGTCCCGAACATTTTCACTCAGATTTTAACCCCGGGTACACATCTGCATTCTTATCTTGTCCTTGTGTTTATAGCTTTCCATTGTTTAATCTCAATTCTGCAATCTTGTTACTAGTTCATACTTACACTTTAGGGTTAATAGTTGAACTTGCATCATTCTATCTATCATTTGCAACAAAGGAACAGAAATCCTAATAGGTAGCCCGTGGCTCTCTCTTCCACAAAAAGAAGTAGCCAATTGTGTGATACCTCTAGGCTCTTTCGTATTCCACAAGTGTGTGATTGAAAGTGAGATTAGGGCATGTTTGCTTAGTGTCACTTTTTCCCCCACACATTTTGGTGAAGCCGACGTGAATCTTATTATTTCTTTCTCTTGCATTACATTTGTTAGATCTAAATCTAGATTTAGCATGTTTCATTTAAGTTTCATTTTCAAAAAAAAAAAAGAAAAAAAAAAGAAGGAAAAGAAAGAGTGTGTTTTGTTTCTTTGCATTGTGTGCAATTTTTATTTCAAAATGTCATATTTTTATGATGATTATGAATTAAATGAAGCTTTAGATGAGTTTTTGAAACCTAAAGATACCAAACCTTCATTTTACCAAAAACTCATAAACATTGTTACTATGCCATTTCGTTGTGATGAGAAAGATAAGTCGAATGATTCCTCTCAAGGGTACATTCCTATCAACTCTTCCACTAAATCTAGTAACATGGTTGTTTTCAATGATCCCCTCTATGAGGAGATATCTCCTTTTGAATCAAAAGATAAACCTTTTAATAGATATGATCATGCTTTGTTGGGTGATGCCCTTGATGACTTTGTGGCTCCTAAAAAATGCTCCCTTCATGAGGATCCTTTTGTGCAAGAAGATGATATTATCCCTACATTTCCTAGTGATGGCATTTCCTTTTCCAACAAAATTCCCACTAGAGATGATGAATTAATGATAAATGCTTACCCTTCTCCTAAAGTTTGTCTTACCCATAAGCATCCCTTAGAGAAAGAAGATGAAATAAAAAGCAATTTCCTTAATTCTCTCTCCCCTAAAGATCATATTGAACATATTTTGAGGAAAGAGGATGATTTTAACACATCTATTGATGCTCTCCCTCCTAAGGATGAGGAATTAATAAACAATGTTATCTCCTCTCCCGAAATTGACAATACTTCAAACATTCCTTTCAACAACTTCGCTATTTGGGATGAACCATTAGAAGAAGGTGTAGATTATTCTCTACCCCATGAGAGAACCCTAGCCAAAGGGGATGAAATCAAGATTAAAAACTCCCTTGATAGTTTCTCACCTTCCTTGAATCTCAATTATTCTCCCTTTCCTCAACTTGGTTCTACTCATAAGGAAACCCTAGTTCAAGGCAAGATGGTTAACATCTCTTTCAAAGATCTCCCTCTCAAGAGTGAGACTTTAGAGAGAAATGTTGATCCTTCTCCTAGAGAGTTTATTCCTCATGTAGGTCCTTTGATGATAGAGGATGATATGACCTTTCCTAGTATTACTCTTCCTACTGGAACATCAATGCCTACCCCTTGTCTCTCTCCTAAAATTGATTTAATCTATGATAAGATTTTAGTGCAAGAGAAGACTATCAATAATTCTTCCAACACTTTTGTTCATTCCTCTAAACCATCCTCAATTAATTTGATACGTGTGAATGAAACACCTAACAAACCTCTCTTCACTGTCCAAGGTGCCTATCCTTCTCAAAATTCTCAACCTTTAAATAAGCCTATCTTAGTGGTCCAAGGTGGTTATGCTAATGATTCTTTTTTCACTCCTAAGAAACCTATTATTACTGTGCAAGGAGGTTATTCTACTAAGAGCCCTTATGAGTATGCTAAGCAACTGACTAGAGAGAGTTATAATGCGGTTGCTCATACCTATAATACTAGAAATAATAGGCAGCCTAATCCTCCTCCTATTACTCCAGTTTCTCTTCCTAATCCTCAACCAATTCTTCCGCAAGCTCCACGGATTTCACAAGTTCTTGGTAAGGAATATGATCTCATAGAACAACTTAAAACTACTCCTGCCAAGATATCCCTTTGGGATTTGATCCAAACTTCTTCCACTCATCATGGAATGTTACAAGATGCCTTGAAAGATTTGAATGTTCCTCCACCTAATACATCTAGTAATATAGTGTCTTTGGTTAACTCTGTGATGAATCCTAAAGCTCAAATTGTGTTCACACAAGATGAGTTGCCTACTAGTGAAATTCAACATCAATATGATCCCTTGATGATTGTGGTTATCATAAATGACACTGCTATAAGACGAACACTGGTAGATAATGGTTCTGGCCTTAATGTGTGTAGCATTAATCTATTGCATAAGATGAATGTGGATACATCCCTTATTGAGCCTGACTCTCGTCCCATTCGAGGCTTTGATAATGTGGCTAAGTCTTCATTAGGTATTATCACCTTACCCATCACAGTGGGACCTGTTATGTTGCCTACTCCTATCCATGTTATGTCGGGAAATCTAACATACAACTTGTTATTAGGGAGACCTTGGATTCACAGTATGCAAGTTGTCCCCTCTACATTGCATAGACAAGTTAAATTTATTTATAATAATAAGACATATACCTTGATAGGTGATACTAATTTTCAAGCTTGTTTGCAAACATCTACTTCCAAAGGGAGATCTTCTAAGCCTTCCTCTTCTAGTGATGACTCGTTAAACAAGATACCTATGGATGAATCAACATAATAGCCTAATTTTTCTATGTTATCTCTTGTGTGACTATGATTGACAGTAAGCATCTAAAAGACCATCTCTCAGTGTGAATGCTATATTTAGTAGTGATGATGATCTCACTTCAACTAAATCATCTTCTACTTCTGTCAACTCTCATTCCCCTCATAAGGAAATCTTGGCGATGAACAAATCTCTTTATGACTCCCCTCAAATTTCTAAATCCGCTTATGAATCTTTATCTCCTATTTATCATAGAGTCCTTTCCTCTAGGGATAAGGCTCTAATAAATTACACTCATTCCTCTTCTAAGATTTCTTGTGACTTTTCTTCTTCAATTTTTATCACTTTATACATGTTTTTGATCTCACTTATAGTTGAGCATTTAGCATGTCATATTCAAATACCTCATTTAGTCTATCATGTCTTTAAATAACATTAATGGCTATTATGTTGCTCATCATTATGTGACATTGGTAGCTCATTTACTGGGGGCTCATTGTCATTCATGATGGTAGAATTTCAAGTGCAATCATATTTTTTGAAGCAACATAATAGCCTAATTTTTCTATGTTATCTCTTGTTCCTATGGGGACAAGAGTGATTTCATACATCTCTTCCTTTTATGGTTAAAATTTCCCTTTGGGGTAAATATTGATCATCTTTTCTTTAGAATTCTCTTTTCCTAGATATGGGAGAAGATGTGTATTCTCTTTCTTATCCTACCCACTTCTTGTGAGGAGCATTTTACATACACTAATGTCTTGCTTGCATGAACTCATGTGGGTATGTAGTACATTTTTCTTATGTCTAAATCTCTCCCTAGAAGATTGTGTAAGTCCTTCTCATTATCCTTATCCTTGGGAGGCAATGATCTTTCCTTATTTTTATCTAAGGATCCACTTTTTCCTATTTCGTGGATGGTGTGAACTTTATTACTTGATGTTATTCCTTGTATGCATTTGTTGTCGTTTGTTCAAGGATTCTCTCTTACAAGAGGTGTAAGTCCTTGACTACAACCTCTTTTGCACTTGGTAAAATACATCCATAATGAATTCACTCTCCCAATTGGGTTAAAAAGAGCGTCATCCTTCATTAAGAATCACTTTCACCTCGCAAAAGAAGGAAGTATTGCATTCTTATTCTCTTCTTTGTCTTATTCTAGAAGGTGTTATATTTGTCTAAAACAATTCCTCTCGGGGATAGGTGTCTTTTGTACAAAGATCTCTTCTCCTTTAAGGATCTCCTTTACACATATTACAAGATATCCCTTTTCAACTATCTTATCCTTGCTTAAAGAGTGCAAAACTCTCTTGCTTGGATCTATGACATTGTTGCATTTTTGGGGTATCTTCCTTTGTGATGAAGGTAGGTATCCTTGTTCTACTTTGCTTATGACATAAACATTACACTTTTTGAGCAATGGGTCATTCTCGGAACCAGAGCACAGACTCTTAGAGCGAGATGTCACACTTTCTGTACTATACATATACAGGTTGTAGCATACTCGGGCATAGACTCCTATGAGGTGCTTCTAACCTCCCTTACACACACATGCACGAGGTTGAGTGGAACTAGTGGCATAAGGCTAGACTTTCTCACTCTCCTCCCTTACATGGATTACCTAGACAGACTCTAGGGGCTAGTTTTCCATGTCCTTTTCCCATGGATCACCTAGACAAGATCTAGGGGCGAGAAGTCCATGTTTTCTCTCTCACTATTCTTCTCATGGATCACCAATGTGTGTATTCATGCTTTTTTCCTTTCTTTTCTTCTCTTTGCATTTTGTTTCCATTTACATACTTCATCTTGTGTTAGAGAACTCTCAAATCCTCACACTCTTTGTTGTGTTGGAATTGAGATTTAGTCCTCTTTCTTACCAAATGATTCTCCATTAGTTTTTGATCTCATATCAAATCTTCTTGTGAGCATTTGTCATCAATATTCTTTAATGATTCGAAGTGGTAAACATGATACCCTGTTTCAACTCACTAAAATTAGCTAGCCGAAACAGGGGGGGGCATATAGCTACCCTCAAATTTTCATCACCTTCCTTAGTAAGCATTAGGTGATTTTGTGATCTAAACATGTGTTTTGTAGGGTGCAGTTCCTAACTGTGTACTGCAGATACCGCTGGGGGCTTCGTTCGACAGACTTATGGATATATCCTTTTTTCAAATAATGTTTACTTTTCTATACTTTAGCTTGCATATGCACGTAGTGTTCATATGACCGCTAAAGTGGGGGCTAAATGTAGCATCATAAATTGTACGCACTTGCTAGGGTGGTACAATTTCACACCTAGTTTAGCACCCGCCTTGGCGCATTTTGCATTTTGCATTGCATTTCCCCTTTAGCACTTAATTAATTAATTTAATTAAGTCTAAAGTTCTATTTTGTCATCATCTACATCATAAAGTTGGGCCCTTTCATTAAAGTGTGCCCCTTTCATTTTATTCCTCCAATACATCATTTAATCAAAAACCCTAATTAGGTCCTATTTTGAACTTGGCGGCTTGATTTCGGGGGTCAAAACATCTTGAAATCACCTGTAACTTTGGGATTCACTCTAAAATCATCATATCTGACGGCCCTGAAAATTTGGTGAAAAGTTGTCAGGACCATGGCGCCCGGCGTGCACACGGTCCCGAACATTTTTCTTGAAATTTTAGGAGCGCAATCCAATCATAAAATAAAGCTTAACCCTAAGAAATTGGCAGGAGATTCAATCTCTAGGTCGGCCAAAAGTTGAAATTAAGACCTAGGGTTTCATATATAAGAGCTCTCTTTCTTCATTGGAAAGGATCCGAATTTTGGTTTCAAGGGCCTTCTACGCAGCGAAAGAGAAGATCTTTGAAGACTTCAACAACATTCAACATTCATCCATCAAGCATTCATCAAATTCATTCATCCATTTAGGGCTTTGAAGGCATTGAAGAGCAATAAGGGATCACCGACTGAAGATTGGCTTGTACCCCTCCCTTGGGGTTGGGTATGATTTCATGTTGTTTTCATGTCTTTGCATAAGCTTCATTACATCATTTGTATTCATGCTTTACATCACTCTACATCTTGATTTGGGGCATTTACATTATCATTTGCAAGCAATTAGGGTTTACTTTCTAGGTTGCTCTAGTTTGCTTACTTGCATTTTAGGATCTTGCACACACACAAGGTCTGCACACACACTAATTTTACAATACAACTTGGCTATTCGTGGAGGTGGAAATCACCAAAGCGGGGGTTTGACTAAGGCAAAACCCTATATAGCCGCCCACCATACCTTTTCAGATATAAGTGCAGGTTTCGAGATTCGACCGACGCCGCAAGTTGCAGATCCGACAGAAGTAGACGGAGATAGAACTTCACACCAAATTCCAGAGCAAAAGACCAGGACAGGGGCGTGGGGCGCCCTGGTCCTGCTAGAATAGGGGCACTGGGTGCCCTGGTCCCTGGGATAGGGGCGCTGGGCGCCCTGGTCCTTCTGTCAGACAACAAGTTTCAGCATTTTTCCGACAGCTTTTCAGGTTGCAAAACAACAGTTTCAGGAGCAGAATCAAGGACAGTGGCGCCCGCGCCCTCGTCCCGAACATTTTCACTCAGATTTTAACCCCGGGTACACATCTGCATTCTTATCTTGTCCTTGTGTTTGTAGCTTTCCATTGTTTAATCTCAATTCTGCAATCTTGTTACTAGTTCATACTTACACTTTAGGGTTAATAGTTGAACTTGCATCATTCTATCTATCATTTGCAACAAAGGAATAGAAATCCTAATAGGTAGCCCGTGGCTCTCTCTTCCACAAAAAGAAGTAGCCAATTGTGTGATACCTCTAGGCTCTTTCGTATTCCACAAGTGTGTGATTGAAAGTGAGATTAGGGCATGTTTGCTTAGTGTCACTTTTTCCCCCACACACTATGTAAATTAAATCCTAGTAACTTTTCATAGAGAACATATTTTTTCATTCTTCATATGGCATTGAAAGGGTAGTTCATAAATCTTCATAAATCACACAATTATTTTCTAGAATATTCCCTCGTATTTTATATTTTATTTTTTGTGATTTCACATTCTAGTCATTTACTTGCACATCTTCGCACTTGAAAATGATTGTCTTACATGAGATGAATTTGTTTGATATGTTTTATATGTATTGATTTTATTGATCTTTTAATTTTTTATTTGAGGAGGTATCATAGGTTTCTCTATTCATCCTTTTGTGGTAAAATTAGAAAGGGATAACTATGATTCTTTTGTAAAATGATATCTTGATAAGTTTTAGGTGGTTTAATCATTTTCCTTTTATGTATGGACTCATACCTAAACTAGAAACACTAGAAATTATATAATCTTGGTGTAACATCATTGACCATGTAGGAGTGATTTGATCTAGTATCAAGATCATGATTCTATGTGTATTTCATTGGATATTGATTTCCCCCACACACTTTGGAATAGACTTTAGGAGATCCATGGAAACCCTCATATCTCTCCATTCCTAGAGGATCCTATTGTAGATTTTTCATTCCCTTTGTAGATGAAGATCACATACCCTTCGATGGTGATACTTAAAAGGAAATTTATTATAACATAGGTCTTGCATGTTTTGACAATTTAGAGGCTTGTCTCATTCTTCAAGTACTCATCTTATCAAGATCTAATATCCATATTAAATATTTTTTATTATTTTAGATTATTATCACCAATTCCATAAACCCAATTGATTTAGTCTAGCATGGCATTAATCATCTTCTAAACATGACCACTTGGGATTCATGTCTTTTGAATATATTATCCTTGTTTGAGGAGTTTAGAATTACATATTTTAAATATTATTTTGAGAATATTGATATCCTCTTTCATGATAGCTATTCCATCATTGGCAACCCATCATATTATCTTTGGCACTCATTCTACTTGAATCCTCACAAGATTCTTTATCATCATTTTATTTCAACATGTGAATATTTGCAAAGTTTTTAGAGACACAAGTCTATTTATATTTGAATTTTGTATTTACCCAACTTATTATAATGACATTTCTAGTCACCAATGTATTTATTTCTTCCTAAAGGAAAAAAATGTTGTTTTCAAGTAATGGATCATGTTTTTTTTTCAATCTTTCATCATTAGCACGTGACCTACTTCTTTATGGGGAGTTTTGTATTCTCATTTTATCTCTCTTATTAGGGGGGTATTTACCATAAAAAGGAGGCGTTGGTTATTAGAGGAAGATAAAAGGATAAAGCAAAGAGAAAAAAGAAAAAGAAAAAGGACATGTTATCATGTTTGTGAATATATAGTATATCTTTAGAGATTGGGCTAAGTTAGGAAGTAGTGAGAATTAATAGTGATAGTTAGAGTATTATCAAATTTGAGAACCCTATTTTTCACACACACACACAAAACACATTCATATTCATTATCATTTTAAAGTTTAATTTAAACATAAATTAAACATCTAACTTTTACAAAAGAATCCTATAAATAAAAACAACATTTAGAAATATAAATTTAAACATTCAGACTTTTACGCATGATTAAAATAGAGAGAGAGAGAGAGAGAGTGAGACTAGGTAATTTGAGATACAACAATTTAGAGAGAGATTAGATAATTTGAGAGAGAGAGAGTAGGTAATGATAGAGAAATGGTAACATGTGAAAGAAAGAGAGGGTGTAATGTGTGTGTGTGCGTGAGAGAGAGAAGGGGGGGTAATATGTGTGTGTGAGAAAGAGAGGGGATAATGAGAGAATGAGAGAGAGAGCGTAATGACAGAGATGGTAATGTGTACGTGTGTGTGTGAGAGAGAAGGGGGGTTTATTGTTGATTTTCATCTAGGGTTTATTGTTTGGTAATTTTTTAGGGTTTGTTGTTTGTTTATTTTCTAGGGTTTATTGTTTATTTTTTTCTATCTAGGGTTTAGTGTTCTTTTTTATGTTCAGGGTTTATTGTCTGTTTTTTGTGTCTAATATTTATAGTTCATTAATGTTTTTGTTTTTTGTTTTTTACCTATGGTTTTTACTCTTCATGTTTTTTGCAATATTTAAAAACTAAAAACTATTTTAACATGAAATAAAATAAAATAAAAAATATTTTTCAAACTTTAAAACACTAAAATTAAAAAATAACTATAAATTAACATTTTCTTAATGAAAAATAATAACAATAAATTAACATTTTTTTATGAAAAATAATAAAAATAAATAAAACACTATATAAAAAATAAAACTAAATACTTGGAAGGAGGTAAAAATTGGTCTGCGTGAGATTCTGTGAGAAGTGAGAACCAAGCCAAGATCTGATGTCAGTCGTGGATCACATGCAACTCCTCATGCAACAGATGATCGAAGATCAAAATAGCTGAATGAAGATAATTTTGATATGAGAGAGAAATAGACACAAAGAAGAGAATTTCAAGAAGACTCTCACCGAGCTATTACTTCACTAGTGAAGGTGAGAGTATAGTGCTTATTATATAGAAAAATATAAGCATATGCATCCAAGGGGTGCATTAACTCCTATTCCCCATAAAAAGTGGGAGGTTTTACCTTCTTGGTAAATGCCAAAACATGTGGCATAACCTCCTTACATGAAGACAAAAAAGGAGTTGAGAAAGTTGGCACATAAGGCCAAAAGAGGGTGTGTAACCCAACTACCCCATAACCCACTTAGGAAATGACAAAATAGTGGTTATGAGAGGTGGCACAACAAGCCAAAAGAGGGTGTGTAACTCAACTACCCATGTGAGGTTGAGAGTTACACATGTAGCTGAAGTATTTCACCACGTGTCCTCATATAAACCACTCCTATTAACCTAAGAAAGCTTAAATAATATATGTGTAGGAAAAATAAATACCCCCTAACATAAGGAAAATAAAAAACCTACACTAACACCCCCCCTTAAGAATAGATTAGGTGGGTGAAAATATGGGTCCCGATAAATGCAACTATGTTAGGTACCCATGTACATAGATAGCTCCCCCAAAAGAAGAAGCCCCCCATAAGAGGAATAGCCCCCCCTAAATAAGGAGAGAAAGAAAGAAGGACTAAGAAGTCTTTCCTAAAGTAGACACCTATCGTATCCCAAGCAAAGATCACAAATGAAGGAAATTTCTTTCGGTGAAGGATTTGGTGAAGATGTCCGCAATTTGTTCCATTGTAGAACAATACTTAAGATCAATGATGCCTTCCTGAATGAGCTCCTGAATATAGTGCATATGTATCTCAATGTGTTTCGTCCTCTGGTGATGAAATGGATTTCTTGAGATTTGTATAGCACTTTGATTATCACAAAAGATGATAGTAGGCTTCCTAACTAGAATACCAAACTCGGTGAGAATATTCTAAAGCCAAATAGCCTCAGTGGTGGCATTAACTACCCCTCAATACTCAACCTCTGTTGATGAAAGAGAAATGGCAGAGTACTTCTTACTCGACCAACAAACTAGACCAGAACCAAGTGAGAAGCAATACCCTGAAGTGGACTTGTGATCCTGAGATTCACCCGCCCAATCTGAATCCGTATATCCCACCAAGTCAATATCCATGCCTGCTGCATACTGAATTCCATAATTATGAGTACCCTGAATGTAGTGGAGAATCCACTTAGCTACTTTCCAATGCAACTCATGTGGCTCCTGCATGAATCTAGAGACCATGCCCACCGCATATGAAATGTCAGGTCTCATATGAGTCAAGTAGATGAGGCTCCCAACAATTTGTAGATATAAAGTGCTATCAACCAAGGGTGAAGAGCACTTAGCCTCAAGTTTGACCTCAGACAAAAAAGGAGTAGGTGCAGGCTTACAATCACCCATGCAAAATCTAGAGAGAATATCAAGTGCATACTTGGGTTGTCCAAGGAAGATGCCTGAAGAAGACTGAGTGATCTCAATTCCCAAGAAGTAATGTAGAAGACCCAAGTCTGACATCAGAAATCTATCATGTAGAGCATTTTTCACTACCTTGAAGGTGGATGAATGACTCCTTGTGATCAACAAGTCATCAACATAAAGAACTAGAAATGTGACAGTATCATCTTGCTACAGAATGTAAACGTTCGGATCAAAATGGCATCGAGTAAAACCAACTGTCAGAAGAAAGGAGTCCATCTTGGCATACGAAGCTCGAGGAGCTTGTTTGAGGTCATAGAGAGACTTTTGAAGTCGACACACAAGTGAAGGATCTTGAACAAACCCTTGTGGCTACTCCATGTAGATTTCCTGCTGAAGGTCACCATGAAGAAATGCACTCTTCACATCCATCTGATGAACTTCCCAACAATGGGTTGCAGCAATAGCAAGGACAAGCCGAATGGAATTCATCTTAGCAACTGGAGAAAAAGTCTCAGAGTAATCATCCCCTAGTACTTGGGAAAATCCTTTTGCTACCAAGCGAGCCTTATACTTATCAACCGACCCATCTGTTGTAAATTTTGTTTGATAGATCCACTTGCATCGAACAAGTTTCCTTCCCTTAGGAAGAGGAACTAAATCCCATGTGTGATTCCTTTCCAAGGAATTAAACTCTTCTTGCATTGCAGCATCCCATTCGGGAGCACCTGAAGCTTCTCGAAAAGACTATGGATCAGAAGCTGAAGCAAAGAAGAGATGTGGAGCTTGCTGAAATTGTGACCTAGTTCTTCTAGTATTTGATGGATCACCAAGCCACTCTCCTGCTGACTCAAAATTTTGTCAAGCCCAAAGAGGCACTGAAGCTGGAGAGTCTAGGGGAGAATCATCAACCTCTGAATGATGACTATGAGAAGAATGTGAATCGTCACCATCACTGTCACCATCTAAAGTAGAGGAAGAAAAATCCTCAGAAGAACTGTCATCATCATGCAATGTCTCCAATGTGATAGTGGATGGAGAAGTGGTATCAGAAGAAATAGAAGAACTCTCCTCAAAATGAACACTCCTCTTAATGAACAACTCATGTGTAGAGGGATGAAGAAGTCTATACCCTTTGACATCATTTGGATACCCAACAAATATGCAAGGCTTGCTCTGCGGATCCATAGCCTTGCATTTCTCTATTGGAATGTGGGCCCATGCAAGAGAACCAAACACTCCAAAATGCTTAACTGTAGGTTTCTGACTGGTCCAAGCTTGAAAAAGAGTTACCCCCTTCATAGCTTTATGAGGAACTCGATTCTGGATGTAACATGCATAATTGATGGCCTCTGCCCAATACTGAGGTGCCAAAGACTTGGAGTGAATCATACAATTTTCCATCTCCTTCAAAGACCTATTCTTTCATTCTGCGACACCATTTTGTTGAGGACTGTATGGAACTATGTGCTACATGTTGATACCTTCTGAAGCACAAAATTGTTAAAACTGATTATTAACATATTCACCCCCATTATCTGTACACAAAATCTTGATGAACTTCCCAGATTGTTTCTCTGCAAAAGCTTTCAAATCTAGAAAATTCTCAAATACCTCAGACTTTTGTTTGAGAAAGTAACCCATGTAAATCTAGAAAAGTCATCAATAAATGTTAAGACATATCTAGCCCTGTTGAAGGATGGTTGTGGAAATGGTCCTGC
The DNA here is from genome assembly GCF_030272615.1 of Cryptomeria japonica. NCBI lineage: Eukaryota > Viridiplantae > Streptophyta > Pinopsida > Cupressales > Cupressaceae > Cryptomeria > Cryptomeria japonica. The sequence goes on along the minus strand of NC_081409.1, from coordinate 128,118,269 downwards.
CAAGTCACTATGTACCAACTCCAATAGCTGTGTAGCTCTCCATGCTTTTCCTTTATCATACTTCTCCTCATGATGCTTACCAAGAATGCATCCCTGGCAAACTCCATCAGAAAATCGAATAGAAGGAAACCCTGAAACCATGTCTTGTTGACTAAGTTTTTGCAAGTAACGATAGTTCAAGTGGCCAAATCGTTGATGCCACAAACAACTAATCTCATCTACATGAGTGAGTAAAACTGTTGAAGGAGAGTCAGGAACAAAGTGAGAAAACTGATATAATTTGGATTGATGATCTGCTTTTCCCACAACAATAGTAGACCCATTATGCATTTCACTGATTACCACTGTATCTGGTGTGAACTCAACTCACTTGCCAGAACCAATGTGAGTGATCTAATAAATAGATAGGAGATTAGTTGATAAAGATGAAAAACAAAGGACATCCATAAATGTTCCTTTGCCCACATCAATAGACCCTCTCCCATGCACTTCAAGAGGAGTGTCATCACCCATTAGTATGGAAGGCATAAAATATGGCCCTAAAGAGGTAAAATCATCTTCTGAAGAAGCCATGTGGTGTGAAGCACCCGAGTCAATTATCCAAGAATTGGGTTGTGAAGCAACAGCAACTAGGGCCTTACCCTTTCCTTTTCCTTTACTCTTATCTGTATCCTTATAAGATCCTTCTGATGAACTCTATTTGACTAAATCAAGCACCTTGATATTATTCTTTTCAAGAAGATTTGAAAGGTGATCAACTTGTTTCTTTAAACACTTATGTTCATTATGACAAGGCCTCTTACAATAAGAACACTTAACCTTCTCCTTCTTAGGTTGTTCACCTTTTGATGAAGAGGTCTGATTATCTGCTTTTGAAGTAGTCATTTTCTGATCTTTTTTCTTCTCTCCTTGGTTATTTTGTTTCTTATCTTGCTTACTAGAGCCTTTTTTGTGCCTTGATTTACAGCTAAGGCATGTGACTTAGAGGGTTTTATTGTACCCATTTGAACCAATTTGTCTTTCTCCCTAGTGAGTTCTACAGCAAATTCATCTAGAGAAGGCATTTTGAATGTGGTACCTAGGGCATATTTTGTAGCATAGAATGTAGAAACAAACATTGGATAGTTAAGACCAAGCTTAGAAAGAATACTCAAGATCAGTTGCTTATCATCTTTCTTAGTTCCACACTGTTCCAACTGCAATCTTACAGACTTAAGTTTAGTGAAGAAGTCTTGTATAGTATCAAAATTGGTTGGATTCAACCCTATGATTTCATTCTCTAACTGATGACCTCTTAGCTCATCCTGCTTACCAAAGATGTTTTCCAAAGTGGTCCACACTGCATTTGGTGTAGTGGCAAATTCAATGTGAAAAAGAAGGTCTGGAGAGGCTAACATACATAAAGTACCAAAAGCTTCATCACATTTAATAAACCATTTAATCTTTTCTGCAGCATCTTGAGGTTTAGTTTCAAGTCCCATAGTAACACGATGATATCCATGTCTTTTCAGATATATTATCATCTTAGATTTCCATTCAAAGTAATTATATGGTGTTAAAAGTGGAACTATAGATGCATCCATGATAGTAGAAAAGAAGATTGCAAAGAATTGAGAAAGTGCAAGAAAGAAGACACAAGAGATACCCCCCCTTTTCACTAGTCTCAGAAATCACCCCCCCCCCCCCCAAATATTACAAGGTTGGCACTTTATAATTAGTGCATTTAGAAGGCTTTTTATCAGATTACAATTCTTTTAAGAAACCAATAGATATTTTCAATACAAATAATTTGAGACAAGATCTGAAACAAATTATTCCCAACAACTATTAGTTTTTGAAAAACAGAGTTGTGAGGAGAAAGATATGACTAGCTGAAGAGAAAAAGAAGCAGCTGATACAACCTTTAATATCTGATAGAAAAAGGCAAAAAATTACAATTAGACCTACAATATGGAGAGTGCTCATTTCCAACTTTCTGTCAAGTATTTGTTTGCAAAAATCTAACAGCCGAAGCAAAAGTTGTGCAACTTTTAAGAAAGGTTGTTGAATTTGTCTAATAGAAAAATGGCTTAAGCCCTATTAAAGCTCAATTTATGCAAACTTTATTAGTTTTCTGGAAATACTATCTAAAACCCAGAAATTTTTCGATGCTGGGAAGAAAACCCAGAAATCATTTTTCTTGAGAGTGAACTGAAGTTGGAACACTAAAGACGAAATGAAAACAGCTCCAGTAAAAATATTTTACTCTGATTTTTTTACTGTGTCCTCCAAACTCTGATTTTGGTGAAGTAAAAGTCACTTTTGACTTTTTCAAGCCTTCTGGACACTCTGGAAATTCTTAATAAGCTTCCAATATTACCACAAAGCTGCAATCACCCAGATCTTACAAGAACACATACATGTAAACCAGATTTAACTAGAAGCTATTTTCCTTTAAGCTGTTATGATTCTCCAGATCACACGACACTGTGGGAGAAAAGCATACTTAGTTTTTGAGGAAAATATTAGCTATATAAAATTCTCAAATCTCTCAAATAAATCAGAAAAAGCAATGAGCTATATCAGACAATAAGCTCTGATACCATGTGAGATTCTGTGAGAAGCGAGAACCGAGCCAAGATCTGATGTCGATCGTAGATCACATGCAACTCCTCACGCAACGAATGATCGAAGATCAAAATAGATGAATGAAGATAATTTCGATATGAGAGAGAAATAGAGACAAAGAAGAGAATTTGAAGAAGACTCTAACCGAGCTATTACTTCACTAGTGAAGGTGAGAGTATAGTGCTTATTATATAGAAAAATATAAGCATATACATCCAAGGGGTGCATTAACTCCTATTCCCCATAAAAAGTGGGAGGTTTTACCTTCTTGGTAAATGCCAAAACATGTGGCATAACCTCCTTACATGAAGACAAAAAAGTAGTTGAGAAAGCTGGCACATAAGGCCAAAAGAGGGTGTGTAACCCAACTACCCCATAACCCACTTAGGAATGACAAAATAGTGGTTATGAGAGGTGGCACAATAAGCCAAAAGAGGGTGTGTAACTCAACTACCCATGTGAGGTGGAGAGTTACACATGTAGCTGAAGTATTTCACCATGTGTCCTCATATAAACCACTCCTATTAACCTAAGCAAGCTTAAATAATATATGTGTAGGAAAAATAAATACCCCTTAACATAAGGAAAATAAAAAACCTACACTAACAGTCTGGGGGGTCAATTGGGGTGAAAAAAATGGGTACCCGTGCTCCTCTGAAACGTTTACCCATTTTTGAAACAGTGAAAATGATGGAAAATGGTTTTTTTTAAAAGTACATTTCAAAAATGGGTGCCCGTTTTTTTCAAATCAGGCGCCCGATTTGAAAAAAACGGGCACCCATTTAGCTTCGAGTGCCTGTTTAGCTTCGGGCATCCGTTTTTAAATGGCTCGAGCACCCGAAGCAAAACGGGTGTCCGATTTGTAAAAATCGGGCACCTATTTCTAGGGGGCTCTTTTCCCAACCTGCGGACTTCCGCAAGATTGGGACCCAACTTTGTGCGTTTACCCAATGCTTCTTCTAAAATAAAAAAGTAGATTATATCTTTGGATGGTAGCCTATCACATTGATCAATAAATTCTATAAAATTATTGTGAAAGACTTAGCTACCAAGGTTAAGATGGTGGCTGAAATGATAGTTAGATCTAAACAAATAAGGAAGAATTTCTTGCAGAATGGTTTTATCTTTGGAAATCATTTTATTTAGAAAAATAAACTTGTTCAATATCATTGGCAACCACTTTAAACAAACTCTATCTTTTTAAACAAGGGGTGAAATAGTTTGCTGATATTTTGAACTTCAACCCCCTTGATTGGGCTAATTGTCAAAGCTCCAAAAACTCGTTTACTTTAAATATAAGGTTTAATGGGTTTATGGTTTTTTTTTTAAATCATTGGTTCATATGAAAATCCTCATAACACTTTGCACATCTTTACAATGCAACATTTTCAAGGGGCTGAATGTGGCTTGTCAAACACTCTTTTGTATGTTTTTCTTTGAAGAAGATCTATATTAAGCTTCTTCTAAATATGAAATTGAATCTAAATATAAGGTTTAATGGGTTTATGGTTTTTTTTTAAATCATTGGTTCATATGAAAATCCTCATAACACTTTGCACATCTTTACAATGCAATATTTTCAAGGGGCTGAATGTGGCCTATCAAACACTCTTTTGTATGTTTTTCTTTGAAGAATATCTATATTAAGCTTCTTCTAAATATGAAATTGAATCTAAGACTCAATAGAAAATGCAATTCGTCCAAGAAAAGAAATGAGTTAGTTATAGAATGAATAAATGAAACATAATATTTAATCATTTCCCTTTTATTTATTTTTATCATGTATTATACTTGAAAGAAATGATTTTTAGTATTAGAATTCATAAGACAATATATTTTAGCGCATATATGAAAAATTAGATGTTTAGAAGTGTTTTCTAATTATATTTTGCATTATGAAGTAGATATTTAATATTTTTACTTTGACATCATGTTTCAATTCCTCTTTCTATGTTCTCTCTAAAAAAGGGGCATAAAGAAGATGTTAAATACAATAGACGTCCCAAAGAGATTTGTTGCCTTAATTTTTAAACATCCAAAATTTGAAATTTTGTATTGAATCTAATGTCATATAAAGTCCCGATGTTTGTTTTCAAGAGTTATTAAGATTTGTGCATATGTCATTTCACTTCAAAGTCACCATTTTCAAACCCTATCATGATGGGGCCTATAATGTGTGAGTCCAAGCACAAAAATGGATAAATATTGAAAATTAAAAGGCATTAAGATAAATCACTTCAGGAACATGTCCTAAGCATCATTTTGAGCCATGTGTTTAGTTTTCATCCGAACCTAGTTGATGGTTTAAGATAATTTTATCTTTCAATTTTTCACGTCCCCCTGCTCAAAAAAAAAAATCTCATCCCAAATCTCATCATGAGGACGAGATGTTGGGTTATGCTCATTTGCCTACCACTAGCATATAGTTCAAATTTTGGGGCTTAACTCTTTACCAATTGAAACTTATGGTCATTTTTCCTAAATCTAGATACTAAATATTAATGGAAAATTTTTAATTATTTTTCAAAAATAATTTTAATATTTTTAATTGATTACTATATATTTCCCATTGTGATCATTTTGAAAGTAAAAAAAGTTGAAAAATTCTTATTTGTATTCAAGTTATCTTTCTTCATATTCCGAATCCAAAATTGCAAGCAATCCTATACTCAATGCATTTTGTTGCTCGAAAACTTCAAATTTCTAACTTCAAAAGATTATAAAAAAAAAATTAGTCTCAATTTCTCTCAAGTGTAAACACAACACTAATTTCTCTCAAGTGTAAACACAACACTGATTGCTTTGAAAAGTGAAAAACCCAACCTTTAGAAGGTTAAGATTGCTCAAAATTTGAGAAAATCTAACCTTACGCTTAATTGCTCCGATTTCCTAACTTTTCAACCTAATTGGTTAAGGGTTTTTTAAGTTGTTTCAAGAACTCGTAACTGTCAAATGCAGCATTCAATGGCAGATATGCGAAGAGATATGGTTATAGAACCTGTGAGAGATAGATTTGTTGAATTGGTTTTACAAAAGTCATTTTCACCGGTCTCTTTTATATCTCTGATATCTCTACGATAATGCATGAATATATATATGCATCAGAGCGGTTTGGTGGGGAGATTTTTGTCACATCTTTTGCTCTGAGGTTTCTCTCGCACACATTCATGCGAAATATCAAAGCGTAGACAGCCCCGTGAAACATGTAATGCCTTGAGGAAATGTAATCCGATGGAATGTGAAAACCTTATACACCCAAATTATGGAATCTCAAATAGAGTATGCAAATATTCTAACAAAATGATTCAATGAAGTGTTATCTCAAGGAGTGAAATGTGATAGCTGCAGTGTCTGCAAATTGAATTTATTGAAAACATCCATATAGAGGATATATGCAGCATTGAGCAGGTTTATTAAATTTTGAGCAAATGCAAACGGCTAGTGTGAAGCCGACTCCTCCTCGCCAGCATCCTCTCTACATGGGCCACAAATGGGAGCTTCAGAACATATGATGGTCATACATCAAAGCATATTCGTAGGGAGATTTCTGTCTGAAATTATAGTTGAAAAATGCTCTCGTAAACACGCATGCAAGATGTGGAAGTATAGCCAACGAACCTAAATTGTTGACATGAATACCTTTATTAAAACGTGGCCTCGGGACATTCAGCGATTTCAGCTCATACACAATATCGACTTGTCAAAAAACCATTTTAATAGCTTTTAAGCAAGTGATATCAGCGGTTGTAGAGCTAAACCCCACGGCCTGTGGAAGAGAAGAGGCCAAAATGTGAAATGTTTTGCAAAATGCCTCAAGGAAACTTGGTCTCATATAACAACACGATATGTAGAAAACAGACCCGTGGAAAAGGTTTTAGAAACTTTCAAACAAATACGATTGGCAACGCTTCAATTTGTTCAAGAGTATGTGCCTGAAAGGTTTGCCATCGCAATGAATGGAATGAAATAACTGTAGAATCTGCACAGAATGGATTCTGCAAGGGAGCTCTGGAAATCTTCGAATTAATGAAACTTGCACATATGCAGAACGTGAAGCTTTTACTTAGCGCATGAACAGTTGACAAAAGTGCCTCCACAAAAATGTGCTTGGACAGGTGAAAGCCGAACTCCATTCTTCCTCCCCACGTGTGGCAGTCATAACGAACGTTCACAATTTCATCTGACTTGTTACACAAAGTGCAGATTCTTGTCACATATTCTAGTTGGAAATACCCTCATAGACATGCAAACAAAATGTGGAGAGCACAGCCAAAGCGCGCCGATCTGTTTGACAGAATTGCTCAAAGACACGTCGTCTCGTGGATTGCAATGACTGCAATGAATATACAAAATGGATATCGCAAGGAATCTCACACAATATTCGAATTAACATAGCACTCACGAACACTTCTTAACATCGCAAGCTTTGTTTGTATTCTAGTTCGCAGTCGAGGGCCGTGCATACTCCATCGTTGGCCTTATGCCCGTCGCGACTATCTTGAGGATGCCCTAAACCATATTATCAAGATGCCACTTTAGACCGACGAGTCTTAAATCACATATATTAAGCAAATTTTAATTTTAAGTATTTAATATATTTAAGTCTAGAAATGTATTTTTAGTATGATAACATACATTAAATAACATATTAAACCTACAAAATATCAATCAATTCTGAATATTTGACTTTTAAGTCTAGGAATATAAGCTTAGCGTGTGTAATTTAAGCCATTCCCTTTAGACCTATGATCTAAATATTATATATGAATGTAAAGATTGTCATCAAAGATCTCGATATTCAAAACCCAACAATTCACCTTGAAGTCCTTATTTCACGTGACACATTTGGCAAGTCTAATGTGGGGGAAGAAGTGATGAAAACAAAATAAGCTTACCCTATCGTGCGTGTCTTATTTTCACCTCACGGTTCAACAATTTGGTTGAAAATATGAAGATTTGCGACAAGTTGAAAGTGTCATACAGTTGTTTGGTTTATGCCAATACCTTGTCAACAAATTCAAGGCAAGATGTAAAGAGAATGATGATGTTTTTGCTATTTTAATTAGAGAAGCATTACATTACAACGAAAGAGGTCAAAATTCATCAGTTCATCATGGATGACATCTACATCATTTTCAACACTTTCGTTCTTCAATATGTTACCGAGGATCTACTTGAAAGATGTTCATACTTTATAGCTAACGTGAAGGTATAAACTTAGGAAACACGACTCATATCATTTAGAAGGTGGCAAACTTTGCGTTGTGAATGGATAGAGACCTGAATGAAAAGAAGTTGATCTTGTGACACACTTGATGATACATGCTTGGCACACATTTCAGAGTTCTTACTAATGAACGTTGAACATTTGGGAGAAACTAGAAATTTATCAAGATATTTATCAATGTGTGTAAGTTTGATTTGGTGAATTCATTCTTATAAGACAAAATATTTTGTAAAGTCAAAATTCCATGGAAAGAAGCGATGGTTATTAAATACAATCGAAGAGCATGTTCTTGAAGGTTAAGTTGTTGGTGAATGAATGATTCTTAGATCGAGGGAAGACTCAGTTCTCACTTCATCAAAATCAATTATTTGATCTCTTCCTCAAAATGTGTGGGTTTCATGTTACTCTTTTTTGTATAAATGACTTATGTCACCCATTGTAGCTACTAGTTAGAAAATTGACTTCATTTTTGTAAAAGTTAGGTAAATCCTAACTTGCCTACTAAAAGGTAGTCACTAGAAGTAATCAATTTGATAGTTATCATAAGATAGTTATCCTAAGTGGTTACCTAAGTTGGTTATCCTATGTTGTTATGAAAAATGGTTACAAGTTAGTTACCAAGGAGAGCCTATAAATACAAGCCTTATGCATTGTAATGGGAGACTTTTTACAAGAGGGGATAACTCTACAAAAATTTGTAGAGAAACTTGTAGTGACATTTTGATTTTATATTATGTACAGAAGGGTGTCTAAGATTGTATAAACTCACAAAGATAATAAAGAATGCATTTGTTCGTATTTTCTAAATGTTCTTCTGAGCTATTGTTGATAAATTTGCATATGTTGAATTAGTGGTTCCTTTATGTACTTATGTAAATCATTGATGACCTATGCAATTGATGTAATGATACACAAAAAGACTTTGGTATCTCAGTTTGAATGTGTTGAAGTAGTTTATCTCTTTGTGTGTTGAGATTCATCATCCTTCTTTCATTGTAATTGTGTATCCAAACATATTGTCTTATGACCTCTGTTAGAGTATTCGGGTATTTACTTGATTAATTAAACATTATTTATTTAATTATTTAAGTTCCCTTTATCTCTTTTACACTTAAGCTAACTTTAGGTGCATATAATTAATTATTATGTGCAAACCTAGGTTTTCCCTTTTAGGGTTTCTTGACCTATTAAAGGTTGAGTTCTTTCTTTTCATTGTATGAAGAAGGATTATTATTGACAATACATTTTGGAGATTATTGAGCTCTCATCTTTTGGAGCATATTTTTTCTGTGTATTCTTTCCTTCTGTGATTTGCTTCATTGCTTCTCCTTGTAACGGGTTTTCAGCTTGTAGAGATTATTTGGGCTCCTGTGGTGTTGTATTTTCTCAACTCCTATATGGTATCAGAGCTTCAAATCTGCAACTACCTATTCCTATTTTGAGAATTTTTTGCTTTGGAAGTAGATCTGGGGTTTCAGGAATTTTTTATGTACCTAGGGTTTGATCTTTTCTTCCGAGCAATTTGGGCCTAAACGGACCTCACCTTCGTGCTTAAAAGGCCTGAAAACCCCTATGGTCATATAAAATTTGACCTATTTTGGTTCCCGAGCCTCTGGGTGAATTTTTGTCTCAGATCCAGGTTGTACGACCCTGGCACGCAGATCGAGAAAAAATTTATAAAAAAAAATTGCCTTTTAACGGCATGCATGCCGAATTTTTTCTTTTTTATTAAAAAAATTTCTTGAAAAAATGAAAAGAAAAATAGGGTTTTTTTAAAAAAAAAAAAAAAAAATTTGGGGGGGCAACCCCACGGTACACAGGATACCGTGGGGCCCCCTGCCTTCATGCAGACCCTGTAGGACCTCGGGCCCCGCACCTCTTCTGGCCCCCGGCAGTTTTCTCCAGCCCTCGGCGGCCCGGTCTCCGGCCCCCTGCTAGCCTCCCTGCGACCGCCAGCACCCTCTCAACTGTCACCGCTGGAACTCCGCTCACCGCCCAAGCAACCCCCACTCCACCCGAGCCCGCTGCCCCAGTGGCCCCCGCTCGAGCCCGCCACCCAAGCGGCCCCCACTCCGCCCAAGCCCACAGCCTCAGCAGCCACCGCCCGACCCGGCCTCCCCACCACCTGCTTTTGCCGCCCGGCCCGGCCTCCTTCGCCACCCGACCTTCACGTCACCGACATCCACCTCCCTGCACCGCCCATCCACTGGGCTCAGCCACCAGCCCCCGGAGCTCCACCCGTCCGCCACCGGAGTGCCATCGGAGTGCCACTCCTTGGCCATCGGACCACCCACTGGCCACCAAACCCCTTTTTTGGCTTTTTCAGGGGGGGTTTGGTTTTTTGGCCCTATCTTGGGCATACGGAGTCATTTTTTCAAAAATGAATAAGCGTCGGAAAGCTAGTTCCAAGACTGACCTCATGGTGTTGGTAATTTTTTCTATTTTTTTTGTTTGACTTTGTTTTTTTCCAGTCAAAGTGAGGTCTAGGTTTTGCACTCTGGGAGCCATAGAATGAGCATCCGACCTCCGTTTTTTGAAAATTTTATATTTTTGGAAAGCGTGTGCTGTGTACTTTCCAGAAATCTAAGTTTTATTTCCATATTTTTCTCCATGCATATTTTATTCAATTTTTTTCTTTTCAGCACTCTGGTGGATATTGTGGTTGTTTTAGGTCCTGGGATCTCTTCTCTGAGTAGGATGTCTCTTTTTTGGTTCACGTTTCTATTTCCAATCTTCTTATCATTGTAGCTTGTATTTATGCAAAAGCACTGAGATAAAGTGCCATCATGCATTGTTTACTTGGAATCTTGCATATCTTGTGTCTTGTTGTACATGCACTATTGATCAAGTGCCATGAGGGGGTTGATGTTTGCCTGTTGTTTGTCATCTTCCTTTGTCCAGTGAGTGTTCCTTCCATGACATTCACCTCATGATGATGTGTCTCAGCGCCTTTGATGTTCTTGGTTCTTCGTCATGTAGTTGTTTTTGGCTGTCATTTTCAGTGTTCCTATCCCTCTCCCACTTCCATATTATGGGGAGGTTTATCCTGTTGGTTCTACTGCTTCCGTGGTTCTATTGATCAGCTCTTCAGGCTTTGGTTTCTCATGCCATCTGTATCTTTGATTTCAGTTGTTTTTCCTTGTTTGCCTAATGATTCGAGTGTCATTTGAGGGCACTCATGCAGATTATAGTCTTCTCTACCTGCTCATGTTCTAGTTCAGTGGATGTTCTTCAGATTAGCAGTTATTCTTCGATAGAGTTTGCAGGTTCTTCATGCTTCAGTGATATTCTTTTCCATCTCTCTTTGGAGTAGAGTTTTGTTCCCACGTGGTTTTCTCTATTTCTCCAGTTCATAGAGATTTCATTGTATTTGGGTACCTGATCAGGCCTTGTTGTTGGGACCCATCTTTATTGCTTTCAGTAGTTGTTCTAGGTTTTAGCTTCTCCCTAAGTCTAGCTTAAGGGGGGGTGTTAGAGTATTCGGGTATTTACTTGATTAATTAAACATTATTTGTTTAATTATTTAAGTTCCCTTTATCTCTTTTACACTTAAGCTAACTTTAGGTGCATATAATTAATTATTTTAATTAATTATTATGTGCAAACCTAGGTTTTCCCTTTTAGGGTGTCTTGACCTATTAAAGGTTGAGTTCTTTCTTTTCATTGTATGAAGAAGGATTATTATTGTCAATACATTTTGGAGATTATTGAGCTCTCATCTTTTGGAGCATATTTTTCCTGTGTATTCTTTCCTTCTGTGATTTGCTTCATTGTTTCTCCTTGTAACAGGTTTTTCAGCTTGCAGAGATTATTTGGGCTCCTGCAGTGTTGTATTTTCTCAACTCCTATAACCCCCTTGTGATTGTTATCATTCATGAAGTCCTTTTAGTATTTGTATGTGTTCAAATAGGGTTTTCATTATGTATTCTCTTTTAGTTTTGTGTTTTCTCATTTATGTACTTTTACGTTAAAAGTACACAAAAACTATAAAAAAAAACCCTATTATACAAGGGAGCTGCCCCTCTCAAATGCAAAGGAAGATTGTGGTTTCACCACAATCTTTCAAATAGTTGGAACATTTGTTAGTGCTCTTCTACGAACAAGGTCAGTTTCTGAGAAACGATCACAATGACAAATCTGTTTACCAACAAGATTAAACACCAATTTTTGCAACTCCATAAAAGAGAGATCAAATGTGTGAGAACTCCAAAAAAAATTAAACTCGAAGTTAATTTGTATTCTACAACTATATTTCAAGAATTTTTATAATTCAGTTGGTTGTATTAATCTTCTCTTACTAGTTTGAAACCTATTAGATTGTATAAGGTTCCCTTCATGTGCGGTCCTCTCTTTGTTGGATAGTAGTGCAAGCGTGCAAATGGAAATGGAATTAGTAATTTCCAAGAATTCAAACAGAGGTTTTTGGCAAAGATTCTAAATTGGTTTTGAGTGGTTTTGGTAAATCTTCATACATGGCAACTTCATGTTTTAGAAGTTTCTTTATTGGTGATGCAGTGAACTGTTGTGTTTCTAGAGGCTGCAACCTCTATAAAATACTGCTTTCATGTATTGTTTAGGTAGATAAAATTGTAACCTCTATTTAGATGCAAATTGTGATGTAATAGATTTTGAACGAATAAAAAGTTTTCTATGTGTTAAATTCAATTTGTTTGATTTTAAATCTACAAAGTGGTATTAGAGTGGGTCTGGGCCTAACTACCTCATGGGAGGGCCTAGGATTATCAATGTTATATTCTAAGATATTGCTAGGTGTGTTTGTGAGATCAGATTGTGGATTATCTCATTTAGAGAAGTTATTACATGTTTGGAGATTGTAGAAGTTAACGTTACTGATGCTTGTTGATGTTTAATTGTTGCACTAAGAGGTTCATGTAAAGAACTTGTGTGAGCAGTTGAATAATTGCATTGATAGAATTATTGGAAGTGAGAAGAATGAGATATAGAAAAGTGTGAAGAGTGCCAATGAAAGAGATGCATTAGACATGGTTAGAAGTTATTCCACTGATCTGTTTGAGAGGTGATGAAGATGAGGTTTTAAGGGATAACCCCGCCCATATTAAAAATATGGTCTACATATGGCAAAAGTGTATGTATGAGGTAGACAATGTTGCAAGAAATCCAACATGAGATGAGAGCCTTTTGGCAAATTTATGGCAGACAACAAAGAAATGGTTGTCAAGTTGATATTGAAGCTTAGTTTTGTTTAAGACTAGCATAAATGCTTGGACAATGCACAATAACAACCAACAAGCATAATTGTGCGTAGATGAATTTTCATGATTTTTGTCTTTGTTAGAGAAAAGAGGGGAAAAGCTTGTGATCTCTCATGAAGGAGAGAAATTGGTACTTCTATAAGAGGTGTATGTTGTTGGTCTATAAGACCTGGTATAATAGTAATGGCAATTTTGCATAGTGAGTTGAAAAGATTCAAATTGTGAATCCTCTTAGCATAAAGGGGGAGTATGTTGGATAGTGATGCAAGCATGCAACTGGAAATTTAATTAGTAATTTCAAAGAATGCAAATGGAGGTTTTAGACAAAGATTCTAAATCAGTTTTTAGTGGTTTTGGTAAATCTTCATAGATGCCAATTTTTGAAGCTTCATTATTGGTGATGCAGTGAAGTGTTGTGTTTTTAGAGGTTGCAACCTCTATAAAATACTGCTTTCTTGTATTGTTTAGGTAGATCAAAATGTAACACTTCTATTTAGAGGCAAATCATGATATAATAGATTTAGAATGAATAAAAAGTTTTCTATATGTTAAATTCAATTTGTTTGATTTTAAATTTACACTCTTTAGACTCTAATTTCTTTTCATTAGAATTCTTCTAACTTTGATCAATAGAAAAAATACAATGTATGTAAAATAATTTTAGAGAAGTCTAAATTATTAAGTACTATTTTCATAGGATCTCTATTTTTTTTTGCCGCGTAAATGACACGGAAGAGACAGACTACATTAAAAATCTCTTGGGCCTCTTTTACTTCTTTTGTCATGTTATCTGCTTGTCATTCTCATCCTCATCCTCATCCTCCACTGCATTCTCACATATTTTCTACACAAAGCTGGAAAATTTGTCCCCATCATTTCTCATGCGGAAAATTCGTTGCCATTTTCCACACGCTGACATAGTACAAATTTCGTTTAACATAATTTCCACACAATGTCTTCCGAATTGGTGTTGAACAGTCATCTTACAATAATACATATACACATTGCTTTTGTAGTAGGCAAAATTTCCAAATTGAACTTTAAAAGAAAAGGATCCATCTTTCCCAATCAGATGATAAAGTCAAAGACATAAATATCGCTCACAAGATGGACTACATTAAAATTCTATCAGTCTAACGTGGCCAGCTCCTCATCCTCGACTACCTAATCCACCAAACTAAAATAATATGAATGTCACAATATTTTCTCCACGATGTTAGAAAATTTGTTTCCTCTACTAATTCCCCTTCCTTACGTCCATTGCCATATAACATCATGAAAAATAATATTAATGAACAATAAAAATTCTTTCTAACATTATGACATTTTTCTTTTGGTGAAAAACTACAGTAGTCGTCTTGACTATTGACTGTAAAAGCAAATTAATAAAGTATTTGCTTGCCATATATATCATTAGTTTCCATAAAAATGACACTTGCAATAGTTTTAACTTTTTGACCAGCTCGCAATGTAGAAATGAATATTCACCATTTCCATATCTACAATTGACCATCTTCCATCAAATGGGTGTCAAGTCATCCTCCACTATATTCTTAATGTAATTGTTACCAAAATTTGCTCATAGTTTATTTTGGTGGACTGTTTTGGTCCTAGGAGCTAATTGAAATAAGAAAAAGATGCATTTACAAATCATTTCCATATTACATTCATATGCAGGAATGAATTTATAAAAGATTACAATACTTCAGCTATACACATGCATGAAACATGAAAAAGATTCAACAAATCTTTTCTGAAAGAGTAATGTTTATTGAAAAATAAGTACATTTGTTCTCACACAAGCAGTGAGACTAGCCGATACTTGTTCAATACACATAAAGAAAAATCTAGACATGAATAGGTATATTGAAAAGAAAATGTACATAAGAAGAAAGGGATTAGACATTTCTTGAATGGCTGGTGGTTAGGTGTTGTCCTATTTTTGTCTGTCTTCACCTGCTAGTGACCTACTTCACTCCACTGTTACCTTAGAACATGCATCCATTGTAGTAAATGATGTTAGAAGCTATGAAAATATCTAAGCAATTAAAGGTCTCTATCATCATATGTACACTATACCCATGCATTTATAAATTTAGCTCTATGAGCATTTAAAAGCAATGCATATCTTAAGTGTACAGGAAAACCACAAAAGATCATCATGCATATCTTAGATAGGAATATATTTTTCTAACATGTTTGTGTCATGTGCAGATACAGATATAATCATGTTCATTTTCAGCATGTGGGGCAAAATGTGTCTCCCGTAAGGGTTGAGCCCATCATGCTAGCATATGAAAAATAAGTAATGCAATGAAAAACTCATAGTAAGAGTTACAAAATGCATGCTACCTTGCAGAGACCAACTATAGATTCAACATTCTATTTTTGTTTTGACATGAATTCCTTTTTCTTTTCCTAAGGTTCACACTAAGGAGAAAAAGGTGGTCAATGCCAAAGCAAGGTAGAACATTGCTAAAAAGGGGATTGACATTGTTCCATTTTAGAAAAGAATATAAACCTGGAAGTCAAAGTGTACTACATCATAAAAAAGGTTTGAATGTAAAACAACAAAAAGAATTGAATACATAAATTAATTTTAATAAGACAACAATGACAGAGACTCAATGAAAGTTTTGAGTTCAAGAATAATTGATAAATGCTAAATACAAATAATAATAAAAAAGAAACAACATGACAATGTTGTATACTATTAGAATGAGAAATGTATAGTCACAAGTTGACAAACTTCAGTCACAACACACAACAATACAAAGCCATTGTGCAGACATAAACCAATAATGGATTGTCAAAATACAGAGCAAGTTATCATATCCGGGGACCAAGCAAAGCAGTGTGAAGACAATCTTAGAACAAAGACATAGCCTCAATGATGTGAAGGTCATAAACCTCAAAGCCAGTAATTATCAGTTACAAGAGAAGTGGGTAAGGTCTTAGGGTTCCACGCCCAAGAAAGAAGCTTCAACATATCAGCCATAAAGACAAATATCTCAATCACCATGTCAAGCATCAGTTTAACAAACAATGGACAGGGCATATTACTGTCATAAACACAGTCTAAGTATCAGAAAGGTTGAGTTATCAAGATTGTAGGTTTTGTCAAGAATACAATGATTGTTTACTAACAAAAGACAACCTTTGGCATTTGCAATGAATAACAATGGATATATGAATCACCAAACAATCCAAAAAATAATCAAGACTGTAAATAGAACAATCATCAAATCATCACTAATAACAGCCATTAGTAGCATGGTCGTGGTTTGAACTATGATATAAGGAAAAAATAAATACTTATCTCCGTCCAATGCAAAGTGGTTGAGCAATCAAATGAAGTTTTGTTATAGATTTTTGATAGTTCAAAATATATCATAAAGGAGTACTTTTAGAAAAATAAAAATGATAGCCATACTAACCTTGGAATGTATGAGATTTACATCAAACAGAGAAGGTTAGAAAGTGCAGTCCATGAAAGCTACTATGGAAGTCTACAATAGTCATAGGAAAAGTGACCACAATAACGAGCCAAGTTAATAAACAAAAATGTACCCACATAGAGCGGTGTGACTATGAGCTTCAAAAGTATAGTCATAATGAATTTGTCCCAAGGAAATTGATGCTTAAGATCCTTTAAGACAATGAGGATTCTTAGAGGAATCTAGTGATGAAGTGATACAAGATTGTTCACAGTGAGAGAGTAATAAAACAAACCCATCTTGCAAGGTATCTCTCATTAAGGATTTCTCAAATCTATAATAGAGAAAATAGTAAAGAGACATTTTTGGCCTAAAGATCCTTAAAGAAATTGATAGTCAAAGTACGAACAATACAGTAGTATAGTAGAGGTTATTTCCAATCATAACAGTGTCAAAGATGTTGTGTGGCTACTGTACAAAGCATTCATAGAATAGTCATGTGATACCCTTGTGGATTTACAAATGAAACCCATAGCTAAGTTGCAATGACTCCATGAACTATAAATGAAGGCACTAATAGATTAGGGAAAAAGCATAGAGATATTGTCAAAGAAAAAAAATACACTAATAGTCATGGCTTCAGAAAAGTCATCTCCAGAACCATATATTCACCAAACTATCAACAGCCACCAATATTCAAATAAAAATATTTATGGATATTTTTTATTCAAAAGAAGAATTAGGGTTTTGAAACCCTTATTGTATTTTTATAGCAGAAACCCTCATGTGGGATATATCAAGAAAAGCACTTCTAGAAACTTCATTGAATAAACAAAATATCCATTGCTTGATGAAACCAGAATATGGACAGGAAATAAAAGCATCTCATGTACAACTCTTATTTTAGTTTGTGTCACGGTATAACATGAAGCATAAAATAAAGACCAATCACACAATAGTAATTGCAGTGGAGGTGATGTTCCCAATAATTTTTACTGATGAAACACAAAAAAACTCACGACTTACCAAGAGCGGTTGTAGTTTTGTGTAAGCTCTGCAAAATATTTCCAAAATCTTTCACGAACTCCTCAAGTGAACCCTCATGGCAGTTGTGTGAGCATGTTGGGTCTAGTGTTTCAGAACCCTATTGATAGAGAAAGCTTCTTCAAGAAGCTTCAACAAACAAATGTGATGCTTTGTCTTCGGCTAAGGGTTTTGTTTAGCCCTAATTTTGGACAATAAGTGAGAAAATGACATTTTTCCATTGTTTTAATTAAATATCCTTTGTAAACTAATTGACCCATGGGGTCATTCAATGAAAAGACTTTGCCTTAGGAAAAAATAGCTAACTCCTTATGTTTTGGTTTTCCTTCTTAATCAACTCGAATAGGAGAGTTGTGTTTTTTTAATTTTGCATGTAATCTCATTGTAAAACATATGCGTTAGTAGGCATTTTATAAACCTTTAACTCTTTTTGTTAAACTTTAATGCAAAGGAGGGCATATAGATCTTGTTGAGAGTTAGTTTCCAACATATTTAGGGTATATAGGGTGTTTTTGTTTATTTTTGAGAATTTTTAGGGGTTGTTTGGGTGTCATTATGTCTGATAAAGTCAAGCTTGACTTTTTGACTCATTTGTAGACCTTTTGGAGGGAATATAGGTCCTATATTTTTGGTTTTTTTAGGACATCCGAGCTAAGATAGTTGGGAGCTCCTATCCTTGTGGGATTTTGGATGGAAGTCATGGAGTTCAAGTTCATATAGTCATTTTTTGACTTCATTTGTATTCAATTCGGATTATGCAATTGATGCTTAGTGACTCTTGAAGTCCTTCTGCAATTTTTGTCATTTTCATGTAACTCTTTTGATCATGTATTTCAATGGAAGCCTTGGAAATCAATAAGATAAGCTATTTCACCATCTCAAATTTCTGTTTCTATTATATGTGTTTAAGGGATTGATATATTAAAGTTTGTGAATTTTCTTCATTCCTAGTTATTGTGTCTCTTTTGTAGCATCATTAGTCAAAAAAGTGTATGCAGTTGCAGGTTGTAAGTTGTGTTAAGTTGCTAGTGTTTTGAGATATGAAAGTTCCTTTCTTTCAAAATTTACATGCATAGTAGACTTCTTGCAAAATATTGATGCAAATACATATCTTTATTGGGTTGTCTATATCAACTTGTTGTTGATTGTCTTGTGTTTGTGAGCTATTCTGTAGGTCCTGTTTGATATTTTGGTGCATCACCTTCTCATTTTATCACTTCAAGTTCTTTATTTCATGCATTTTCTTACCCTTTACCTCTGCAAGTTATTAGTATAGGTGATAACCATATAGAACAACTAGGAGACAACCTCATCCAGAGATTCACTCCACTTTTTAAGGATACCCATAGCCATAGGAGTGTTTCCATGTTTCACCAGAAAAGATAAGTCTAGAACTTAGTTAGGGTGAATTTTTAGGTGATAACAGTTTTCATGTAGCAAATGTTGTTAAACAGTCAATTGATAATAATTTATGCATGCACTGCATTCATGTTGCATGTTTCTTTTGATTTATTTTGACTATTTCATTATAATAATACTTATGATGAATGGGCATTTCATTTTTTTAAGTTGCTTTACAGTATGTCATTAACTCACATAAATTTTCTATTACCCCTAGCCATACAATGTTGGAATATTTGTCTCCTATATCCACGTGGAATGTCTATTACTGTTTGTCATATGCTAATATAGTACAAACCCCTATAAAAACTTTTTCCACTCAATTTATTTTTTCTATCCCCCATCACATCCATTACCCTTTTTCACACGTTAAGTAGTAAATGTTGTTGAATGGTCAATTTACAATAATTTATGGGTGCACTGCATTCATGTAGCATGTTCTTTTGATTTATATTATTCTTTGATTATAATAATACTTACATTGGATGGGCATTTCGTTGTTGTGTCACTTGAAAGTAAGTTATTGATGATAAGAAATACATACACAATCAAATCCAGAAAAAATCAAAAGAATGCAGCATGGATTGTGGAAATCTCATAGCGTTAATCTTCTCATTGTTTTCTATATTGTATACTATAATCCTTATGCCAGTTCTATATTGATGCATTAATATAGTTGATCAATGATTTGTTGATATCTTCTTCAAATCGTTGTAGTCACGGGGTACATATAGACATCTAAACCCTAGTGATTCTTAGACAATGTAAAAAATAGTATAATTTCTTATATTTAACTACAATTCACATGTATCACAAAATACATTTTTCCTAAATACAATATATGTGTGATTATGCATACATGCTTACAAAATGATGTGGTCTCTATTTATAGCTAGGTGTTATTTATGATTCATATTCAAATGACAATATTTTGGAACTAATTTGTGTGGCATATCTTATAGACACCATTTGTGTGATTTATGGGGATTCTCTATTACATGCAAAGATTGATGCCTAAGTATTCAAGATCTCTAACCTAGTATTATATATCCATGTATCACTTGAAGCCCTTTGAGCTCATCTCCTTTTTGTTTCTAACTTGCAAGCTATAATTCTTATGCTAGCTCTAAGATTTCCCATACATAGATTTACTTAAAATCATGAAAACTTATATATTGATGAATTAATATCCTAATAATATAAGTTGTTGATATCTCCTTCTCAAAATAATTTTAGTCATGGGGGTGGATATATAAATCTATAGCCTAGTGATGCCTACACCATATTGCATCATGCATAATCCTAAAAATATTGTATACTTTATCATATTTAACTAGAACTCACATTTATCCCAAAATGCATTTTCCCTAAATACAATCTATGTATGACTATCTTTAATCATAGGCATACATGCTTACAAAATCATGTGTTCTTTATCTATAGGTAGGTGTTATTTTTGTGCATATACAAATGACAGCATTTTGGGACAATTTTTTTTTGAAACTAATAATGTGTTATATATTTAGAACTTTAAAACCATAAAATGTAAGTAAGGGCATGCACAAGAAGATGGGAAACCCAAAGATTTCCAAAACCATTTGTTGGTCCATTTTACCTAACACAAGTGCTATTGAAAGATATTACATCATAGACTAGATTAGATACTAAATTGAAATTTTATTTAAGGGTTAGTTGTGAGAATTTATTCTCATAGATTAGCTATATATGGGAAAATAAGGCTATTAAAGTGATTATATTTGAAATGTAATATTCATTTTTCAGCTCATTTCTCAGCCTCTATCCAATTCTGATTCCTAGACCTAGACACACTATGCACCCCAATCCTTCTAATTAGGACCTCACAACATTCACTTCATGTGGGTAGGAAATTTGGCTCTATGTTGGCTTGCTCTAAACAACACTTAATTCATAGTTAGGTATAAAATTAAGCCCACTTCCCCTCATTTGGTAACTAGGTTAGATCTCTCGATTTGTAAATCAATTGTATTCTAGGAAATTCAAGCCTAAGTGATAAAACAATCAAGTATTCATCAAGAATTGTAGGAGAAATCAATTCAAGTTCAAGTATTCATGATCAACATTTTATGAAGACATTCTATATGACATCATAAACCCTTGTGTATGGATTCAAGCATGCTTCATCAAGGTATCAAGTTCAATTTAAAGCATTTTTAGATCAAATATGGCCTTTCCCTCATAAGGAAAGCATTCTATTTCAATTCAACTGCACTTCAATTATATTAATTTCAATGATAATCCCTAAACCAAGGTTTGACTTAAGGCAAACCCCAATCAACAAACCTATTTCCTTCTTTCTGCATTTAAGAAAAAGATTCAAGAGTTACCAGCAAAGAGTCTATCAAATTAAACAATAATAATTAGACTCATCTTACGAAGGAGTAGAAAGGGGAGGACCAAGTTGTTGTGCACCTCCTAGTCATAGGAAATTTTTATGATCTTCTAACAGTAGATTCTATGTGTCATCATGATCCAAATAATATTCAGATTGTTTGTAGCTGACATTTGCAAGACTAGGTTTGTTTGCACCTCTTGGTCCCAAAAATTCTACCTAAAATTTCTATCATAGGTTTTGATCTACTTCTCATTCTTACATCCAAGTTTACAACTTTGCATGATATTTGGAACATACTATTACTATTATTTTATGTCATATTCTTATTGTTTATCCTAGGTCTAGCATTGCAATTCAAACCTAATTCCAATTCAATTTCAACTCAAGCAAAAGGGAATTAGATCCAATTTTCATTCAAAATAATTAAGGTTGGATCTATTGGGTCCATTTTTTTTTTAATGTTGTACGTGTGAAATAGGTGTTTTCCTAATTTATGTAGGTAATCTTGTGTAACCCTATTTCATCACCAAACATTTTGGTGAACCCATTATAGCTCATATTGATATTTTATTCTTAGATATAATTTGTATGCATTTAATCAATCATCTTTCCACTCATATATCATATAGGCACTTAATTGACATAAACATAGATGTTCAATTTATAAAACCCTAATTTGTTTTGATACAATTGACTTGTGGGTTGTATAACTCATGATTTATATGCTCCATTTTTACTGCTATGGCATGTTATTTTCAGATTTAGAAGAATCTTGTGTTCAAATTTTTAATTCACATTACTTAATTCTTTGGCTAATAAATTATTTCATAAATAAATTACATTGTTTAATCATACATATAGCTTGTATTACCAAGAAACTTGTGATTTGAAATATTTTTATTCAATATTTCCTTCTTTGTGCATGAGTTTTGTTACCTTTTGTCCTACATCCAATATTCTAATGAGAAGAAGTTGTAGACTTGGGGTTTGCCAAAGTTTAAATACCAAGGATATGGATCTTGAGTCAACTAACTTATTCCATGTGAGAGTTGGTACTTCCTCTAATCCAGCACATGACATACCTAACATCATGGAGGACAATTCCCCTCACACTTCTCATGATAGAGTTGATTCAAATGGTTCAAAGTGATAAGATAAGTGTGGAAATTTTTTATGGTATTTCTCATATTGTTGATACCAATAATGTACCTACTCAAATTTGTGTTGAGGTTCTTGGTTATTCTCATTCTACTAGTCAAGTTGAGCATTCCATTTCTATGCCTACTTCCTTGCCTAGTGTCCCTACAACACATCTTCTATCATGACTCCCTCTACACAAAAGTTAATCCTACACATTTTATTGATTGGGGGAATCCTATTAATCAATACTCTTACATACCTCCTTCTGTGAGTCTTCCATTTTCTTCCCAACCTCCTCCTATACCATCATACCAAAATGTTCCCCCTCCTTATTCTAAACCTCCAATTACTTATTATAACATTACTCCTCCATCACAATCCAGTGTTTTGAATTTCAATCCATCCATTGAAGCCACTATCAATAATATAGCTTAAATTATTTCATCCTCATAACAACGATTGGCTTCGTTAACCCTGGAATCCAAATTTAGTGTTCCCACATATGATGTGGCAATCCTACTATCTAATGAGATAGTTTGCATTGTTTCTCCTAAGATTGTGTATACCCCTCAATTAGAGTTATAAAATGGAAAAGGTGACCACTTGACTCATGTGAAGACATTTCAAACGTTGTGTAGTGATTTCTCTCCTAATAAAAAACTTATGGAAAAATTATTTACCTAAAACTTTAGAGTAAAAGGTTTGCAATGGTATTGTTCTTTTCCTCATTATTCCATCCCTTCTTTTCAATACTTGACTAATTCTTTCATTCAACAATTTCAAAATAATATTGATCCTAAAAATACTTTATCTTTTGATTCATTATAAGTAACAAGTTAAAGAAAAAGTGACTAATTTTATTGGTAGATATAAACATTTGCATTCACAAAATTCTTAACTTGTGCTTCATCATGATATTGGAAGAATTTTCATTACGAATTTCCAAAAGGATATTTTAGATAAGCTTCTAGTTTCAAAATTATAAATCTTTCATGCAATTGTTTTTAATGCTTCATAACTATCACTTAAAGTGAGCCAATTTAAATCATCCTCTTCAATGAATCCAATTGATAAGAATGAGACTGTTCAAAAATCATTTTCCAATTTAAACAAACATAACAAAGGTTTCATCAAGATAAATGATAACTCTTCCAACAACATCAACACACAAGTGGTAGCCACAACATTAGGTGTGGGCCCTTTATCAAAATACTTTAGAAAATAATTAACTCCTCTTTTTGAGTCTTTACATAGTATAATGTTGAGGCTGATTAATGCTAATGTGTTGCAACTTCCTCCCATCAAACCTATAGATACATCTAAGCCTCTAGCACCTTCGTTTGATCGCAAAGTCTTTTGCAAATACTATTGTCAAGTCAACTATGATACTAAAGAAAGTTCTAAGTTGAGGTATAAGATATAAGACCTTATTGATAGCAATATTATATCCCTAGATGGTGTGGATGATAAAGGAAATTAATCTATAGCACCTCCTAATCAAACTCTAGAAATATTTACCAATCCTTTCCCTTCTTACTCCGACAATGTTGTTTACTCTAAGTCATGTTGGTTCCCAAAATAAACAGGTTTACACTACCACAGGGTAGAGACCAAGCTATGTTCTTCAAAAATATCTATGGAAATCCACTTCCAACTATCAATATCATTCAGGCTTGGACCAACATCAACAAGGATACAAGATCCTTCTACACTTCAGGCTCTACAGAACTTGGGTAGGTAATCCCTTTAGTGAACTCCCTGATCTCTACAACAATACATAGGAATCTACTGAAAACAAAGTAGATTATCTCATAAAAGGGCTCCACAGAAAGGGAGAACGCTCAAGGATGGAAAGTCCTTCAGTGATCCTCAACCTTAGGCTGGAGCATGAGATGGGAGCGAAAATACATGAAAACTTAACAATGATCTATTCTGATATTTAAAGATTTGTTCTGAGGAATCGCCAAAAAAACAAAACTAGAAACCAAAAACCTAATAAAATTTTCTAGCAAATACAAGTGCCTTGTTTATTTGGGCTAGAGAGTCTTTGAAAAGTTGCTGAAATCTGATAAAAACTTATCTAATAGCTTATTTAGTCTTGAACAATACTGCCTTACAATATCATTCTGTCTAGAATCCCTTACCTAAACTACTTAGCAATTCCTGGTACAAGACTTATTTCTCTATAATTTCATTAAAGGATTTTTAATTAACCCCTTGGACTAAAGCATAGAATGAAAAACTACATACATCATAACAATGCAATAAACAAATGAAACCCTTGATCCCATTTGCTCAAAAGAAGATAAAATTGCACGCAAGAGAGAAAATATTAGAGAATATATTTCCATCAATATCATAAGCTATCTTCTATCAGATAATAGATGACAATTTTAATTATAGAATAACCCATTTGAAAAGGAAACTTGTAACCACTTCATTACTTTGGCTCTGCAAAATGACATTATAGTTCCTACTATTTTTAATGACTCTAAAACTATATGGAACCTAACCCTGCAAAATAGACCTACATTTATGGAGATCCTTCTCAGAAAATTCGTAACCCTAACTTCTGGCCTTGATTTCCCTTTTATAGAAAACAAGGGAGCAACAAGCTTCAGGCCAAAAGACACTTGTCACCAAAAACCAAGCCAGGGAGGTTGTACATAATTCTGTTACAAAATATTCCTTATCCACATGTTGGTGCCCGTGATGAGGTGGAGCCAAAATCTTCAACTAATTATCGATAGAAACAAAATCACTTGAGCCGTGCCGATATCACCTAGACACTTCTGGATGGACCTTGAGATGCTCAGTCTTCTCTACACAATATTTCCCTTCTTGAAAAGGAAAACAGATCCCGGCAAGAAATAAGATTTCCCACGAATTAGAGGAAAATCTCTGACCTTTATGCCCTAGATTAATGGAAATGGAAAGAGGAGCTTGGGGGTAAATATAATTTGTTGAGAAGGCATTGCATCTTCCATGTCATTGTAGAGACGACTGGCTGCCAATCCTTACTCGAACAAATCTTTCTTTCAGTTCCATGCGAGCTCCCTCTTGGAACACTTTGCCAACAAATTGCAGAGTAAGAACATAGGAGATGTCCTAGGTGGGTTTTCCTGATAAGAAAGGGATTTCACGCCCCCTCTAATAATCCCCTGATATTTCACAACCCCTCTGACAATGAGCAACCTCATACTAGAGAAAAAACATCCATCCAGTGTCACAAAACATGCAATGACTCCATACATAATTTTGTTCAAACACCATCTTCTTACTGATGAAAAACCATTCTTAGAAAAATGAAGAATTTTGTATCCATTTCTACCCATTCTATCACCAACCTAGTAAATTTATAATCAAAATTTCATTCAAAGTGGCAGTGCTAATCCATGTGAAGAATCATCATCCTGATCTTTTATGCTCATCTTGCTAGCCATGGATTCTAGCAATCATGCCTACAACTCAGGTCATCCTCATTTTTAGGCCATCACTCCATTGCCACCTACATATGTTCATCTTGCGTGAATGATTTTGTTCTGATCTTATTAATTACTGAGTGTATAGTCTTCTGCGTCAGGATTCCTGTCAACAAGCAATCTCTGAATTCATCAGAGAACTCGTGATCCATCATATCTAAAGCTGAAAGTAATCCTGATCCTTTCACATCTCTAAGATATCATCCTTAGTCATCTAATCGGTCCCTTACCCAATAAGGACCTTGCACAAGCTTCCTCAGGGGTGAGTCGACATTCAAAAATTCAGACTCATCGCCGTCATTCCTAAGTTGACAAGTCTGCACCCTATTCATCCTATCTTTCTCATGCGGGCTACGACCAATGTCTTTAATGATCCCTCTTAATTTCATATTTGAAACTCAGCTGCAGATCTTACCCAGCCTCTCAAATTAAACCATAATTATTTGTCGATGTGGCATTTGACCTTCCATCTATATTTGCTAACCCATGAAGTCATGACTATTCAATGCCATATCATCTTTCGACCAGACTCTGTCAGTGGCCCCACTGTAGATCTTCCTAGTTAGCCCGGGACACGTGACATCATCTCTTGATGCCACAGTCTGTAACTTCCTTGCAACTTCCATTGTGGGAATACGGGGGCCATCAGATATGTTCACACTTTATTGCTTTGCACAATGCCCGTTAACCCTTTCAGAATAAAAAATCGGGCACCTTTTATCTGAGAACATAACATCGTCATTCATCTTGAACACGTGCCAATTGATCGGACTATTAGTAAACCAATTTTTATCGCTTGAAGACCGGCGACACGAGGCTTCGGTAGGTTAAACCAGTGGCTTATCCTTTTCTGCTGAAGATACATGGCATCATCTCACGATGTCATGGTCTTTATCTTCACTACACTTTCAACCATGAGAAAGCGTGGACCGTCAGATCTGTTCTGCTTTTATCAATCGGCTAAAACATTTAGGATTTTAGACTTAGGAAAAATGCGGGCGCAGGCACAAATATTAAAAGAGATCAACAATAGGGAAATTTTTGCACGCGACTTTAGGAAAATCATTTATAAAACTGGTCAACCACCACTTAACACCTAGGAAATAAAATGGCCCCGCCAGTGGGAAACAATCCTTGGCCTTAAGGTTGAAAAAGTAACGATGAGATATATCATTGCTAGGGTTTTATTCACAAGACATAATAAATTTTGATAAACCCCAAACCCTAGATATTGAACCTTGACAGAGGATGCAAATAAAACCAGAAAAATCAATATTTAAGCTCAAAATTGGAAATTCTCATACAATCAATTTTCAATGCTATCAAGTCACTTATATTTTCTCCCAAATATTTTGGTGTATAGTCTAATAATGTTGTGAATCTCATTGAAAAACCTAAACCGAAACCCGATTTATTCATTACTTTTTATCCTAGTGAGACTATTGATACACTTGATGGACTATTATACATTATTGTGAAGATTAAATACAAACTTTCAAGAGGGGTGCTCATTGATCTTGTATGTATGGTGAATGCTATTACTGAAGAATATATTTTTACTCAACAATTGCATCAAGTTACATATGATAAATTTGATGTTATGGTTAAGGTGTATGATGGTTTCTCTTGTCCTACAAGTGATTCTGTAGCGTCGTAAAATTGCGACACTTGCAATTTCAACTGCATTTGGGTCTTCACGATGGCGGTGCAACGTTGAACCTGAATGGAGACCCTAAAACCTATTTACGACATCAAAAACTGCATCTTTCTGCACCTTGGCCTGATCCTCCTTGCACCCTGCTGTCCCGGAAGGTGGGACCATGGCGCCTAGTGCCTTAGTCCCTCAGGACCATGGCGCCTAGCGCCCTGGTCCCTCAGGACCATGGTGCCCAACGCCTTGGTCCTTGGCCCTATTGTGGGCTCAGTCTCTTGTTGGGCATCGGGTCTTCAAGTTTGCAAATTGGAAAATAATGCTCCTAGGTCGGCCTAAGGTCAGAAAAATCAGTCTCCTAACCCTAATTGACAAGTATATAAACTACATTTCCCCTCCCATTTGGGGAGGCAAGAAAAAGGAGAAGAAAAACATATGTATGCAAGAGGCGGAAGCGATATTCAAACATTCAAACATTCAAACATTCAAGCAATTGAGCATTCTATGTTTCCATTCAAGGCTAGGTGTTGCATTCAAGACAAGGATTCAACCATTGAAGAGGAGATCACCTAAAACATACAACATCATTACACCTTCGCATGTAAGAATACAAACATTCTTACAACAAGGTATCAATACTTGATTACATTACAAACATTTACATTTACAGCATTCTCATTTCTTGGTTAATTCCAAAACTAGGGTTTGACCTGAAGACAAACCCATAATCCCTAACCCCCCAATCGTCCTCTCTTTTCTGTGTGTAGGTTGCAGGTACACGGCTATAATTGAAGATCTGGAATCCTTGTGCAGAGACGAACAGATCCCCCTTCGTTTCGCGGATTTTTGGGAGGACTGTGTGCACTCCGGGCGCCATCGTCTCATCAACTTTCACTCAAACTTGCAGGACAGCATCGTCTCGACATTTTACTACTAATTTCAAGTCCGTAGCTTCATCCCGTGTCCCTATCTCCATCTACAAGCAAATCTTTCTTACTTTTACATACACTCCTAGTTCAATCCTTCTATCTTTATTCTTTACAAAAGAGGGTATCCTTGCTATCTCAACCCTTGAAACTCATTTAGAATTCAATCTTGCATTGTGTGGGATTGGATCTTGTGAGTTTCAACCCCTCTTTTGAATGTAAAGTCTCTCCTAAGTGAAAACTGTCAATCCTAGTGACCTCCTTTCTCTCTCCTTGGAGTGGGGGAACACCTGGGGTTCGATTTTCCGCTTTACATTTTGGTGAACCTGACGTGAACATCCTAATTCTGATTATTCATGGTTAGATCTGAAAAAAAAAAAAAATTCCTCAATTACATTTCCATGTTTGATCTTTTGCAAATTTTAGAGGTTAATTGCATAAAAAACCCTAAATTTTCTTTGTAGTAATTGAGCTTGTGAAATGTTTAATTGTTAATGCTTGTTTCAGATCTACCCTTCTATTGCAAATTGTCAAATCATATTTGTGCTTTAATTCTGAAAACTAAGTGGTTAAGTGTCAAAACCCTAATTTTTAAAACCCTCTTGATTCAACCTTTGACCGATGATTTCACTGATCAAAACACCTCCAAATCGGCTGTAACTTTGGATTCCGTAACAAAATCACAATATCTCTCATCCCTGAAAATTTTGAAAAAAGTTGCGAGAACCGTGTGCACCCCGAGCGCCATCGTCTCGACATTTTTTCTGAAATTTAGGGAGCTAGATCTTACTATATTTTTCTGCTAGAATCCAGAATCTTGGCTGATTTCATCAATTCTAACACTTTCAAAATTAAAGTCAAAGTTGGTCTAGTGATTGCTTGGATTAGGGCTTATAATCATTCAAAAATTGTTGAAATTGAAATTTTGTGTTAAAATTGTATTTCTTACTGTCCTAAATCTGAAAAGTGTGTTGGCATTCATTCGAAGTTTCAGTGCTTTATTCAAATTTTTTGCAATTTGTGACTTTTGAAATTAAGTGTTTAATTGCAACAACTTTGATTTCTGCTTTCAAATTTAAATTTTGCATTAAATTGAGTCAACTTTTAAATTTCAAAGCTTGCATTGCTTTTAGTATTCCCTCTAAAATCATAAAATTCAAAATTTCAGTTTCCCTCTCTTTTTCAAGATTCAAATTTTGTATTTTTCAACAATCTTGGTAGGGTTCAATTTTGAGATTGCAACTTTAATTTGGCCTATCTACAGATCGTAAAATCACTCAATTTTTTCAGATTAGCTTTAAAATCATCATAACTTTCATCCCTGAAAAATTCGAAAAAAGTTGCGAGGACCGTGTGCACTCTATTCGCCACGGTCCCCGACATTTTTTGTGAAACTTTGGGAGATTGTCATGATTGCATTAACAACTTAAATCTAGGAGATTGGCTGATTTTATTGAAATTTGCTACCTCTAAATTCAAAAATAAATTCAAAATTCAAGATTTCAATTTTCAAGATAACAATTAAAATTAAGTGCTACCCCCCTTGGCCCTAATTTTCAATTGTGCCTACCTTTCTTGGAAGTTGTGTTTCCCTCTTCTTTCACAAAGTTCAAATTGGATAATCATTATCTCATTGTTCAATTTCGCCAACTTTATTTTCAAAATTCAAAATCTTCTCTCTCTCTCTCTCTAGTGCATGAGTTTTACAACAATAAGCCCTACTTACACTATTCCCATTAGACGAAGCCTTAGAATTAAGTCTTTCCAAGGTTTAATTACCGAGGAGATGGAACCTAATTTGAATGGCCTTTTTAACGAGGACATGGGTAATTCCTATAATCCTCTTAATGATGAAGAAGCTCTCTATGAGGTTTCTGTAGAACAACTTTCGAAATTGGATAACTAATTTGATGATTTTCAGCAATGGATGTCTCAAGAATACCCCGATAGTCAAGCTCTTTCATTAATTGAGGGTCTAAAACGTATGGTTCAAAGTGATAAGAATGGAATTGATATTTTGCGTAGTATTGCACACATTGTGGATTCGAATGTGATGCCTATGAAGAGTTGTGCCAAAACTTTAGGTTATACACAACCTCCTACTCAAGTCAATCATTCTACCCCTTTGACAACTTCTATTGCTAGTATACCTACTTTTACATCAAACATAATGACTACTTCAATACAAAACATTCCACCTATGATCACCAGTCATGGGGGCAATCCTTCTTCTTCAATCAACCCTCTTCCTTCATTCAATCCGACTTCTTCATTCATTCCTTCAATGAGTGTCCCTATTACATCTCCACAAATGAACATGACGCAAGGGGGCAATTCATTTAACCATTCCATTCCTCCTTGTAGTGTTCCTTCTTTCCAATCATCTCCTATGACTAACTATCATAGTGTCCCGCCACCTTACTCTCAATCAATACCTTCTTTCAATAACATAATACCTCCATCACAATCTAACATGTCTAATATGAACTCTTCGACTGAAGCGACCATTAACAATCTTGCACAAACTGTCTCTTCTTTACAGCAACAAATTGCCTCCATGAATCAATCTAAGTTTAGTGTGCCCACATTTGATGTTGCGAGCACACTTTCTCTTGACATTGTTCGAGCTATCCCCCCTAAGCATGTTGAAATCCTGCAGTTGGAGCTTTATAATGGTAAAGGTGATCCTCTAACACATGTTAAGACCTTTCAAACAATATGTACCAATTTTGCTCATGACCAAAGGTTGCTTGCAAAACTGTTTACTAGAACATTAAGAGATAAAGCTCTACAATGGTATTGCTCGTTGCCTTCCTATTCTATTACTTCTTTCCAACAACTTGCAAATGCTTTTATTCAACAATTTCAAAACAATATAAGTCCCAAAGTTACTTTGATTGATTTAATGCATTGTAAACAAGGTGTTAAAGAAAGAGTGACTGATTTCATTGGTAGATATAAGCATTTGTGTGCTCAAATTTCTTTTCCAGTACCTGACAATGATATTCAAAGAATTTTTATTTCTAATTTACAAAAAGATATTAGAGAAAAACTTCTATTTTCTGAGTTTACTTCTTTCCAACAGTTGTGCGCAACTCTTCACAATTATCAATTGACTGTGAGTCAAATGGAACAAGCAAATCCTATGGCTCTGAGTGATAAGGGTGATAGTAGTCAACAACCATTTGGGAAGTTTAAACTGAACAAAGAGTTCATTAAGTTCAATGAAAACATCACCAACAACAATGTGAATGCAGCATCAGGTGTGCCTCCTATTTCTAAGTTTTTCAAGAAAGAAAGAATGTTTACTCCTTTGAATGAATCATTGCATAGTATTATGAATAAGTTATTGGAACAAAATGTGCTTATTCTCCCTCCTATAAAGCAAATAGATCCTGCAAATATTAATTCACCCTATTTTGATAACAAATCTTTTTGTCAATTTCATCGTCAACCTGGGCATGATACTGAAAAATGTTTTTCTTTAAAGGGTAAAATTCAAGATTTGATTGATAATAATGCTATCTCTGTTTCAGGTGTGAATGATAAAGGCAACACATCTGTAGCTCCTCCTAACCAAAATCTTAAGATTTTTACTGATCCATTACCTTCTCATACCTCTAATGTGATTGAGACTAACGATTCCTCTTTCTCACCTGATGGTCTTGTGTCTATGACTCCGAATGTGATTAACTTTGTGGAGCAGCCGAAAATCCCTAAAGAACCTTCCATCACATTTGATTCCAATGAAACTATCAGGGCACCTGATGGTCCTTTATATATAGTTGCAAAAGTCAAAAATACACCTTGTCGTGGAGTGCTTATTGATCCTTCTTGTATGGTTAATGTCATTACTGAAGAATTTATTTTTACTTTGCAATTGAATCAAGTGATCTATGACAAAACAAATGTGGTTGTGAAATTATTTGATGCATTTTCTTCTCCTGCAATTGGTTCTATTACATTACCTATTGAGGTCCATAACAAATCCCTTGATGTGAGATTTGCTATTATTCCATCATCCGAACAATTTCGTGTGAAGCTAGGCTATCCTTGGCTATCTTCCATGAAATAGTCAATAATTTTGTCAGTAGAGTCACTTTCTACGATAGAAAGAAGTAGCATTGAATTATAACAGGGTGTTATTTGATCAGAGTTGCAAATTCATAGGTCATCTCTATCATAGTAGAATTTGCACATAGAATCTAAATGGAGGGTGGAACTAAATAAAACATATATAAATACATAACATTCATCATTGCAAATAATGGCTAATCATTGAGAAATATATAGATGGAATCACACATTTATTTAATAAAATGATTTTATTCAAGTTTATTTGGACATGTTCTATCATCGTGAAAATATTTAAAATGTCCACGTATTGGATTTGGCATGTGCTGAGCAAAGTTTTCGGGAAAGAAGAAACCACTGAGCACATCTTTTAATGGAAATAATTAGAGTTGTTATGCCAACCAGGCCTGGAATTTGACAGGCAAAATGGTCATTTTTTGACATGTTGTTTTTCTTAAAAACTGTATAGATGACACTTCAAATTATAAATAAATCGTAAAAAAAAATAATAGGTAAAATATATATTAGTTTAGAATGTTTATTATAAAAACAAAAATTTATTTAGAATATTTTGAAATGGAAGGCTTTAGGATATGGAAGGATGTAGTTGTTTCTAATTTTATAATATTTTAATATTATTTTTTAGAATAGTTCTATTTTTTCATATGAATTTAGAAACTTGTCATAATTGAAATGATAGAATATACTTGATAAAATATTTTAATATGAATTTTTACAATATATTCTATTTTTTTATATATGAATTTAGAAACTTAGTCAATTTAATTTTTTAAATATATTTAATAAGATTGTTATAGAAACTTGTCATAATATATATAATTTTAAAATTTAAATGTTTATTATTACTAAATTAGTAATTATTAATTGATTATCATTTAATGTTAATATATAATATATATTAGTGTATTAATTTAGAAACTTATTTAGTAAATTAAAATTTTTTGCATAGATTACTAATTTATCGTTATTTTCTCATTAAGATAATGATTTTCGTTTCTTCCAAATAAAGATGTGCATTGATTTTCATTGCTTCAATCTTCTATTTATATATTTTATATATTTTTTGACAGTTAATATTTTTCTTCAAAAGTCAAATAAAAGGCATTGAAATGACTAAACCGTCATAAAAAATTCATATGACGGGTAGGGGTGACCGTCAAATTCCAGGCCTGATACCAACATATGGAATGATTCGTTTTGCATATGGCAGATAAATATATTTATTTTCAAAAACCATTGTATGCCCTGTTTCCAGCTGTATCAAGGTTGTACAGAAAATCAACAGGGAACCGGAAACTACATGGAAACTTCACATTGCATTTCGCAAATTCTTCTGTTGTCGCCCAGTTAACCACTGCTATTGTTATTTGCTGAAACAGAAAATGTTGTTGCAAACGCAAATGCATTGCGAAGTTGTGGTTCGCTTTCTAATTTGTCTCTGTTTGATGGGCTTTACAGCTGCGAAATGTGTTCTTGAAAAGTGTGGTCCGAAGAATGTGAGTTACCCTTTCTGGATTCACAATTCTCATTGTGGACATCCTGGTTTTCAGATCAATTGCACAAAAGATGAAGATACTGGGATGCTCTCTCCATTCTTTACTGCCTTTGGAGCTAATTCTACAGGTAGTTTCGCTGATGTTAGTTATATAGCTTTTGATCTTAGCTCTTCGAAGATTATGGATATCGATTATGAGGGTCACCTCATCATAAATTCTGCTTCTATCATTGCAATTTCTTGTGATCTAGATATTGGTGCGAGAAGCTACTTTGACCTACAATCAGGTGGGCCTTTCACTCTTTCCAAGTCCATTCGGTACCTGCAGTATTGGGGATTTGGGAGAGGCGAGATGTGTAACAATGAATCTTCAAAGTGATCAACCATGCTGCCGCTATGGCTGCTGCGAAATTAACCTCCCTGATAATTTGCCCTTTGTAAATTTCACTGGCGGAGGTAGCTTTCCATTGCCCAACCAGAACGAAAGACGTGGTTCCGCGTGTGGCTTCTCCACCATAATGGAGCCATCCACCTTCACCATCGTCGACAACAAAACATACCTCTTTTCGGTAGATGTCAACGGCAGCTTGCCTTATTATGGTCTCCGTCTTAACTCGGGTATCGGCCTTGAGAATTGTTCCACGGCTAAAGCAACAGTTAATTATTCTTGCTCCTCCAATGCAGAATGCCTCGACTCGCCTTCAGGGAAAGGGTACGTATGCAAATGTCACCCTGGGTATGAAGGAAATGGTTACTCCAATGGCACCGGTTGCACAGGTAATACCTCAGAAAAGCTCTTAATTAGATAACCATGATTTCTCTTCTGTAATCAGTGCTGTTTAAAATCTCACATATCCTAAGGACAATTATGGTGAATCCTCAGATTTAAACGAACGTAGTCATACAAACTGGAATATGTGCGTTCGAGAGGAGGGAGGAGGAATATGCCATAATTTGGCAGGTTCCTACAACTGTTCATGTGTAATAGGATATGTGGGAGATGGCTTTGCAAATGGGACAAGATGCAAGTCCACAAGTTCAAATCGCCTTATCTTTGATGCAAGCATAGGTGACGAAATATTGAAAATACTGTCAGCGTTTGTGCTATTTTGAATTGCTCTCCTTAAACATATTTGAGAATAACTAGTATATTTTTATTTAAACGTCTTATCTGGTAAAATATACAGGATCCGTCTCTTCACTTGTGGTTGTCTCGTTAGCAGCAACCCTTTTGGTTTGTTGGCTAAAGAAACGCCACTTGAAACTTGTGGAGGCCAAGTATTCTCAGCTGTTGCAGCAGTACATAGCTTCTACCCTTGGGAGAGAAAGCCTGAGAATTTTCTCTTCCAAAGAATTAGCAAGAGCTTCTAGTTATTATTCAAATGAAATGTTGTTGGGAAGTGGTGGCTTTGGAACTGTGTTCAAAGGCAATTTGTTAGACGGTACTCTTGTAGCCATTAAAAAGTCAAAGCAAGCTTTAAATGTAAAGGAAGACCATGAGTTTCTTAATGAAGTCACAATTCTCTCCCAAATAAATCACAGAAATATTGTGAAAGTGTTTGGGTGCTGCATCCAAACTGAATTCCCAATGTTGGTATCTGAATTCGTTCCCAATGGAACACTCTTTGACCATTTACACTCCGAAGAGAAGTATTTGCCTTGGGCGTCACGTCTGCAAATTGCAATCGAGACGGGGGAGGCTTTGGCATATCTGCATTCTGGAGCATTTCAGCCCATCTTCCATCGAGATATAAAATCGTCTAATATTCTTCTGAATGAGGGACTCTCTCCCAAAGTTGCAGATTTTGGGATTTCTCACCTCATCTCTACTTCCAATAACACACATGTCACCACTAATAATATAAAGGGCACATGGGGTTACTTGGATCCCGAGTACTTCGAAACGTTTCAACTTACCGAGAAAAGCGATGTTTACAGTTTTGGTGTAGTTCTGTTGGAGCTTTTAACAGCTCTGAAACCCATCTCTGTAGAAAGGGACAGCAGCGTGATGAGTTTATCAAGTCTTTTTCTGTCCAGATTCAACAACAATCGCCTGACAGAAATCTTAGATAACAAATTATTGGAGGAGGAAAACCTGCAAGAGATGGAAGATATGGCAAGAATAGCAAGAGAATGCCTTCATCTTTAAAGGAGGAAGAGACCGTCAATGAAAGAGGTTGTCGAGGAACTTATTTGTGTAAGAGACGGCACAAAAAAGACAAAATTCCATGAGAGTGTAATGTATGAAGACGCAAAGTTTGAGCAGAGAAGCATCACAAATGCCGTATACATTTTCATCTGCAGTTGAGAGTACGTCAGAGGAAATCTATTTGTTGTAGAAGTATATGTGTATTTCATTATAAAATATGGAGAAAATCTCATTTGTTTTTATGAAAAGTCTTTTGTATTGTTTAGTCTATTTTAATATAATATAATCTCTGGAATGCACAAATTTCTGTACGATTCTAAAGTAAATATTTGAAGTTGCATTCATATTTTATATCATCAATTTTAATAATTCAATCAACAAAAATATTATATCTTACTAATGTAAGATAAAGTATGATAGAAATCGTATTAGAAAATGTACAAAAAAAACTTTTAGATTGAATTCTTATCACGTTTTATTTTGAAGAGATAGAAAGTGTATTGAAAATAAAACATATATGTTTTTTTTTCGTAATATAATATGTTGGGTCTTTAAAAGACAAATCACTTAATTGATTTTCTATATTAATATTATATATTTTAGAAGTTTCATGATTTACATTTTTTGTCTTGTTTAGATGAAAAAGTTAAAAATACCATGAAACTAATTCTACTTTACACTTCTCTTGAGAAGATAAAAGAAGTGCTTAAAAAAAATCTTTATTACGAAAGATAAAAAATAGAAGGAATGGGTAGTGGTGAACATGAAGGGATATCACTAATTACTATAATCATTAAGGAAATAGTATAGAGGAGGAGAGGTGTGAATCTCATAGAGAATATAGAAGGATTAGAATGAGTGGCTAATCAATAAGAGCTTTGAGGATGGATTTAATTGGAGAAGATAGAGAAAAGGAAAGGCAATGAAATAAATGAAATAATAGTGTCTAATGAATGAAAATAGAAATTTTCATGTTTAGCTATGTACATATAAGGAATTAAACCTATTTCACAAACATCACAGTAAAAGGAGAATGAATTCAATATATTCAAGCACAATTCTATTTAGGAAGAGGGTTGAATACTAATTGGATTCTATTCCTTTTGACTAAGCTAAAAATGCAATTGAAAAGATGTGAATTGAATGCAAGGCTTAGGCTTAATGATGTGAAATTGATAGAAATCTAGGAAATCTCATATTAGATGTGTAGACATGTGCCATAGATCAATAAAGAGGATGCAGAAAGGGACCTGTGTTTGAAGTCGAGACACTAGCACTCAAGATGTAAGTTTAGGTGGCCCTATCCTTGGGGTGATAGATATAGACAAAAGAGATACTTCTAGGATCAAAATATTCTCTAGTATCTATGCCAAAAGATGAGTCATTGGCACATAGGACAATGTCACTCTAATTGACCCTATCCTCCACTTTTTTCTCCTACAAAAGTTGTATCCAATCATCTTTGTCCAGTCTACCTAAATCTATAATTATAGCCCTTGAACTTGTTTCTTGCACATAGGAGTATTTATAAGACGTCAATAAAAGTAGATAGTGTAGACCATCTCTACAAAAAAGGTCATGAGAAGGAACAAAAGAACATCATAAGTCTAAATATTTCCACCTCAAATGGTACTATTTCTAGTAGGAACCCCTTGTCTTATTAGTTCCACAAAAGGTGCTTAGATTTGTAAGATTACAAAATGGTGGACAATCTATTGGCACTCATGCTAGTGGTATAAATAGTACTAGTGTTCAACAATTGTTGTAACAAAAAAAAATTTTAAGATGTCAATGCAAGTAGATGGTGTAGATTAACTCCACAAAAAATTCCATGAGAAGAAACAAAAGATTATCATAAGTCCAACTATCTCCACCTCAAAGGGATTATTTCTAATAGACACCCCTACTCTTGTTAATATGACTAGGATAACAAAATATTATTGTACCATTAAGCATTTATGAATACTCCCAACAATGTAAACAATCCTTCAAAATTTAAGTTGATTACAAACATTACTTTATTAAGAAATTAGATAGATATAAAAGAAGCATAAAGGAAATTCTAGATGCTATTGTACTTGACAACAACTAGGGAATCACCTATATATGACTTAGATACAAATATCATGGAGTACATGTATGTTGTCATAAAATTTAACAAACTAGAGGATTATATGTATCATATTAAGTACATGAAGTAAGCATCCTTTCATTAAATTTTAGTGAAATGAAAAGTTGAGAAAAAATAATTGCATAAAAAAGGATCAATGATAAGTTATACATTGTTGACAAAGGTAGAGAGTGAATTAAATAGATTGAAGAATCAACTAAGAAGAGCTACACATAGACATAAAAAATGAGAAAGTAAGGAGAAAAGTGATAGGTAACAAAAATAGATAAGCAGAAAAAAAAGATAAAAATATCTGCAATCAATGTGAATAAATAGACAAAAGTAGAATTGAATGAAATAAATTATAAATTAGATATTATTATAAAAAATTTATAATAACAAAAAAGACGATGACAATTTATTTTTAACAACAAACACTGTAAAAGCCAATATCTTAACCAAAAAAAATGGAAGAGAACCTAAAAAGTACAAGAGAACTTGACAGATGAGAAAACAAAAGTAGAAAAAAAAAACAATAAAAATAGATAACAAACAAAGTGCTTAGGCATTGGTCTTTGGATGTAGGTAGAGAATAGATGGCAAATCCGTAGAGGTGCTTCATTCTCCAGAAAAATAAATTATTGAAAATAATTTATTCCTCTATAATCTGAAATCACATTGACTGGGAGCTGTATAATAGAAAATCAGTGTTATCAGTATCATACAGTCAAGCATCTAAATAGAAATTAAATGTACATCCATCGTTATTCTTGTAATGAAACAAGATAAACAAGCTACAGCGGATAAATGAAATGCGTGTATAAATTAATGTAAATTGACTGTTCAACAACGAGTCTACCAGATATTGTGTGGAACTCATGTTTACCGGCTTTTGTATTCTTAGCGCGTCCCAAACGGCAATGGGAAAGAATAGTAGTTGAGACAAATTTCCAACATTGTGGACAAAATGTCTTAATACTGAAGGCAGTGGAGGATGAGGAGCTGGCCACGTAGGTCGGAGACGTTTTCTATGCAGTCCGTCTCTTCACCGACATTTACATCTGATTAGAAAAGATGGATCCTTTGCTTTCAAAGCTGTTCAATTTGGAAGATTCTTACCTACTACATGTTATGAGGGTTTTGTCTTGATCCCTCTTTCCTATCAATTCGTATAAGTGGAAGCCCACATACACATAATGCATTGTATAAAGCCATTATATTTTCTCTGTCTTCCATTGATTAGTGACGCATTAAAACTAGGTAGCAACCAAAGCATTGAAGTGAACAGGGTCTTATCTATGCCATACTAATCACTCCAAGAAACTTTAGTTATTGCCTTCTATAACATATGGTAGTATATTCTTAGGGATGATATATATTGTTGTGCTATGTACTTGCATGTCATGGAACTGTCTAATAAAGAATGAGTGGCTATTAATACTGGCTATTGATGTTATAACTAAAACACTATTCATGTGATATCTTACTATTAGTCCATGTTGGATATTGAGCTTCTTTTATATTAGTGTAATTTAATATTATATGTTGGCCAATCCCATTTATCTTAATCTTATTAGTTATTCCATAACCTACACTACATGGAACACTCTTAAGAATTTTGAAAAATAAAATAACAATCTCATTCTAGAACAAGGCATGTAATTTGTTTTGCTACCACAAGGTCATCTAATTATATATGGGACATGTAACCATTTTATGATAGATATATTTTATGATGCTCCACAACAACATTTTTTTACATTTACATCTTCTTTGTGTAATTAACATGTCACCCGTTAGCTCTAGAATAATTTGAGTGGGATCTCGTATGTCTCATATTTACAATTCCCCATAGAAATGGACCCATTATTAAAAATGAACCAACTTCTATCGTTTGTGTCATAGTAGGGCAATTCACCAATCTACAACTATAATTTGATTTGCCAACACAAGTTCATCCAATGACTTATGGGACATGTAACAATTTTATGATAGACATATTTTATGATGCTCCATAACAACATATATTTTACATTTACGAATTCTTTGTGCAATCAACATGACATCCCTTAGCTCTAGAATAATTTGAGTGGAATCTCACATGTATCATCTTTAAAATTCTCCATAAAATTATATCTATTATTTAAATCGAACAAACTTCTATTGTGTGTGTCATAGTAGGGAAATTCACAAATCTATAATTTTAAATTGTTACACTACACAATGGACTTCAACTGATCGTATACCCATATCATATGTATTAGAATTCAACCATTGGTAAAGGACTTCAAGGTGCGAAATTCAAAAGGATCTCATGATCTCCTCAAACTAATATACAAATATTGGCATCTATGTCCAAGACTATATGTGATGATGAAATCATAAATAAGTAAAAATAAATGCCGAACAACTAATTATGAATATTCAGAATATAAGGTTTAGATAACTTTTCTCAACATTCTCCCACTTGTCAAATATCTTGCAAGAGAAAAAGGAGATCACCAAGACTATTGCCTAATAATTGTAACATTTTGAAATTTTTTTTATTTTTTTTACTCACATGCAATGGTAGAAGTTATGCTCATGATAGTGTCATCAATTGGAGGAATGAGTTCAATTATTATGGACGCAAAAAATGATAAATTCTATCAATAAGTTGTTAAACATCTAAATTATTATTGAGCTTATATTGAATATGGATGGAATGTGAACTAAAACAAAATGGGTTGAATTTCAACCACTTCTACATCTTTCACCCACGAGAGTGTACACACTTTGGAGTGATTCTCAATTCATGTAATTTTTAATCAACTCTACACTTCATGATCATTTAAAAAATTGTAATATTTTGTAGATCATATAAAGCACTCATATATAATTCCCTCTACTGTATACATTATTCTAAATCTATTGTTTAGAATATAGTTGATATTTATCATGTGTAGGGTTAATAAATTGCAAAGAGATGCAATATAATAATACCCTAAAGTCTACTATTTGAGTCTTAAAAATCTACTACTTTTGTCATGTTAATAGAGGAATCATAGAGAATAAGTTCAATTAACTTCCCTAAAGAAATGTAGGAACAAACTGAGAAGCTTCTACAAAATTATGTTTATAGAGAGTGAAAATAAGTAATTTGTTATAAAGGGAGATCATTTATTAATTATTATAAATTTTCAACAATTTGTATTAAGTGAATGGTTTCAATTTAAGAGTAGTTCTTATTTAATGGTGGAAAAATGATTGATTTGAATGAGCATACCAACTAACTTACTTTTCACAGTGCTTCTGATTTTGTTGTGCTTGTGATAAAACTTCTCACTTGCAATGACTTATTTTACACCCAAGAGGGCTTTTCTGGTTTATCAAAATCGTCTTTTCCAAGTGTTTTTGAATAGGTGTTACCAAACATTATTTTATAAATTTATATTAAATTTAATCATTAAATTATTTGTAATGCCCAAAATTTTCAAGCTTAATAGGCATTACACAACCTATTCACCCCACTCCAAACTTATGAATTTTGCAATAATTGTTTTTCTAAATAATAACATAATGCATTTGTAAAACTACAAGCAGTAGTAAAATGTGGCAAGTAACCATTTCAACCAATGCTAAATGTTAAAACAATAACATAAGGCTTCTTTGGAAACAACTAAATGTACCTTCTATGTACTCAAGTTTCTCTCACACTTCCACCGTTATGTATCTTCCTTTCATTAAATTTTCTATCTTATGTGCTTCCCAAGGGTTAGCATTAGAT
This sequence comes from Cryptomeria japonica, assembly GCF_030272615.1. Lineage (NCBI taxonomy): Eukaryota > Viridiplantae > Streptophyta > Pinopsida > Cupressales > Cupressaceae > Cryptomeria > Cryptomeria japonica. The sequence continues at coordinate 128,076,131 of NC_081409.1, read as the reverse complement.
GAGAGATAAAGGTAGGGTATGGGTGACTCTGGACAAGGATGAGACATCCTTTTAAGATTATAATTTATTCAAGGTCCCAATTGTGACCTATTCTACCAGGACTGTGTGTCGATATGCAATAAAACTACTTGTTCTGTATTGCCCCCATCATATCTGTGTGCTTTTGTTGTCTTTACTCTTGCTGACCAGTCTGAATAGATCTATTTGAGGTCCCTCCTCACCAGTGACTGCTTCACATAAACTAGTCTTTGTTTAGCAGTCATCACAGGATCTAGAGACAACATCTCTCCACAATAAGCAGCTAACCCACTGAATATTTCCTCATCCCAATATTCCACTAGGAGGCCAAGAAGACAAACCTAAATGGGGGCCTCGTTATATTCCCAGTCCTTGGGGTTAAAGCCAAGTTCCCCTTTTTTCAATGCCAGGGAGGACTTACCCAGCATCCAAGGGCCACCATGTAACACAGATTTTAAATCTTCATCACAATTAAAAGAAAAAGAGAAAAATCCATTAGCCATTGCAACCACTTCAATCTAGCCTTTTCCTTTCCATTTTCTGGCTACCTAGGCATGAACAACTTCAATATTGGGCCAGAGACCCACAAATTTGCCAACTAGAATAGAAGCCATGCTTGCCATTGTCTTCTCCACAAGACAATCCAAGATCGAAATAGAACAAATCACATATATAGGATATGTAAAGTGAGATATTGGAGATATCGACTTACCTTTAGGGCGCATACCAAAAAGGGTTGACCATTTCTTGTTGCAGTCAGATATTGAAGAAGAATCTAACCGGCCGGCAAATTCCTTGGGTCCCTCAAAAACACGCGAGACTTTAGGATGGTCAAACGAAGAGTCATCACAACACATTGCAACTCACAGAGTCCCACCATCCCAGACATCATTTCCACCTCCATCATCTTTCCCATCTGCATCCTCCTCTCCCAAGACACCATCCATGCTTCCTCTACCATTTCTTCTTTTTCCTGCATGCTGCAAATTCAAATTCTTCTCCTCTGCCATCCTTCCAGGTTGTAATTGGTCAAGTGGAAAGGAAAGAAACTACTATCCAATATGTCTTCTATCTCTCCCTTCAATCTCTTCCTTATCATTGTTAAAAAAAGCATGAAAAAAAAATTATAAAACATATTTATTAAAAAGAATATTGTAATTATGAAATGGTAAATTTTTTAAAATATTTTTGTATTTATTTTATATTTGTATATATATCTAAAATGTTTAATTTTATAAGAGTATATTTTGTTTTATATGATATTTATTTTAAAAATATTAAGTTCATATTTAATATATATATTTTAACATGTGACTGGTTGTCAAATTTAAGTTTAAAGATAAAATTTAACATTAACACACTCACATTTAACTTTATATATATATATATATATATATATATATATATATATATATATATATATATATATATATATATATATATATATATATATATATATATATATATATATATATATATATATATAAATAATAGGATCCTTTAATAAATATACTTAATTTTAAATTTATATATTTAAATTTTTATTCATATTTATTTTAATTATTATAATATTATTAAATATATATTTTTTAATTTTTTGTTTAACTTTTAAAAATACATATATAGAAAAATAGTAATAAGTTTTTAATAAATATAAGTATTTTTTAAATTATATATTTAAATTTTTAAATAATAAACCATAAATTTAAGTTCTATAATTCTTATTTTTAATTTATAATAATAATTATTATATTGTAACATATATGAAATTTTGAGTAATGTGATTATTTAACTTTTAAAAATAGATATGGAAATAATGTTATCGATATTCTTATATAATATATATCTTAGAACCACTTACTTATATATTATATTTATATGATATAATATAATAGTTAATAACTTAAAATAGAAATTTAAAAAAAATAAACAAATAATCTATTTGTTAAATAATTTAAATATAGAATTTTAAAATTAATTTTATTATTATTAAAAATTTCAATATATATTTTGAAGAATAATTATACTTATTAAAAAGATTAATTTATTGATCTCTAGCTATTCAACTTCACCAATAGACCAAGGGTCCATTGACATAGTCATTTTGGAAAACAAAAAATAAAAATAAAAAATTTGAAACTCAAAGAAAGAAAATAAAATGAAACAATTTTAGAACTTAAAAATTTATTAGATTTTTAATTTATTAACAATGAATTTGAAGGATAAAATTTTAGTATTTGCAATGGTGAAAGCAGTATACCTATGCATTTTTCAATTTCATTTTGTGTTTTAACATTTTAAGATAGACATTTTAGGACCGCAGTATTAGAAATACAGTCCATCAAAAAGAGACAAATTAGAAACTGAAAATAAATTCTTAATAATGTTATATATATTTGTAATAATACTAGTACATATATCATAAATTTTAATTTAATCTATTTGACTTTAAGATATAAAATTGATTTAAAATAAACCTCTCGAAAAATTTATCTATGCACGTATTTTATATAAATTAAATTAAAATTTACAACCCTTTCAGGTGAAAAAAAAATTCCCCAACCATAAAGCTACAAGCCTTTCACAAAAATAAAAATAATTTATTTAATTAAGCTTAATAAAAAAATTAATTCTTGTAATACGTGTTTTACATAGTTTAAAGTCAGGATCAGATATCTCAACTCCGATCATTGCAATTCTCTGTCGAATACTATCTTTGCAAAAGCTGACTTTAATATACGAAATTACTTTAATACCATAAAGTTTGTATTTCTGAACTAATTTCTTCGGTCTACACAAGAAATTACTTGGAAATTTTACATTGTATTTCCCAAATTCTTCTATTGTTGCCCAGTAAACCACGCAATCTTATATTTACTTCCACGCGGCTTTTCATTACTAAACATTTGTTTGTTGTTATTATTATGATCAGAGAGTAGCCTGTTTTGCTCAAACAGAAAATATTGTTGCAAACAGAAATGCATTACGGAGTCGTAGTTCGCTTTGTTATTTGGGTCTGTTTGGTCGGCTTTACTACTGCCAAATGTGTTCCTGAAAAATGTGGATCGATGAATGTGAGTTACCCTTTCTGGATTGACAATCATGATTGTGGATACCGTGGTTTTCAGATCACATGCATGAAGGAAAATTCTACTGGCATGCTGTCTCCATACTTTACTGCCTTTCGTGGTAATCTTACTGGTTTTGTAACTGCTGATCCATATAAGTTTCTTGACGTAAACTCCTTCAAGATTATGGAGATCGATTATAAGGGTCATCTCATCTTAAATTCTTCTTTTATTAAATCCTATTCGTGTGATCTAGGGACCAGTGGTGCGAGAAACTACTTTGAGCTACCTTCAGATGGGCCTTTCACTCTTTCCAACTCCAATAGGTTGGTGGTTATCGGCAACAAAACATTCGGTAGTTACAGTTTCGGGGATTTAGGAGAGTCGAGATGTGTATCAATTAACATTAAAAGTTATCGACCGTACTGCCGCTATGGCTGTTGTGAAATTAACATTCCAGATAATTTGCCCTCCATAAATTTCACGGGCGGAGGTCTGTTTCACTTGCCCAATGAAACCACGTTTGAATTGCGCAATGAAAGTGTTTCCGAGTGTGGCTTCTCCACCATAATGGACCCGTCGACCTTCACCATCGTCGACAATGGAACAAACCTCTTTTGGGGAGATGGCATCAAGGCTTCTTATGGCCTCAACCTTAACTGGGGTATTGGCCTTCAAAATTGTTCCACGGCTAAAGCAACGCCCAATTATTCTTGTTCCATGCATGCAGAATGCAACGACTCGCCTTCAGGAAAAGGGCACGTATGCAAATGTCTGCCCGGCTATAAAGGAAATGGTTACACCAATGGCACTGATTGCACGGGTAAGAACTCACTAGTTCTCTTAATTATATTAACTATGTTTTCTGTTTTATAATCATTGCTCTCCAAAATCTCAAACATCCTAACGCCAAGGATGATGAATGCGCAGATATAGATGAATGCCGTCATAAATCGTTGAATATGTGCGTTGGAGAGGAGAGAGGAGGAATATGTCATAATTTGGCAGGTTCCTACAACTGTTCATGTGCAAAAGGATATGTGGGAGATGGCTTTACAAATGGGAAAGGATGCACGGGTATTATCTCCGCACTTTTGTTAATTAGATCCATTGTTAGTATCATGTGCTCTCTTTTATAATAATTTCCCTTTTAAATCTCAAAAAATACTAACGACAATGATGATCAATCTCTAGATATAAACGAATGTAATTATAGAAGCCGGAGTATGTGCGTTGCAGCAGAGCAAGGGGGAATATGCTCTAATCTGGCAGGTTCCTACAACTGTTCATGTGCAAAAGGATTTGTGGGGGATGGCTTTATAAATGGCACAAGATGCATGTCCACAAGTTCAAATCGCCTTGCCTTTGCCGCAATCATAGGTATCGAAATATCAAATATACTGCTTGTGTTTGTGTTGTTATAATTGTTTGTCTTGAACATACTGAAAAAAATGGCATATTTTTTTTTAACATTTGATCTGGTAAAATTCACAGGATCCGTCTCTTCTTTTGTCCTCGTCTCCTTAGCAGCCTCTCTTCTGGTTTGGCGACTAAAGAAACGCCATTTGAAACTTGTGGAAGCCAAGTATTATCAGCTGTTGCAGCAACACATACATTCTACAGTAGGGAGAGAGACCCTGAGAATTTTCTCTGCCAAAGAATTGGCAAGAGGTTCTAATAATTATTCAAATGACATGGTGTTGGGAAGTGGTGGATTTGGAACTGTGTTCAAAGGAATTCTATTAGATGGTACTCTTGTGGCCATTAAAAAGTCCAATCAAGCTATCAATGTAGAGGATGACCATGAGTTTCTCAATGAAGTTACAATTCTTTCCCAAATAAATCACAGAAACATAGTGAAATTGTTAGGATGCTGCATCCAAGCTAAATTCCCATTGCTGGTATCTGAATTCGTTCCTAATGGAACACTGTTTGAACATTTACACTGCAAGGAGGGATTTTTGTCTTGGGCTTCACGTCTGCAGATTGCAATTGAGACGGGGGAGGCTTTGGCATATCTACATTCTGGAGCAGCTCAACCCATTTTCCACCGAGATGTAAAATCGTCTAATATTCTGTTGAATGAAAAATTCTCTCCCAGAGTTGCAGACTTTGGGATTTCTCGTCTCATCTCCACTTCCAATAACACACATGTCACCACTAATAATATAGTGGGAACAAGAGGTTACTTAGATCCTGAGTACTTCCAAACGTATCAACTCACCGAAAAAAGCGATGTATACAGCTTTGGTGTAGTCCTGGCTGAGCTTTTAACAGCTCTGAAACCCATCTGTGTAGAAAGGGCCAGCCACGAGTGGAGTTTATCTAGTCTTTTTCTGTCGAGACTCAGCCACAATCACCTCACAAAAATCTTAGATAGCAAAGTATTAGAGGAGGAAAATCTGCAACATATGGAAGACGTGGCAAAGATAGCAAGAGAATGCCTTCATTTAGAAAGGAGGAAGAGACCGTCAATGAAAGAGGTGGTGGAGGAACTTATTTGTGTAAGAGATGGCACAAGAAAGACAAAATTCCATGACAGTGTGAATTGTGAGGATACAATATTTGAGCAGAGAAGCATTTCCAGAGAAGCATCACAAACTTCAAAAGAATTCAGGAGTTACACTTTTCCATCTACAGTGGAGAACACGTCGGAGGAGCCATTCACTGCACTGATTGAGATGTCGACCCTGGCTGTGTGATTCAGAAAAGTAAATCATCAGGCTTCATCTTTATATTAGAAAAATATTTTATTCGGTGTTATAGAAACAAGGGCTGTATTCCACCATATTTGGTACGACTTTTGTTTGGGGATTGGTAATGTAAGGTCCCTAATCTGTGGTTGTATGGAGCAGACGGACTATGTAAAAGATGCATAAAATAAGATAAACTCATGTTTATATAATGAAGCATTCAAGTTGTTGAAAGAAAGATTCAATGCTTTGCCTTGCTATTCATTTTTGTGATATAGACTTTATGGAGTAGTGTCAATAATTTTGCTTTTAGGTATTTTCTGTTAGGTTTCGTCTGCTTTCTTGGTTAACCGTAGCCTTGTTTTGGTCTGTTACCATGGATTCGGTACCCTGCAGTTTTAGGCTCTGTAACCTTCAGTACATTTTGTTGAGCAGTGAGCTCTCTAGTGCTTTTTGTTTCTTAGTCTTCTTTAGTTTTGAATGTAATCTACCAGAAAATAGGAGGTATAGAGTGATCTTATCCGTTTTGTTATCACCCATATGAATCTCAATTTTCTTACTGCTTCTTGTCCATTTTGTTGTCAATCGATCATTCTTTGCGTGTTACTCAATGTCAATTATAGCCTTCCCCTGTTGCAATGCTGTCGTGTCATGGTCTAATTTTTTTGGACAATGATTCTTGCAACATGATTGAGTTTGCAGTTGTTCCAAGGTGAAAAATGAAGATATTGTGCAACGACGGTCAAGGAGAAAGAAGAAGTATGAAACGGCTATAGCCTGAAGGCTATCAAACGAAATGAAAGACATCAAGGGCATTCTTCACCCAAATCTCTGTCTAACACTAAAAAATCAAGAGTCGTACACATCGGCTACGGCCAAAACACCAAATAATCGCAGCAAAAATTGGCAAATCCATATGTAATATGTGCTAAAGGTTAAGTGAAAAAATCTTACGAAATGTTGGGCGCATGTGCTACGTGGCTAAACCATGATTAAAGTATGCCAAAAGTCATGAAACAGGGCAGAAATATTACTGATCTCCACTGGGGTATAAATGTCTGAAATTAGGCACACTTTTGCAGTGGTTAGGCAGTTACTAAAGTGTGCCTATTGCCTAAAACATCAGAAAAATGGCAAAGGCTCAAATTAAAAGCACCGGATGTTGTGATGATTCAAGTTAAAAATGAGGTGCACTTTTCAGTGCCATTAGTCAACTCTTTTCTGCGCCTAAGTTTTTAAATCATGGAAAAAGCTTGGGTGATGTGGATCCAAGGCTAAATTAAAAAAAAATTCAAGAAAGAGAAGTGCAATTATTGATAGGTTAAATCCATTGAAAAGGCTCTAATTCCCTCTTTTAATGTCTTTGAAAATCTGAAAAATGTAAGAGGTCAAATGATCTGGGCCAAGACATAAAATAGAGCAAGTGTCGAAATGCACGCACACGTTTGAAGTGGCTAGGCCATAAATAATATCCACAGGGAAGAAAAAAGGATGATGAATAAGCTAGGTGTGCCCAGGTCTAAATCACCAATGATTAAGTTCGGGCATGAACGTCTACTGGTTTAGCCATCTCCAAGCTCCTCTGGCGTGTTTTGTTGCTGGTTAAACCACAGTAACTTCAAGTCTCAAGTTTTAAAGTTGGCAAACACACAAAATCTCTGCCCACGAACTAGGGACACATGTGACAGGGTTTCGGCACTGTTTACCTTTGCCAAAGTATCTATCACATGCAACAGGTGTGTCTGGTTTGAACAGGGAAGTTTTCAATTGTAAAGGCCACTATTTAGGGCCTTTTTCAGTGCTACATATGAATGGGTTTAGGAGCATAACTGAAATTTCCAACTACCACGGCTAAACAAATAATAATACTAGCATTTGCATCTAAATAAGGTGCAATGGTTATGTCGATAGTAAGATATACTTTGAGAAATATATTGGGAATCCAATTAATCGATGGATTTAAAAAATTACCTTTGTCAGTCACGTGTGCTTGTAGTATGTATAGATTTCATCTACTAAATGTTCAGGATTAATACATAGATCATACGACTATCTAAGAGATCACCAATTTATATAATAAGGTATACCAAGTCAAGCCATAGGTATTCATAGAGATATCTCAATCCTAAGATTAGGATGGCAATTCCAAATTTTATCAGTTAGTAACCTCAAAGTACTCAAATTCATTTGCTCGAGTAGTAATCCATATGAGTCGACAATCTCAATGTAAATATTGGAAGTTGAAATAAGCAAATAAGCTCAAAAATAAATAGGGTGTCATCAAAAGTCTACAATGATTAAAAATTGAGTTGCATAACATTGAACATTTTGCAACAAATTGGAGCAATTTATAAATTATGACTTAAATTGCAAGGGGTTGTGGTGCAATGGTAGTGGGTGACATTCATAAGAATACAACCATTCAAAAATCCATGGTTTGGTGTAATGATAATGAAACACGTGTTGAGATTCTGGTGTAATGATTATGTGGTATTCAAGCACAAACTGCAAGCACATGAGAGACTAACAAAGGTAATTTTTAACACCCTTACCCATGTTTACAAAGCTTAGGAATACAGTCCATGCACATCCAAACAATATTAACAGCAACCTATAAATTGTTACTAAGAAAAACAATATAAAAATAGTGCAACTAATATTTAGAAGCCACATAATTATGCTTCCACATATGTCAAGGTATAACAAACAAAGAGTTCTTGGTAAAAACTATTGTTACTACACTCTAGTATGTAGATGCACCTAAACAATAGAAGTTTTGAACCCTATGACTCAGGTAATTTGAACTTGACAATGATTTATTCATGTTTAAAAAGAAAATAAAAGAAAAAGTAAACATCTTGTAGTTAAGCACATTTGTGCATCTAACAGAAGATTTTTTAATAGAAGTGTGCTATTGTGACATATAATGTGAATATCCAAAACATGAAACCTATGGGGAGGTCCTTGAAAGAATAAATTTAGGGCAGAAAATACATAGAGGAAGCCTTTCAATCAGGAAACAAAAATTAAAAAATGAATAGTCTAGCTTCTACCAACATACTTCAAACTTGAGGTTGCAAGAAAGCTATTGTTGGTAGGAAACAAATTTATAGGGGCAAGGATAATGTGCCCTTCCCCATACCGATATCTTTTGTGGTTATGTGTACATATAAATAGCTCCTCCCTTGTTCACTTAATTACCCCAATTTTAAATGGTGTCCCTGTTGCATAACCCTAACTCTATATCTCAAGGTAAAGCTTAAAAAACCAACTAAAATCAAGCATTGAAAACAACCAACTAGACCAAATTAATGGGAGGAGAAAACAGAAATTAATCCCATAGCCAAAACAAACCCAACTCATGCTAAATTAAATATGCCAAAGACAAAAACTACTTGAAATTTGAAAGTAGTCAGTACAAAATAATTTGCTGAAATGAATAGAGCATGTTAGCAATCCTCCTTATGTAAGTAAAAACTAAAAACAATCATTCCAAGCCAAGCTAGGTCACTTGTTCTAATCATTAGCCTCTAGACTTTAGGTGACCCAATCTTTGGCTCAAATCATATTCGGGCAAAAGTGGGACCTTGTCCTTTAGAGGAACAAAATTTGTCCTGGCTTGTGGAAATCCAACAAAAACCTCCAATCCATAGTCATCAGTAACTTGGTGCATTAACGAATTTGGATCATCTTTATGTGTGGAAAGACAAATAATACCCGTTGTTGCACCGTGTCCACAAACGCATATTCTAAATGGGTGTAATCTACTATGAATATAATTACATTAAGTTATACAAAGTATCTTCTTTGCAATTGTCACAATTCAAAAAATATACAATATGTTGTAGTATCAACCTCAATAATATGAAGACTTAAACATTTGTTGTCTTTGTCCTCAAAAATATTTTTGGGTTTTTCATTTCAAGATGTTGAACGAATGTTTCACTATAATCCAAAATAGGTCTATTGATGGGCAACCTTATTATGACACATTCAAGAATATGATCATCCACTATGACAATTATTAGTATCCCAATGAAATTTGAAGTATGTGTGCAACCTAATGCCATATTCGTATAACAATGAGGCCAAAACAATGAGATCAAATTTATTACTTCGTTTGTATTGTTATTGATGGTCATATTACACCAATATATCCACACATCAATTTGAATTTTAAGTATAGTGTTTGAGAAGTTATATATGTCAAACATAATTAACAAATCATAATGGTCCGAGTCATTGGAAAAAGCCAAAACTATTAACGCTTGACATGATATGTTAGATATTATAAAAATGCCCAATTCATATTTGATTATTGCTATTTTCTTCTTGTAATTGATGTAGGTTTTTAGAAAGAAAAAAAAAACAGTAAAGAAAACATAAATTGTATGTTAAAACTATTTTGTGAATCATAATAAATAAGACATAGTAGTAAGTAGCATAATGTTTATGAAAGAACCAAATTAATATATCTTAACATTTTAAGACTATGTTAAAAAAAAATCCCACCTGTCAAGTCACTCTTGACATCTTGTTTTATTTCATCCACATGTTCTTCCTTCTATTTATCTTTTCCTCTATCACCATTCTAGACCAACAATAATTCTCCAATTTTTTAATTTTAAAAATAACATATTATTTAAATTGTTATCAATACTTCTAATTAAAAAATACATATTTAATCAAATACAAATTTTAAACGAAACTAATAATTTTATTTTAAAATTATTTTGGAAACATTTTTTAAGTTCTCTATCACCTCATTTTCAACCTCATATACATAGCTACCTCAAACTTTACATCCATAAAAGTCTGACAAGCAAATTGAATAGAGTTCTAGTGTGCAATATGCGAAGGGTGGAAAATAACGCCCTTCCATTTTGAGTTGGATAAATATATACAGCACCAATCGGAAAAGTGACAATGCCAAAAGTAAATGAGGGTATATGTGTTTGATATGGAGAGGTTTCATAAATTAACATTTACCACTATTCTCAAACCACTCGCACCCATAATTTACGAAACTGTAATGCCAACACGTATTTGGTGGTTGGTCGGAGCAGGGCAGTTGGAACATCCACTGTGGCTTTCACTTCATTTAGTATTGATGAACAAATTGAACTATATGCTCATCTCTTAAAATTGTATGGTCGTAACAAAACCCTTGCAAAGAGAAATAAGCTTCATACTCACATTCTTAAGACTAGATTTGAATGCCAAGTATTTCTCTCAAATCACCTCATGACTATGTATACTAAATGTGGGAGTATGCTTGATGTCCGACAAGTATTTGATAAAATGTCTCAACGAGATGCTGTGTCTTGGACTGCAATGATTGCTGGGTTTGTTCAAAACTGTGGCTCGCCAAATGCACAGAGGGCATAAAGATGGATCACTTTAGTTTGTGCAACATCTTAAGAGGGAATGCTAGTATTGATGCTTTAGAATCAAGTTAGTAGTTTCATGTCTATTTTACAAATGTAACTTGTTGAATACAAGATGAAGTTGAGATTGAGATATTTCGATACACAAGCCTCTAATATACTAGTAAAACCATATCATTTACAATGAATGTCAGACTTGCTTCATATTATCTACACATTGATAATAACATGTCATTCACATTGCATGTTGGAACAACATCATTCACCAATTAAAATAAAACAAAACAAATAAGAATATATTAAAAACCTAATTAAATGAAGTCAATCAACATTAAGTAAGCTAAAATTTCAATTGTTGTTTGTCATCTCTGACTTAGAAATACAAGAAATCGGAAGTTTACCTGACATGCAATTCTTTTCTATGAATTAACAGGCTTGTGCTGAAGCCATCCACGTACAATAAAGATATTGCGGAGAATTCATTTCAAAATGCATCAAATCCCTGGGAAATGGGGTGATATCTCCAATGTGTAGAATGTCGATGAAAGCTTTACCTAATTAGTACAACAAATTTTAATGCATTTGCAATAACAAAAAGTTAATGATGAATGGGGCAAGGCAAAATTAAGGTTTTCGTCAGTATCAAGAAAAACATCTTGAATAGGCCCTCCTGAGAGAAGGGTAAGAATTTATGTGGCTCGTGGATACGTATGTGATAAATTTACCCTACATGGAACCAACTTGAACCTCACAATCTATAGGTTTTGTGATCTACAATGTCATACTCATTTCATTGTAACTGCATAATAAATAGATATCATAATAATGTTTTTGATTAGGATAAACATGTTTTGAGGGGACCAAAAACCCCATAGAACACATTTTAAAGGGATTTGAAACCTTCCGATTTTTCACAGATTCAAAATCAACAAAGGGACGTTGCAGACAGATACAAACAATGAAAAATAGCAGGAAAGCCACAGTCATCCAAGATGGATTAAACATTATATCTCATGTGGCACAAGAGGCTGCAAGACAGCAACCAAAATGAAACTACCGCTAGCCAAACACAAAATAAGGACAATACAAACTAGGCTAGCCACAACCTCAGATCTAAAACACCTTATCAATTTGAGAGACAAAAAAAGAGGGTTTATCAGGCACCCCCAACCAAACATCAAGGTTTTCCCAGGCTCCCTTAACCTATAAGAGAGTTTTCAACTCTCCAACAACAAAACCAAGACCTAACCAAAAACACAAACTGACCAAACTAGGCCCTTGAAAACTATCAGCATTTTGCCTGTCCATAAAAAAAATAAAATGCCAATGGTTTTTCCAGACTCCCTCAACCTCGTGGGTGGGTTTTAAAAGGCTCCCCCAACCTAATAGGGTAATACTAGCATCTAGCCAGCCCTTGAATGAAAGAATAAGAATAGGGTTTTTTCGGGCTCCCTTAACCTTAAAAATGAGATTTGCGTGGCTCCCACAACCAGACAAAACCTAGATCACAACAATACATCCTAAAGAAATAATCTAGGAAATAGGGTTTTGAAAAGGCACTCTAAACCTTTTATAGGAAAGACCAAGAGGGCTTTTACAAGCTCCCTCAACTCGCAAAGCAACCTGGGAAACTGGGTTAAGAAAGGAAACCCATACTCAACAGTGATGGACACCATGGAAGGATTGACAGGCATCCCTAACCAGCAACACGAGCCTCCTCATCCTAAAACCTCCTTCACCCCTTCTATCCACCTCAATACGAGACAGAGCCACTGCTATAGGCCAAAGAGGAAAGCAAGCCAACGATCCAAAAAGTCCATTCATAGCTAGCAGAATCCGAACCACTCCCTCATATCTAGTCTCCACCTCAAAAGGAGAAAGAGACACCTCAATAGGACACCAAGGAGAGAAAACCAACTGCCCAAGAAATTCATTCATACACCAACGCACAAGTAGCCACTCCACCTCAATAGGAGGAAAACCCATAGCCACCAGACAACCAAAAAACAGGGCCAAGCAGAAGAAACCCACAACAAACCAAGAAGCCAAGGGATCAGAGAAGCAAAAACCCTAATCAATGAGGAGACAAAAAAAGACCCGAGGGACTACTCGCCCCAAAAGTCAGATACATCCACCAAAGAAGCCTCATGGACCTGGAACCAAAACAACCTCCACCCCAAGTAGCCAAAAACAATAGAGAACACTGTTTGCCCACCAAAGACAACAAGGGAGAGAAAGGGGAAAGGAAAGGAGGAGCACGAACCACCAAGGACTCCCTTAGCAACTCCATCCCAAAAAAACACAATATCAAAATAATGTTAGTAGTAATATGTTACAATATTACTGTGTTGTAGGAAACATGGCGTTGGCATCAAAAGTGGCAACATGTACTCCTCCTAAGTCAATAGTAACATGCCCATTAGTTAAAATATCACAGAGTGAAGGCTTTTAGTCCTTTAGGGTAGTTTGAAAGAGCTTCAGGGTATACTCCATAAATCTAGATGATCAATTTATTGCCTTCATTTTCAATAGATTTAATATAAGCCATGCAAAAAAAAGTACAAATTAGGGTTTCCCTTAAACCTGAAACCCTAGTCGTTGCCTTTCCCTACTCTCAAGATGAGACAAACACTCAAATAAAATTGCTTGAACTTGCACAAAGAAGCCTTTTTTCAAAATATGACACAAGTGTTGAGATTCTCCTCACTAACGAGGGTATTCATATGATCCAGAGTCGTAGCTAGGGGGCCACATAGAAAACTTTCCAAGTTTTGGAGCTTTTATTTTTTTGTCCTTTGCATATGATCAATTTATTGCCTTCATTTTCAATAGATTTAATATAAGCCATGCAAAAAAAAGTACAAATTAGGGTTTCCCTTAAACCTGAAACCCTAGTCGTTGCCTTTCCCTACTCTCAAGATGAGACAAACACTCAAATAAAATTGCTTGAACTTGCACAAAGAAGCCTTTTTTCAAAATATGACACAAGTGTTGAGATTCTCCTCACTAACGAGGGTATTCATATGATCCAGAGTCGTAGCTAGGGGGCCACAGAGAAAAATTTCCTAGTTTTGGAGCTTTTATTTTTTTGTCCTTTGCATCGCTCTCAGCGTTTTGTTCTTATAGGGTGTTCAAGAATTCCAAGATGTTTTTCATGGTCAATAGGGAGGGAAATATTTTAATGTAGGACGAATGCAAGACATACATATAAAGAAGTGAATGAAGGCATGTGTGAGGGAGGGAAGATTCATGAAAGTGAAGAGTATAATTAAATGTGAAATATTGTGTTGTTAGCGAAGACAGAAAACAGATTGCTAGGATGCACAATAAATGTCTCGATTGGACAAAAAATTTTGGGGGAAGAAAAAAGAGAATATTTTTTCTTGGCACATTTTGAACAGATGGTTTTTCTTTTTAGGTGTGATAATTGACATTTTGGATAGGATTCTAACAAGGAATAGCCTATCAGCTAAAAAAATTAATATTCATTATCCTTCATTCTCCCCTATAATCAAAATTAGAAGAAAATAGTAGGAAAATGGTTATTGTTTCATCATGTCTCCCCCAAAATGAGCATTTTGAAAAAGGCCTCCAAAATATGTGTTGCGGCACTCACTTTCTTGATCGAGCCAACTCTCAAAAATGTTGAATCTATGTTCTCCAATCATCAATGAAATCACTCTTCAATCAAATAATGATCAATGTATAATTGACCATTATGAGTTACTCTGCTAGTGCTCACAACATACAAGACCATACATGACCATCTATCTTGCAATATCAAAATCTGTATCCCACAAATTTTCAATATAGAGGACTAAACAATGTCTAGATCTATCACCAACAATGCCACAAAATAAAGAAATACGCAAAACATCTGAAGCATACAATATTTATCTATGTGAAATTTTTCACTTGAATTTGTTATCCAATAAACAACCAATTCGCAAATGCCAACTGCATTAACATCATTAAAATAAATTATAGAAACTACATCCATCATCTTCACTTTCTATAGACATCTAACAAGACAAAGGTTTCTTTTCAATATAGGAATATTTGTACTTAAATAATTATTTGATCATACCTATTAGCTTGTTACAACTCATCCCACAACTCCGTCCACAATCCATTTTCATGCATTTTGACAAAGATTGATTCTTCAATTCTGATAGGGTGCTTGGTAGGTAAGCACTCACAAGGCTAGTTACTCAAAATGAACAATTTATTGGCTAGGGACTTGTAGAGTCTGTTGTGTTTGAATATCCAATCTGTCCTATTGTTGTCATGTCAAATTCTCAATGGTTGGCTTGCCCAACAAACTCCCTTCTAGGTGATGTCTCTTGCCCATGCACAAAACTACTCAAAATACTTAACCCTTCCAACTATACTTACTCAACCCCTGCTCTTGGCATCCAACTTGCTATTTCCAAATGCATATTAGCAAATCCAACATGAACATTTGAGGGCAGAAAACTTTTATTCAAGTTTTGTTAGTCAAACTTGGTTTTAGACTCATAGTCATTTGCTTGTTCAAATAAACTACCAAAGGATCAAACCACCAATTTAGGCTATGCACTGTCCAAGGCTCCATCTGCCACTTATCACACTATTTAGGATTTTTCTCCTAAGTTTTCACAATCCCCCAACTCCTCCTTACAAATGGGTTTGAGAATTCTTTCAAAAAATGCCATTTGTGTGCTATGCAACATTGTCTAGTTTGCTTCTTCAAGTTACTCAAATCCACTATTCTAAGTCCAAACCCCCAAATGTCCAAATTGGTGTTCTGAGGGCTTAACAAGGTTTCCAAGGTTGATTTGGACTGATTTCAAAAGGTTTTATAAGGTCACCAAACCTTACTCCAATCGGATTCTTAGTTTTTCCCAAAACAGGGCTACAATGAAAGAGCCCTTGTTAGCCCTCCTGAAACACTATTTTGCTCATTATTCACTCCCAACTTGGAATCTTTGAAAAAGGTGAATATTTTTTAGTACCCTTTTGGCCAAAATCATGCATTAGTTCCAAGAGAGGTCTTGGGAAAGTCAATTTATGACTATCCTATTTTGTAGCCTCAAAACAAGGGTTTTCAAGAGGGTTTGGGTGCTTCCACCATGGATTCACTCCATAAAACTTGTTTCATCCTCCCATACTGCTTGGATACCTCTACCATAGAATTTTAGAGCTTCCCCTACCCTTTCCATACAAGAATTTTAGCAAACACTTGGCAAGCAACTAAAAATGGAGAGAAATGTCATTAAGACTGTCAATTTGCTACCCTTTACCAGTCAGACTGCTGCTGCACTCTTTGGACCTGTTACACAAGAAATATTAACTTGTACAGAGCCTCAATGAGGATTTAAAACATTTAATAAACCTCCTATTACAATGCATTAATGATTCAAGGCTTGGATTATTCTCTTAAGGCATTCCATGAGCATTTAGTCAAATACAACTCATAAAAACAGTGAACTCACTGTTTGCTTACAAAATGATAAAGTTTGATTGGATCAAGCTCAACCAATGAGTAAATTTTATCTTACACACCATTGGTCATATGTCCATACCTCTTCCCCATCTATTTTCACACCCCAAATTAGACTTTGGATGCAAATCTTGAATTTTAAACACACTACTAGCCGAGTAATCAATACTTGCCTAGTATACACTCAAATCCTTCTTCCAACCACCATTTCGGCTTAAAACAAAGCATATGTACAGTATATACATGAGTTCCAGCTTGACTGAATCCATAT
The DNA here is from genome assembly GCF_030272615.1 of Cryptomeria japonica. Lineage (NCBI taxonomy): Eukaryota > Viridiplantae > Streptophyta > Pinopsida > Cupressales > Cupressaceae > Cryptomeria > Cryptomeria japonica. The sequence goes on along the minus strand of NC_081409.1, from coordinate 128,059,212 downwards.
TGTGGGATCCCAAGAATGGATTAGTCAAGTGGAGTCATTTTGGAGCTTCAAACACTTGACAGGGCAGCAAGCACCTAGTTTTAGAAATAAATTTGTAAAATCAAAATTTTTGAAGAAACCAATGCCACAATCAACAAAAAAGCATTAAAAAAGTACCATGAACACTTTCCTAAAGGTACAGTACAGATTAAGAAGGTACAATACAGAGCATTGCTCTAAAAGATACAAAAACTAGTCATAAAGCCATTATTTTCTGATTTTATTGAAGAACCTTTTGTTTTAACAATCACCAACCTTTTCCAAGATGAAATGGAGGCCTTATATAGTTTCTCTAGTTGGTTTTCATGCCCTAGTATGGACATAAGGCTTCCTTAACCTCATTTTTCAAGAAAATGACAATTTTGACAACTTTTTAAGCCAAATGACAACTTTTCTTGCTCAAGGAGGCATTTTTCACAATCTAACCTTATCAACTTGTCTAAACAACTTAGAAATGCCTAAAAACACCTAAAAAACATTTTTCAATGCTTTAGAAAGCATTAGAAGACCTTTTTGGCAATTTTGCACTATTTAGCCAAAAATTGTCAACTCACAGCCTGAAAGGCACAATTTGATCTCTTAAGCCCAAAATGAGATCAAAACCACTAAACATGAAAAAAAAACAACCTAAAACAACATAATCAACCTAACACAAGACTTTACAAACATAAAAGTATTAAATACTCAAAAATGGGAGTTTTGCTCAACTAGGTGCTCCTGCACCATACTCCCCAAAATTGAAAAAGTTCCAAGTCCTCTTGGAAATGATACCTACAAAACAAATTGGTATCATCTTGACCTTTGGAATGCACTTTTCTTTGGCTTCATCATGCATGGACAAATGAAAAGCTCCTTCCTTCATCTTAACTCTAGGCCTTGCTTCAAAAATCAACATCCACCATAGCTATAGTAAAGCCGAATGACACCTTTTCTTGCTCAAGCAGGCATTTTTCACAATCTAACCTTATCAACTTGTCTAAACAACTTATACATGCCTAAAAACACCTAAAAAACATGTTTCAATGCTTTAGAAAGCATTAGAAGACCTTTTTGGCAATTTTGCACTATTTAGCCAAAAATTGTCAACTCACAGCCTAAAAGGCACAATTTGATCTTTTGAGCCCAAAATGAGATCAAAACCACTAAACATGACAAAAAACAACCTAAAACAAAATAATCAACCTAACACAAGACTTTACAAACATAAAAGCATTAAATACTCAAAAATGGGAGTTTTGCTCAACTAGGTGCTCCTGCACCATACTCTGCAAAATTGAAAAAGTTCCAAGTCCTCTTGGAAATGATACCTGCAAAACAAATTGGTTTCATCTTGACCTTTGGCATGTACTTTTCTTCGGCTTCATCATGCATGGCCAAATGAAAATCTCCTTCCTTCATCTTAACTATAGGCCTTGCTTCAAAAATCAACATCCACCATAGCTGTAGCTGCTCACAAGGTGTAGATGATACCATCAATTGCCATTCCAGAAAACTCTCAGTCCAAGAACAACTCCATGAATAGATATGAGAAATCTCAATGAACTTCATCTCAAAGTGAGGAGAAGTGCTCATTTGTGGGGACCAATATAGATGCTTGGTGTCATGCTTCAGGAACCCAGGATAGAGCATTGTTCCCATAAAGGTCATGACACCTTCATAAAGACTAATACCAATCTGATAGTGTTCATGCATGTAGACCTTTGTAGTAACATAACAATCAGTAACAACTATCTATGTATCCTTCTTGTCAATAGGCTTCTCAAGTGCACGTGACCCTTGTACCATGTCTTCTTCTTGTCTAATCTGTTCAACAACTCCATCATCAGGATAAAGACCATGTTCTTCAACCACATTGGTCTCTAACCCTTGCTCATTCTCAAGAACCTTTTCCATATAAGGTTCCTTTTCAACTCTTTGCTGCTCACTCGTCACTTCAGCATGCATCTGCTGCTCCAAGTCACTAAATGGACTATCTACCTCTTCAACTTCACCTTCGTTGGTACTTGGGGTCACTTCTTCCACTAAAGTTCCATTGTGTACTGTTGCACAATCTGCTTCTTCAACATCTTCCTTTCTCTTTTTCTCTAGTTCCTCTTTAAGCTCCCTCAATCTTGCTTCATTCGCTTCTAAAGCCCTTCTTAAACCTCTCATCTCATCTCGTGTCTTTTCTTCTTCTTCTCGCTTCATTCTTTCGACTTCTTATTTCCTCAACTCTTCTTCCTCTCTTTTGTTCTGTCCACCAAACATTAGTTCTTTCCACTTCTTGTAAGCACCAACTATCTCTTTCTCAGATTTTGTTAATTCCATCTTCACCCCTATATCCCAGACCTTTCGCTTGCTCTGATACCACTATGATAGGGAGCTTAGTAGGTAAGCACTCACAAGGCTAGTTACTCAAAATGAACAATTTATTGGCTAAGGACTTGTAGAGTCTGTTGTGTTTGAATATCCAATCTGTCCTATTGTTGTCATGTCAAATTCTCAATGTTTGGCTTGCCCAACAAACTCCCTTCTAGGTGATGTCTCTTGCCCATGCACAAAACTACTCAAAATACTTAACCCTTCCAACTATACTTACTCAACCCCTGCTCTTGGCATCCAACTTGCTGTTTCCAAATGCATATTAGCAAATCCAACATGAACATGTGCGGGCAGAAAACTTTTGTTCAAGGTTTGTTAGTCAAACTTGGTTTTAGACTCATAGTCATTTGCTTGTTCAAATACACCACCAAAGGATGAAACCACCAATTTAGGCTATGCACTGTCCAAGGCTCCATCTACCACTTATCACACTATTTAGGATTTTTCTCCTAAGGTTTCACATTCCCCCAACTCCTCCTTACAAATGGGTTTGAGCATTCTTTCAAAAACTTCCATTTGTGTGTTATGCAACATTGTCTAGTTTGCTTCTTCAAGTTACTCAAATCCACTATTCTAAGTCAAAACCCCCAAATGTCTAAACTGGTGTTCTGAGGGCTTAACAAGGTTTCCAAGGTTGATTTGGACTGATTTCAAAAGGTTTTACAAATTCACCAAACCTTACTCCAATCGGATTTTTAGTTTTTCCCAAAACAAGGCTACAAGGAAAGAGCCCTTTTTAGCCCTCCTGAAACACTATTTTTCTCATTATTCACTCCCAACACGGAATCTTTGAAAACAACGAATAGTTTTGAGTACCCTTTTGGCCAAAATCATGAATTAGTGCTAAGAGAGGTCTTGGGAAGGTCAATTTATGACTGTCCTATTTTGTAGCCTCAAAACAATGGTTTTCAAGAGGCTTTGGGTGCTTCCACCATGGATTCACTCCATAAAACTTTTTTCATCCTCCCATACTGCTTGGATACCTCTGCCATAAAAATTTAGAGCTTCTCCTGCCCTTTCCATACAAGCATTTTAGCAAACACTTGGCAAGCAACTGAAAATGGAGAGAAATGTCATTAAGACTATCAATTTGCTGCCCTTTACCAGTTAGACTGTTGCTGCACTCTTTGGACCTGTTACACAAGAAATATTAACTTGTACAGATCCTCAATGAGGTCTTCTAACATTTAGCAAACCTCCTATTACAATTCCTTCATGATTCAAGGCTTGGATTATGCTCTTAAGGCATTCCATGAGCATTTAGTCAAATACAACTCATAAAAACAGTGAACTCACTGTTTGCTTACAAAATGATAAAGTTTGATTGGATCAAGCTCAACCAATGAGGAAATTTGATCTTACACACCATTGGCCATATGTCCATACCTCTGCCCCATGTATTTGCACACCCCAAATTAGACTTTGGGTGCAAATCTTGAGTTTTAAACGCACTACTAGCCAAGTAATCAATACTTGCCTAGTATACACTCAAATCCTTCTTCCAACCACCATTTCGGCTTAAAACAAAGCATATGTATAGTATATACATGAGTGCCAACTTGACTGAATCCATATTGTGGTATCCCAAGCATGGATTAGTCAAGTGGAGTCATTTTGGAGCTTCAAACCCTTGACAGGGCAGCAAGCACCCAGTTTTAGAAATAATTTTGTAAAATAAAGCTTTTTGAAGAAACCAATGGCACAATCAACTAAAAAGCATTAAAAAAGTACCATGAACACTTTCCCAAAGGTACAATACAGACCATTGCTCTAAAAGATACAAAAACTAGTCATAAAGCCATTATTTTTTTATTTTATTGAAGAACCTTTTGTTTTAACAATCACCAACCTTTTCCAAGACAAAAAGGAGGCCTTATATAGTTTCTCTAGTTTGTTTTCATGCCCTAGTAGGGACATAAGGCTTCCTTAACCTCATTTTTCAAGAAAATGACAATTTTGACAACTTTTCTTGCTCAAGGAGGCATTTTTCACAATCTAACCTTATCAAGTTGTCTAAACAACTTAGAAATGCCTAAAAATACCTAAAAAACATGTTTCAATGCTTTAGAAAGCATTAGAAGACCTTTTTGGCAATTTTGCACTATTTAGCCAAAAATTGTCAACTCATAGCCTGAAAGGCACAATTTGACCTCTTGAGCCCAAAATGAGATCAAAACCACTAAACATGAAAAAAAACAACCTAAAACAACATACTCAACCTAACACAATACTTTACAAACATAAAAGCATTAAATACTCAAAAATGGGAGTTTTGCTCAACTAGGTGCTCCTGCACCATACTCCCCAAAATTGAAAAAGTTCCAAGTCCTCTTGGAAATGATACCTACAAAAAAAATTGGTTTCATCTTGACCTTTGGCTGTACTTTTATTTGGCTTCATCATGCATGGCCAAATGAAAATCTCCTTCCTTCATCTTAACTCTAGGCCTTGCTTCAAAAATCAACATCCACCATAGCTGTAGTTAAGCCAAATGACACCTTTTCTTGCTCAAGGAGGCATTTTTCACAATCTAACCTTATCAACTTGTCTAAAAAACATAGACATGCCTAAAAACACCTAACAAACATGTTTCAATGCTTTAGAAAGCATTAGAAGACCTTTTTGGCAATTTTGCACTATTTAGTCGAAAATTGTCAACTCACAGCCTGAAAGGCACAATTTGACCTCTTGAGCCCAAAATGAGATCAAAACCACTAAACATGAAAAAAAAAAAACCTAAAACAACATACTTAACCTAACACAAGACTTTACAAACATAAAAGCATTAAATACTCAAAAATGGGAGTTTTGCTCAACTAGGTGCTCCTGCACCATACTCCCCAAAATTGAAAAAGTTCCAAGTCCTCTTGGAAATGATACTTGCAAAAAAAATTGGTTTCATCTTGACCTTTTGCATGTACTTTTCTTTGGCTTCATCGTGCATGGCCAAATGAAAATCTCCTTCCTTCATCTTAACTCTAGGCCTTGCTCCAAAAATCAACATCCACCATAGCTGTAGTTATGCCAAATGACACCTTTTCTTGCTCAAGGAGGCATTTTTCACAATATAACCTTATCAACTTGTCTAGAAAAGTTAGAAATGCCTAAAAACACCTTAAAAACATGTTTCAATGCTTTAGAAAGCATTAGAAGACCTTTTTGGCAATTTTGCACTATTTAGCCAAAAATTGTCAACTCACAGCCTGAAAGACACAATTTGATCTTTTGAGCCCAAAATGAGATCAAAACCACTAAACATGACAAAAAACAACCTAAAAAAACATAATCAACCTAACACAAGACTTTACAAACATAAAAGCATTAAATACTCAAAAATGGGAGTTTTACTCAAGTAGGTGCTCTTGCACCGTACTCTGCAAAATTGAAAAAGTTCCAAGTCCTCTTGGAAATGATACTTGAAAAACAAATTTGTTTCATCTTGACCTTTGGCATGTACTTTTATTTGGCTTCATCATGCATGGCCAAATGAAAATCTCCTTCCTTCATCTTAACTCTAGGCCTTGCTTCAAAAATCAACATCTGACATAGCTATAGCTGCTCACAAGGTGTAGATGATACCATCAATTGCCATTCTAGAAAACTTTCAGTCCAAGAACAACTCCATGAATAGATATGAGAAATCTCAATGAACTTCATCTCAAAGTGAGGAGAAGTGCTCATTTGTGGGGACCAATATAGGTGCTTGGTGTCATGCTTCAGGAACCCAGGATAGAGCATTGTTCCCATAAAGGTCATGACACCTTCATAAAGACTAATACCAATCTGATAGTGTTCATGCATGTAGACCTCTATAGTAACATAATAATCAGTAACAACTATCTATGTATCCTACTTGTCAATAGGCTTCTCAAGTGCACGTGACCCTTGTACCATGTCTTCTTCTTGTCTAATCTGTTCAACAACTCCATCATCAGGATAAAGACCATGTTCTTCAACCACATTGGTCTCTAACCCTTGTTCATTCTCAAGAACCTTTTCCATATAAGGTTCCTCTTCAACTCTTTGCTTCTCCCTCGTCACTTCAACATGCATCTGTTGCTCCAAGTCACTGAATGGACTGTCTACCTCTTCAACTTCACCTTCGTTGGTACTTGGGGTCACTTCTTCCACTAAACTTCCATTGTGTACTGCTAAACCATCTACTTCTTCAACATCTTCCTTTCTCTTTTTCTCTAGTTCCTCTTTGAGCTCCCTCAATCTTGCTTCATTTGCTTCTAAAGCCCTTCTTAAACCTCTCAACTCATCTCGTGTCTTTTCTTCTTCTTCTTGCTTCATTCTTTCGACTTCTTGTTTCCTCAACTCTTTTTCCTCTCTTTTCTTCTGTCCACCAAACATTAGTTCTTTCCACTTCTTGTAAGCACCTACTATCTCTTTCTCAGATTTTGTTAAGTCCATCTTCACCCCTATATCCTAGACCTTTCACTTGCTCTAATACCACTATGATAGGGAGCTTGGTAGGTAAGCACTCACAAGGCTAGTTATTCAAAATGAACAATTTATTGGCTAAGGACTTGTAGAGTCTGTTGTTTTTGAATATCCAAACTGTCCTATTGTTGTCATGTCAAATTCTCAATGGTTGGCTTGCCCAACAAACTCCCTTCTAGATGATGTCTCTTACCCATGCACAAAACTACTCAAAATACTTAACCCTTCCAACTATACTTACTCAACCCATGCTCTTGGCATCCAACTTGCTGTTTCCAAATGCATATTATAAAATCCAACATGAACATGTGGGGGCAACAAACTTTTGTTCGAGGTTTGTTAGTCAAACTTGGTTTTAGACTCATAGTCATTTGCTTGTTCAAGTACACCACCAAAGGATCAGACCACCAATTTAGGCTATGCACTGTCCAAGGCTCCATCTGCCACTTATCACACTACTTAGGATTGTTCTCCTAAGGTTTCAAAAGCCCCCAACTCCTCCTTACAATTGGGTTTGAGCATTCTTTCAAAAACTGCCATTTGTGTGTTATGCAACATTGTCTAGTTTGCTTCTTCAAGTTACTCAAATCCACTATTCTAATCCCAAACCCCCAAATGTCTAAACTAGTGTTATGAGGGCTTAAAAAGGTTTCCAAGGTTGATTTGGACTGATTTCAAAAGGTTTTACAAGGTCACCAAACCTTACTCCAATCGGATTCTTAGTTTTTCCCAAAACAGGGCTACAAGGAAAGAGCCCTTTTTAGCCCTCCTGAAACACTATTTTGCTCATTACTCACTCCCAAATTGGAATATTTAAAAAATACAAATATTTTTGAGTACCCTTTTGGCCAAAATCATGAATTAGTGCCAAGAGAGGTCTTGGGAAGGTCAATTTATGACTGTCCTATTTTGTAGCCTCCAAACAAGGGTTTTCAAGAGGGTTTGGGTGCTTCCACAATGGATTCACTCCATCAAACTTTTTTCATCCTCCCATGTTGCTTTGATACGTCTTCCATATAAATTTAGAGCTTCCCCTACCCTTTCCATACAAGCATTTTAGCAAACACTTGGCAAGCAACTGAAAATGGAGAGAAATGTCATTAAGACTGTCAATTTGCTGCCCTTTACCAGTCAGACTGTTGCTGCACTCTTTGGACCTGTTACACAAGAAATATTAACTTTTACAGAGCCTCAATGAGGTATTAAAATATTTATCAAACCTCCTATTACAATTCTTTCATGATTCAAGGCTTGGATTATGTTCTTAAGGCATTCCATGAGCATTTAGTCAAATACAACTCATAAAAACAATGAACTCACTATTTGCTTACAAAATGATAAAGTTTGATTGGATCAAGCTCAACCAATGAGGAAATTTGATATTAAAAACAATTTTACATATGTCCATACCTCTGCCCCATGTATTTGCACACCCCAAATTAGACTTTGGGTGCAAATCTTGAGTTTTAAACACACTACTAGCCGAGTAATCAATACTTGCCTAGTATACACTCAAATCCTTCTTCCAACCACCATTTCGGCTTAAGAAAAAGAATATGTACAGTATATACATGAGTGCCAACTTGACTGAATCCATATTGTTGGATCCCAAGCATGGATTAGTCAAGTGGAGTCATTTTGTAGCTTCAAACCCTTGACAGGGCAGCAAGCACCCAGTTTTAGAAATAATTTTGTAAAATCAAACTTTTTGAAGAAACCAATTCCAAAATCAACTACAAAGCATTAAAAAAGTACCATGAACACTTTCCTAAAGGTACAGTATGGATTAAGAAGTTACAATACGGACCATTGCTCTAACAGATACAAAAACTAGTCATAAAGCCATTATTTTCTGATTTTATTGAAGAACCTTTTGTTTTAACAATAACCAAGCTTTTCCAAGACAAAATGGAGGCCTTATATAGTTTCTCCAGTTGGATTTCATGCCCTAGTATGGACATAAGGCTTCCTTAACCTCATTTTTCAGTAAAATGACAATTTTGACAACTTTTCTTGCTCAAGGAGGCATTTTTCACAATCTAACCTTATCAACTCGTCTAAAAAACTTAGACATGCCTAAAAACACCTAAAAAACATGTTTCAATGCTTTAGAAAGCATTAGAAGACCTCTTTGGCAATTTTGCACTATTTAGCCAAAAATTGTCAACTCACAGCCTGAAAGGCACAATTTGATCTCTTCAGCCCAAATGAGATCAAAACCACTAAACATGACAAAAAACAACTTAAAACAACATACTCAACCTAACACAAGACTTTACAAACATAAAAGCATTAAATACTCAAAAATGGGAGTTTTGCTCAACTAGGTGCTCCTGCACCAAATTCCTTATTCCAATATTTTTTTTCACAATGATTTGTTAATCTACATAGGGTATAGGGATGTAAAACCTAACATTTGTCCTTTATATGCCCTTTCTTATTATAATGAGAGAATTGAATTAATTTAACATCTATAACATTTATGTTTGTAATTTTATCAAATAAATTGAAATGAAATTGTATTGTGTCAACCTTAATATATATGATTATTTTTTTTCAATTATAGACTTGAATGTAGTTTGAATGTTTAATTTTAAAAATTCCATGTTGTTATTTTTTCAATCTTGTTTATAATAGGACATTAGTCTTTGGTTTATCTACTTTACATTTTTGGGGTTCGTATATGTTTAATAGTTTGCCTTCAATTTTAGAAAAAACTCATTTGTAGGGCACTATACAATTCGTACAGTCTGGTATCCAACTCATATCTATATATAAAAAAAGCTTCAAAATCACTTTTTGATAAATAATTTAAAAATGGCGGGTTTGAAATATTCTCAATTGTTTGATCAAGATATTTCTATTGAATATTTGAAATATTATATTTTCTATGGCTCCTTATTAAATTTTATATTTTTAATGGGTTATCAATTGAATGTTATTAAACATTATGAAAAAATATTAAGGAATATTTTTATCATGTCTATTTGGAGGCTAGAATTAGGGGTCATTAGTGCCACATATTAATAAAGGATTAATCATGCTTCTTATGAAAGAATAAATTAGATTATATCTTTGGACAATATCCTATCACATTGAATAACAAATCCTATAAAATTATTGTTGAAGCCTTAGCTACTAAGGTTAAACTAGTGGCTAAAATGATAGTTGGATTTGAACAAAGAAGGTTCTATGGAATAAAATGTATTCTTGATAATTTAATATTGCCTTGGGAAATAAGTTCTTGGGCTCCATAATCAAGAAAAAATTATTTGCATGTTTAAGCTTGGTTTTGATTAAGAATATGATAAGATGAGATGGAGTTTTATTATCAATATGTTGTATTGGTTGGGTTTTTGTCCCAAAATATGCAAGCATATTCAAATGCTATTTGATGATACAAATTCTTAATCAATGATCAGTAATTTAGTATCTAAACCATATCCTCTACAATGTTCGATTAGGAAGGGTTGCCCCTTATCTCTATTTCTATATGTTCTAGTTGATGATTCTCTGGGCTACCTTTCACAAAAAAACTAATTAACTGAACTTAATTAATGGTATTTCTATTCCTAACAATGAAACTATTATAAATTTATAATTTTCTTATGACAATTAACTATTTATTAAAAGTTCTAAATCATAAATTAGGTATACTTGAGTGATGTAGATTTTTATTGCTCTATTTTTTGTTCTAAATTGGTCTATCATAAAACTAGATTTCCAATGATACAATATGATCTAGTTGTTGCAAGGTGTACGCCCTTGGTATCTGTGCAGCACAAGCGGTGGGTTTGGGACATGGCTTAACCACCTCGCGTGGATTCTATGTGTCTGGTGGTTGTAGTGGGCATTGATAGGTCAACTTTTTGGTGCAATGACAAGCATACCCAACAAATGGTATCAAAGCTAGGTCACGCGTTCAAACCCCGCTTGCACTGAGGGGGGATTGTTGCAAGGTGTGCACCCTTGGTCTTTGTGCAACACAAGCAGTGGGTTTGTGACAAGGCTCAACTGTCTCCCATGGATTCTATGTGTCTGGTGGTTGCAGCGGGCATTGACAGGTTGACCTTTTGGTGCAACGACAACCGTACCCAACACTAGTTCCAAAATAGAATCCTAAAGAATGGAAACAAGTTAGGCATGAGGAATTTACACCGTACTTTGGTATTTCATTCCAGTTTGGAATTACTCACCATAATATGTGGAATTGGTTTATCAAAAAATTAAAAAATAAAATCTTCAGTTGGGAAATAAAATTCTATCATTATTTAGCAACATGCAAGTGATAAACTTGATATTTTTGGCTTCTGATGTTTACTACTCTTATTGGGTGTCTTCTAGAAAAAATATTGAGGACTTAGATATTTAAATCATTTGTCAATTCTTGTGGACTAATTTGGATATAATGGTGGATTTTGATTCTTCTTCTTAGCTACATTGTATACAACATAAAAGTAGAGGGGGATTTGGTCTTTTGGACCCATAGACACAGGGATTTTCTTATCCACAATGTGGATAGTAAAAACTATGTTAAGAGAAGAACTATGGAAAAAATTGGTTCATCATGATATATCATGTGGTGCTATAAATAATAGGTGGAAAGATGTTGGTTGATTGGAGAAAATTCTGATTACTTCTTTTTCAAGTGTTAAACCATCTTTCCCATTGCAATCCATCTTGAAGACTTGACAACAATTTTGCAACTTTCTAAATTGGAGGAAGAATTTCTTCTAAAATGGTTTTAGTTTAGGAAATTTTTCTATTTGGTGGAATAGACTTGTTCAATATCATGGGAAAACACTTTAAACAAACTCACTATCTTTTTAAAAATGGGGTGAAATAGTTTGGTGATAATTGGGACTTTAACCCCGTTGATTGGGCTAGTTGAAAAGCTCCAAAAACTCTTTAACGATAAAAAACAATTTCAATGAGTTTATGGGTTTTATAAATCATTGCCTTGTATGGAATCCTTATGAAACTTTTCAAATATTTACAATACAACTTCTTCAAGGACTAGATGTAGCTTGATAAATACCCTTTTTAATGTTTTCCTTTAAAGAAGATCTATTTTAAGTTTCTTCTTAATATGACATTGGATCCAGGCTTAATAGAAAATGGAATTGTAGATTCCAAGAAAAAAAAAAAAAGAAATTTAAGTGGTTGAATTTGAATGTCTACGCCGGAGACAAGTGCTCAAATTTTAGCTTGAATTTTCTTGCATTACAAGCTACCAGGTAGATGAGATCCAGGAGCTGGAGAGGGAGAGGGATCGGCTTAGGATGAGGCTCAGAGATACTAAGCGGGAGCGGGATCAGGCTATTCAGCGCTATACCTATAGATGATAAATAAAAAATATTTGAAGATGCAATCAACAAAAAATCCTTATTGTCTATGCAATAAAAGCTTATTTTTTGGGATTGATATAGAGCAAAAAAAATGAAACATTATATCTAATCGTTTCCCTTCTATTTTATGTCATGCATTATGTTGTAGAGAAGTGATTTTTAGTATTAGGCTTCATAAGGATGTGATTGTTCATTCTATTAGACAATTAATTGTTCTACATATATGGAGAAGTAGATGTTTATATGTGCTTTCTAATCATATTTTGCATCATGAAGTAAACTTCGAAGTTTTACTTTGACATCATGTTTCATTTCCTCTTTTATGTTCTCAACTAAAGAAGGGGCACAAAAAAGATGCTAAATATAACAAATGTCAAAAAAGAATTAAACACCAATTTTTGCAACTCCATGAAAGAAAGATCAAATTTATAAAACAACACCAAAACTTTTTTATATTCAAAATTAATCTGTATTCAACTACTATATTTGAAGAGTTATTATAGTTGAATTGATATTTTAGTCCTTTCTTTTTCATGTGCAGTCCTCTCTTTAGAGTATGATTTATTTTGATTGTATTTTTTAAGTTTGATCAATATGAGAAAGCAATGCTTAAAAAAGAGTGGAATGCCACAATATTTTCTCCACAACGTTGGAAAATTTGTTTCTTCTATTCTTTACCCTTCTTCTTTACGTCCATTGCCGTATTACATAATCAAAAATAATTTTAGGATAGAAATTCTTTCTTACATTACTGCATCTTTTTTTTTGGTAGAACTATGGATGGTAAAACCAAAGTAATGAATGACACTTGCAAACTTTTGACCAACTCGCAATGTGGAAAAGAAAAATCACCATTTCCATACCTACAATTGACGAGCTTCTATCAAATGGGCGTCACGTCATCCTCCACAGTATTCTTAAATGTAATCCAACAGACAAAGACTTGGAAAATTTGTTTCCGCTGTCCCCGCGGCACGTCCATTGCCGTTTTTCACACGCTAAGTAGCAAATGTTATTGAACAGTCAATTCATAATGGTTCATATTTTCTACAACAATGTTGGAAAATTTGTCTCCACCATTTCTCACGCGGCACGTCCGTTGCCATTTTCCACAGGGCGAGATAGTACAAATGCCGTTTAACACACTTTCCACACAATGTCTGACGAATTGGTGTTGAACAGTCAGCTTACAATAATATATATACACACTACTTTCGTCCATTAAGCGTTCGTAATAGACAGATATTTCAAAATTGTACATTAAAAGCAAAGGATCCATCTTTCTTAATCAGATGATAAAGTTAAAGATGTGAGTAGCTAACTATTGTTAAGAGACTCTAGGCTCTCCATAGTCAGGTAATCTTAAAAGTTGTCTATATTTATTTACAATTTACGGGTATCCCAAAATATATTTTCCCTAAATACAACATATGTGTGGTTATCTTTAATGACATGTATACATTGTTACAAAATCATGTGTCCTCTATCTATAGCTAGATGTTGTTTGTGGTTTGTATACAAAATGATTACATTTTAGAATCAATATTCTTTGTAAGAACCAAGTGAGGAAATATAAAAAGATAAGGTAAGGGACAAAAAAAATTTGCCAAAACCAATTTTGATCCACTTTACTTATAACAAAAGTTCTATAAGTTCTATTTGAAAATATAACATCATAGGTTAGAATAGAAAATAAATTAGAATTTTTGTTAATGGTTAGTTATGAGGAGTTATTCCGGTAGATTAGTTAAGAATGGGAAAATACAGCTATAAAGCTATTTTTTTAGAAATGTAATATTAATCTAAAGAACCTAATTTGAATATCAATATATTGTTTCTCTATTTTTGCAATTGTTTGTTTGTGCTCATCTTTTTTTATTTGCTATTAGAGCTGCTAGCATGTTGGGCATGCAATTTATTTAGATTCATGGAAAGACACTTGACAGGTGTAACACCAAACCCATACCCTGTCATATGAGATAGGGATAAGGTATGCTTCTCGATCATTTAGAAATTCTTATCTTTTGTAGAATGCATATGTTTTTGGATTTTTAGATAAGAAAAGATATTGAGCTATATAAGAGGAAGAATAAATCCACATGTGGAGAGGAAAGTTTGAAGGTTTCACTTTGGGGTAGCATTTGGGTTCAAAATATTGAAGCATAGTCCCAAATGTGTAAGACAAGTATGAGGGATTTTAAATTTTGGTGAGGATTTGTTGAATGAAGAAAAAAAACAAAGTGTAGAAATAAGAACATATAAAAGAAAAACTTTGTCAAAATAAGACTAAAAGTAGAAGAAATATTTTATTTGATTAGAGGTCATTATGTATAGTTACGAAAAGAACAAACCATGAGGTAAAGTGAGATATGTCATGCCATTTGTAAGTAATAAAATAATTGAAAGGTTCAAATTAACTCTAGTTTAATTTTCTACCACTCCATGATCCATTCTACAACCTTAGTGAGAGAAAAGGGAGGATAGACGTAATTTTCAACCGCATAAGATATATTTCGTTTTATAAAGTTTTAGAGATTTTTTTTAGAGATAAAAATATTATTATACATGGAAAAGATGATTTGAAAGGATAGTTATGCATTTTTTTATTAGATTGGCAAGGTTTGAAGGGCCCTAAACCTTGTATAGATAAGAAAAGACTATAACACAACAGAAGAATAGTAGATCGAACAAGATGGGTTTTAACAAGGATCCAAAACCTTTGTGGGTTTTCAAAAGGCACCCAAAACCTTCACTTCCAGAAACTAACTATTTGGAAAGGAAGAATAAGGATGGCAACCTAACCATCCACTACGAAACCCCCCAAGCAAAGTGGAGGGGATGGATTTTTCCAAGGTTCACCCTTACCTTTAAAAAGGTTTTTGAATTGGCACCTTGAGCCAACCAACTGTGAGTAGTCTAAAACCCCAACAACCAAACAACTCCTCACCTACCAAAATACTCTCCACCTCAATAGGAGAGGAACTAGTCCTCAAAGGGGCGGAAGAGAAGATGAAAGATCAAAGGGTGAACCAAACAGGTCTCATCCCTATAACTGAGCAGCAATTGTCGAGTGAAAACCACATAGATCGGCCTTCATTCTCCCTCCACAATCAGATCCCCACCTCAATAGGAGATGCGTCCACCTCAATAAGGAAAATAAAAGAGAGAAACAAAAGCAAAATGCATCATTCCCACAACAATGACACCATTCCCACAAAAGGAAAGATAGTTTTGTATGTTAATTGGGTTTTCAGAGTTTCTATTGTTTCCTATTATGCTATCTCTGCAGGGAAGGAAGTTATAAGGATAATGTTGTGAGGGAATTTGGACTTGAGTCCTACTCTCTTGCTTTTAATTATCACACATTTATCAAATATTGGTATTCTCACTCTCTTATTTTTAATTATGAACACATATATACTAAAAGTTGGTTGTATTCTTAAATCCATCTATGTTTTTAAATATTTACATATAACATATAATGGCTAGATTTTAAAACAAAATCACATTAGGGTTTGGATGAGATGGAGGTATGAGGACATCTATCATCTTAAGCTAGCTTCTTGCCTAGAGATGATTTATTGTACGAGAAACACCTTTCGTATTTGTTTCCCTAAAGAAAAGTGGCTGCCTAACATCTTGAGATTACTTATGAATGTTCTAGAATAAAAGAGGGTGAGTTGCATCTTAAGATTCTTGTGAGTGTATTTAATGTATTCAATTTTGGTTAAAGTATTCCATAACAGAAGAGGGATTATTTTCAAAAAGATGAAAGAGGGATTGGACACTGTTGGATTTTGCCAAGATCAAGGGCACAATGAAAAGCATAAAAGAGACAATAGAATGACAAGAACAAACTGTATTCTCATCAATATAAAAATGATCAACTGGATTAACCAATACAATGAATAGAGGCCTGCTTATATAGGCAAGGCCATGTGGATGTATGAGCACACAAATATGACAAGTGGCTCAATGAGAAACAAGGGTAGGTAGGAAATAGGTGTGGGTAGGTAGGAGAAATAATATAATATTCCACATGAGGTGGATCACCCACCGAAGGTGGAATTATCACTCCACAATAAGTGGATATGATAGTGTAATAACAAGATCAACACCATAAGAGGTGGAATTTCTCCTACACACACTATCCCAATGAGGCACAAACACCCAAGTGTCTCATATCCAAACTACTATGAAATGCATTATCCTAAGTAAACTTAAGTAAGTGTAATAATATCCATGATGAATAATTATTTACACCAACACCCCCCCTTAAGTGCAACTTAGGGGAATGCACTTAAGTCTACAATGCAACTAAGCAGGATGGGTCCCGGCTACAAGGCCATGATAGGTACCCATGTACAACATGCAAATGCAAGCAAAACAATGCAATGCAATCTCTCACAACCGGAGAAAAGGAGAAAACCCAGTGGGAAAAAACTCCCCCCCAAAAGAGAGATGAATGTACAAAAGAATCTCAAGGAGGAAGGACAAAACCTCAAAGAGGAAAAAGTCCCCCCCAGAAGATAGGAAGGAGAGGTCAGCTGACCCCCCCTAATGACACATCCCGCACCCCCAAGAGAGCTCGCAACTGCTGGAACTTACTCTCGGTGAAAGGTTTGGTGAATATGTCAGCAACCTGCTCTGCTGTAGAACAATACTGCAAATCAATGACCTGCTCCTGGATGAGCTCTCGGATATAGTGCATATGAATCTCGATGTGTTTGGTCCGCTGGTGCTGGACCGGGTTCTTCGAGATGGCAATGGCACTCTGATTGTCGCAATATAGGACTGTCGGCCGTGGAGTAGTAAACCCAAACTCTGTGAGAATCTGCTGGAGCCAAATGGTCTCAGTCGCTGCGTTAACAGCGCCTCGATACTCAGCCTCAGTCGAAGAGAGAGCAATAGCATGTTGCTTCTTGCTCTGCCAACAAATGGGGCCTGAACCAAGGTGAAAACTGTAACCAGAAGTAGACTTACGATCAACTAGATCGCCAGCCCAATCGGAGTCTGTGTAACCAACCAAGCGAAGTCCTATGCCTGCTGCATAGTGAATCCCATAGTGATGTGTACCCTGGATGTAATGTAGAATGCGTTTGGCGGCTTTCCAATGAAGCTCATGTGGTTCCTGCATGAAGCGGGAAACCATGCCAACTGCAAATGAAATATCAGGGCGTGTATGAGTCAAGTAGATGAGACTACCCACAAGCTGACGATACAAAGTGGCATCAACTAGTGGAGAAGAACACTGAGCCTCAAGCTTGACTCCTGAAAGAAAGGGAGTCGGGGCAGGCTTACAATCAGCCATATGAAAGCGTGCAAGTAGATCAAGAGCATACTTGGGCTGCGATAGAGTAATCCCGGAAGATGACTGTGAAATCTCAATCCCGAGAAAGTAGTGCAAAAGACCCAAGTCAGTCATAGAAAATCTGTCATGCAAAGCAGATTTGACCCTGCTAATGATGGATGCAGTACTCCCTGTAATGATCAAGTCATCAACATAGAGTACTAGTATCAAGTGAGAGTCATCCTGTCGCAAAATGTAGACATTCGGATCGGAATGACACCTGGTGAAACCTGCAGAGAGTAGAAAGGAGTCCATCTTGGCATACCAAGCCCTGGGGGCCTGCTTAAGGCCATAGATAGATTTCCTCAATCTGCAAACCAAAGAAGTATCCTGGATGAAACCCTGTGGCTGCTCCATATAAATCTCCTCATCTAGATCACCATGAAGAAAGGCACTCTTCACATCCATCTGATGTACAGCCCAACCATGAGCTGCAGCTATAGCAAGTGTCAAACGAATGGAGTTCATCTTAGCTACGGGTGCAAAGGTCTCAGTATAGTCAACACCTGCAACCTGCGAGAAACCTTTGGCAACAAGCCGTGCCTTATACTTATCCACACTACCATCCGCTGCAAACTTAGTTCGATAGATCCACTTACATCGAACCATCTTTCTCCCCTTAGGGAGATGTACTAGATCCCATGTGTTGTTCCTCATCAAGGAACTATACTCTTCCTCCATAGCTTGGTCCCACTCAGGAACCCCTGATGCTTCCCTGAATGTCTGTGGATCGGAAGCGGTAGCAATAAATGCATGTGGATGTTCCTGATGTTGTGATCGTGTTCTCCGTGTATCCAAAGGATCCCCAACAAGAGAACCCGCGGACTCAAGTGTCTGTCGAGCCCAACGAGGTCTAGGTGGAGGTGGAGAATGAGGCACCTCAACTACAAATGGACCCTGCGGAGGTGTAACCCTGCGAGTCGGAGTTGAGGGAGTCTCATCATCTGAA
This sequence comes from Cryptomeria japonica, assembly GCF_030272615.1. Taxonomy (NCBI): domain Eukaryota; kingdom Viridiplantae; phylum Streptophyta; class Pinopsida; order Cupressales; family Cupressaceae; genus Cryptomeria; species Cryptomeria japonica. The sequence continues at coordinate 128,040,719 of NC_081409.1, read as the reverse complement.
TCACTAACATCTCCATCCACAATGGAGGAAGGTGGAGGAGGAAGAGAGGCTAAGCTAGGAGAGCTTTCCTCAAAGTGAACACTCCTCTCAATGAATACCTCATGTGTCTCTGGATCCATCAATCTGTATGCCTTAACACCCTCAGGATATCCAACAAATATGCAAGGCCGACTCTGTGGTTCCAATGCCTTGCGTTTCTGTGGCGGAATGCGAGCCCATGCTGGACACCCAAAGACTCTGAAATGTCTCACAATCGGTTTTCTACCAACCCAAGCTTCAAAAGGAGTAATACCTTGTAAAGCTTTGTGAGGAACCCGATTCTGGATGTGTGTGGCACAACTGATAGCCTCTGCCCAAAAGGCGGGATCAAGAGAACGTGCATGAATCATACAGCTAGCCATTTCTTTGAGAGTTCGATTCTTGCGTTCTGCAACCCCATTCTGCTGTGGAGTGTATGCAACAGAATGCTGAAGATCAATCCCCTCAAATGTACAAAAGTCCTCAAGTCTCTTGTTCACATATTCCCTGCCATTATCTGTACGAAGAATCTTGATCACTTTCCCTGATTGCTTTTCCACACGAGCCTTGAAGTCCTGAAATCTGTCAAATACTTCACTCTTATGAATGAGAAAGTAGACCCAAGTGAAGCGGGAGTAGTCATCAATGAAGGTAAGAACATAGCGGGCCTTACTAAATGAAGGTGCTGGAAATGGACCCGCTACATCACTGTGAACAAGTTGAAGAACTTCCAAAGCTCTCCAAGTTTTCTCTTTATCAAATTTCTCTTCGGGATGCTTGCCCATGGAACATCCTGAACATACACCCTCTGAAAAGCTGATTCGAGGAAGACCTGTGACCATGTCTTTAGTACTGAGCTGCTGTAGATAGCGGTAGTTGAGGTGACCAAACCGCTCATGCCATAGCTTACTTTCTGAATTTGAATGAGTAAGCAAGGCCCTAGAAGGTGAACATGGCACAAAGTGGGAAAATGAGTAAAGCCTTGAGTTGTCATTGACTTGTCCCACTGCTACCAAGGCATCATCATCAAGTTCTTTTACCACAACCGAATCTGGTGTAAACTCAACCTTTTTCCCATTCCCATAGTGAGTGATTTGGTAGATGGAGAGAAGGTTGGTAGACAAGTTAGGAACATAGAGAACATTCTCAAATGTTCCATCATCCATGTCAACTGAACCTTTCCCTTCAACCTCTACTTGTGTATCATCACCTATGTAAATGTGAGGTACCTTAGATGGCTCTAATGAAGAAAACTGCTCCTTTGTAGAACCCATGTGATAGGAGGCACCCGAGTCAAGTATCCATTGCTGTGAAGAACCTGTTTTAGCCACAAATGCTTGCCCTTTTCCTTTTGACTGTGAGGAGGAAGAAGATGAATCCTTCTTTGTGTAGGCGGATGGCAAGTTGATGTTGTTTTTCTTGAGAAGATTGGTTAACTCATCAACTTGCTTTGCGTGGCATCGATGCTCATCATGACCATACTTTTTGCAATATGCACAAGTTGGTTTATCCTTCTTAGGTGTTGTCCCCTTCTTGGAAGAGGATTGTTGATTGCCTTGTGATGGAGAGGATGATTGTCCCTTTTCTTGTTGTGGTTGAGACTTAGATTGCTTCTTCTTCTTGTTGGAATTTTTGCCTTGACTTCCTTGATTTCCTTGATTTGCTACCAAAGCCTTGGACTTTGAAGACTTGAGAAGCCCCATGTTCAACAACTTGGATTGTTCCAATATCAACATTTCTGTGAAAGCTTCAAAAGAAGGCATAACATAAGAACTCCCCACTGTCAAACGATGAGTTTGGAAGCTTGATACAAATGCTGCATACTCTGGTGCAAGCTTGTCCAACAAGTTGAATATCAATTGAGCATCCTTTTTGTCTATTCCACAATCCTTTAGCTTTGCTCTTAGCTCATTTGCTTTGGTTACATAATCTTGGATTGTATCAAAATTCTTGGGATCTAAGTTGGTGAGCTCATTATCAATCTGGTAGCCTCTGATTTCATCAACTTGTCCATACAATTTCTGAAACATATCCCAAGCCTCTTTAATTGTTTTACACTTCTCAATGTGGAAAATGAGGTCATCTGATACATACTTGCGTAAGGTTCCAAGAGCCATGCAATTCTTAGTGAGCCATTCTAAGTGAGCATTTGGATCAGCCTTAGGATCAGGTGGTGCTGTTATTGTTCCATCTATGTAGTGTGTGAGACCCTTTTCCATTAGTTTACTCCATACTTTAATTTTCCATGATGCATAATTATGTGGAGTTAATGGTGGAAACTTATTAGGACTCATTGCAACAAGAATGGAAAGAGCACAAAAGAGGCACAATCACACAAGACACCCCCCCAAATTCACTCAATCAAAGAACCCCCCCAAATGTGATGATTTTGGCACTTTATAAGTAGTGCGTATACAATGGGCCACTTGCAAAAAATGGCAAAGTGGATTTCTGATTTACAATTTTACAACTGCCTCAAGAAGGCCAAAAGAGACTCAACTGAAAATGCAAGAGATCTAGCTAAGATCCAAGCAATTTACAAGTACCTAATAGGCCAAATAAGACCAATATCTGAAAGTACAATTTTCACTCAAAATCTCTGAAATCTGATCATAGATTCTGAAAGTAGACGAAAAAATAAGCACTTTAAAAAAAAACGGCACCTGAAAAGGAGGTCGTATGAGCTCAAACGAGGCCTTTGAAGTTGCAGAATTGAGGATTGGACAGGTACAGCTGAGAGAATCCGAAAATTCCGAAAAACCTGTGCATCAAAATCAGAAAATAACCACACCACTGCGAAGAGCACGAAATTTTAGCCCATTTCAAAAAAAATTGCACCAAAAAAGGAGCAAAAATGAGCAAGATATGGCCTTCCAAAGTTGGACTGCAAAACTGAAAAGCCCAATGGAGAGGGGTTTAAAAATTTTCAAAAAATGCTGATGTAGCGCTGACGTCAGCAAACCACTGTGTTAAATTTGACGGCCGTATGACCGTCACGAAAACTTCGCTGCCTGGCTGACTGGGCGTCCGTACTGTACGGACGGATGACTCGGCCTGCTGACTGTGCAGTCCGTACTGTACGGAAATGATGACTGTGCAGGCTGATGTGTGCGTCCGTACTGCTGACTGTGCGTACGGTGATCTGCGTGGCGTACGGATGTGTTTATCCACGGGCCAGTGGCCGCCTGCCACGTGGCGGGCGTGGTCCACCTGTCTCTGTCCGCGTGTCCGGGTGACGTGGCTGCCGGAGAGGTCTTCGCCGGAGTCTGAAGCCGGCGGTCACAGTGTCACCGGAAGCTGGAGGCCGCAGGCGCCGGAGTCCGGGGAGGAGGCGGAGCTGGCCGGGAGCGGGCGCCGAGGAGGCGCTGCAGCAGAGCCGGGACGTGCACGGGAGGCGAAGCCCGAAGGGAGCTGCGGAGGCGGGCGAGTGGGGAGGTGACGCCGGGGACAAGCGCTGCTCGGGCGGCGAGCTGGAGGCCGCGGTACGAGGGAGGCGCGGTGGACGATGCAGACGTCGGGCGGAGTACCTGCGCGCACAGACCTGCAGGTACCTGCAAACAGGAGGTACGGCGAGCACGGGGGGGGGGTCTGCGGACCCCCCAAAAACCAATATTTGTTTTTTTTTGCTTTTCAATTTTTTTTTGATTTTTTTTGATTTTTTTTTTTTGATTTTCAAAACAATATTCAGAAAAACAAAAAATATATTTTTTTTGAAAAAAATATATAAAAATTCGAAAATCCGTACAATATAGCCAAATTGGGGAAAAAAATTTTCCTCACCAAAATAGGTCGACTTTATAGTCAAAATTTATGGAAATGGCCTCCCGGATTCAACGGTGATGTCCAAATCGCTGTATGATGCCTCCAAAAAATGAAGATCCCCAAATCCGAAAATAGAAGCCTTCCACGATGTCTCCAAAAACTGATCAACGAAGCCCCAATAGCTCTGATACCATGTTGGATTTTGCCAAGATCAAGGGCACAATGAAAAGCATAAAAGAGACAATAGAATGACAAGAACAAACTGTATTCTCATCAATATAAAAATGATCAACTGGATTAACCAATACAATGAATAGAGGCCTGCTTATATAGGCAAGGCCATGTGGATGTATGAGCACACAAATATGACAAGTGGCTCAATGAGAAACAAGGGTAGGTAGGAAATAGGTGTGGGTAGGTAGGAGAAATAATATAATATTCCACATGAGGTGGATCACCCACCGAAGGTGGAATTATCACTCCACAATAAGTGGATATGATAGTGTAATAACAAGATCAACACCATAAGAGGTGGAATTTCTCCTACACACACTATCCCAATGAGGCACAAACACCCAAGTGTCTCATATCCAAACTACTATGAAATGCATTATCCTAAGTAAACTTAAGTAAGTGTAATAATATCCATGATGAATAATTATTTACACCAACAGACACACTTGGATGAGATATGGAATCTAGGAGGAGAGTTGTCATCTTTTATGTAGCACTAAAGAAAACCATTTTGACACACTTGAAGGTAATGTGGAGTTTTGGAATAAATTTGTTGTCTCATTGTGCAATAAGGTTGGAGAAACTTAATGTTTTCTCATGTTGTATAGAGGTATTAAGGTTCTACAGTCAAGAGATCCATTGATGATGTCAATCCGGTGTTTTCTTGATGACTAAGGAAGATTAGTGAAAGTGCTTCATATAAGTCTCTAAAAAAATTTCATTCAACTCTTGCATTTTTTTACCCTCTTTTAATTTATGTAATAAGGGAAAAAATGTTGGAAAACATTACATCATAGGTTTGATTAAATGACAAATGAAAATTTTAGTTACTGGTTAGTTGTAAAACATTACTCCCACAAATTAGTTATATATGAAAAAATATGGCTCTAAAACGTGTTGTATTTGAAACATAATATCAATCCAAATAATCTATTTTGAATATCAATATATCATTTTCCTATTTCTATAATTTAGTGTTCATCATGTGATTTTGCAATCATGTGTTTGTGCTAATTTGATTTCAATGCATTATAATTTTCTTCCATTATGGACCAACAATGTCAAATCATATGCTAGAAACTATTAGGCCATAAAACAAATGTTTTAAAATACACTTTCCTTTTTCTTCCAACTTTTTTTTTTAAAAGGGGTATTTTTCCCCATTTTATCTCAAAGATCATTTCTTCGCAATGCCCAAATGTGATAGAGAAATGGTGAGAGTGTGTTTGCAAGAAATTATAGTGGATTCAAACCCAACATTATTCTACCAAAAAGTCTACAATGTAAAATAGATAATATTTCTATAATTTTAGTAATTTAAATTAAAGTAAAATTTATTTCTCAATTATTTTGAATTAACTTTTTAAAAATTTAAGAAAATATAAAATTGTCAACTTCTCAAAATGAAAATTTACCAAATCATGTGTATGAAGATTTTTTTTAACAATCAAGCACAATGTAAGTCTCTTGAAACTTCTCAATCCATTCCCTACTATTCCTTTGAGATACAAGAAAATATATTAGCATTAATTCAAAAAAAAATCATAATTCAAATGTTAAAAAATTATAATATGATGAGAAAATTTTAGATATCCCTTTCCATATCCTTTAGATTTATCATTTGGTACATGGATTCTACTAAAGGTTAAATAAAAATATGGTTGAATTATAAGGAGAATGCATGATAATTTTAATATATGAAATTATCATAAAAGAAGGTAAGCGATAAAAAAAGTAAAATCTATTTTTTGTGAAATTGCAATTACCTAGTCAACTAATTAATTGATCACTTTTTACACTAGAATACTTAATCTTACTTAGGTATTGATCTTTCTTGTCTCGTATTATAGGATTAGGACATATGTGATGATATAATTCAATCCTAAGCATTATCTTAAAAAAAATTAATTCAATACTATTTTTTTTGTATTAAGTATCATAGAATCACAAAGCTCATTTTTTCTCATTCGAGCATCAACATTACAAACTTATTACAAATACGAGCTCCTTTCGAGCAAACTTACTACAAATACTAGCTCCTTTCGAGCACCAAACTAGAAACAACAATTGGAACACCAAGGGTCTCAACTTAGAAATCCACTTTAAACAACCAATGGAAGACCAAGAGTCACAACTTAGACTTCTACATAAAGGTGTCCCTCATGGGAGTTGAACTTGGGTCTCCACATTGAGAAATCAATGCTTTAACCAACCAAGCTCAACCCCTTGGACCTTCAGTACTATTTTATTATCATTCATTAATTTTTTATCATCTCTTTATTTATCCCATTTTGTGTATGTGTTTCTTGAGGATGATTTTTAGGAGTTTAAGGTTAAAGAAGCATCTCTAACATGATATCAATACTCTAAATATATAATTTCATTTCCTTTAATAATATTCTTGAGCATTCAAATGGTAAACCTTTGAGAAAAAGGACACAACCATTGCACTCAATATTCCCAAACATTAGTATTAGCTTTCAAATTATTAAAAATATAAGGAAAACAAATTGAGTAATTTTGTGGTAGAATTCCTATTTAAGGTTAAAATCCCATATGACTATTTATTCATATAATTGTTGTACCATACTATGTAGCCTCTAAATCAATCCTGTGTAGAAATTTTAGTGCCATGTGCAAAAATTCATTGGTAAAAAATGTAATGGTAAGTTTTTCAGAATTTCACAAAAATTAAAATTGAGGCAAGTTTTTGGAAATATAGTGACTATAAATTTTGTGTTTCTTGGAGATTTTTAATGCTTATAAGAATTCTATAATATTCAATTGATAGGAGGGCCATAAGTGAATAAATGTGGTAGTGATAAGGGCCCACAATAACTTGGGGTCCTCAATCTCTAATTATCGCCAAGTAGGGGATAAAACCATATGAAAAATGACCAACTCTTAGCCAATATGTTACCTAGCCAAAGATGCACCACAATGTGAAAACCACCACCCTACCATGACCACTTTTAAATATGTATAAACACCACTAGGGAGTAGCTTAGTCACCTTAAATTAAGTACCTTATACTCCAAACATATTATTGATGTTTTCCAACTAGTTTAACTAAATATATTCTAAAGGTTGGCCACTTCTTATTCTCAAGGGATCTATAATAGTTTCCAATGAACAAGGTTTAACATTTAGGCTAAAACATTCTACTCATTTGGTATTGTGAGACTAGTAGGAGTAGCCCTATGACCATACGTTATGATCCTATTTCAACAAATTGTATGGTATTGTATAATAGAAATAATCTCATCAATGCACCAAGAGAATATGAAATGATCCATTACTTTTGTCTGCAATCTTGGATTGATAATTTTTGCTTTAAGAATTTGTAACCCTAACTTAACTAGGTAAAAATATAAAGTAAAGTAGATGTTCTAATTTTATTAAATTTTATCTCCTACTTTGAAAGACTCAAACTTTATGCCAATGCCTTATTAGGACTATAGAGTCAAATTTTAACTTAAGATTCATAGTTGCTTAGCAAGATTGATTCAAAACTAGTGTGCTAATAAAATCAATTCATTACAATAATTTCCCCATTGTAGATCATAACATGATTCCTCTTTTAGATATTTAACACAACACCCAAAACCCTTATATTTGACTTATAGCAATTAAATATTTTCCTTAAAAATAAGAAATAAATTAAACATACAACATGCAAAAACTATAGAGTTGAAATATAAGAAATTTGTCCATTATATTCCAAAGGGTTGTAGGTATAATATTATCAATACAATCACACAAAAATATTTTGAAGCTTTTTGTATTCGAATTTTGAACTTGCTTTAGAAACTTGCAAAATTCTTAAGTTATCCTTTTTTATATAAACACTTATCTATGAAACTATACAAAAATGTATGTTGTAAAGAAGGCAACATGAGTGTGGGTGCTAAGGTGGGTGCTAGGGCTTTAGGAGAGGTCGAGAAAAGGGAGGAAGATGCAGATGAGGACAGCAAAAATGGAGTGGAGGATTGGGGTTCGGCGTAGCTTGCTACGATTTTGCCCCTATTTTTACGTCCTTTGTGTAGTCGAAATGGTGGAGTTGCGGCATCTCGTATTTGGGTTGGGATTGAAGCCTGGGTTGAAGGGTTTTTCCAGGGGTTGGGCTTTCTCTTTTGGCAGATTTCAGAGAATACTAGGTGGGTGGGGAGAAGCGATTTGAGGGCTTTGGTCCTGTGGGACTTTCATTTTATGTTGGGAGGTGTGTCTCAGGGCAGGGGTATCTTGGCCCTTGCTTCCACGACCATGGCTTCTAAGGCTATATCGGCTTCTATAATTTTGGCTAAGATGGTTGTTGGTACAAGAATTTGGCTTGGAGTTGGGGGAGGATTTGGGATTCAGGTGGCTTTAGTGATGGAAGGCTTTTCTCTCTTCTTCCGGGCTTGGGGTTTTCTGGTTTTGGAATATTTTTTTGCTCGGAATGTGTTCTCTACTTTTTCCTTTTCAGGGCTCTTCCTTCCAACCCCATTCCTTCCTCCCTTGCTCCTTGGATCTGTGGTGGAGTATTTTTCCTTGTCGGTTGTGTGTTACTTGTCTATCTTCAGTCCGAGCTGACAGTTCTATTTTTCGAGAGACTATCTATTATGGGGGTTTTTTTGTTCGTGGTTTCTAGATATGACGGTGGTCCTCTTGATGGGTGGAGGTGCTTTCTTGATCCTAGTCTTCTGAAGAGGCTCAGTTTCTATTTGGGTTACATCTCTCAGTTCCTCTCAACCTCCCCTATTGAGGTGGGTCATTCTTCTATAGAGGGGAAGAGTTGCTAGCTGGTGGTTGTTAGATGGAACTCGCTGGGAGTCAGCTAGCTATTCAAAGTTCTCTCCATGCCTTTGCTCTTTTGGCCCTTTTATCCTAGAGAGATGGAGAGATGGGAGGTCCTCACCTGCTTGGAGCTGATTCAGTGTAGGTATCTCATTCAACTTACACTTCTGAGGTTTTCAGGTTATGGGAGCCTATCAAAATCCATTTTTAAGGACCTCAGAATCTTGATGGTTGAGTATGTGCTATGTTTTGTTCTTCATCCTCTGATCCCTATTAAGGTGGTGATTGTGAAGAGTTTTTGGTTTTCAGCCATGTTCTTGTTCCTCTTGGTGGAGGGAGCCAGTAAAAATCCTCCTCTGTTAGTTATTTTTTTGACTAACTGGGTATTTGCTGTCAGTTTTAAAGGGCACACCTTGGTTTTTTCTGGTTCTTATTTTCAGTTAAGGGGTTCTGAGCTTGGAAGCCTATTATCAGGTTGTGCGATCCTACTTAAAACCCTCTTGAATGGTTGTGGGTGCCTATCAAAACCCTCAGTATCTTTCAAGTTGTGGGAGCCTAATTAAAACCCTCTTCTATGGTTGTGGGAGCCAGTCAAAACCCTTAGAGTCTTGTCTCTTTGCTCAAGTCCATCTTGATATGTAATGTTGTCTATTGTCACTGGAGGTTGGTTGTAGGGAATCATTGAATATCTATTGATTAGATGTTTCATGCTGGGTTCTGGATGTTGGTTCATCCAGGGGGTTTTGGGTCTCCTTAAAACCTAATGTTTGGGGTTTCGAGTCCCCTCAAAACTTGCTTTTCCCTTAATAAAAAACTATAAAAAAATGTGATCTCTCCTAAGAATTTAGAGGTTGAAGAAGATGGTACAATGGCTCAAAATTCCTTTATATAAGGAAAAGTGAGTAATCAATCTTAAAGACAATTTTATAATTCTCACATTTCTATTTGACAATCTGTTACAAGTTATGCCCATGAAAATAGCATATCAAAAATTATAAAAAATAATAATACCAAGTTAAAGAAAGACAAGAAAAAATCAAGGCTACATTGATGTGCTAAAAATAAGCAAGACTAACTTTCTTCTATTTCCACAGATAGAAAAAGTTAGGTACATTCAAAAACTAGGAGTTGATGCTATTGTAGGAGAAGGGTCAAAATCCGTTCATCTACAAAATATATTTTGTCTTACTAAAATCTAATAACTGATTGAAATTGTCTCTATTCATCATAAATGTCTTCCCAAGAATTGTATATTCTATCTATAGGACACTAGAATTCTTGAATCTTATTGAACATTTTCCTTAATTGTGCATACTTTACATCAAGGAAAGCTTTGGAGTCTTTGTGATAGTTTTCACATACTACATAAAATGTATGCATCTTGTCAACAATTGAATTTAACTGATCCATATCTAAGTTTCCATCTGAATAAACTAGAGATATTGCTTTAGGACATGCAATGTTGAATTTTGATTTTCATAGCTCCAAGGTCCTTGCTTTACCTTGATCATCTTTAGTACTTTGTAGAAATTTACATTTCATTTAATTTATGACCTTTGGTTTCTCTTTCAATTAGTTCTCAACCTTAATCATTTATGATACCATATTTTCCAACAATAAAACATTATCAAAAATATCTTGAAACTCTATTGATTTATCTTGATCATACTATGATTATTTGACCATGTTTTTGAGCCTTATTGTTCTTGGAATCCACCTCTCTCTTATTGTTTTCAAGTTTTCAACATCCAAGTCATATTCAATAACTACATATATCAAGTCAAAATATCCATTGTATTAATCATCTACCTTAGATGCATGTATATATATACACACACACACATATACATATACAAAGGATAAAAACAAAAAAGAAAAAACATATGCATTCATATTTATTAGAAAACTCACATAATTCTTAAATTCACAGATTAAAACCATATCAATGCACACATTTAGTCCAAGGGTTGTCTCATGAAACTTTAAAAAAAGTACCACAACTCGTTTAAAATGAAAACAAACCATTACTTGTCGAGCATTTGGGATTGAATATCGAATACAAATGGAAAACCAAATAAAGCAAAAATGTATCATTGTGCATATCTCACAGAACGTTCAAAGAAATACCACAACCCATTCACACACACACACATACATATAATTTTGAGTTTCTCATTTATTGCTTCTGACAATTCATTGTTTACTTCCTTTTCAATATTTTGTCAACAAACTATTAAACTGACATGATTTGTGGTTAACTATGACATGTTTTAGGGCTTTTCTCTATCATGATGGTTATATATATATGAGAGAGAGAGAGAGAGAGAGAGAGTTTTGTGTGTGTGTGTGTGTGTGTGTGTGTGTGTGTGTGTGTGTGTGTGTGTGTGAGAGAGAGAGAGAGAGAGATTTTTGTGTTTCTCATTTACTATTTCTGAGAATTCATTGTTTACTTCCTTTCAATGATTTGTCAACAAACCATTAATTTGACATGATTTGTGGTTAACTATGACATGTTTTAGGGCTTTTCTCTACCATGGTGGTAACTAATATATATAATTTTGGGTTTTTCAAATAATCATTGCACTGTGTGTGTTGTTTTGTTTTAATTTTAAATGGGCTATGGTTTGAATATTTTGTCAACAAACCATTAAACTATTGTGATTTGCGATTGAGTATGAAATTTTTTATGGCTTTTATGTTTCCTGGTGGTTACATATACATATACAAATATTTAACAAATTCTAAATCTACTAAAACTTTATATAAATAAATAAACATGTATATAATATAATAAATGAATAAATTAATAATATAGTACTAATATTTATAATAATAAATTAATAATCTTATAGAAAAAAATTCATAGATCCACTATTAAGCAAATATTTAGGCAAATTATTAGGTTTTAAAATACAAATAAATTAAAATGTGCAACTTTTACTAATACAAAAAAGTGGGAAAAGTAAATAACATAATAAATTTTATTACTAGGTATGAAATGAATATAATCATATTAAATATGGTTACATAATTATAAATATAAATGTAATAATTTAATAGTTTTTAAAATAATTAATAAGTTAATATTCTATTTTTAAATAAATAAATTTATATAACATATAATTTTAACTTTTAATTTAAAATTATTAGAATTTATCATTATGAGTATTTTAATCAATTAAACTATAAATCTAATTAAAATGAATTATTTATCTATTTATTTATAATTATTTTAAATATTTAACTAAATAATTACTAGTTATGATTATTATAATCAAAATAATTAGTTTTATTCTTATTTTTCTATAATAATTAAATCATAGTTGTAATTTTAGTTATTATTACTTATTAGATTAGATAATAAGTATGATCATCACTATTCAATAATTAAATAATTTTTTAAAACTATTTAAATACATATTAATATTTATATGTTAAAAAACTATTCAATTTTAAAAAATAATATAAGTAATTCTAATGTTTAAAATAATTGTAAAATATTTTTACCTACATTAAATAACTCAAGAAAGAATTTTTATATATTTTAATAATTTAAAATGAAAAATAAAATAACTCTTAAAAAAAATTGTTGTGCACAATAAATATTATAATACTAATAAAAAAGTGAGAAAAGTAAATGCAACAATAAATATTATGACGAGAGTACATGAGGTGAATATAATCATATTAAATTGGGTTATGTAATTATAAATATAATAATTTTAATATAAAAGATAATAATATATATTAATATAGAAGATAATGATTACATACATTAGGAAATAAAACCAAAAGGAGGGGAAATCTTTCAATCCTGAATCATTAAGGGACTCATACACTTGTAGCAAAAACCCTCAGAATAACACATTAACAGTTTACCCAGAACATAGGGGAATCACTAGAGGAGACCAAAACAGAAAACTTTGCTAAACTTATACACCATTCGAAGATTCTACTTATACTCCATTCAAAGATTCTAGATAGCCATGGAAAAATTCTCTATATGAAAATTATAATAATTTATAATAATAAGTATTTTGATCAATTATATTATAACTCTAGTTTTAATTAATGATAGTTTTAACTAAATAATTATTAATTAAGATTTTTATAATCTTAAGTTTCTATACTAATTAAATTATAATTATAATTTTAGTTATTCTTAAATATTATAATTATCATTAAAGTTAAAATTAAGATTTAATAATAATTATGGTTATAACTATTGAATAATTAAATTACAATACTAAAAAGGCAAGTACTAGCCACTACGTAGCACTTGTTATGTAAATGATGTGGAAGAAACGGAATCTCTTATGCCTCAAATTTTTTCACAAAGTTGGAAAATTTGTTTCCACCATTTGCTAGACGCTAAGATAGTACAAACGCTAGTAAACATACTTTAGAAGCAAAAGATCCATCTCCTCTAATCAGATGTAAATGTCAATGATGAGACAGGCTATATTTAAAATCTTTCCACTACGTACTCTTTCAACAATAGTTTCTCCATAATGTTGGAAAATTTATTTCTACTAGGTATATACTCTTTCCTATTTCTTACGTCCATTGTCGTATTTCCTACATCGTCAAAAATAATATTGACCAGCTATCAATGTGGAAAAGTATATTCAGTGTTTCCTTGCAGACAATTAACCAGCTTCCATCCCATGGGCAGCTGGTCATCCTCCTCTGTATTCAATGCCACTAACCACATAGTTTGGAAATTTGTTTCTAATATCCATGCGGCACGTCATTACCATTTGTCACACGTTAAGATATTACAAATGCAGGTAAAGAGAATTTCCACACAATGTTTGCGACATGCTAGGTAAGTAGAAAATGTTTTTGGACTGTCAATTTAAAATATTTTATGCCCACATTGCATTCATATATATGAACCACGTCTGTGTATGGTACACTTGCACAAGGTACATTTTGTATAATTTTTTGTATATGTAACATAGAAATCATTTCTTTTTCAAGTTATGTTGGTGTAGAGTTTTTTTTGTATTGAAGAAGTCAAATGGAAAATATTATAAAGAAAAAGAATATGTATTTCAATTAAGGGACTATATTTTAGAGTTAGCTAGCTGCTTTCGTGATATAATTTGACAGAGTTTGTACTGGATTATGATACTGTTGTATCCATTCTTCTCTATATTTAATAAAAAAAATTAAAATAATAACATAAATTTAATAACTGTAACTTTTAATTTCCACAATCATTAAGGTTGGGATCTCATGGAAGGGGGGCTTCCTAAAAAATAAAGAAGGAGCTGCTGAGATTTTTTAGGAAAATTTTTAAGCTGGTGGTCCCATGAATTTTATAGTTTAATCCAGCTTAAAAATTTAAGACCCAACATTCAAAGAAGCCGGTGGTCTCATGAATATCCTTTATACTATGTGCATAATAAAAACAAATAAAAAATAATTCATTTCCTTGTTCATTCCCTCCAAACCTATTTTTTTATAGAAATTAAATTTAGATTTTTCACAAGTGGCAGATAACATCCCTAAGCTGGTGAGGCAATTTCTAGCCCCACCCCTTTTTCACCCCCTCAAATTTGCATGCCTAAAAAGTAGGGGATTCTATTTTTTTGGAAAAGATTCCAAATAATCCCACAACACAATTTTTTTTAATTCATGGGACCACCTCTTCCTTAAAAATAGAGCTTAAGCCCCTCTCATGGGACCCCTACCTAACACCCCAATGAAACACATATTAAATGAGTCTAAATAAGTCCCATAAACTATTTACAAAAAAATAAATAATCATTAAACTATCAAAATCGTGTCAACAATAAATAAATTGATAATCGAAACATAAATACCTTAAAATATAAATTTGACCCCAATAATAAAATGGGATGAAAATGAGTACAAATAAGACACAACTAAATCCTCAAAATTTTACATAACTATAGAAACTCATAAAACTCATTTCAACATTAAATTCATAAATGTCAAAAAACTTTTCACAAGTTGATTAGATGGGGGATTAATATTTTTTGTAACATTACCAACATAGTATCTAGGGTATAACAAGGTCATAACATGGGAAATCAAACTTTAATAGAGTATTCCAGTTTAGGGCTAACATATTAGGCCAATGTGACATCTCTCATATAACTACCATGTAGCTAGATGAAGTTGATAAACATTACCTCCAACCACTCAACACACATCAAAGGTACCTATATATATATATATATATATATATATATATATATATATATATATATATGAAGCATATAGAATTTTCCTGATTAGTGTCCAAAGACACATAAATTAATTTTATTGCATATAACTAATTTAAAACATGTTGTCATTTAACTTTAACATCAACATTAATATCTCACATAGAAAATCAACATGGTGTTAGTATTTCAACTCAACATACCTTTTAATGACATACGATCAGAATTAATTCACATTTAAGCAATATACTAAACATCATTAAATTGAATCATAATAAATTTAGGTATAACACCATGCCACATACATCAAATGAATTATAGTCATGAAAGAATACATCAAGTCCTCACAAGAAACTTGACACAATATATGCACACATCTTAGTGCAAATAACACCAAAGGCTGACATGTTGAGGAATGGCATCTCAAATATGTGGATGGTCCATACACACCATAAGTTATCAAGGCATCAAAAACAGACTAAAATAGAGCATATAACTCGGAAGAAAAATGCAATCATGACATGTGCATCTCTATATACACCATCAAACCAACGCCAACATTAATACACATCTTTTGGATGCAAACAGTAAGGTCACTTCATTCATAAGATCAATATTTTTGTTGACTTCAAAAGAAGAAATAGGTTCCTAATGTAGAAAAGGTGATTTATAACTCCATAGAGAATTACTAAGTGGCTCACTTTTATGCTTACTAACATCCTTAACCAAGGAAGAGGAGGAGGAAGCTAAATGTTGGCAAGAAGTACAAAAAGAAAAGACATCTTAGTAAATATTTTAAGTTGGAAATTCTAGGAATATTGTCATTAGGTCTTATTACAATACATGTTGATTTTATACACTTTAATGTATGTTTGTAAATACCACATAAAAAATTATGCATGATCATTCTAAGAATCGCATGCACCTCAAGGCGAGGCAAAAATATTTTGGTGAAATTAGCATATCCATGCCATTTCTCATTTTTCTTGGGTCTATTTTGAGGCAAGTATCCTATTATCTCGACAAATTGAGAAATGACATAATTTTGTGCAAAATTGGATTCCATGCCTGACCCAAAGTATCATGAAAACTCAAAATCATTGAGCACTAATATTCCATAAAGTCTAAAACCACAAATATGTTTATAATCATTACTTAGATGTTGTTTTTCTCTAATGAAATATACAACCTGCTATTTAACTTCAACTACATTTTTCTTATACTATTATTATTGAATAGATGTTTAATATTTATAAATTAATTAATCCCAATTCACTTGCCTAAAAAATATTATTACAAATATAAATATATTAATGTTATTTTTCTCACTTTCTAATTTCTCTCTTTTAATGAACTTTTGTAAAACTTTATTCCTAGGAATGTGAGAATAAAATCTGTTACATGTCTTAAAATATTACAACGGAAAGATAAATGGGAAATTGCATAGATACGCTAATTTCACGAGTACCTCCAAATTTTATTTCTGAAGCGTTAAGGATTCCTTTCCACCCAAGATAGATTGCTGAATTTTTTATTTTTCTTAAGAATGCGGAATCATTACCAAAATACTTTAATGTTAATCATAAGTTTTTATTTCTAGACTAAATTTCTTTTATGCACATTCGGCAGCATGATGTAGTTAGTTTAAATATAATTACCGTCATCAGCACCAGGATCGCTTGATCCTTTCAAACAATGAAAAGATTATTTGCTTATTATATTTTTATTACCTCGGGAATTATTCAGTGGAAAGTGGATCTTTGATAGTGTCAATAATTTTGTCCGTAGAGTCACTTTCTACGACGGATTCCTTTCATGAGGGAGAGAGAATTAATATTTAATTAATAGGGTGTTGTTTGATCAACTTTAATCAGAGTTGAAAATACTTTAACAGGGTGTTGTTTTATCTTGTTTTAGTTGAGGGGTAATTGTATATATCGCTATTTATTTTTATGTAGTAGGAAATTGTTCCATTTTAAATAGCTATTACTAGACCATTCTGTTCCGACAGTTGCAGGTGAACTATCTATATTTTCTTAGTATTTTCCATAATAATCATGGAGATCTTTCCTAGCGTTTATGTGGAGTGAATGGATTTCTCAAATGAGATTTTAACCTTGTAATTTAATTTACATAGTTGACTATTATAGGAAATGGCTTGGAAAGTTCATATTGTATTTTGCAAATTCTTCCGTTGTTGCCCAGTCAAGTATGCAGACTATTTACTTCCACGCAGCTTTCCATTCGTTCACATGTGCAACTGTTATTTGCTGAAGCGAAAATGTTGTCGCAAACGCAAATGCATTCGGGAGTTGTGGTTTGCTTTCTAATTTGTCTATGTTTGGTGGGCTTAATAGCTGCGAAATGTGTTCCTGAAAAGTGTGGTTCGATGAATGTGAGTTACCCTTTCTGGATTCACAATTCCCATTGTGGGCATCCTCTTTTTCAGATCAATTGCACAAAGGATGAAGATACTGGGATGCTCTCTCCATACTTCACTGCCTTTCAAGCCAATTCTACTGATCGTGAGGGTAATTCTACATATGTGGATTTTAAACTCAACTCTTCGAAGATTATGAAGATCGATTATGAAGGCCATCTCGTCATTGATTCTACTCATATCATTTCCGCATCTTGTCTTGAAAGCATTGGTTGGAGAAGCTACTTTGAGCTATCTTCAGGTGGGCCTTTCACTCTTTCCAAAGACAATAGGTTGGTGGTTATGGGGAACCAATCATTCGGTACCTACAGTTTTGGGAAACTGGGAGAGGCCAGATGTGTAACAATGAACCTTCAAAATGATAAACCATACTGCGACGATGGCTGTTGTGAAATTAACCTTCCAGATAATTTTCAATTTATAAATTTCACGGGCGGAGGTGTGTCTCTATTGACCAACGAAAGTGGTGTTGCTGTTTACTCCTGTGGCGTCTCCACCATAATGGACCCCTCCACCTTCACCATTCTGAACACTACAAACTCGTCGATATCTTCTTATGGTCTCCGCCTTAACTGGGGTATCGGCCTTCATAATTGTTCCAGGGCTAAAGCAAAGGCCGATTATTCTTGCTCCTCCAATGCCCAATGCGTTGACTCCCCTTCAGGAAAAGGGTACGTATGCAAATGTCTCCCTGGATATGAAGGAAACGGTTACGCCAATGGCACTGATTGCACTGGTAAGAACTCACCATTTCTATTTATTAAACAACCATGTTTTATATTTTATAATCTTTGGTTTTGAAATTGAAAAGACCCTAACGATAATGATGAATATTAGACATAAACGAATGTGGTTATCCAAACTTGAATAAGTGCATTAGAGCAAAGCAAGGTGGATTATGCCTTAATTTGGCAGGTTCCTACAACTGTTCATGTGCAAATGGATTTGTGGGAGATGGCCTTACAATTGGGACAGGATGTAGAGGTGTTAACTCTCTACTTTTGTTAATTAGAACCATTGTTAATCATGTGTTCTCTTTTGCGATCATTTCTTTTTTAAATATCAAAGATCCTAACGAGAATGATGATGAATCCTCAGATATAGACGAATGTAGTCATCCAGACAGGAACAAGTGCGTTGGAGAAAAGCAAGGTGGAATATGCCGTAATTTTGTAGGTTCCTACAACTGTTCTTGTGCAAAAGGATATGTGGGAAATGGCTTTAGAAATGGGACAGGTTGCATGTCGCCAACTTCAAATCGACTTATCTTTTCTGCAATCGTAGGTAACAAAATATTAAATATACAGCGTGTGTTTGTGTTAATCCAATTATTTGCCTTTGAATATATTTGAAGAATAGGCGTAAGATAACTATATTTCTATTTCAACGTCTTATCTGGTAAAATACACAGGATCCGTCTCCTCGTTTGTGGTTGCTTGTTTAGCAGCGTGTCTTTTGGTTTGGTGGCTAAAGAAACACCACTTGAAACTTGTGGAAGCCAAGTATTTTCAGCTGTTGCAGCAGTACATTGCTTCTACACTGGGGAGAGAAAGCCTGAGAATTTTTTCTTCCAAAGAATTGGCAAGAGCTTCTAATTATTATTCAAATGAAATGTTGTTGGGAAGTGGTGGCTTTGGAACTGTGTTTAAAGGCATTCTGTTAGATGGTACTCTTGTTGCCATTAAAAAATCCAAGCAAGCTTTAAATCTAAAGGATGACCATGAGTTTCTTAATGAAGTCACAATTCTCTCCCAAATAAATCACAGAAATATAGTGAAAGTGTTTGGATGTTGCATCCAAACTGAATTCCCAATGTTGGTATGTGAATTCGTTCCCAATGGAACACTCTTTGACCATTTACACTCCAAAGAGAAGTCTTTGCCTTGGGCATCGCGTCTGCAGATTGCAATAGAGACGGGGGAGGCTTTGGCATATCTTCATTCTGGAGCATCTCAACCCATTTTCCATCGAGATATAAAATCATCTAATATTCTTTTGAATGAGAGACTCTCTCCCAAAGTTGCAGACTTTGGGATTTCCCGTCTCATCTCAGCTTCCAATAACACACATGTCACCACTAATAATATAAAGGGCACATGGGGTTACTTGGATCCCGAGTACTTTCGAACGTTTCAACTCACCGAAAAAAGTGATGTGTACAGTTTTGGTGTAGTCCTAGTTGAGCTTTTAACAGCTCTGAAACCCATCTCTCTAGAAAGGGACAGCGAGGAGATGAGTTTATCTAGTCTTTTTCTGTCCAGATTCAACAACAATCGCCTCACAGAGATCTTAGATAACAAAGTATTGGAGGAGGAGAACATGCAACAGATGGAAGATATGGGAAGAATTGCAAGAGAATGCCTTCATTTTGAAAGGAGGAAGAGACCGTCAATGAAAGAGGTGGTGGAGGAACTTTCTAGGGTGAGGGGCGGGACAAGAAAAATGGAATTCGATGGCAGTGAAAAATGTGAGGACCCAATATTTGAGCAGACAAACATTTCCAGAGAAGGATCACAAATGTCATACAAATTGAGGAGTTACACTTTTCCATCTCCAGTTGGAAGTACGTCGGAGGAACCATTCACTGCACTGCTTCAAATGTCGACCCTCTGATTGAGAAAAGGAATTGATAAGGCTTTATCTTCAGAGTAGAAATATTATTTGATTACTTTGTATAATATTATACTGTCGATATCTTTGTTTTGTAATTTTTTTTAATATTGAAAAGTTTTTATGATGATTTTTCCTTTACCAAGATTATTTCTTAAAGAAATATATATATGCAGTTTTTAATAAATTATGAAGAAAATTTGATTTATTTTTTTTAAAATTTATTTTGGTAAAGTGTTATTTAATTTTTCCTTTTTTAAATTTATTTTGAATTTTTTTTATTAAATTATTTAAATATAATATAATGTGTAGAATGCATATACTTATGTATGATTATTAAATCTTACATTTACTAATACATTCACACCATTAAAATACAAGAATGTCTGTCCTCACCTCGCTTACCTTGATAAATTTTTTATTTTTTATTTTTTTATAATAGCTTGTAGTTTCTTACAAGAGAAAAGATCGGAAACCCATTACAAGAGTAGATTTGGGAAGATCAAAGGAAGAGAGAGAATTTGAGCATTGACTTCAGGGCTGCATGTCAATTTCGGTAGTTTGTTATCATGTGACGATGATGTAATTTGCCGGCAGTCAACGACGTTTCTATTTGGACGCGGTTAATAAAATAAAATCAGATTGATAGCCCCTATCACCAAGCCTGTAAAGGCCGTATACATATCTCTCGTGCTCCACATGGATGCAAGCCACGTGGACACAAGCAAACTGAACCTTTATTTGAAGGGGATTAGATAAAGAGGAAAATGACGAGAAGATAGAGTTATGAGGCCCCCCAAGGGGGGCCAAAGATAAGTATTAGGACCGAGGCATTAACTTCTCGTGAGCCATGTGCCTAGCACTTTCTTAAAGTCAGTTTTCCAATGGACTGAGTCTCTGACCCTTCTGCCACCTCTTCTCCAAGCTACAAATTTTTTTCTTCCTTTACGGTAAGCATTGTCCTCCATGGATTTGAAAGGGTGTTCATTGACTTTAGACTAGTCATCTCATGCCCATGTGGAATTAGCATGCAAGGAGGATTCAGCCATGCCCATGACTGAGGTTCTACTATGCTATGGAGCTTCTTGTGGTGGTTGGTAGTTGGGTTTTTATTGCGATTTATTTATTGTCATCTCATGTCCGTGTGGAATTAGCATGCAAGGAGGATTCAGTCATGCCCATGACTGAGGTTCTACTATGCTATGGTGCTTCTTGTGGTAGTTGGTAGTTGGGTTTTGATTGCGATTTATTTATTGTTATTGTTTTGTTATAGTTAATGTTGGTATGAGTGAGCAGCTCTAATGTTGTGTGGGAGGAGTTTGCAGTTAGTTTTGATTGTGAATTTTTTATTGGTATTTTTTTAATTATAGTTAATGTTGGTTTCAGTGAGCATTTTTAGAAAATTTGAATAGGTATTGAGGTGTTTATTTTTTTTTTATAAATATTCTTATAAGGATAGTAAACAATAGTTGATTGTGGCTTAGTGTGATGGTTAAGTTGTGACATCCTTGTACTTATCATCAAGGTTCAAATTTCATTGGGGTGGTGTTGTCGAATGTTTACTTTGAGGATGAAGTTCTCTATTTGTGACCTCACTAGTTCATGACTTTGGATCAAAAGCATTTACCACATCCAATGATGAAAAGCAAATAAATTGTTAAATACATATATAAATTACAAATTAAAATTCCTTCATGCTCCCTTAACCATGTCTCTCTCTAACTTTCCTCTGTAAATCTCCCTTTTTCTAGAAGGCCCTTTTTCTAGATGATGACTTGCTCTTCCCTCCAACCGCATCCTCCAAGCTAGATAAGGCACATAAAAACAAATTTGGAAAATTTATACAAGATGGTTTGAAGCATACGTTAGGTATGTGGAAGTTTTGAATACATCCAAAACATGGAGGAAAAGACTAGGCAAGTGTCTCACATCCATAAAAGCCATCTCACTGAAAAACTGAGAATATAGATTTTTTTTTATCTTCAAAATAATGTCAAAATAATTTTTATTTTATTTCCAATTTACAAAGACAAAAAATAATGCCAAGATATTTGTTTAAAATAGTATTGTATGAGATAATAACTCTTGCATTATATAATTATATATCAATATAAATGCCAAATATTTACTGGGTGTACTCTTTAAAAAAAAATTAGTTGAATATAGTAATATGATTAAATCTATAACTAACATAGAATTAAATCAAAGATGAATATAATAATATGATTGAATATATAAATAACACAGAATTAAATCAAAATAAACTTTAGTGTTTATTGGCATTCCATTTATATTTTTTTTAGGGTTCAGTCAAACATTGTTCTCTCAAATTGTTGCAAGATTGTTGAATAACTTAAACAAACATAACATATGAAAATTCATGTCAAATACAAAATTACGGAATTGAAATGACCAAAAAATAATTCACCTTCCAAATCTTTTCAGTGTACCCATTGTACACCAAGGTGCAATTGCTAGTATTAGAAAGAGGTGGAGTGGTTATTAATAACAAATTATATAAAGTAATATGTTATAGAGGGAAATTTAATATGTTTTTTTCTGACAAAAAACTGAAACCTAGAATTATATATTAATATTTTGAAAGTAATTACAAATTGAATACAAACCAAAATGGAGGGGATATCCTTGTCCCTCCATAATATATGTAGAACGGTTGCCAAAGAGAAAAATGTAACCATCAGACACCATATTATGAAGACTAAGTAAAGAGAGACCGAAACCAAAATTGAGGGAAAATACTCATCCTCCAAGACATTACAAAGATACTAAAAATCCTGAGGGAAAATCTAACCCCAAAACATTGCAACTGTATAGTATTCACAAACCAAAGAATGAGACCCAAAAAGCTGATTCTTAGATATTGAGAACAAAAAACATAAGCTCATAACAGACATCTGAGAGAAGCATTCATGAGAGAACTGTGGAATCAGTCTGGCTTGACACTACTATAGAAGATTCCTTCAAGCTTGCAACAAAAGCTAAACTATGGAATGATGAGAGAAACACATGAGGATCCACATCCACGTGCGAAAAGAGATCATGGATTGCATTAAATTGAGCAATAACAGATGAAAACAAAGGTTCGCCAATTTCCTTCTAGGAAGACCACATCCAATGATGAAAAGCAATAGGAGCTTCACCCACCAACCCATACACCATAGAGATAAGGAGGGAGTTTGAAATGGAATTCCCAAGGAGTTCATCTCTACAAATGGAACCACCCACCAAGGAAGAGACATCAAAAATATTGTAATTCTCCAATTGGTTATTTAATTCTAGCCAAGTGAAGAGGCTCAGGTGAACGTAGATCTTCACATGGAGCTTGTTGTAGTTGATCGACCAAGTGAAATCCCCAGTAATCGAAGCAAAACAGGAACCAAAGACCCACAAAAGCACTAAACATTAAATAGTTTCAGCCTTCTTGTATATTTTTAGTAGATCATTTATAGCAAAGAGGTGCACAAGGCGGTCAAAATATTGTTTTTATAAAAAAAATAAAAATTTATTCATGTGGATCATTAGCATTTTCTAATCATATTGTGTTGGTTTTACATTATGTATGTTTTGTAATATTTGACAAAAGTGAGTACAAGTTAGAGTGTCATATTTTTTTACTTGAAACATTATCTTTAATGTATCAATTATAGTAAAAAAAAATTATAATATATTGTGATTTGAGTGTGATGCATAAATAGGTTTACCCATAACAAGTGTTAGTCAAGCTAAGTCACCTATAGTAATTATTGATATGTAACCAAACCATTGATGTTATTTGTGGGGAAAAGTCTTAAATAATATACCACCTTATGTACTATCTTTGGGTTTAATAACTATACAAAATTTATATCCATAACAATTAGAAGTGAGGAGATCAAAACATAAAACTTTGCTAAACTTATACTCCATTCGAAGATTCTTCGGATGGGGCTAACTCTGAAGGCTCGGGAAAAGAAGCTAGATGACCATGGGAAAAGTTTCCATATGAAAATTATAATAATTTATAATAATAAGTATTTTGATCACTTATATTATAACTCTAGTTTTAATTAATGATAGTTTTAACTAAATAATTATTAATTAAGATTATTATAATCTTAATTTTCTATACTAATTCAATTAAAATTATAATTTTAGCTATTCTTAAATATTATAATTATCATTAAAGTTAAAATTAAGATTTAATAATAATTATGGTTATAACTATTGAATAATTAAATTACAATACTAAAAAGGCAAGTACTAGACACTACGTGACACTTGTTATATATGATTTCCATTTATGTTTTGCTGCATAAATGATACGGAAGAAACAGACCACATTAAAAATCTCTCATGCCTCCTCCACATATTTTTTTCACAAAGTTGGAAAATTTGTTTCCACCGTTTGCTATACGCTAAGATAGTACAAACGCTAGTAAACATACTTTAGAAGAAAAAGATCCATCTCTTCTAATCAGATGTAAACGTCGATGATGAGACAGGCTATATTAAAAATCTTTCCACTGTGTACTCTTTCCACAATAGTTTCTCCATAATGTTGGAAAATTTGTTTCCACTAGGTATGTAATCTTTCCTATTTCTTAGGTCCACTGTCGTATTACCTACATCATCAAAAATACTATTGACCAGCTGCCAATGAGGAAAAGTATATTCAGTGTTTCCATACAGACAATTGACCAACTTCCATCCCATGGGCAGCTGGTCATCCTCCTCCGTATTCAATGCCACTAACCACACAGTTTGGAAATTTGTTTCAAATATCCACGTGGCATGTCATTACCGTTTGTCACACGTTAAGATATTTTACATGTTTCATCTCACTAATGAGGAGGTATTTTACATGTTTCATATTTTTTAAAACTATTATTACTAATTGTCTCTTTAATCCAGTTAAGGCTTGCATATTAAATGCAACAATTCTTGTCTAGATCCAAATATAAGGAATATCCAAATCTCTTAGAAATATCATGGATAAATGTCAAAATTTAGAAAATTTAGGAATTTCAAAAGAGATTTCAAGGAGGCGAAAAAAAAATGAAGAATTATTTACATGACGAGTTTAAAAAATATACTTGGCATGATGGAAATTTTTTTTCCCATGGCCTTGACAACATCTATTGGGAAGTGCATCATTGATATACTTTGGTTCTTCTTTCTATATGACCTAATATTATGGTAACTAGTACAAGTCGAGTACAATATCAACAAGATGCCTAGAATGTGTACCTTGGAGATAAATCTCATCTAAATATCATTGGCCATGGAAGAGTCTTGATTGAATCCCCTAATAGACATGTGAAGGGAATCAAGAGTATATTTCATATTCTTGGTTTGATATGAACTATGATTTTTTTCTAACAAATTTTATGTCTTTTAGTGGAAATTCTTTATTAGAAGGTTTAATATAGTGCAAGAATCCATAGTTCTTGTAGACACCCAAAATTGTCATGTCTAATTAAATAAATATTTTATTTATTTAATTATCTAAGCTTAATTCTTCTATTAATTAAATAAATCTTTATTTATTTAATTAATTCATTTATCCTCTTCTAGCCTTATTTCTCATTTAAATAAATACATTTATTTATTTAAATTATCCTTTTCCTAAATTAAATAAATATCTTATTTATTTAATTGATCCCACTTCTTCTATTAATTAAATAAATCTTTATTTATTTAAATTAATTCATTAACCTTTTCTACCCATGACACATGTCATTCATCTCTCAATTCATACACTACCTACCTCTTTCATTATTTTATTATTTCTTCTACCTACCCTCTAATCATAGCCGACCTCCTTTTACACCTCTCAATCTTATCCCTCCATTTCATATAGTGTCTTTTATATAAGGAGATGCTTTCTTCATTATCAAACCCTAATGAGACATTCTAATGAACTATTTGATCACTTGGCTACACTACGATCCTACTTGCAACCACATTCCGTTCTTTGTTGAGCTCTTGTGCACATAAAATCTGAGAGCAAATATATCAAGCAAGATCAATGGAGATAGGAAGAATGGAGATCCAAACCCTATTGGACATGTGATGGTATAATCTTTGTGATTTCGTTTGATTTGCATTGTCTTAGGTTATCTTCATATGTTATGGTGGATCTTTGTTGTTGTTAGGCTAGGGTTTTGTGGTTGAATTCATTTAGCCTTTCAATATTGTTATTATTGTTATCCATTTTCACCATATACAGTTCTCACTAAGGGTGTTTTTTTTATAACTCTATTTTATTTAGATGCATATATATTTTCATGAAATAGTTTCCTCATTCTTATAATGAAGAGATTTTTACTTTCTACATTCTTTTCATTATAGCTAACAACAAAGATGAATATTGCATACATTATTTATAGTTATTCTTTTTGGGTGTTCAAGGATACTTTTAATGAAATAACTTATATACTAAAGTAATATAATAGTAATATGATGGAAATACTTGAGAATTATATCACACTTCAAGGAGGGCCTCCTAATCCACTTTGAAGAAGATAACTTAAATAATCTTTGATAAAAAATACAATACTTTATGATGGTTTATTATCATACTGATCATATATATTCTAACCATATAAATCTAAGAAATGAAGATTTTTATAAATGGTTATTTTTCAAAAATCGGTGGGCCTTATAGATTCTATTAATTAAAAAAATTCTAGCCATAAAAATAACTGATATATTGTTGCCCACCTTGGCAATTAACCCATTGACAATGCCTTATGTCGCTAATTCCATTATCATCACCCAATCCCTTTGCCTTCTGTAGTTCTTGAAATGTCTAATCGACCGATAAAAGACTTTAGGTGTCAAGTCTTGTCTATGTCCAAAAGGGACTCTACCATACCTTATTGGTTTATTGCCTCTCAATGGAAATCATCCCAATTGTTTTTCACATTGTCACCGGTCTCATTTCCTCTGATACTTCAACTCCCAATAGTACAATATCAATGGGTTCGTCACAAGCTATACATCGATGGATCACACAATAAGGTTATTCTCGCACGCACTTCCTTTTCTATGCAATCACCTAATGCTCTGATATCACTGGCTCTAAAGTCGGTGATCTACATGATGATGTCAACTAAATTCTTTTCCGTAATGGGTAGTTAATGAGATAATTAATGAAAAATTCATTTCAAATCCCAAGATGGTACATCACCGCCAAAGTCGAGTGATTAATTACTCAAGGTTCTCTTGTGTCTGTCAACCTTGCTCATGCATTTGGCATTCAAAATTTATCAAAGAATTGAAGTGCATTTTGGCATAAGCGCGAAACCAGGTTTGGAAACTAAAGCACTGTGTTAAATTGTTTACATTCTAGTTTTCTTGTTGATATTATAAGTGAAGCACGACAGGTCAGAATTCATGAGCACCTACTTTGATCATAGTTCTTTCTTGTTTTATTTCAATTCAAGCTTTCATCCTCTTTTAGAAACCCTAGCACTTGTACACTCAATTTCTATAGCACCCAAAACCCCTCAACCTATAGAAAATAGACTAGATTCTATCAAAGATACAGAGCTCGGCCCATTCATAATGCATGACATCAATAAGAGGCTGCAAAATTCATAAAAGTCCTCCATTACATGAAAGGTCATTGAGTTTGCACTATCTCAAGTTGGGCGTTATCCCTCTACTATTGCATGTCCCAAATTGGTCTTTTCATGTGTGCAGCATTATCATCCCAATTCCCTGGAAATCTGAGGTGAAAATTAAAAACTGATAGCTAGGATAGATGTAGACAACATTTCCCTTTCTCTACGGATTCCAGAGAGGGAAGAGAAAATAGATTTGTCATTTTAGTCAGGATGGGAATATTTTTCACCAAAGGGTAGATTGTTGTCTAGATACAATTGCCAAAGCGTGGTTAAAAAATTTTCAACCTGGAAAGTCTAAGTTGTCAGTGGTTGGTCGACCCAGAGGGGAATTTTTTGAAGAATGGATGTGCCACTTTATCCATACCATCTGTGATGATAGAAATCAAATTAACTAGGTGAATTTAATATGTGACTCTCTCCACGAACATCTTGTTAAGTTCAATCATAACAAGCGATTTCATTTGTGCTATGTGCTCTATATGTAATAGTTGTTGGAAGAATTTCTTAGTCGAGTTTGAGGCAGGTTGGTAATCTTTCAAAAGGTGCTCCCATTTATAATTATTATCCTCAACTGCAAAAAGGAGAGGGCATGAGGAGTTTCTCTCATGTACATGATGCCTTTCTCATGACAGTTAGCGGAGAAATTAAATGGAACCCTAGAAAGAGGATGTCTCTAACTATCTTGTATTCTTGGAACTATGTCGCCAGATAGTTATGCTCAATATCAAGTATGTTAAAATGAGGAAGAAGGGGTACTCTTTTCCCCTAAGTTTATCTCATTTTTCTTGCAAGAATAATGAATCTACAAGGTTTTTTGATAAACTTCTAGCTAGCCTCGGCCTCCGTTATTTACCTATGAGAATTAATTTTGACAATAAGGGTTATGTTAGAAAGAATTTATACAAATTTGTGCATTATGCCCATGTCCCAAAGTTAGAATACTTTTTGGAAGATTATGTCAATGAGGGTGAAGTTTTCAGAAGAGATTTTATATAGCTCACTCTAAACCAAATGTTGAATTTTAATATTATTTGTGCAGTTCTTGAAAATGTAATAGAGGATGATTCATATCAGATAGATAATTCATATCGAAATGCCACCCTACCCCCTTTTCAATGGCTTGATGATGAAGTAGAAATGAACATTAAAGATAGAACTTCCCAAGTTTTAGACAAGTCATGGGTCTGGTTGAATTGTGCAATCAAAAGTCACTTTGGTTCTTCTTCTTCATAGAAAGGAATGTCCAAGGAAACCAGCACCACTTCTCAACCTTATCCTAAGGTGATGGTAAAGGCACCAATGGAGACAAGTGTATCTCAAGTAGATTAATAGTCTGGCGGAAATAATGACCCACCCGAGAAGAACCAGATACTGATGTCTGTTTGTGAGGAGGGCACCATTACACCACCCAAGAAGAAAAGAAAAACTCTATAGATTAGCTCTACTGAAAAGGACACTAAATTCCTTCATCAAATGGGAGAAAAAAATCCATTAGTTTCTTTAACCGATGATGAGACCTCCTAGAATCCTCTTCCTGATGCCTCTATGATGACACTTGATAACACTACCAATGCATTGTTTGTGAAGAGCCCAACGAATACCTCTTCAACCCCCTGGCTTAAGAAGGATATCAAGAAGCAGAAAAAGCAATACTCACCCACCACTAAAATTAGGATTGATATAGTAATGCATCTATTAGGGGAAACACCAAAACCCAAAAAGGATAGGTGAATGGCTAGAATGATTGTAGATCCTCAAACAAACCACCATGTCTTGGAGATTGTCAACCCTAATATCGATAAAAATATACAAGAAATTACAAAAGGGGAGTTCAATATAAGCCAGATTAACATGGGACTTGCAACGACAGAGGGAGACATATATCATGCCAAACATTCTATCACTATTCTGTCTAGAATAACCAAGGCCGCAGAAAAGAAAAATCAAGAGTTGGCATAGTATGTTTTAGTCCTCACTTCTTTCATTCGATCTGCCTATCCAACTGAAAATATTGCTACCAATTAATCTTCAAGGTTGTCAATTATAGAACTTATCAATTCTAATAAGTTGGAGATTGTTAAACGCTCACAGACTATCACCAGAGAAGTTGATAGCTAGGCCAATCAAGTAATTGTTAAAGGGTTATCATTCATTGAGCATGGTCTGATTGGTTACGACACTCTAAATCAAATGATAGATGTCCATCAAATTGGACTACAGAGAATAAAGAAAGAAACCCAAAGACTATCTACATCCTTCCTGGAAATGCGAGAGGTTAGCAAGTTGACTCAAGTTGTTTTGATTTCTGAGCATATTATTGGAGACTTTGATGTATAAGACATTGTCATTTGGGCGAAGATGCTAGAATGGGAACATCACATGGAAAACGAACTTCAAATGCAACTCACTACTTTAATAGTCCAAAATAAAAATCTTCAGTGAGACTTAAAGAGTGTCTTTGATACTATTGGTATCAACATACTTGGCAATAATGGGAAGGGGTTAATAGAAAAAGAAATAGTGAAGAAAAATTTCTACCAAAAAGTGGAAGATAGTCTTTCTGCAACCAATACAAGCCCTAAGTCACCGGAATGCCTAAAGGATGCAATGATAGTATTGAATTTAGTTCATGAATAAGTCCATGATGTCACTAGTAAAGTTGCAGAAGAAAATCAGAAGGTAGCCAAGTGGAAGGTTAGAGTAGAATCCACAAATGAACCTGCACCAAAAAGTATATCTCATGTTCTATCCAATTACAGGGTTTACAGGAAGAAAGTGAATTCACAGACAACACATCAATTACAAGATAATGCAAGGGACGTAGTAGTAGCAGGTCAAGAGGTGAATGATGGTGATATGGAGTTAGAAGATGAAGAGGTGGATGGAGGCATTGTTGTTTGATTTCTTGTTTAATTAGTTGTCTTTTTTCTAATATGGCTCTATAACTATTGGTCCTTGTGGTTCATTTATTTGATGGTTAAGTTTAACCTTTCTTTGAACGATTGTCTCCAAGAAATTATTATTTTTTATTAGTTAAGTTAAACTATATATATATGGCTCAAACCATAACTAGGGGTCCGGAATTTTGGAAAAAGGAATACATTGAATTTACAGTAATTCTACATGTTTTAGAAAGAAAATGAATATTTGTTTGGAAAAGACTTGGTGTTGTTTTCAATTAGAATTCTATTTTATGAGATTCTATTATCTTGTCTATATCTGAATGATTCATTACATGTGTTGAATACATTTCCTGTTTCAGACTTTGTGCTATGATGAAAAGTCATTCCAAATGTTGTTGTGAATTTAGATCAGATATTTTTTGAGTTATTGTTAATGATCTTTTATACATGGTGATCATTCTTTAGTGGAAATATTTGTATGGATACTAATGAATGATTTAGATTTGAGTTATATAGTGATTTATCTTTATACTTTGTTATGGAGGTCATGAATGTTTAGTTATGCACTGTTTTTACTTCATTTTGTAAAATTTTGCCTTTCCTGCTTTCTGGTTAAAAGCACACCCCAAAAAATTCTAAAATCATATCATAAGAGGGAGTTGTACCTCTAAAATTCATAGGAAAGTTGCAGAGATAATTGCAACTTATCCGACTGTTGATTGATAGTTTGTTCTCTTGTGTGGGCATGGAGTCATATTGTTATTTTTTTTAAGGGAACAAAATTTGTTAACCAATATATAAGTAGATTAATTGAAGGTTTGGAGTTGATATGAGACTTATTAAATTAGATAGGTTTTATATCTCTATCGACCTACAAGTAAATAAAGATCCTATAAGGAATTATGTGAAATTCAATTACTTGACTACCCTTGTAAACCACTTCCTTAATATTTGTATTATTGCAAGAAAAAAATAAGGAAGTGGATTCTTATTTTCCCTTTCATCTTAACACTTCATATCTTGAGTTTCCTTCTTGTGTTGATGCTTTGGTTGAAATTCAGAATTCCATATCCAACAAAATGAAGGAGAATATTATAGGGAATAATGGTAGGCACCGATTTCTCAATGCATTGACCTAATGATCTTTTGATAAAATATTGATGTGGTAATGAAAATGCACGGAAAATATTTACAAGGTAAGCTAGAGTTGAATAGAAAATTGCTAAATTCAAATATAGATAATAAAAGTATGCAAAATTTCATAACTAATATTGAAACTCATCCTCACAAACTTGATACTTAAAAGGGAAAGGAGCTATAATCAGGGCTAGATTACATTATTTTAAGGAAGGTAACAAAGATTCCTAGTACTTCTTTAACTACTTAACCTATAAACATAAGAAGGAATTTGTTGGAACAAAATATAATGAGGATGGACAAATTCGTATGAACCTAGAAGAAATCAAAAATATATTTCAAGATTTTTATGAGAAGATTTATAAAGAAGACCAGTATTAGCAAGATCCTCAATTGATATTAGAAGATATAATAGAAAAAATCCTACCTAGAAAGGTGGGTTTGAAAGATTGTCAATTTTTTACCAAGATATTTCTATTGAATATTTGAAATACTCTATGTTTTTTATGGCTTCTTGTTAAATTATACATTTTTATGGGTTACGAGTTGAATTTTATCAAACATTATGAAAGAATATTAAGGAATATTTTTATCTTGTCTATTTGGAGGCTAGAATTAGGGTTCATTAGGGCCACATACTAATAAAGGATTAATCATGCTTCTTATGAAATAAAAAAGTAGATTATATCTTTGGACAATAGCCTATCACATTGGTCAACAAATCCTATAAAATTATTGCTAAAGCCTTATCTACTAAGGTTAAATCAGTGGCTAAAATGATTGTTGGATTTAAAAAAAGAAGGTGCTATGGCAAAAAATGTATTCTTGATAATTTAATAGTGGCTTGGGAAATAAGGCCTTGGTATCCATAATCAAGAAAAAATGATTTGTTTGTTACACTTGATTTTTATGAAGCATATGATAAGATAAGATGGAGTTTTATTCTCCAAATGTTTTAGTGGTTGGGTTTCAGTCCCAAAAATATGCAAGATGTTCAAATTCTATTTGATGATACAAATTCTCAATTGGTGATCAATGATTTAGTATCTGACCCATATCCTCTACAATGTTCAATTAGGAAGGGCTGCCCCTTATCTCCAAATCTATATGTTCTAGTTGTTCATGCCCCGTGCTACCTTTTGCAAAAAAATTAATTAAATGAACTTGATTAATGGTATTTCTATTCTTAATAATGGCACTGCTATAAATTTTCAATTTTTGGATGACAATTAACTATTTATTAAAAATTATAAATCATAAATCAAGTATTTTTTGAATGATCTAGAATTCTATTGCTCTACTTTGGATTCTAAATTGGCTCATCATAAAACTAAATTTTTAATGATGCAAAATGATCCAGTTCCAAAATAGATTCCTAGAGATAGGAAAAAAAAATAGGCATGAAAAAATTTCACAATACTTTGGTATTCCATTCTAGTTTGGGGTTACTCTCCATGATATGTAAAATTGGCTTATCACAAAACTAAAAAATAAAAATTTTAATTGGGAAATAAATTTTTATCAATATTTAGCAACATGCAAGTGATATACTAGATATTTTTGGCTTCCCATATTTGTTACTCTTATTGGGTGTCTTCAAAAAATGGTTATGAAGAATTAGATAAAATCATTTGTCAATTCTTGTGAACTTATTTGGATATAATATTGGGTTTTAATTCTTCTTCTTAGCTACATTGAATACAACATAAAAGTAGAGGGGGATTTGGTCTTTTGGATCCTAAGACACAAATTTTTCTTATGCACAATGTGGATAATAAAATCTATGTTAAGAGAAGAACAATGGAAAAAAATGGTTCATCATGATATATATCACTTGGTGCTATGAATTATAGGTGGAAAGATGTGGGATGATTGGATAAAATTCTAATTGGTTTCATTTTTTGTTAAACCATCTTTCCCATCCCAGTCCATCTTAAAGACTTGACAACAACCTTGTAACTTTTTAAATTGAAGGATTTCTTCTAAAAGTGTTTTAGTTTTGGAAATTTTTCTATTTGTTGGAATAGAATTGCTCAATATCATGGGAAACCACTTTAAACAAACTCACTATCTTTTTAAAAAGGGGTGTGAAATAGTTTGGTGAATTGGGACTTTAACTCCCTTGATTGGGCTAGCTAAAAAGCTCCAAAAAACTCTTTTTTCTTTAAATAACATGTTTAATGAGTTTATGGGTTTTACAAATCCTTGCCTTTATGAAAATTTTTATGAAACATTTCACATATTTACAATACAACTTCTTCGAAACTAGATGTGACTTGATAAATACCCATTTTAATGTTTTCCTTTGAAGAAGATCTATTTTAATATTTTTATTAATAAACAATATTGAATTGTATTGTGAGACCAAGTAGGAGTATCTCTATGAAAATAATTTATGATCCCATTTCCACAAGTTGCATGGTATTGTATAACAAAAAATAATCTCATTTAATGCACCAAGAAAACATGAAATGATCCATTACTTTTTGTTGCATTCTTGGATTGATAATTTTCTTGCTTTGAGAATTTGTAACCCTATTTTAACTAGCTAAAAATATAAGGTAAAGTAGATGTTTTGATCTTATTAATTTTTTCTCTAAATTTGAAAGGCTCAAACTTTAGGCCAATGCCTTATTAGGGCTATAGAGTCAAATTTTAGCTTAATATTCATAGTTTCTTATC
Source organism: Cryptomeria japonica (assembly GCF_030272615.1). Taxonomy (NCBI): domain Eukaryota; kingdom Viridiplantae; phylum Streptophyta; class Pinopsida; order Cupressales; family Cupressaceae; genus Cryptomeria; species Cryptomeria japonica. The sequence goes on along the minus strand of NC_081409.1, from coordinate 128,006,329 downwards.
AAGCTTGATTCAAAACTCTTATGCTAATGAAATTAATTCCATTGTAGATCATATCATGATTCCTCTTTTAGATCATTAACACAAAACTCAAAATCCTTATGTTTTTTGTTAGATTAGTGGGATTTGAAGGGCCCTGAACCCATTACAAATTAGAAAAGATTAGAATGCAACCAAAGAGAGCAGACCAAACAAGATGGGTTTTAACAAGGACCCAAAACCTACATAGGTTTTCAAATGGCACCCTAAACCTTCACTCCCATAAACGAATTATCTGGAAAGGCAGAATAAGGATGGCCACCTAACCATCCACTACAGAAACCCCCAAGCCAAGTAGAGGAGAGGGATTTTCCAAAGGTATCCCCAAACCTTTACAAAGGGTTTTGAGTTGGCACCCTTAATCAACTAGTTGCAACTAATATGAAAACCCCAGCAACCAAACAACTTCTATTTTTCCAGGATCCTCTCCACCTCCATAGGAGAGGAACCAAATATAAAAAAAAGGCAAAAGAGAAGACGAGAGATCGAAGGGTGGACCAAACAAGCCTCGTCTCTGCAACTGAGCAGCAACCGTCGAGTGAAAACCACATAGATCCACCTCCATTCCCTCGCCCCAAGAAGATCCCCATCTCCATAGGAGAAGCCCCCACCTTGATAATGGTAAGGAAAGAGAGAAACAAAAGCAAAATACACTATTCTTGAAAAAAAGGCACCTTCAAAAACCCTACCTCAATAGAGAATAACTTCACCTCCATAGAATTCATGTAGGAAGAAATTCAGCCAAGAGCAGGAGCCAGAATGAGCTAAACCCCAACAAAACCAATCTCTAACCAAAAACAAGCCATAGCTAGAAAGAGCCCTTTAAAACTACTAGTAGCCTTTTGGGTAACCAGAGGAACAAAGTCGGCCAAACAACCAACTCTATACACCACAACTGAAAACTTGGTAACAACATAAACCTCAGCACAAACAAAACAAAAAAAGGTGAACACCATGGACCGCCCCACAATAACATCCAAGAAAAAAAACGTCCCATTAAAAAAAAAAATGTCATAGACCAGATCCAAAAGAGACCCTCCACAAAGCACCGAAAGGTGAAACAAAAATAAGAGGTAGGGAACACCCACCATATCCATAAGCTTAAGGCCACCAAAACCAAAGCTCAAAGGGAGAGCACAGGTCAGATAGCCACACCGCTACACCTCAAATACCATAGAAAAGCAACAGAAGATAGGTCTCTACATTGATAAACTCCAACTTGCATAGAAAGCAAGCTTTGGAAACTCCAATCTCCCCAAAATTTTGTACAGAGACCACACACAACCAGTAGGGGAGCATACACCTATGACAAACACCAACATGTGTAGTAGACAAGGCACAACCACAACCTCCTCGAGCAAGGAGAAGTCCTCCAATATATAGAGGACATCCCCACCATCGAACCCCAACACATCTGATCACAGGCTGAAACGAACAAGATATTAAACCAAACGGGTTAGTGCAGGATCATGGGGGGCCAAAAAGTGGCGATGTGAAAAAAATAGCCTTCTCCACTCGCCTAAAAATGCGAAAATCCGTGTTGACTTTTTGCTTGGCCTGGGTGTCAGTACACATTGGCATGGTAATTACCTAAGCAAATCAGATATCTGATTAAATCAGATATCCGATAATATCGGATATCCGATTTTAATTTGTAATTTTAAATTAAAAAATATATTATATAATATATAATGTAATATAATATATTACATAATATATAATATATAATATATTATTATATTATATTATATTATATATTATATTATATTATATTATATATTATATTATATTATATTATATTATATATTATATTATATTATATTATATTATATATTATATTATATTATATATTATATTATATTATATATTATATAATACATAATATATAATATTATATTATATTATATATTATATTATTATATTATATTATATATTATATTATTATATTATATTATTATATAATATAATAATATATTATATAATTATATAATATATTATTATATTGTTAGGTCTGAAGGCAACTGAGAGGGGGCGTGAATCAGTTGCCCAATATAAATTAAACCAAAAACAACTTAACCAAATTGTTACTTAATACCGGTGAGACAGTCTGTTATACCGGTGGACAGATTAAACTGATAATGTAATACCGGTAAAGATTAATGCATGAAACAAAAAGCCAAAGTCATCCACAACACAACACCAATATTTGTACGTGGAAACTCAGTAAGGGGAAAAACCATAGTGGGAAACCTTACCCACAATCAGATGATACTACTGCAGATAGTAAGTGTACATAAATGGGATCTGCACATGCAGAAAGGCCAAGCGCCTAGAGCTCACTGCTCAATCACAAATGGGAGTCACGCTGACTACATTTGGATGGTTAGATCCAATAAAAATGTACTGCACAAAATAGCATCTTCATATGCTGGATTCAGTACCGGTGTAGTTCTGATATGCTTTCATAAAAACCTAGCTTCACCTTCAAATGATGTCTTCATGTATATCTCTGCTTAAAGTCACATATACCTTCACACTTATCCTTTTCGCGCTCCACCCTTGATCTTACAAATAAGATCTTACATTTATATCATAACCTAAGACCATTTTTAGTAGGTCGACTCTACAAGATATTACAATAAAATCATTTTACAAATAATACATTATCCGATACAATAACTGATTGAACATGTCGGCTTAGTGCATTTACAACAATAATTAATCATCTACATAGCGTGCCATGCTGATCTAGAAAAGATAAACCTGTCGGTGAAACCCTGGACCTATTTGCTGGTAATAGCAAATATGTAAATACGAATATGTCAATAAACAACTTCACCAAGATAAGATGTCCAAACAATATCTTTGACATTACCAAGTGTTTTCCAAGCTATTCCAAGTGTCGGTGACCATTATTTTCTGTCGGTGTACCATATACCAGTGACTGTGCAAAAGTCACTTGCTTGTTGCTAAATCTCCAAAGTGCTAGAGTTTTAGTAGGTGTTGACATCAATGACAAAACCATACCAAAATACCAACAATCTCCCCCTTAGGCATTGATGGCAACACAAGATGGAAAAACCATCAAAGTGCCAAAACAAAAATGCCAAGTACAAAAACCAACAATCTTCCTAAAGTAACAATCTCTCCCCCTGAGAGTAACATGAGTTTCCTTATAATTTTCTGTACCAATCTCTTCCCAAAAGATAATTTTTTTCCATAGATATTTCTCCCCCTTTGACATCAAATGCCAAAGCTACAACAAAACCAAGTTCAGATACAAAATACAAATCAATTTCAATATACCAACTACTCCCCCTGAGAAGTAGCTTCCTCATCAAAGCCGGAGTAAAAAATTTCTCTGTGAATTCTGTCGGTTGATGACAGACATCAACTTTCTAAGTGTCTACCGGTGGGGGGTATGACCCTAAGCTGTTCTCTAAGATATTCCAAAGTCTTCTTAGGCAAAGTTTTAGTGAAAATATCTGCAAGATGCTCTTTAGTATTCACATAAACTAGTTTTATTTCTTTTGCTTCAACTTTCTCCCTTGGAAAATTCAGTTTGATTGAAACATGTTTTGTTTTAGAATGTAATACCGGATTCTTAGATATATCAATTGTTGTTGTGTTGTCACAATAGATAGTTATGGGTTCCTTGCATTTTATCTTTAAATCTTTCAACATTTGTTTAAGCCATAGTACCTATGTATAGTTAGTTGCTGTTGCAACATATTCTGATTCTGTACTATTGATAATGATGTACAACTCTGTTTCTTGCTCACCCAAGAAACTAGTATACTTCCAAGGAAAAATGCTCCGCCGGTGGTGCTTTTTCTATCATCAATGTCTCCTGCCCAGTTTGCATCTATGTATGCACATAGGTCAAAGTTTTCATCTCTAGGATACCATAATCCAATATTTGTGGTGCCTTATAAGTATCGAAAAATCCTTTTTACTGTTGATTCATGGTTTTCTCTATAATTACTCTGAAATCTTGAAACAATACATACTGCATGCATGATATCAGGTCTTGTTTGTGTCAAATATAGTAAACCTCGTATCATAGATTTGTACCTAGTTGGATTCACAGGTGTAGATTCATCCCTTAAGGATAGTTTGTCATTTGTAGTCATAGGTGTGCTTACCAGTTTAGAGTTTTCCATCCCAAATTTCTTAAGTAACTCTTTTAAGTATATTGATTGACTCAAGAATATGCCTTTTTCAGTCTGAGATATCTGCAATCCTAAAAATAATCTTATTTCACCAATCATAGACATTTCAAATTCTTGCTGCATTTTAATAGAAAAGTCTTTACACAATTTATCTTCTCCTCCAAAGACTATATCATCAACAAAAACTTCTATAGCCAAGATGTCATCATTAGTCACTTTATAGTATAAATTACTGTCAGCATTACCCTTAGAAAAGTCAATCTTCAAAAGATACTTATCCAATCTTGCATACCAAGCTCTTGGAGCTTGCTTCAATCCATATAAGGCTTTCCTTAACCTGCAAACCATATCTTTGTCATTTGTCAAAGAAAACCCATCAGGTTGTTCAATGTAAACTTCCTCTTCAAGATCTCCATTCAGAAATGCACATTTAATATCCATCTGATATACTTTGTAGTTTTTATGTGCTGCAAAAGCCAAAAATAATCTAACTGCCTCAATTCTAGCTACCAGCGCAAAGGTTTCATTATAGTCAATTCCTTCTTTCTGAGAATATCCCTTACACAGTAGTCTTTCTTTATTTTTGATAACCTTACCATCTTCATTAAGTTTGTTTTTGAATACCCATTTGGTTCAAATTACATTTTTATCTTTAGGCTGGGGAACTAATGTCCAAGTGTTATTTTTCTCAATTTGTTCTAATTCTTCTTTCATAGCTTTAGTCCAATACTTATCTTCACATGCCTCATTAACTGATGATGGTTCAATTTAAGAAATAAGACATACCTCTTCATTTGCCAATCTTCCTCTTGTCATAACTCATTTATGCTTGTTTCCAATTATCTGGTCTTCAAAATGATTCAATCTTACATACTGGGGTGTCTTTGTTTGATGTTGTTCTTCAGTCACAGTGGAATTTTCAGATGATACCGGTGTAATTGGATCTTCACTCTGTACTGGTGGATTCTGTGTAGGTTCATTTGTAAATTCTGTTGTCGGTTCAGAATCTATGTACCTTGAAGTTCCTCTGAATTGTTCAACAATTTTCACATTTGTACTCTCAATAATTTTCTGCAATCTCTTGTTAAAACATCTATATGCTTTACTCTTAGATGAATAACTAAGAAATATTCCTTCATCACTTCTAGGATCAAATTTCCCAATGTACTCATCTCTTCTAATGTAACATTTACTTCCAAATATTCAGAAATATTTAAGAGTAGGAGTAATACCAAACCATAGTTCATGAGGGGTCTTACCGATTTCACCTTTGATGTGAACTTTTTTGAATGTATAGATGGTTGTGCTTACTGCCTCTCTCCAATATACATGTGGAAGGTTTGCTTCAGATAACATACTTCTGGCTACATCCAGAATAGTTCTATTTTTTCTTTCAACAACTCCATTTTGTTGTGGTGTTTGAGGTGCTGATAGTTGTCTTCTGATTCCATTCACTTCACAGATTGCATTAAACTCCTTAGATGTAAATTCTCCTCCTTGATCTGATCTTAAACATTTGATTTTCTTACCGGTTTCATTTTCAACCATTGCTTTGAACAATTTGGACTTTCCAAGTGCTTCTGATTCCTCTCTAAGAAAAGTAACCCAACACATTCTAGAATAGTCATCAATGATTAGCATGAAATATATGTCACCTTGTAACTTTTAGTTCTAGCTGGACCACATAAGTCAGTATGAATTAAATCAAGAGCATTATTGGATTTTTCTGGAATACTTTTGAAACTAGCTCTAGCTTGTTTTCCAAATTGGCATTCCTTACATATTGTATTGTGAGGTTTGACAATTTTAGGTAAATCTTTGACTGCCTTAGCAGTGCTGATTTTTACCCTGCAATCAAAGTTTACATGACAGAGTCTCTTATGCCATAGCCAAATTTCATCAATGTATGCAATCAAGCATGTCTTTCCATTGTTATTGAAATGAAAGATATTACCTCTATTCTGATTACCGGTTGCAATTTCTAAACCAGTTCTATTCATAATTTTGCATTTTCCATTTTTGAATTGTAACTGAAATCCTTTCTCAACTAATTGACCAACACTCAAAATATTATGCTTTAAACCTTCAACATAGTAGACATTGTCAGTGTTATCCTTACCATCAAGAGATATTGAACCCTTACCTCTGATTTGACAAGCTTTGTCATCTCCAAATCTTACTAAGCCTCCATTATATTCTTGAAAGTTCAAGAATTTACCTTTATCTCCTGTCATATGATGTGAGCATCCATAATCAATGATTCATTCATCTTTTACTTCAATCTTAGCTACCAAGGCCTGCTCTGTAGGTGCCAGTTGATCTTCCATTATAGCAACAAAAACCCATCCATTGTCTGCCGGATCATCATCAGAATCATCAGTCACTCCTTCATCAGCTACATAACAAGATTTGTCTTTGTTCTTCTTAAATCTGTATCTCTGATATTCAAGGTTAGGCTTGTATGTCCTTCTAGCTTCTTCTCTTAGTCTAGCATGTCTATCAGGGCATCTTGAAGCCATATGACCAATCTTATTATAGTTAAAGCATTTAAAGGGTGCTTTACCTTCATACTTACTTCCAACTGGACCTTTAGGCATTTTTCTTGCAAATAGTGCTTCAAGTTATTCAAGTTCTTCATTTTCTTTCCTTCTTTCCTCAAGTTCTCTTGCATAAAAGGCTTTCCAATCGGATTTGTCAAATGATGATGTAGATGAAATTGATGCTTTAAAGGCTAAATCTGTCTTTATAGTAGCAACAGGACCAAATTCCTCAATTTCAAAGGCTGAAAGTTTTCCAATCAATGTATCCCTAGTTACTGATGTATTAGGCATTGTTCTTAACTCATTTATAGCAGTAACCTTCATTTTATATGCCGGTGGCAATCCTCTTAAAACTTTTGAAACAATTTCATCTTCACTTAAGGTTCCTCCACAATATTTAATACCCAAAACAATTTCATTTACTCTTTCCATAAAAGCAGAAATTCTTTCATCTTCTTCCATTTTCAGATTTTCATACCTGACCCGGAAGCTTTCAAGTTTTGCAATTTTGACTGTGGAATCTCCTTCATTCAGTGTTTCCAAATGATCCCAAATAGCTTTATCAGTTGATCTATATGATAATCCCATGATTTGCTGATCTGTTAATGCGCTCAAGAGTGTTTCCCTTGCTTTGCAATCATTTTCCTCATCTTTAGTCAAGTTAGGTGGATTAGGCTGACTGGAAGTAGCAGCAGTATAACCATTCTTTGTAACATCCTAGATGTCCTTTCCAATGCAATTCAGATGTGTCTCCATTCTGATCTTCCATATTCCATAGTTGGTTCCATCAAGTGTAGGACTGTCCTTCCTGAAATAGTTAGTAGACATTAGATCTCCTCAAGCTGTTAAACTTCTGCAAAAGAGAACTAGGCTCTGATACCAATTGTTAGGTCCCGGAGGCAACTGAGAGGGGGGGTGAATCAGTTGCCCAATATAAATTAAACCAAAAACAACTTAACCAAATTGTTACTTAATACCAGTGAGACAGTCTGTTATACTGGTGGATAGATTAAACTGATAATGTAATACCGGTAAAGATTAATGCATGAAACAAAAAGACAAAGTCATCCATAACACATAACACCAATATTTGGACATGGAAACCCTATAAGGGGAAAAACCATGGTGGGAAACCTTTCCCACAATCAGATGATACTACTGCAGATAGTAAGTGTACATAAATGGGGTCTGCACATGCAAAAAGGCCAAGCGCCTAGAGTTCACTACTCAATCACAAATGGGAGTCACACTGACTACAATTGGATGGTTAGATCCAATAAAAATGTACTGCACAAAATAGCATCTTCATATGTTGGATTCAGTACCGGTGTAGTTCTGATATGCTTTCATAAAAACCTAGCTTCACCTTCAAATGATGTCTTCGTGTATAGCTCTGTTTAAACTCACATATACCTTCACACTTATCCTTTTCGCACTCCACCCTTGATCTTACAAATAAGATATTACATTTATATCATAACCTAAGACCATTTTTAGTAGGTCGGCTCTACAAGATATTACAATAAAATCATTTTACAAATAATACATTATCTGATGCAATTACTGATTGAACATGTCGGCTTAGTGCATTTACAACAATAATTAATCATCTCCATAGCGTGCCATGCTGATCTGGAAAAGATAAACCTGTCAGTGAAACCCTAGACCTATTTGCCGGTAACAACAAATATGTAAATACGAATATGTCAATAAACAATTCACCAAGATAAGATGTCCAAACAATATCTTCGACATTACCAAGTTTTTTCCAAGCTATTCCAAGTGTCGGTGACCATTATTTCCTATCGGTGTACCATATACCGGTGACTGTGCAAAAGTCACTTGCTTGTTGCTGAATCTCCAAAGTGCTAGAGTTTTAGTAGGTGTTGACATCAATGACAAAACCATACCAAAATACCAACATATATTATATTATATATTATATAATATATAATTATATTTTATAATATAATATAATACGTATTATATAATATAATAATATATTATATAATATATTATTATATTATATAATATAATGTTATTTTAAAATAATTTAAGTATAAAAATCGCATATTCGATTTTCTGAGACAATATATTTCGATTGTGACAGCCCGTGAGTCATTTTTAACCCACGGGCTGTTTGATTTTATAGAAATCTGATATCTGATTGCATCTGATATCCGGTGTTTTGCCCAAAAATTGCTAAAAAATAGATTGAAAAGTAAGATTTTTATTGTTTTCAATCATTTTCATTCAATTTTTATTTTTTTAATGTTTATTTGATTTTTCATTGAAAATATGTTTTTTTGCATGAAAACTAGGTTTTTTTAAATCAAATACAAAATTGTTTAAATTTGTTAACTAAATTCAATTGTTTACATTCAATTAGGTTAAAAATGGGGGATAACAATGAAAACATTAATCAACCACAACTGCAACAACCAAACCCTCCTTTGCCAAACCCCCCCTCAATTCAAGATTTGATTGCACAAAATTTGAATGAATTTAGGGGGATTGCAGATGTATATCATAGGATCCCTCGTCTAAACCCAATGTTTGATCCTCTCACGTCGATCATAAAGAGTATGGAAACCATGACTGAGGAGCACAATACCGCCCTTTTGTGGCGAGATTTTATGAGGGAACAATATGCGGATGGCTTGTCGTATAAGGAGATCAAGGATCTCGAGATATTGAAAGCTGATTCGCCTCATTGTTTGTGAATCCCTGCATTGGTCAACCCGTAGACCCCCAAAAAACAAAACTTTCTATTAAATGGTGCACAAATGATGGTATTGTAAAAAACTTTTGGGATCGTTGGTGGATAGTTTTCAATAAACCACCCAACAACAATCTTGATGTCCCCTTCTACTTCATAAAAAAATTGTATGCTGAGTTTGTTTTAGGCGAACATGTGAACTACTTTGGCATCCAACCTTTCCAGGGTGTGGGTTTAGGTATGCCCCAAAATAGACTTGGGGAAGTCAAAGTAGTCCAAGGCCCATATGTCCCCCCTCCTCCTATTTATCCCCCACCTTCAGTGCAACATCTAGATATCATTTGTGAGGCGGCTTCACATACCATATTGGCTATTCACTCTTTGAGTAGCCTTTTGGTTTCTCAGGCTAGGTCAGTAGCTCAGCCTACTTTTGATGGTAGTGATGCATCTGGTGGTGATGACACATCATCCTCGGCTCCACACATATGCGTGCCCCATAGTTGTGTCATGTGTGGGCACATATGCTTGGGTCTAATTGGACATCTTATTGATCCTCCTGCGGACAGTGCAGATTATGAGGTGCATGAGATGCATGATGCACCAGATGTTATGACATAGACTGGAGGATACCCTACGGAGTCCTCGCATGCTAGAGGCGAGGAGGCACTGTCATCATACATTGATGATGTAGTGGTAAGATTTGTATTTTCACGATTCATACTATATTTTAAAAATGAATATTTATAATCTAGATAATATTAAGTACTAATTTTTATTTGCATGGTCTATTTAATAGTTGATGACTGAGGAGGAGTTGAGACAGATTTAGGAGGGCACCTTGTCGGCCATTTCATTTGGCCTTGATAGCTTGATGGTACATATATTATTGCACCTAGTCATTTGTATTTTATTGTACATACATGCTCATCATTTATATTGGTATTAATTAGATTATGTAGTAACTTGCATGTATATCTTATTTTACTCTTGTAGGGCACAAGCAGCACAAGTGCGGGGCAGTGTGATTTAGGATCTGGTAGTGCAATTAGAGACAAGGGAAAGGTAATTGAATGCAAATATGATTGAATGAATAGTTTAAATAGCTTATAGTGATTATACACGTCTAGACATAGATTGATAGTTTTATATACTTGTTGTGTATATGTATAGAGAATTATTGGCTTCACATCCTTGATGACTACACCCAGTATACCTGAAGATGAAGAAGAAAAAGAGATGCCTCGAGTAGATGTGTGTTTATTTTATTTTGTGTTTTGTAGATATATTTTTTTATTATCAATGACAATTATATGCTAACTTGTATCAATGTCCTGTTTCTGAACATATGTAGGTTGTGTATGAAAATATTGAAAACATACCTCCTCTACCAAAGACATGCATCAAGAGTCTTGCAAAGCCAAAGAGAAAATGTGGAGATGAGGTAAACATGAATAGTTCAATTATAGTTCATTTTTATGTTAACTTTTTGAATGTGAATTATATAATATAACTAATATTAATCGTGGTTTGTTTTTCTTGTGCAGGATCCTTCAGAGCCAAGTAGTGCGGCAAAGAGGATCAATTTTGATGATCCATCAGTAGCTTAGGATGTTATAGATAGTTTTGGGATGCTTACATGTCTAGTTGGCATGTATATTTTGTATATGGACACATTCACGTATTAAGACATACATTTTGTTTGAGTTGGCGTTTATGCCATATTTGTGTATGGACATACATTTGTAATCATTTGATATTTTTATATATACAGAAGTTGATATTCGATAATATAAATTGTTGCTCATCTATGCATGGTGTTATCATGGAAATCTTTAATCTTCATTCCAATAATTAACAATGGTTAATAATGGGTATTTAATGAACAATACAATTCATTTCATTTCATCGTAAGTGTTGTTTGTATAATGAACAATACAATACAATTCATTTAATGAACAATACTTGATACAATTCATTATTGCCCTATGCATGGTCCTATTTTTCCCCCCACCTTGGTCGAACGCTCGGGGTCATACCCTATCGGCATCATCCCTTGAGTGCCCTAAGTGCTAAAATTGTCAAACTTTGGTGGGCCCTAACTCGGAATTTGTGGCACCTACGAATGATCGGTTTGCACCTACAGGGCCATGAGAGGGGTCCCAAAAAAAGCATATCTCGGTTTTTGAAGTTTCCCTACGGTTTTATTACTGCAACAATTTTTTGGTTGGCAAAAAAATCATCAGTCTCACTCATTCGAATGTTGTCGCGTGGCCAATTTCTTGTTCAGCTCATCGCAATGATGAACTGTCAACTCCGACATGTCCAGTTAGGAATTATTACCCTATGCATGGTCCTATTTTTCCCTCCCACTCGGTCGAACGCTCGGGGTCATACCCTACCAGCGTCGTCCCTTGAGCGCCCTAAGTGCTAAAAATTGTCAAACTTTGACAGGCCCTAACTCAAAATCCATGGCACTTGCGAATGATCATTTTGAACCTACGGGGCCACAAGAGGGGTCCCTACAAAATCCTATCTCTATTTTTCAAATTTCCCTACGGTTTTATTAGGGCACTAATTTTTCGGCTAGCAAAAAAATCGTCAGTCTCATTCATTCAAATGTTGTCGCGTGGCCAATTTCTCATTCAGCTCGTCATGATGATGAACTTTCAGCTCCGACATGTCCAGTTAGGAATTATTACCATATGTATGGTCCTATTTTCCCCCCCACTCAGTCGAACACTCGGGGTCATACCCTACCGGCATCGTCCCTTGAGCGCCTTAAGTGCTAAAAATTGTCAAACTTTGAGAGGCTCTAAGTCGAAATTCGTGGCACCTGCGAATGATCGGTTTGAACCTATGGGGAAACAAGAAGGGGTCCCTACAAAAGCCTATCTCGGTTTTTCAAGTTTCCCTATGGTTTTATTAGGGCAGCAATTTTTCGATTGGCAAAAAAATCATCAGTCTCAATCATTCGAATGTTGTCTCATGGCCAATTTCTCATTCTGCTCATCGTGGTGATGAACCGTCGGCTCTGACATGTCCAGTTTGTTACCGCGTCATTTATTCCTCTTGGCAAGAGTGGGTCATCTTTTCCATTTTTATGTTGGAGTCCTAATTCGTGCTATATTACCTTGGTTCAAGTCCTTAATGCGTCTTCAAATCCTTTTTCTAGTCATTCAAGTCAAGTTCAGACAATTGATTGAACTCTGTGAACACGTCGAACCATTTTGAACTGGGTTCAACAGGTTCATTTAGGTTCCATTGGTTCCAAGGTGTTCGGAAAAAGTTTTTCGTACTCACATTTTCTCTAAGTGTTTTGTAGCGGCTCTCCCAAAAGTTTTCCTGTTCGGTGATATAGCAGTTGTGTTGAACTTATTAAACTGAGTTCAAGGGGTTCAAATATGTTCAACGTGTTCAACACAGCAAGTGGTCAATGGTTTGACGTGGCGTATATCTTGAACTACTTGAACACTCAAGAAGTCGGTTCAGGATGTTCATATGGGTTCAATATTGGTGGGTCCCGCAAGTTCTAATGTTTTGAAAAGTGCATTCATTGCTAAATACGGAGAGGCAGAACCATACCTTAAAGTGATGTCATTCTTTGGCTTTTTCGAAGTAAGTAAACATTTCAGGAACTGGCAGTTTCTTAAAGAACGCTGCCATGCATTCAATGCATGCGTGCAAGGTCTAATCCACCAACTTGTCACGTCTAGACTGAAATTGTGAAATCATTGCATTTAATGTATCTGTATCATTACCTTTCCCAATAAGGTATGAAAATTATTTGTATTATGCATTTGTTACTTGCTGCTGGATCTTTGTATATGTTATCCCTGGATAGGAGTCTTTCTTGCTGCTAGCTGTCGTCTGATTGTACAACTGTGAAGGTGAGTCTTTCCTTATTTTCTCCAGTGTTTTCCCCTGCATTTTCTCTCATACAGAAGGTTTCTCTACAATCAAATTTAGGTTTCTTGTTTTGAAGTTATGAAGTCCACTCTGCATTTGTTTGGAAACGTCTTTAGCTTGGCATCCACAGAGGTCATAGCTAGTGATACTGACCTGAAAGGAGAAAACCTTGAACAATTCAAAGAAAGGGTGTTCAAGGGTATTGATAAGTCTTTTTGTATAGAGATTTTGAGTAGTGGACTTTTAGAAGCCACAACTTTTCCTCTAGCAATTCCTTGTCCAGAGTTGGTTCGGGAATGTATTGCTAGATACGACCCAGTATCTGAAACTATTAGGAGAGATAATGGCGAAACCCTTCTTGCCATTAACCGTGAGGTGATTGCTTTAGTTTTCAAGATACCGGATTACCAGTTTTCCAACTTTTCTCCTACCTAGTCAATCAGTGAGTTCAATGCAGACAGAGCCAGATACCGAAATAATGTAGCAAAATTCTGGTTGAAGGTCCCTCAAAGAGGTGGTTCTAAGTTACCCAAAAATCCTAACAAGAACCACATGTTGCCACATATTCATGATGTGATGCTTCTATTGCACCGAGCTAGAGGTTCTACTGAAGCTTATAGCTTTGACGACTAGATTTATTGCTATGTGCAATTAGTTTTGGAAGGAAAACAATATTTGGATTGGGCTTAATTAATTGCTGATTCAATGAGAGAGCAGTTGAGTCTAGCTAAGCAGTTTCAACAAAGCTTCTTCTTTTCTTCATATCTCTTGTATTGTCTAGCTTGTGTTAAAGAGTTAACGGGTATACCAAAGTAGCTCACTGAGGAGGATGTTCCCGTGTATGAGTTCTATCCTGTGCTGCAAAAAGATAAAGCCCTACAAGATTTCAGAAGGGTACACAATGCTTTCTTGGGTGATATGTGTCATGAATTGAAGAGTACAAAGGCTAAACGAATTTCAGATGATGCATAGACTTTGATAAAGAGGTTCGGTAGTTTTTACACCCAATTCCCACGCTTTTGCTATATACGGTTAGGAGGCTTTGAAGAGGAACCCTTCAAGCTCCCTCACTTTTGTTCTGATTGCTTTGTTCTAGCAGAATTATGTAGGCAACTGACCTCTGTGATCAAAAAGGCACAACCTAAGGACAAATGGGAAGGTCATTTTCCCATACAACTGGGAGTGTTGTCTTGTAATTCAATGTCTGATGCACTGAGTATAGGAGCACACCTTAGGAATTTCAATTTTTCTCTGTATTCTGAAAGAAAAGGGTTTGATATTAAGGGATTTTCTTGGAGCCTTGGCCTAATGCCTTATCTTCCCACGCCACAGCTAGAAGATTTCTGGGAAGATTGTACAAATGAACTTGAAGTTTTCAAAAGAGAAAACATGAGATTAGTGCTAGAACAGGTTGTCTCTTTGCAAATAAAGTTAGACATTAAAGGGCTTGAAGAGGATTATCTTGAATTGTTTGAACCAGGATATTTAGCCCATGCAGAGACTGAAATGCCCCCAATTAACTGGGATGAGGAGAAAAATGATGATATACAATTGACGACCAAACGAGTTCTAGAAAGAACCGTGGCATGGGTGGCTAAAAAGAAAGCAATAAAGTCAGGTGCCAAGTCCCTTTCTGCAAGAAATAATAAGGATCCTCTATCTTCACCAAAACGTCTTTCTAATAGTGCTCCTATTCGTCCAGGTAAGGATACCAAGTCGCCCCAACTTAGACACAGGTCAAGTTTAACTTTGGATTTTAGTACCCCTCGACATACTTGATCACGAAGTGCCACCCAAAGGAAGATGGATCAGGTCAAGGATATGGGAGTAAAGGATGTTGTGCTCGAGGCTCAAATTTTTGAAATTGAAGATTTGGATGGTGAAATTGCTAGTGCCCTGGACTCCCAAACAGTGACTGTGGCTATGACGCCACCACCAAAGATGATAAAAGGAGCTACTCATTCCGTTGTGACCCCTAAATGGTTGACAACCTCAGTGAACAAGAAAAGGAGCTTTCTTCCTATGACCATTCCGATTCAGAAAATGGTTGCTAAGTACACAAAGAAGAATCCAAAGCCGAAAAGGTTCAAGACCGCTGCTCACCTGAACAATGATGAAGAAACTGGAAAATGGATGGCTGAAATTGCCTCATACAAACCAAAAGATGAAAACAAAGAGGTTGGTCCTGATGATTTTGAGATCACAAAGGTAGAGTTTGGGAAAATGAGTAGAGATACAGACAACCATTTTTTCCAAGTGTCAGCAAAGAAAATGCTTACCAGGTCAGAGAAGGATGGACGAAAGAAAAGACAACTAAAATGACACATAAGTGTTTTGGCTCAATTCATCGATAGTATTGGATGCCTTGGAGCAATTCCGATATCTCATGCTACTAAGAAATTTGACCCAACTTCTCCAAAAAACAAGAAGTTAATGAACCAAGTTCAATGGGCTAAGAGCATTGCTGAAGCGGTGGAAAAATGGATTGAACAAATAATCAAAGACGGTGAGAAGTACATTGCTGACTCGCAGAAATTATGTGATGAAATACAGGGCCTTATTTCTGAAATCCAAAACCAGCTTGTGTCGTGGGAGAAAGAAGAGAACAAATGGCAAAATGTCCTACCTCTGTTTGCCAAAATAGAAGAATATGGAGCTACCAGGTTTCTGATAGAACACTCAATTAAGCTAGTGGCCGATGAATGTCAGCTTTTCATGCTGAAGAAAACTATAATGTGGTGAGTGCTTACCTTCAAGTCTGTGATTACGGATGCAAGGACCTTTGTTTATGAACTCCAAGATCTGCAAAGTAGTATAGTCAAGGATAATAAGGTGGTCAATCCCGATCATGACTGGGAGTTAGGAATATGCGGCTCAAGCACACAGAAAGCAATCAAATCTTTCCGATTGTACATGGAAAAGATGAGAGCCAAGGGTAGCTTCATGCTGGAAGATATAACCAAGGTGGCGAGGATTGAGTCTATGGTTTTTATTGGGAATGATCAGCTGCCGAAACACTCAGAGAAGATGGTGCAACATAGGTGGAATAAAGAGGTGGCAAGGGCGAAACTCAATGCAATGAAATTTCTGAGCCAATCCATTGTTCAAGAAGTTACAACTGCTCATGGCGCCCGTGAAAACAGAGAGGATGATAATGATGAAATATGACATAATGCATCAATTTAGGACTAATTTTCTCATGGTTATGCAAAGACTTCGGGACATTTGTCCCAAAATATTTCTTGTTGGTTTCGTGACCGTTTTACTGGGGAGTGGTCGAGTTTTCAGGGAGACCTCCCCCGTTTAGACTATAAATTAAGTAAAGTAGATGGTAGAGGGGTTAGATTTTAGTAACTAATTTTGTGAGCTTCAACTCAAGTTTTGTTTTGGTATAAGGAAGAATCAGATGGTTGGGACCTACGATGGAAAAAGATTGGCAGATGTATTTTTGTGTCATTGTTGCATAAAGATATATATATGAAATCTGATCATATTGTTTTGGGGAGAAGGAAAATCTGTGTATTTTGAATCTGAATAGATAACATGTCTTTACATATGTTCATCTGATCAAGTAACAGTAATGATCATTCCATTACAGTAATTCATTATTCCTCTAATGTTCTTTCCTTTGAATGCATTGTTTACTTTAGAAAAGATTCATGATTGAGGGCAGATTTATTTTCCTTAAATCTGTTCATCTTTTATTAGTTTAGGTGGAAAAAGTATACTAAACTTTGTTTCAGTTGCTGCAATTACATGCATTGAAAAATTAAGGAAAATAGCTTTCATTGTTTGTGAGACATGTGAAAAATTTCAGCCTTTCATCCAAGAATGAAATAGGCAGCCTTACACGCTTTCGGGTTAAAAGATTTCATTCAGATATATTAAAAAAAAAAAAAAAAAAACATTTCATGAAAAACTAAGATAGGGAGTTGTACCTATGCAAAAATTCAGAGGGAAGTGATTTGAACAACACTTACCCAACTGTTTAGTGAATCATTTGTTCTTAGAATAAGGTAACCGAGTTTAAGATTAATCATTTAAAAACAAAGAGCAAATCTGTTCACTAACAGATTTTTGGCGACTCTGCTGGGGAGCAAAACAAAGAGAAAACCAATTTTTTTTAGTAGACCGGTATGCTGTAGACGTAACAAAAGTGAGCCCATAATTGGCAACATTGCTCTGAGTTTAGGAAGACTGTTGAGATTGAGTCTCGTTTGAATTAGTTTAGTTTTCCTACGAGCAATCACCCTGGATTCTCGTCCATATACTAGAACACAAAGAAGAGAAGGAGTAGTTGATAACTGTTTTGAAGAATTGCAAAATCTGTCATTTGTCCCAAGTTTTACTCCTAAAAGGAAGGCCAAAAGCAGACCTTCTTCTCAAGTCAGATTTACCGCTATATCTTCTTCTTCCCCTTGGCAAGCACTAACACTTACTGGAATTCAAGCCCCTCCTCTTGTAACCATTCATCATGTGTTCATTATGGCTCAACCCTGGGGTGCGGTTGTTGGACCTCTTGCTCTCGCAACTCATAATCCACTACCAAAAGGAGCAAAGGATGTTTTACCCAAATATAAAGGTGATGGGAAAGTTTCAGTTGAAGAACATTTGAACTCCTTTAATGTAGCTACTGGAATCCTAGCAGTCCAATATGAGGACGTGGCTGTTAGGCTTTTTGTCCAAACTCTCATCGAAGGGGTAGCATAATGGTTTAGCCAGCTGCAAGCAGGATCCATAACTAACTGGCAAACAATGAAAACTATTTTTGAAAAAAGATTCAAAAGCGCTGATGATGAACATATGTTACTGGCTCAACTTACACAGATGAAGAAGGAAATTCATGAGCCGATGAGGGATTATGTAGCAAGATATAATAAGATTATCCACAGAATTCCTCAAGCCAAAAGACCAACTGCAGATAATCAGTGATGTATCTTCATAAATTCCATGCCACCTGATGTAGGATTTCACCTTAGAAGAAGTAGGCCGACTGATCTAGAGACTGCACAAAATGAGGCTATACAGCTTGAAGATGATCTGATAACAGCTGGCAAATGGAGGAAAGATATACAAACTCCTCAGGGATAATCTCAGGCTTCTACATCATCTACTGATCCAGTTGTTCAACGGCTTGTCAATGATATAATTGCTTTAAAGAGGCAGATACCTAAGTCTGGAAACTCTTATCCACAACCTTATCAGGATATCAGCAGGAGAACTTCAAATCAATATAACTATGGACGACCGTTGCAACTTCCTGCAGTTCCACAAAGATTACAGATAGAGGCACCTCCTGACAAAGGTGTCATGTGTTCATTTCATCTTACCACTGATCATGATGGGGTTTCATGTCCTGATATGATAAGACACGTTCAGATGCAAAACACAAAGGATGAATTAGGAGAGTTCACTGAAGCAGAAAGAATTCAAGAGGTACCTGGCGACTCTAGAACATTCTACCTCGAGTATGAGTCAGATTCAGAAAAGGGTAGTAACATTTTGGTGACTCTTGAAGGTTCTTCATGTGCGATTCTAACAAGGAATCAACGAACTTCCCAATCTTCTCCATTTGTGAACCCTTCGGGAAGCAATTCAAAGGAAAAGATCTCCCAAGTAATAGTTTTTCAAAGGTTCCTGAAGTTCTTCCTCCTTTGATATCATCGAGTTCTGTAAGGCCTCTACCATTCAACTTCCTACCACCGAGTATTTAAAGCTTAACCCAAAAGAGTTCGATAAACTGGTCAAATACGTTAAAGGAGATTCCTTTTCAGAGTCCCAAGTACATGGGTGTATGGAAAATAATGATTTAGCTGCTGCAGAATGGTCTTCATTTGTCCCGTGCTCATTAGCTAATCTGGCAGATCCCCGTGTTTTTCATGATATAAAGTCTAGGCTTGAGGTTGAGATTCTGAAACCTGAACCTTTCTATATTTCCCTTCTCTTGAATGGCCAAAAGTTAAGTAACTGCATAATTGATTTAGGGGCTTCAGACAATATAATACCTTCTCCTGTGGCTAAATCTCTAGGTTTGACCCTCACTAAAATGTTTGGGAGATGTTTTTCAATGGATGGAAAATAGGTTCCTCTTATTGGTCAGGGAAAGGACATCCAGACAGTGTTGGCAGTGTGCCCAAGAAAAAGAGTAAGATTAACTATACTGGTTGCTGATATTCTGGCGAGTTACGAAATGCTTTTGAGTAGGACGTTCTGCAAAGATCTTGGAGGTGAAATCAAAATGAACTGGTCTGAGGCCATCATTCCCGTTGGAAACCAGAAAATTAAGCTTGAACTTGAGCCCAAAAATAAGTACACTGTTTTTCCCTCAGATAATCCCAAAGCCCAGATTATGTTTCAAGAGTGTGAGTTTGGAAACTATCTTGTTCTTGCACCTGGTGAAAAGAAAATGGATGAGGCAGTCGATGAACTTGACGAGCTATGGCAAATGGAGTTTGATGGAAGCTGCACTAACTCCGGTTCAGGAGCAGAGGAGGTTTTGTTGTCACCAACTGGTAATATTTTCCCCTTTTCTTTCAAGTTGGATTTTAAGAACACTAATAATACTGCTGAATATGAGGCACTATTATTAGGATTAAGTGAGGCCAAATGTAAAGGAATCAAGTTGCTTAAAGTCAAAGGTGATGCGAAGTTAATTGTTAGGCAGGTGAGAAACGTCTATACGGTTAAGAATGATAGGTTGAGGCATTACAGGAATAGAGTTTGGGATGAGTTAGAATTTTTTGATGTCTTCTCGATTGAAGAAATTTCGAGGGAGCAAAATAGTAGGGCAGATTCATTGGTCGTGTCAGCCTCACTTTTATTACCACATCCGGACTTTAAAGATAATTCATATAGGATTGAAATGATCTATAGGCCCAGTGTTCCCGATAATGTAGATCATTGGCAGGTTTTTGATGCGGATGCACAGATCAAAGATTTCCTAGAATGTGCTCAATCATTTTCTCAGTCATATTTTGAAGGCTCTGAGAATGTTTGCAAAGAGTTTAGTCCAGACCCAGAGGTAGATCCTACAAATAGCTTTATTCAACTCAAAGGTAACAAAATTGCAAAGGGGTTAGTGACTCTGGAGAGATTTTTCACCAGAGATGATGCATTCATAGGTAACAAAGTTCCCAAGGATGACAGGAAAGGAAATTGTGAGAAAATAAATTTGGGAGAAGAATCTGATCCAAAAGAAGTGACAATCGGCAGGTGTTGTTCTATGGAGGAAAAGAGAACACTTGGCACACTGCTTAAGAAATACGTTGATGTTTTTGCTTGGTCTTATGATGACCTGAAGGAGTTTAGAAATGGACATTTTCAACATCAGATTCCATTGAAGCCAGGCGCCTCTCCTTTTAGGCAAAAATTGAGGAATTTTAACCCCATCATGGCGGATGCAATTTCTAAGGAAGTTGAAAAAATGCTTAAGGCCTGAATCATATATCCGATCCACCATTCCACCTGGGTAGCTAACATTGTGCCCGTAAGAAAGAAAAATGGGGAAATTCGTATCTGTGTTGATTTTCAAAATTTGAATCAAGCGAGCTTGAAGGACAACTACGCTTTACCAAATATGGATCACATTTTGCAGACGGTGTCTAGGTCAGAGATGATGTCGATGTTGGATGGTTTTTCTAGTTACAACCAGATTACTGTAGCAGAGCATGAACAGCACAAGACAGCGTTCATCACTCCATGGGGAACATTCGCATACAACCGCATGCCTTTTGGTTTAATAAATGTCGGAGCCACTTTTCAAAGGGCTATGGATTCCTCTTTCAAGGATTTCCGAGATAGAATAATTTTAGTTTATCTGGATGACCTCACGGTGTTTTCAAAGAAAAGGACAGATCATTTTCGGGATTTGAGTGCAGTACTGCAGTGTTGTCGAGAGCATGGGATTTCTTTGAATCCTAAGAAATCAGTTTTTTGCATCACGGAGGGCAAATTGTTAGGACATATTGTCTCGAAAGAGGGAGTCAGGATTGATCCTGAGAGAGTTAATGCAATTCAACGTCTCAGTTTACCCTCTAGCCGGACTGGAGTAAGATCATTCTTTGGTCAAGTGAATTTCTTAAGAAGATTTGTTCCAGAGTTTGTTGAGACCACAAAACACATTGTCGGCTTGCTAAGTGAGCAACATCCTTTCAAGTGGACCGAAGAGGCCAAAAATGCTTTTGAAAGAATTAAGGGATCGGTTGCAAATGCGCCCACTCTTGTTAATCCAGATTTCACAAAGGACTTCATTTTGTATTGTTATGCATCAAAGCATACCATGTCTGGGATTCTATTATAGTTGGATGAATATGGGGCTGAATTGCCCATAGCGTTAATGAGTACTCCGCTCAAGAAGCATGAGCTTAAGTATTCACCTATGGAGAAGCATGCCTATGCTGTTGTAAAGGCCGTGAAACAGTTTTGATACTATATTCTGCATTCTCACTCTGTAGTTTTTGTCCCAGGTTCAGCGGTAAAAATCATTTTGACTTAGCAAGAGGTTGGACTAAATAAGAGAGCAACTTGGGTGACAAAAATCCAGGAATATGACTTAGACATTCACCCTACGAGGACAATTAAAGGGCAAGGCTTATGCCAGTTGATAGTGGAAAATGAGGTGGAAACTGAAGCTGAGTTACCATTAACTCTTTTTGTTGGGTTGCAGGATACTTGGTTCTCTGATGTGGCCTATTATTTAACTTATGGTAGCTGCCCAAACCATCTGCCGGCTAAAGAACAAAGGAATTTAAAGTTAAAAGCTGCAAAGTATGTAATTTGGTGGGATGTTTTATACAAAAAGGGTTTAGATGGAACATATCTAAGGTGTGTAGATAAACCTCAACAGCAAAAGCTCCTGGAGGCCTATTATGGAGAGGTTTGTGGGGGACACTTCTCATCATCTGTTATTGCTTTCAAAATTCTGAGGAATTATTTTTATTGGCCCGACATGTTTTGGGATGCCTATAATCATGTTAAGGAGTGTGAGAAATGTCAATTGTTTTCTCGAAAGCCACATTTGGCAGCTCTGCCTCTAAGGCCTGTAGTGATAGATGAACATTTCAAGCAATGGGGCATTGATTTCATAGGCCCAATAAACCCTCATTCCAGTGCGGGTCACGTGTATATTTTGACAGCAACTGACTACTTTACTAAGTGGGTAGAAGCCATTCCCACCAAAAAGGCAAACTCAGAGATTGTGTGTAGTTTTCTCAAGGATTACATCCTAGTTTGTTTTGGGGTACCCTAGAAAATTGTGACAGATAATGCATCATATTTCTCCTCCGAAGAGTTGACTATGTTTTGCTATGATCATCAGATTTCCCTCTCGCATTCTTCTGATTATTTCCCACAAGGAAATGGATTGGCGGAATCTAGCAATAAGAATTTGATAGCCATCATGAAGAAGTTAGTTGACGAGAGTGCTCGGAATTGGCATAAGAAGATATATGAGGCTTTGTGGGCGGATAGAACCACACCCAAGAGGGCCATTGGAATGGCACCTTTTGAACTTGTGTATGGTGTAGGAGCAAAACTTTCTTGCCACTGGAGTTATCAGCAACCAAGCTGCAGACAGTAGTGGAAGGTTCCTTCTTTCAAAATGCTTTGGAGAAAAGAATTATGTATCTGGCAAAGTTAGAAGAAGAGAGAGAATTGTTGGTGGATAGAATTTCAGAACATCAAAGCTGAGTGAAGAGGATTTTTGACATGCGAGCTCGACCAAGAGGTTTCCTAGTAGGAGATGAGGTGCTGCTATGGGACAAAAGGAGAGAGCCCAAAGGTGCTCACGACAAGTTTGATTCATTGTGGAAAGGCCCTTTCAGAATCTGTGAAGTAGTAGGACAAAATGCATTCAGACTCAACTACGCTGACGAAACAATCATGCCTTATACCTACAATGGGAAAGATCTCAGGCTCTATAAATTGTAAATCCTGTGGTTGAAATTTTTGTACAGAACAACCTAGGTGTTTTTGGTTGTGCTCCCTAATCTTTTCTCCTTTCGTTTTATGTTCTGCAAAAATAGAGTATGTGAGTTCTTTGCATTTTCCTTTGAAAAATACAATCCCCAGTCAGAGTCAATGTTACCACGCCATTTATTCCTCTTGGCAAGAGTGGGTCATCTTTTCCATTTTTATGTTGGAGTCCTAATTCATGCTATATTACCTTGGTTCAAGTCCTTAATGTGTCTTCAAATCCTTTTTCTAGTCATTCAAGTCAAGTTCAGACAATTGATTGAACTCTGTGAACACGTCGAACCATTTTGAACTGGGTTCAACAGGTTCATTTAGGTTCCATAGGTTCCAAGGTGTTCGGAAAAAGATTTTCGTACTAACATTTTCTCTAAGTGTTTTGCAGCGGCTCTCCCAAAAGTTTTCCTATTCAGTGATATAGCATTTGTGTTGAACAAATTGAACTGAGTTCAAGGGATTCAAATATGTTCAACATGTTCAACATAGCAAGTGGTCAACGGTTTGACGTGGCATACATCTTGAACTACTTGAACACTCAAGAAGTCGGTTCAGGATGTTCATATGGGTTCAATATTGGTGGGTCTCGTAGGTTCTAATGTTTTGAAAAGTGCATTCATTGCTAAATACGGAGAGACAGAACCATACCTTAAAGTGATGTCATTCTTTGGCTTTTTCGAAGTAAGTAAACATTTCGGGAATTGGCAGTTTCTTAAAGAACACCACCATGCATTCAATGCATGCGTGTGAGGTCTAATCCACCAACTTGCCGCGTCCAGACTGAAATTGTGAAATCATTGCATTTAATGTACCTATATCATTACCTTTCCCAATAAGGTATGAAAATTATTTGTATTCTGCATTTGTTACTTGCTACTTGATCTTTGTATATGTTATCCCTGGATAGGAGTCTTTCTTGCTGCTAGCTGTCGTCCAATTGTACAACTATGAAGGTGAGTCTTTCCTTATTTTCTCTAGTGTTTTCCCTTGCATTTTCTCTCATAAAGAAGGTTTCTCTACAATCAAATTTAGGTTTCTTTTTTTGAAGTTATGAAGTCCACTCTGCATTTGTTTGGAAACATCTTTAGCTTGGCATCCACAGAGGCCATAGTTAGTGATATTGACCTGAAAGGAGAAAACCTTGAAGAATTGAAAGAAAGGGTGTTCAAGGGTATTGATAAGTCTTTTTTGTATAGAGATTTTGAGTAGTGGACTTTTAGAAGCCAAAGCTTTTCCTCTAGAAATTCCTTGTCCAGAGTTGGTTAGGGAATGTATTGCTAGATACGACCCAGTATCTGAAACTATTAGGAGAGATAATGGAGAAACCCTTCTTGCCATTAACCGTGAGGTGATTGCTTTAGTTTTCAAGATACCAGATTACCAGTTTTCCAACTTTTCTCCTGCCCAGTCAATCAGTGAGTTCAATGCAGACAAAGTTGGACACCGAAATAATGTAGCGAAATTCTGGTTGAAGGTCCCTCAAAGAGGTGGTTCTAGGTTACCCAAAAATCCTAACAAGAACCACATGTCACCACATATTCATGATGTGATGCTTCTATTGCACCAAGCCAGAGGTTCTGCTAAAGCTTATAGCTTTGATGACTGGATTTATTGCTATGTGCAATTAGTTCTGGAAGGAAAACAATATTTGGATTGGGCTGAATTAATTGCTGATTCAATGAGAGAGCAGTTGAGTCTAGCTAAGCAGTTTCAACAAAACTTCTTCATGTCTTCATATCTCTTGTATTGTCTAGATTGTGTTAAAGAGTTAACGGGTATACCAAAGCAGCTCACTGAGGAGGATGTTCCCGTGTATGAGTTCTATCCTATGCTGCAAAAAGATAAAGCCCTACAAGATTTCAAAAGGGTACACAATGCTTTCCTGGGTGATATGTGTCATGAATTGAAGAGTACAAAGGCTAAACGAATTTTAGATGATGCATAGACTTTGATAAAGAGGTTCGGTAGTTTTTACATCCAATTCCCATGCTTTTTCTATATACGAGTAGGAGGCTTTGAAGAGGAACCCTTCAAGCTCCCTCACTTCTGTTCTAATTGCTTTGTTCTAGCAAAAGTATGCAGGCAACTAACCTCTGTGATAAAAAAGGCATAGCCTAAGGACAAATGGGAAGCTCATTTTCCCATACAACTGGGAGTGTTGTCTTGTAATTCAATGTCTGATGCACTGAGTATAGGAGCACACCTTAGGAATTTCAATTTTTCTCTGTATTCTGAAAGAAAAGGGTTTGATATTAAGGGATTTTCTTGGAGCCTTGGCCTAATGCCTTATCTTCCCACGCCACAGCTAGAAGATTTCTGGGAAGATTGTACAAATGAACTTGAAGTTTTCAAAAGAGAAAACATGAGATTAGTGCTAGAACAGGTTGTCTCTTCGCAAATAAAGTTAGACATTAAAGGGCTTGAAGAGGATTATCTTGAATTGTTTGAACCAGGATATTTAGCCCATGCAGAGACTAAAATGCCCCCAATTAACTGGGATGAGGAGAAAAATGATGATATACAATTGACGACCAAACGAGTTCTAGAAAGAACCGTGGCATGGGTGGCTAAAAAGAAAGCAATAAAGTCAGGCGCCAAGTCCCTTTCTGCAAGAAATAATAAGGATCCTCTATCTTCACCAAAACGTCTTTCTAACAGTGCTCTTGTTCGTGCAGGTAAGGATACCAAGTCGCCCCAGCTTAGACACAGGTCTAGTCCAACTTTGGATTTTAGTACCCCTCGGCATACTCGATCACGAAGTGCCACCCAAAGGAAGATGGATCAGGTCAAGGATATGGGAGTAAAGGATGTTGTGCTCGAGGCTCAGATTTTTGAAATTGAAGATTTGGATGGTGAAGTTGCTAGTGCCCTTGACTCCCAAACAATGACTGTGGCTATGACGCCACCGCCAAAGATGATAAAAGGAGCTACTCATTCTACTATGACCCCTAAATGGTTGACAACCTCATTGAAAAAGAAAAGGATCTTTCTTCCTATGACCATTTCAATTTAGGAAATGGTTGCTAAGTACATAGAGAAGAATCCAAAGCCGAAAAGGTTCAAGACCGTTGCTCACCTGAACAATGATGAAGAAACTGAAAAATGGATAGCTGAATTCGCCTCGTACAAACCGAAAGATGAAAACAGAGAGGCTGATCCTGATGATTTTGAGATCACAAAGGTGGAGTTGGGAAAAATGAGTAGAGATACAGACAACCATTTTTTCCAAGTGTCAGCAAAGAAAATGCTTACCAGGTCAGAGAAGGTTGGACGAGAGAAAAGAGAACTAAAAAGACACATAAGTGTTTTGGCTCAATTCATCGATAGTATTGGTTGCCTTGGAGCAATTCTGATATCTCATGCTGCTGAGAACTTCGACCCAACTTCTCCAGAAAACAAGAAGTTAATGAACCAAGTTCAACAGGCTAAGAGCATTGCTGAAGCGGTGGAAAAATGGATTGAACAAATAATCAAAGACGGTGAGAAGTGCATTGCTGACTCTCAGAAATTATGTGATGAAATATAGGGCCTTATTTCTAAAATCCAAAACCAGCTTGTGTCGTGGGAGAAAGAAGAGCACAAATGGCAAAATTTCCTACCTCTGTTTGCCAAAATAGAAGAATATGGAGCTACCAGGTTTCTGACAGAACACTCAATTAAGCTGGTGGTCGATGAATGTCAGCTTTTTGTGCTGAAGAAAACTATAATGTGGCAAGTGCTTACCTTCAAGTTTGTGATTACGGATGCAAGGACCTCTATTTATGAACTCCAGGATCTGCAAAGTAGTATAGTCAAGGATAATAAGGTGGTCAATCCCGATCATGACTGGGAGTTAGGAATCTGCGGCTCAAGCACACAGGAAGCAATCAAATCTTTTCGGTTGAACATGGAAAAGATCAGAGCCAAGGGTAGCTTCATGCGGGAAGATATAACCAAGGTGGAGAGGATTGAGTCTATGGTTTTTATTGGGAATGATCATCTGCCAAAACACTCAGAGAAGATGGTGCAACATAGGTGGAATAAAGAGGTGGCAAGGGCGAAACTCAATGCAATGAAAGTTCGGAGCCAATCCATTGTTCAAGAAGTTACAATTGCTCATGGCGCCCGCGAAAACGGAGAGGATGATAATGATGAAATATGACATAATGCATCAATTTAGGACTAATTTTCTCATGGTTATGCAAAGACTTCGGGACATTTGTCCCAAAATATTTCTTGTTGGTTTTGTGATTGTTTTACTAGGGAGTGGTCGAGTTTTCAGGGAGACTTCCCCCATTTAGACTATAAATTAAGTAAAGTAGATGGTAGAGGGGTTAGATTTTAGTAACTAATTTTGTGAGCTTCAACTCAAGTTTTGTTTTGGCATTTTTTGTTTTTAATCAAAGGAAGAATCAGATGGTTGGGACCTACGATGGAAAAAGATTGGCAGATGTATTTTTGTGTCATTGTTGCATAAAGATATATATATGAAATCTGATCATATTGTTTTTGGGAGAAGGAAAATCTGTGTATTTTGAATCCGAATAGATAACATGTCTTTGCATATGTTCATCTGATCAAGTAACAGTAATGATCATTCCCTTACAGTAATTCATTATTCCTCTGATGTTCTTTCCTTTGAATGCATTGTTTACTTTAGAAAAGATTCATGATTGAGGGCAGATTTATTTTCCTTAAATCTGTTCATCTTTTATTAGTTTAGGTGGAAAAAGTATATTGAACTTTGTTTCAGTTGCTGCAATTACATGCATTGAAAAATTAAGGAAAATAGCTTTCATTGTTTGTGAGAAATGTGAAAAATTTTAGCCTTTCATCCAAGAATGAAATAGGCGGCCTTACACACTTCCGGGTTAAAATCTTTCATTCAGATATATTTAAAAAAAAGAAAACATTCCATGAAAAACTAAGATAGGGAGCTGTACCTATGCAAAAATTCAGAAGGAAGTGATTTGAACAATGCTTACCCAACTGTTCAGTGAATCATTTGTTCTTAGAATAAGGTAATAGAGTTTAAGATTAATCATTTAAAAACAAAGAGAAAATATATTCACTAACACAGTTATGCATTATTACCCTATGAATGCTCCTATTTTTCTCCCCACTCGGTCGAACGCTTGGGGTCATACCCTACCGACGTCGTCCCTTGAGCACCATAAGTGCTAAAAATTGTCAAACTTTGACGGGCCCTAACTCGGAATCCATGGCACCTACAAATGATCGGTTTGAACCTATGAGGCCATGAGAGGGGTCCCTACAAAATCCTATCTTAGTTTTTCAATTTTCCCTATGATTTTATTAGGGCAGCAATTTTTCGGTTGGCGAAAAAATCATCAGTCTCATTCATTCGAATGTTGTCTCGGGGCCAATTTCTCGTTCTTCTCGTCACGATGATGAACTGTTAGCTCTGAAATGTCCAGTTAGGCATTATTACCCTATACATTCTCCTATTTTTCCCCCCCACTCGGTCGAACGCTTGGGGTCATACCCTACTGGCGTCATCCCTTGAGCGCCCTAAGTGCTAAAAATTGTCAAATTTTGATAGGCCCTAACTCAGAATCCGTGGCACCTGCAAATGATTTCTTTGAACCTACAAGTCCACGAGAGGGGTCCCTACAAAATCCTATCTTGGTTTTTCAAGTTTCCCTACGGTTTTATTTGGGATTCAATTTTTCGGTGGGCAAAAAAATCGTCAGTCTCATTCATTTGAATGTTGTCTCATGGCCAATTTCTCATTCTCCTTGTCGCGATGATGAACCGTCAACTCTGACATGTCCAGTTAGGAATTATTACCCTATGCATGCTCCTATTTTTCCCCCCCACTCAGTCGAACACTCGGGGTCATACCCTACCGACGTCGTCCCTTGAGCTCCCTAAGAGCTAAAAATTGTCAAACTTTGATGGGCCCTAACTCAGAATCCATGATACTTGCAAACAATTTGTTTGAACCTATGGGGACACAAGAGGGGTCCCTAGAAAATCCTATCTCAATTTTTCAAGTTTCCCTACGGTTTTATTAGGGCAGCAATTTTTCAGTTGGCAAAAAAATCATCAGTCTCATTCATTTGAATGTTGTCTCATGGCCAATTTCTCGTTATGTCCGTGGTGATGACAAACCATCGACTCCAACATGTCTAGTTAGGCATTATTACCCTATGCATTCTCCTATTTTTCCCCCCCACTCGGTCGAACACTCGGGGTCATACCCTACCAGCATCGTCCCTTAAGCGCCCTAAGTGCTAAAAATTGTCAAACTTTGACGAGCCCTAACTCGGAAGCTACGGCACGTGCGAACAATCCATTTGAACCTACGAGGACACGAAAGGGGTACCTAAAAAATCCTATCTCGGTTTTTTAAGTTTCCCTATGGTTTTATTAGGGCAGCAATTTTTTGGTTGGCGAAAAAATTGTCAGTCTCATTCATTCGAATGTTGTCTCGTGGCCAATTTCTCATTCTACTCATTGCGATGATGAACCGTCAGCTCTGACACGTCCAGTTAGGAATTAGTACCCTATGCATGATCCTTTTTTTCCCTCCCACTCAAACGAACACTCGGGGTCATACCCTACCGGCGTCGTCCCTTGAGCACACTAAGTGCTAAAAATTGTCAAACTTTTACGGGCCCTAACTCGGAATCCATGGTACCTGCGAACGATCCATTTGAACCTATGGGGACATGAGAGGGGTCCCTACAAAATCCTATCTCAGAATCTGTGGCCTTAACTTATTCAATGAAAAATATAGATAAACAAGTATTGCACTGTAGACACATAATGATCATCAATATTTCCATGTATTGTATACACATAATTACCATTACACTTGCATGTGGCATCCATGAAGGGATATGCAAACATGATTTTTTCTTCATTATCAATACAACTACACCAATGTACTCATGTATAGATACATTGTATATCATCAATATAACTAAACCAATTTGCTCATGGACATTGTATATCATCATAACAAAGTTACATCAATTCACATCCATATACAAATACAACATCCCACTTCATCTGCATCACACATCCTCATGTCCTAAGAGAAAAGCTTACGTACAGCAATGCCTACATATAAATGAAAACCAAAATAAGTAACATTTTTATGCAGAATGAATTTGCTACAAGAAATAAATTATAACACTTAATACAAATTAGTTTGTCAAATTATAAATAGATCATTTGAAACATTTTTAAGACGTACAAGATTGTATAATTACGAAACTTAACAGTTTCTCTGCAAAGTATACAAGCATAACTTTGAAGAAAGACGCATGTTGATTAAAGCCCTTCTCACTGCATTTCTCTGCATGGTTGAAGACGATGGTAGATGTAGTTATTTATAAATAGCAATACATTCACTTGACTTAATGTTTATGCACAAAATTTAATCTCATAAATGCACAAAGGAATATGTACCATCAGCAAGAGAGGGTCTTGCCAATGGCAAATGATCTAGCATGAACCTGTATTTTTAAGAATTGTTAGTCTACACATAAAATGCATGGATGAACATAAAGGCTTTATGATAATCACTTCAACTGAAATGCATGATAACAAATGAAAAGGTGGGATTATATACCATAAAAATACGTCCCTTTGAATTATATCAACAGAACCCACTGTGTTGATGCAAAAATCATAATGTGATATTGTTGTATATCATCAAAAAAGACCTGCATGAGCATAAAGGTTTTGCGATAATTATATC
This sequence comes from Cryptomeria japonica, assembly GCF_030272615.1. Classification (NCBI taxonomy): domain Eukaryota; kingdom Viridiplantae; phylum Streptophyta; class Pinopsida; order Cupressales; family Cupressaceae; genus Cryptomeria; species Cryptomeria japonica. The sequence continues at coordinate 127,975,279 of NC_081409.1, read as the reverse complement.
ATCAAAAATTGTCGAATAGTGTTCTCTAATAACAAAATTTGTAAAGCTCATCAAATGCATGATAATAATTCATGTTGCAAAAATACGCCCCTTCTGATTATATCGAGTGTACCTGCTATGTGCATGCAAAAACCGTGTTGCCAAAAAAAAACATTTAGCAATAGACCTGCTTTTTGAACACATCCTTAATATACACGTAACAAACTTGAACATTAAGGTTTAATGATCATTGTTTGAAATGAAATGCATGATAAAAAAAATAAGGTACCATTAAAGACCTACTCAAGTATGCCTGAAGGGTCATCTCTTTGCTTAAGAGTACCCAGTATTGCTTCATGATCAGCAGTAGTCATTGTCCATAGCTCTTTGGTCTTCGGTTTTTCTTGATGCTTCAACAACTTGACATTTGTAGCTATAATAAGGTGTGAATACATTGTAATTGTTTTGTGTCTCTCATAGTCTTCAAATGCACATATGCCATTCTTTCTAATCATGTATGTTTGTAACCAAGCTCCCACAACAACAACTGAACCTGTAGGATATGTGAACCTGTCATCATCTGTCACTGGTTGTGTTAGATTTTGTTTTCCATGTACACATCATGCCAACCAATATTCTGATCTCTCTTCATTCCCTTGCGGTGCAACAACTACAAAAACATGTCTTGGTTGTACAAGATCTGATAGACGGTCATACTCAAGTGAACTTTCCATGTCATCGTTTGACAAGGATATTGTTTGAGATAAAGGAGTTAGATATTGGGGAATCCACGTATCAACCCACTCACTTGACTCGCACTGATCCCAATCACACCGAACACAACTCTGACAAAAACAAGCCAACGCTCGTGTCCAAATGGTCCATGTACTTGCATCTGAGCTGAGAAATGAATGCATCTTTTGAAGAATCTTTAAATATTTGACAATCCAATCTATCTCCCATTGTGTCATCCTCAACCAACCAAAAGAATCTGGTCACTGCTAAATCAAGAGTACCTCCATGTGACAATGTTAAACTACACCAATCAACAATAGAACGTGCATTAGAGAAATTTGCACCTGAAATCCTCAATTGCTCCTTAACTAGAGCTCTCTTCAAACATGCACCTGCTCCATCATGCTCCCATTCCCATGCCCTGCCTCAGAAAAACACCAAATATGAGGTATACGCCTCTCTACATGCATTCTACTCAACCAATAAAACATATGGGCATTCTTGAATTAACCCATACAGTTATCTGACCATATGATATGTCAGTCAATTGCAATATCTTTCTCATGCAAGAACTGAAAAAAATTCTCGAAAGAATGTTGCACATACTTGGAGGAGTGTGATCTATCATCACTCATATAAAAATGATACTCCATGATTATCTTCTTGTCCTCTTCTCTACTATCAAGAGCATGTCCATATGTAATGTGAACAAAAATAGCAATTTGGACTGAATTGTAGTACTGAGACTGTACCTCATTTTGTGGTTGCAATGTATAGTTCTCTGCAAAATCAACCACCGATACAATAGTGCCAATCGGGAAAGAGTTCTTACAGATCTTGAACTGTTGATCCAACCACTGAGACCTATGGGTGTTCCTTGCATACTTGTAGAAAAGATTTTCCTTAAAATCCAAAATAAAACCAGCAATACTCACTTCTCTTGAGACTAATTTGCATCTAGAACCTTCACCTCCACTCTTCAAAGTACATTTCACAGTCTCATTTTTTTTTCTCAACATAATTCTTTCCAAACTCGTGTTTTCTTCCCTCATGAAAACATGAAACAAACTTTGACAACCCACCACATTTTGAGCACTTCTCATTCAAACAATCATTTCTATAGAAATAGCAACCATCATCTCTAGGGCATAAAAATAGATCTTGCAAGTCTCTTGATGATCTTAGAAATAGCATTGCACCACACTCCTACAACATCTCATTAGTATGCATCATAGAACGAATATGACATAAAATTTTAAGGTACATTGAAAACTCCACATGGTACTTGCAACAACATGTATTGTGAATCTTAAGAGGAACACAGTAAAATGGTTTCAAAGATTCAAAGGCCCTTTGTGATATTTGCAAAGTTGGATGTAATTCACAAAAAAAATTGTACAACATTGTTTGGCTTGATTCCAAGAAATGTTTGGGATGCGGTGTGTGGTCTCGGTTGCCGATTCTTAATTTCAAAACGTCCTTTACATTTGGTGACACTCTAGAATTAGAGTGCCAAAATTGTTGAATCTCCTCCTTCACATTGTCAGTCAACTTTCTATCAACACATGGAAGCCTCCCACCAAAAGCCCATGTATCTTGTTGAAGTGGATCATCAAGTCTTTATCTTTGTGCAAGTGCTCTATCCAAAGTTTTACGGTTTATGTTAAAATCAACACAAGTTTGTCTGATTTGGCGAGCCTTCCTCAATTGATGGCTTACTAAGGAGGTTGTAATCACTCTTCGAGCGGCTCTCTTATCTCTTTCTTTGGTATTCTTTCCAATAGAATTGAGAGTGTCAAATAGATTTTTTGCAATAATAGAATTTCTCTCCATCTTCTTGTTCATACAAATCTTCAATTTGTTTAGCAATGGTCTCATATTTATCATATTTCGCAATTGAACAAAGAGTCGGCATTGCTCGGTCAATATCTTATTGCTAAAATTTTGGTTGAAAAGTTGTGTACCCCACAACCAAACGGTTCTTGTTGACCTCTTGCCTTCAAGATTTGCAATAATGTTCTCATCGATTTCAAATAACCATTTTGGGGTTCTTGAAGGTCTTGGATTTGGAATTTGTCTTTCATCCATGAGAGGGTCTTCATTTCTAAATTAATTAGGTGTTACATATGGTTCACTTGGTTGAGAAATTCCACCTTCAATGTCAAAGTTTTCCACATTTTCACCTCCTATGTCAAAATTTTCCACATGTTGAGCATTTTCATTATCACTTTCAACATTTTCAAAATTTTCAAAATTTTCACTTTCAAAATCTACATTTTCACTTTCAATAACTTGTGACACATTTTCAAATTCAATTTACTCTTCATTTGAAGTAACATTAGCAATATTTAATATACCTTGTCTTCTCCTCCTATGACCTTCTCTATCTCTTTCTCTATACACTTCAATTTGGTCATTTGAAAGTTTTCTTTTGCGTTTAGACTTCCAGCGACTACTACTCCCCATTTACCTCCACACAGATGCTCCTAAATGATTGACAATGTAAGATTTGACTTTAAGAATCTCCCAAAAGCCCAAATTTGTCTCAACCTATATGAAAACCCATGATTGTCGACAGAAAATAGAATATGCAAACTGTGGGCCGTTGGAATCCACAAAATGGCCCACAAGGCTCTTTTTTATTTACAAAAATTGGATATCCGATTTTAATGTATAAATTTGTGGTCCCAAAATATTTTCCCATTGCCACCTTTTTTTAATGTTGCCACATTAATGGCAATGGCAAAAATCGGATATCCGATTTTATTAGTCATATTTTAGAGAGAGAGAGAGAAGGGGGGAGAGAGATTAGGGGGAGAGAGAGAGAGAGAGAGATGAGAAGAGGGAGAGAGAGAGATTAGGGGGAGAGAGAGATATGAGAAGAGGGAGAGAGAGAGATTAGGAGAGAGAGACAGAGAGAGATTAGGGGAGAGAGAGACAGAGAGGAGGAGAGGGAGAGAGAGACATAGAGAGAGAGAGAGAGATGGGTCATATTGTATAGTTATGGGTCCTAAGGGGTCCTATGGTGTCCTAGGACGCTATATGACCCCTATGGACACCATATGACCCCTAACGACACCACATGGTGTTATAAGGGGTCGTATGTAGTCCTTAGGGGTCATATGGTGTCCCATGAACCCTTATGACCCCTTAGGACACCATATGACCCGTTATGACACCATATTGGGTCGTTATGGATCTTATGGTATCCTAAGTGGTCATATTATGTCCTATGACCCCTTAGGACACCATATGACCCCTTAAGACACCATATTGGGTCGTTATGGGTCATATTGTGTCCTAATGGGTCATATTGTATCATATGACCCCTTTAAGACATTATATGACCCCTTAGGACACAATATGACCACTTATGACACCATATTGGGTCACTTTGGGTCCTATGGTGTCCTAAGGAGTCATATTGTGTCCTACAACCCCTTAGGACACCATATGACCCATAACAACACAATTTGGTTTCTTAAGAGGTCATATGGTGTCCTAGGACACCATATGACCCCTATGGACACCGTATGACCCCTAACGACACCATATGGTGTCATAATGGGTCATATGTTGTCCTTAGGGGTCATATTGTGTCCCATGAACCCTTATGACCCCTTAGGACATCATACGGCCTGTTATGACACCATATTGGGTTGTTATGGGTCCTATGGTGTCCTAAGGGATCATATTATGTCCTACGACCCCTTAGGACACCATATGACCCCTAAAGACACCATATGGTGTCATAAGGGGTCCTATGGTGTCCTATGACCCCTTAGGACACCATATGGCCCCTTAAGACACCATATTGGGTTGTTATGGGTCATATTGTGTCCTAATGGGTCATATTATGTCATATGACCCCTTAGGACAGAATATGACCCCTTATGACACCATATTGGGTCGCTTTGGGTCCTATGGTGTCCTAAGGGGTTATATTCATATTATGTCCTACGACCCCTTAGGACACCATATGACCCATAACGATACAACTTGGTGTCTTAAGGGGTCATATGGTGTCCTAGGACACCATATGACCCCTAACGACACCATATGGTGTCATAAGGGGTCGTATGTTGTCCTTAGGGGTCATATGGTGTCCCATGAACCCTTATGACCCCTTAGGACACCATACGACCTATTATGACACCATATTGAGTCGTTATGGGTCCTATGGTGTCCTAAGGGGTCATATTATGTCCTACGACCCCTTAGGACACCATATGACCCCTAACGACACCAAATGGTGTCATAAGGGGTCCTAAGGTGTCCATAGGGGTCATATGGTGTCCTACGACCCCTTAGGACACCATATGACCCCTTAAGACACCATATTTGGTCGTTATGGGTCATATTGTGTCCTAATGGGTCATATTGTGTCATATGACCCCTTAGGACACAATATGATGCCTTAAGACACCATATTGGGCTGCTTTGGGTCCTATGGTGTCCTAAGGGGTCATATTGTTTCATATGACCCCTTTAAGACATCATATGACCCCTTAGGACACAATATGACACCATATGATGTGTTGCTTTGGGTCTTAAGGGGTCATATGATGTCTTAAAGGGGTCATATGACACAATATGACCCATAATGACCCAATATGGTGTCATAAGGGGTCATATGGTGTCATAAGGGGTCATATGGTGTCCATAAGGTTCATATGGTGTCCTAGGACCCCTTAGGACACCATATGACCCCTTATGACACCATATTGGGTCATTATGGGTCATATTGTGTCCTAATGGGTCATATTGTGTCATATGACCCCTTACGACACAATATGACCCCTTACGACACCATATTGGGTCGCTTTGGGTCCTATGGTGTCCTAAGGGGTCATATTGTGTCCTACGACCCCTTAGGACACCATATGACCCATAACGACACAATTTGGTGTCTTAATCTCTCTCTCTCTCTCCCTCTCCCCTAATCTCTCTCTCCCTCCTAATCTCTCTCTCCCCTAATTTGTCTCTCCCTCTCCTCTCTCTCTCTCTCTCTCTCTCTCTCTCTCTCTCTCTCTCTCTCTCTCTCTCTCTCTCTCTCTCTCTCTCTCTCTCCCTAATATCATATACTAATTTATTTATAAATTAATATAATAATAAACATTAGATTAATTATGTGCAAATTTAGTTAGTGAATTTACTTATTAAAATCGGATATCCGATTTGTGTTGTAAAATTTTCAAATTTCAAATTTCGGCTTGGGAATTCTTTAGGATTTGGCTTGGAAGTGACAAGGCTGGAAAGTCAACTGAAAAACGTGTTTTTCAGTATTCCTTGATTTTCCAGACTTTACACTAGTGGCTGACGACTCTTTTTGTAGCCAAAATTGATAAATCGAAAAGGGTTTTTAAAGGATGTTCTCATCTTTCCAACAATATAAGGCTTGTCTTATTTTGAATTTAATAAATAATTATTATTTATTTTCTAATTGAATTCTGACAATAGTCTTGATTTATAGACTGATTGAAAAACACTCATAACTTTCAAACGGTATAACATTTTTTTAATCCGAAACATGCATCACATCCTATGCTTCGTCTACTATAGGGAAAAAAACAATTTAAAAATCATGAGGTTTTGACCAAGCTAAGGTGGTCAGACGTAGGAGTTTCTGAATTTCTAAAAAGTTGTAGTAAAAAATTCATAAATAATTATTTACTTTATAAAAAACTAAAAAAAATATGTGTCACATCTGAACATGAGTCTAATACTTATATTATAAATATTATAAAAAAATATTATTATTTGATTGTGATTAGGGTGGTTAGACATACTTCCACTTCTTATCTTTTTCCTGAAATTTTAGTACCACTACATTGAAATTTGAAATTTTCATCAAATAGGATTTTTTTTCCAAAAACTAACTAGTATCTTAGAAACTACATTCAATTTTCTATATGTTCTCTTCTTAAATATTTTAAAAATAATGTTCACAAATTATTCATATTTTCATGTCAAGTTGCATAACTCTGATTTTCTAAAATTTCATTGCCACTTAAGGGCCTCTTTTGGCACACCATGATCCTGCACATACCCAAACCCCCAGTCATAGCAGGAGTCACCAAAAAAGGTAGAAACTACCCAACTGAGCCTAACCAATGTTGAGTAGAAAAACATCAGGCGTTGACACCCTATTGAGAAATCCCCCAACCACAAGGAGGGTGGAATGAAGAATACTCAACACCAGGAGAGAAAGAAACGCCACACCCACATAGCATAAGGAGGAAAGGGAACACCAAACCTTACGCCAAACCTAATCTGGCAAACACCCAGCCCATGCGTTGTACATAGCCCATGCAACCAGCATGACTTCACCAAAGGTGAAGGAAACCACACAAAGAATTAAGTAAACCAGAGGGGGAAAATCACCAACATAGAAGCCCTTAAAAGGGCCCAACACAAGGTGGCCACAGGCATCGCCACTCTCACCATCATTTTTTGCAATGCACCAAACCACAACAACCCTCACATCTCCATTAGTGGTAGGGGAAAACACATGCAGAAACACCAGAAAGGGCACATAGAGCCCACCAACACTGGAACCATGAGCTAGGGCCAGAGCACCAAGGCATGAGCCAACATAAACACCCAACAGGCCACGCAGGGAAGGAGGCTACCAAGCAAGTAAACCCACAACATAACCAAGGGTGGAGTGTCTAGTAGCATCCTTCCCATGGCCATCACCACCATTGTCTTCTGCATCACCTGCTTCACACTCTCCATTTGAAACCCTACCTCCCCCCGACTCCTGCTCTCGCTTAGCATGTTGAAATCAAAATGCAACAAGAAAGAAATCTTGCAAAAAACTAAATCTTTAACTTATAGCAATTAAATCTTTTCCTTAAAAATAAGAAACAAATTAAACATACAACATGCAAAAAATATAGAGATGAAATATAAGAAAATTTTCCATCATATTCCAAAGGATTGTAGGTATAATATTATCGAGACAATCACACCAAAATTATTTGAAGCTTTTTTGTATTGGTTTACAAACTTGCAAAATGCTTAAGTTATCCTTTTTGATAGAAACACCTATCTATAAAAATATACAAAAATATGATCTCTCCTAAGAATTTAGAGGTTGAACAAGAAGGTACAATGGCTTAAAAAAAAATTATAAGAACAAGTGAAAGTAAACAATCTTAACGACAATTTTACACTTATCACATTTCTATTTGACAATCTGTTACAAATTATGCCCATGAAAATATCATATCAAAAATTACATAAAAATAAGAATGGCAAGTCAAAGAAAGAGAAGAAAAAATTAAGGCTACATTGGTGTACTAAAAATAAGCAATTCTAACTTGCTTCTATTTCCACAGATAGCAAAAATTAGGTACATCCAAAAACTAGGAATTGATGCTATTGCAGGGGAAGAGTCAGGATCTCTTCATTGACACAATATATTTAGTCTTATTAAAATCTGATGATTGATTGAAATGACGCATGCGTCTTTATTCCTCATACATGTTTTCCCAAGCTCTATATATTCTATCTGTAGGACACTAAAATTCTTGAATCTTATTGATATTTTCCTTTAATTGTGCATACTTTATATCAAGGAAAGCTTTGGAGTCTCTATGATAGTTTTCACATACTGCCTCAAAAGTATGGATCTTATCAAAAACTGAATTTAACTAATCCATATCCAAGTTTCCATCTTAATAAACTAGAGATATTACTTTAGGAAATGCAGTGTCGAATTTTGATTTTCATAGCTCCAAGGTCTTTGCTTTACCTTGATCATCTTTAGTACTTGACCTAGCACTTGATGTTTCATTTGATATTGCAAGAATGAGAGTTAACCACTAGTAAAGAAATATTTTTGGAAAATTGTAGGTAAGAAGAACAACTTGTAGACATTTTCACTAAACCACTAGGAAAGGAAATCTTTATGCATCACGTGGACAACCTAATTATCATATATGATAGCAGTTGTGATTAAGGAAGAGTACTGAGAATTGATCCCAACTACAATATTTACTCAACCTCTATATGCCTCACCTTTCTTCTATAGTCAACACGTTTTGTCAATCCTTTCAGCATGTGATTTTTCAATTTCTCAAGCTCTTTTCATTCTATATTTTGCCTCCATTCAATGCACAACTCTTAAATGTAAATTTAGTTGCAACTAACATGTGTGTTCCATTCTCTAGTTTGCCTCCATTCAATACACAACTCTTAAATGTAAATTTAGTTGCAACTAATGTGTGTGTTTTTTGTATCCCTTTTGTTAGTAATATATATAGAACTTGGGAGAAGCCTATTGTGTATTAGTGTATCAGAAAGAAATAGAGAGTGGGCATTTTGCATTGCTTTAGAAATAACAGGTTGAGAAGCAGCCAAGACAGGGGTCTCTATTTTCACTCCCTATGAGCACAAGAAAGAGCAGTGGCTCTATAATTTGACGTATATCTAATCAAATGAAATATACATGAAATATAAATAGTTCCCCAGTCCTTTCTTCTAAGATTTTGTTGGGAATGTGAAGCCCAATGGTCACATGACCTTTCGCATTCCCATCCCTTCATCTTTTAGTTGAATATGATAGTATAAATAGGTGTGAGCAGTCTATGTATTGTTTATTGAGATATTGATTAATAGAGAGAGTTCCCTTCTTGAGAGTGGATGTAGCCTATATGATGAACCACTATATATTTGTGTCTCTGGTCTCTTATCTGTATGTGTTTATCTTAGTATTTTAGTTTCAGATGTTTTATGTTGTTTTATTATTATTTTTTCTCTGTTCGTTTCAATCAACAATTGGTATCAGAGCCATGGAGAAGTTTTGAGCAAAGATGGAAATCAATTGGGTGTTTGATTCCGAAGCTAGGTGCTTTTATATAGTGAACAAAGAGGTTGAAGTGAGAGTTTCAAATGATGAATTTGAATCAATCATTGATGAATTTCTTGGCAATTTAGAGTCGATAGAGAGTGATGGTTTGCAAGTTGAAGCTGAAACGAAACATCATGTTCTTTGGTGGGATGGCTAGAAAAATGAGGAGACTTCAACTACAGAAGAAGAGGGTTTGAAACAATCATTGGTTGAAGAAGGAGAGATTGTGGATTTTCCCTTCCAAGATGAGAAGGATGCCACCTGTGGTGTGGAGGATGCAATCTCGAACTAGGTGAATGAAGATGAACCTAAGGAAGATTCGGCAAAGAGTTGGGATGATTACCAGAATAACCAAATTGTGAGAATCTGATGCTCACAGAGAAAATATTCAGTAGTGAAGATGAAATAGAAGATTGGTGTTGTCATATGAATCTAGAAAATGAGATATTAAACAAAGAGTGGGAGTTTCTAATCCAATTTGGCATTGATGAGCCAATCCCAAGATGTTGTTGTCCAGGCTCTTTTGTGGGAGGAAGAATGGGTTTCACAGAAGACTATGAGCCTATGGATTTGGATGATGAAGTACAAGTTAAAAGAAATTTTTCTAGTTTGAAGCAGAAGCAATCATTGATAGGAGCAGAGGACAATGGGCATCGCTCCAAGCAGTTTGAGGCACCGCAAGGAGAGCAGAGATGTTTCATTTAAAATTTTATGTCCTGAGGTGAAGGTTGGGGCAGGAGAAGATGCTTTGTCCTGACCAGAATCCTTTAGGGCTCACCAACCTGATTGGATGGATGTGGATGATAGTGTCAACGTGGATTACCTGGACATCACTGGATTGTCTTTTCAAATTCCAATGAGGATATAAATGTGGTAGATGTTCATCTTCTTTGAAAGCTTATAAATAATCCTAATTCGAATCCAATTGCAAGGAGTTGGAGAGTTATGGAGTTACAGAGTTATAGGCATACTCTCCTTCACAAGATTGCCTCAATTGTACAGGCTTAGGCATACAACTCTCTTTTAAAGAGTTTGCCCAAATTGGATACATTCCAGACATACAACTCTCTTTTACAAAGTTTGCCCAAATGGGATAAATTCAAGGGCATACAACTCTCTTTCACAGAGTTTACCAAAAATTGTATGGTTCTTACAAATTTTGAATGAAATGAAATTTTATATGATTTGTTATGTGTTTACAATACCACAAATTCTGCTTTGGGTATTGTCCTTTGAATTGACAGAATAATTCAGATCTATGGTATCAGAGCCATTTTTTATCACTACAGGTGCATCTACAACCAATGAGCCACTACCCATACTACGCCAAAATCTTCCTTGTCTTCTTCTTCAGCAGAAGGAAACGAGGAAGCTACTGCAGCATCTACCAAGGAACCAGTAGCTACTATGCCTCAAGCTGACCAGGCTCCTGCTGCTACAGTAGATCAGGAAGAAGTGATTATTCTCTTGAGAGTCTCATTAGCACTTTCAAGTTACATGGCAGAATTTTATTTGGAAGGTGACTGGGCAATGGGGCCCATTGCCTTTAAAGAAGGGAGTAATGATTAGAAATAAGTGAGAGTATTAAATATTTTAGTCTTTAATTAATTTTTGTCCTCATATAAATGTAATAACCTTTCAATACTAGATTGTCTTTTCAACTTCCAATGAGGACATAAATGTGGTGGATTTTCAACTTCTTTGAAAGCTTATAATAAGCCCAATTCGAATCCAATTGCAAGAAGTTGGAGAGTTATGGAGTTACAGAGCTATAGGCATACGCTCCTTCACAAGATTGCCTAAATTGTACAGGCTCAGGCATACAACTCTCTTTTACAGAATTTTCCCAAATTGGATACATTCCAGGCATACAGCTCTCTTTTACAGAGTTTGCCCAAATGGGATAAATTCAAGGGCACACAACTCTCTTTCACAGAGTTTGCCAAAAATTGTATGGTTCTTACAAATTTTCAATGAAATAAAATTTTATATGATTTGTTATGTGTTTACAATACCACAAATTCTGCTTTGGGTATTGTCCTCTGAATTGACAAAATAATTCAGATCAATGGGCAAGCCAAAATTCATGGAAAGGATGGAGGAGTACTACCATAGCTCGGACCTTCTTGTCGGCTCTCTCGCTTGTGGTTATGATTATGTTCCCACTAAACTCCACCCCATATTTCATAGCAGGCAGTGGAAGTCATCATCTGTGCCTCATAGTGTGGATGCATATGTGTTTTTGGAGTTTGAGAAGCGAGTTGTGATGAATGTTAGTACCACTTTTGAGTCCGTTGTGGTTGCCCTCACTCATGCGTAGGAGGATCAAAAGCTTAGGACATATGGGCCCCAGCAAATACTCAACCTTCTGTCAGCGAAATCTCAGTTAGTTGAACACCAAAATATAGTCAAGATGGAGATCACTCGGGTGCCATTGGATAGTCCCCTGGCATCGTAGTGGTATAGGCTAGAGGACCAAAAGGGTGAGTTAATGTTTGTCGTCTAGATGGGGACTCAAGAGGATGAGGCCTTTCCGAAATCCTGGCACTCAAACGCTTCAAATGACATTGGAATAATCTGCATTCTATCTATTGATGACAATGGTATTTTGGCAATAAAAACTCTAGCTTATTTGGAGGAGGCGTTACAAAGGAAGAGCGGGAATCTAGACGCTCGCCTAGCAGACTACGTTGATGTGGCCACTGACACTAGTATCATTGGAATGATTGTGGCATTATTGCTCGCCCAGAAGGGCATTATGGATTGTGGCAATAATGTCATCTACATGCATATGATGGCATCTTATGCAACACAGATACACTATTTCTTGTGGTACCATAGTGTTACTTTGTAGATATGCATTTGAAAGGGGTCATGATGGGAGGTAGAGGTATGACCGATGCATTTTTCTATTCGTTTGGTTAGGGAGTGGATGAGTGCTTCAATAACTTCTTCATATTTCTATCTTGTGGACACATGGATAACGAGAAGTGTAAGCTTGAGGAAAAGTTGGAGAGCAAGGAGGGTAAGGATTTACAAATGTTTGATAAAATACTGAAGGAAAATGACACGTTTTTAGATTTTCTGTTAAGGGCAAGTACAGGAGTAGAAGCCTATGATTTTGCATATGTCGAAAGTTTTATTTTTGAGCATAGATTAATGGGTGCATTTGTGTTGGGTAAAGTAATAGGTGATGAATTTTTTGACTCTGGTCTGATTTGGAGAAGACTAATTCGTATTGTCCGTGAACAAACTTTGACGATGCTGAAATATTTGATGGGCCTAGTTGTAATGTGAATTTAGAATTGGAAACGCAGGGATTCACAGTGCATGGCTATGGCGGTTGGACTTCAAGGGGGAGATTGTTGGGAATTAGAAGCCCAATGGTCACATGACCTTTCGCATTCCCATCCCTTTGTCTTTTAGCTGAATATGATAGTATAAATAGATGTGTGCATTCTATGTATTGTGTATTGAGATATTGATTAAAGAGAGAGTTCCTTGCTTGAGAGTGGATGTAGCCTATATGGTGAACCACTATAAATTCGTGTCTCTAGTCTCTTGTCTGTGTGTGTTTATCTTAATATTTTAGATTTTGTTGTTTTATGTTATTTTATTATTATTATATCTACTCGTTTCAATCAATAGATTTATTTCTACTATTTTGTGTTTTGTTTTGGTTTCATTTCTCCTTTGCCTCTTTCTTTCAATAAGAAGCAAATAAAACATCAAGTACCAAACTAAAATTGATCTATTATGCATTGTATTACTTCTCAGACCTACACTGGTTATCAATTAACAAATCAAGACACAAATGAAGTTTTAAAGGATCATCTTTATTATTTTCTTGCCTTGGAAACAATGATAAGTTGATTCTATTTGTATAACTCAAATCATAATGTATAATGGGAGGGCTGTAACCTTCAACCAAAGAGAGTCTTTGGACATTAGGGTTCTATATATACTTATGGTAGTGAATGTTAGAAACTTACCTATTGACGGTCATGCAAATGATATACTACATTTTCAAACCAAAAAAAGTGCAGATAAATGTAGCCCTACGCGTCAACAGTATGAGGACTATTGTGCAAGACATGTTACCTATTCATATTAACCTCTGTTGCCATTGCCAAAAACACCTCTCCATTAGTTTGTAATTGATAAAATTTAATAATTATATGTAATTATATGATTTTTTTTACTTGAATCATTTTATTATATTTGTATGTAATTATATGTATATATATATATATATAATTTAAACTATAAAATAGTATTAATTTATGCTTTCAACATATTTATATTTGTATATGGTGAAAATGGATACAACAATAATAACAATATTGAAAGGCTAAATGAATCCAACCACAAAACCCTAGCCTAACAACAACAAAGATCCACCATAACATATGAAGATTACCTAAGACAATGCAAATCAAATGAAATCACAAAGATTATACCATCACATGTCCAATAGGGTTTTGATCTCCATTCTTCCTATCTCCATTGATCTTGCTTGGTATATTTGCTCTCAGATTTTATGTGCACAAGAGCTCAACAAAGAACAGAATGTGGTTGCAAGTAGGATCGTAGTGTAGTCAAGTGTGTAAATTCAGTCATTAGGGTTTGATAATGAAGAAAGCATCTCCTTATATAGAAGACACAATAAGAAATGGAGGGATAAGATTGAGAGGTGTAAAAGGAGGTCAGCTAAGATTAGAGGGTAGGTAGAGGAAATAATAAAATAATGAAAGGGGTAGGTATTGTAGGAATTAAGAGATCAATGACATGTGTCATAGGTAGAAAAGGCTAATGAATTAATTAAATAAATAAAGATTTATTTAATTAATAGAGGAATAGGGATCAATTAAATAAATAAGAATATTTATTTAATTTAGGAAAAGGATAATTTAAATAAATAAATGTATTTATTTAAATGAGAAATAAGGCTAGAAGAAGATAAATGAATTAATTAAATAAATAAAGATTTATTTAATTAATAGAAGAATTAAGCTTAGATAATTAAATAAATAAAATATTTATTTAATTATACATGACAATTTTAGGTGTCTACATTTTGCCCCTCTTTGAGACAATGCGGCTTGTCACGTTGTTTCAAAGAAGATAATATGAACTGATACAAAGTTGCCCCAGGATGGGAATGATATGCCCCCTCGAGAGATTGGATGAAAATGTCTGAAAAGATTGCAGACAATCTCTCGATAAGAAGGAAAGGCTAGAAAAGAATGACCGGATAAAGTGACAAAGTCACGGGATAAAGAAGACGGACTCGGGAGGCGAAGGCGAGGGCCAAGGGTAGTCTATAAGATAGACCACGGGGGAAAATACATCCTCATTGTCATCTACACGTCCACGAGAGCATATTGCAGAGCAAAGATTGAGCAGCAGCAGTCAGCAGCGATGGCTTTCACTCACAGATTCGACCGCGTTCGCCGATTTCAGAGGCCAGCAGAGGCAGGAGAGCTGGTAAGTACCACTAGACCTCCTCGTACTTTGACGCATTTAATTTTGTCATTAATGCATGTCGAATAGGGTAATAAATGCGCTTAGACTAGGGTCCCAAAAATATCAAAAAACGTTGAAGCGCGTCTACATTGGTGCCAGGCGCGTCTGTGTCCACTAGGCACATCTGTGTTTGTGCCAGGCGCGTCTATGTCTGGACCCGCATCTGCGTCAATTGCGGCCGCGTCTGCGTGTTTTAGGTGCGTTTGTGCCAAGGCACGTCTGTGTCTCCCAAGCATGTCTGTGTAGAGAATAGGCACGTCTGTGTCGGGCAGGCGCATCTGTGTTGCCCAGGCGCATCTGTGCAGTCCTGAAGCGCGTTTATGTCATGTAAGTGTGTTTGCGTTTAAAAAAATGTCAATTTGCATCTTCTAGGTCAAATCGGCAGTTCTGTGATGAACATACGCTGTCGATTGGATAAGCTACTGAGAGGATACACTCAAGTAGGTCCTCCAGGAAGACTAGGATAGATCAAGGCACTTTGTGATGAACAGTGAGTACCAAGATAGAGTACTTTGTGATGAACAGGGAGTACTAAAGTATGAGCAGCACTTTGTGATGAACAGGGAGTGCAAATGTGAGTAACACTTTGTGATGAACAGGGAATGTCACACACGTAGTACTTTGTGATGAACAGGGAGTACCACTAGGATAGAAGCAACACTTTGTGATGAATAGTGAGTGTCACTAGGATAGATAGCTAGATGCATTTAGATAAAAAGTAGCATTTTGTGATGAACAGTGAATGCCACTATGACTGACATGATTGAGTTGCTTGACTGTAGGAGTATTTGCCTATGCTGGAGTCACGGGAGAGATTCCCGTCCATGCAAAGATTATGACCTGAGTTGTCATTCGAGGACAGAGCTGCCATCGAGGAGATGGGCTTGAGACATGTACTGTATGTGCCTGAGTTTTGGGCAAACATGGGTTTGCTGACTGCGCTTGCAGAGAGATGGCACTCTGAGACGTGCACTTTCCATTTGCCGATGGGTGAGATGACAGTCACCCTTGAGGATGTCTACAGGATATTGCGGGTATCGATCGATGGGGAGATGATCCCATACGATCGAGATGGTGACAGAGAGGCTCTGAGACGGGTGTTCCAGGACCCTGGACTAGAGATGAGGGCAGGACACATGGCATGGGACACCATGACAGCCACAGGGTTAACATTGCCAGTGGTGATAGGAGGAGCTATCAGTGGGTTCCTGTGTCCAGACAGGGCGACACGGGGGTTGGCTGTGGGCTGGGGAGGAGCACTGGAGACATTGGTGACGCAGCACACCAGATACGCCTGGGGACCATGTGTGCTAGCCCATTTGTATTATGAGCTTCATCAGTTCGTTTATCATGGATCAGTGGGATTGGGCTACGGGGTTACATTGCTGCAGGTATGGGCTTACGAGCATCTGCCGGTTACCCGACCGATACACTTCAGGGGTAGAGGTCATGGATGCAGCTTTGTATATTTGTATGACATGATCACTTCGCAGCCACGGATTGGCAGGTTAGAGCATTGGCGGCGGGTGATCGATGATATAGATGAGGTTATCTGGAGACCATACTTGGGCTGCGAGCAATGGGAGGATGACACAGTGGAGCTGCCATACACCTTCCAGAGCAGGTACCTGATTGGGCGGATGCCCTATGTACTAGAGAGATAGCTGGTGGACAAGGTTGGCCGACAGTTTGGCCGGATTTAGAGGATGCCCCAGGGCTGAGGCTGGTATGCCCATACAGTTAGAGATCAGGTACAGTTTGGGTCGTTGTTGTCGTATGATCAGGCAGTGACACAGCTGGTGGAGATGATGCCCCTACCGTGGGATATGTGGCCTGAGATCGAGGATGTCGGCATGGATGCCGAGTATACAGCTTATTGGGTAGAGCATCCGTTCCCACGGTTGACAGAGCCAGGAGAGGCATTGGAGGGAGATGGGGGGGGAGATGATGATGATGGTGGAGGTGATGGGGGCTGAGGCCGACGGAGGAGGAGGGGAGTGTTTGGAGAGAGGTGGGTTGCAGCTCGGGTGGAGGGTGGAGAGGAGAGACAGGCTCGGGTGGTGAGGGGTCGCGGTGGATTGCCTTTATAGGTGCCAGCAGCACAGGGTCCCAGGCAGGTACAGATATAGGGACAGGAACAGGCACCAGTACAGGTATAGGTACAGGTACAGGCACAAGTACAGGGGCAGGCACCCGTACAGGGGGAGCCACAGGCAGAGGCAGAGGGGGATGACCTAGTGGAGGCCGAGCTACTAGATCTGAGGGAGATCAGCAGATGAGATCCAGGAGCTAGAGAGGGAGAGGGATCGGCTCAGGACGAGGCTCAGAGATACTGAGCAGGAGCGGGATCAGGCTAGCCAGCGCTATACTGAGGCTGAGATAGCACTGAGGGCAGGGAGGCAGGTAGCGGAGGACACAGGGGCAGGATATGCATATGTCCTATGAGCAGGAGAGGAGATAGCCTACTGGAGAGACCTCTACTATGGTGCAATGCTAGCAGATCAACGGGCGAGGAGCTTCCATAGACCGTCGCGTACAGCGACAGCTACGGGAGGGAGCCGGAGGAGACAGGCATCAAGTGGTGGGGTTATGGGTCCTCCACCACCACCAGATAGAGGGGATGAGAGGGATGATCCTGGGGCGAGTCCTTTAGGGACTCAGATTCCGTCGAGGCCAGGCAGCTCTGAGGGAGGGAGTTCTTCATAGCCGTAGAGGGGCTCCCTTTGTATCAGTTTTTGTACCATTTTTTGTATTATGATGTAGACACCTGCAGGAGCTTTTGCAGCCATATGATTTTGACATCATTGTATCATGACACATTTTATGATTATATATGAGATGATTCATTTTTGCAGCAGCTATATGCATGTGTACCTATGTGATGAGATGTTCTTATGTGATGTTTGTTTTATGCTTATGGATGCAAATATTTATATGATGCAATGAAATGTTTTTGCTCTTTTATGTCTTTGATATGTGTATGCATGATGCAAATGTGAATGTATGAAATGTGGATGAATATGATAATGCAAATGTAAATTGTGCTAACAGGTATTGTGTGCAGGATGTGATGCAATTGTGATATCTATATGTATGTATGAAATGCTTATATGTGGTAATGCAAGTGCAACTACATGAAATGCAAATATTTTTTGGTGTGTCATTATACTCAGACATGTGATAGCAAGCTACGCGGACGCGAGAAGGACGATGGAAGTCAATCAAGAAAGGGGGATGGAAGATAGAAGATATGAAAGTGAAAGAGCTTCTTGTGCGTTATCATCATTGAGCTTTATTATGGCAAGTAGGTTATGACAATCGAGGCATATGTTCGACCCAGAAAGTCATTGTACCTGTTTGCATGGAGATAAGACAGTCACAAACAAGGAATGCCCCAGTTCATACTAGACTCATAGTGTCCTCGTATCCTTGGACAAGTCATAGCATTACTAAGAGACAATCCACAGACAGCAAATACAAATAGGTGACGATACCCCATCCTTGCCTTTCTAGTCAAAGACATCCTGGAGATAGAATCTCTAGTCAGAGACATCCCGGAAAAGCTAAAAGACATGTCACCAGAAAAGATGAAATCAGAAGAAAACCAAGACTCGACACCAACATCCACTGTAGTCCTCAAGTTTAGTGTCTCTTGTCACTTGTATAAGTCTTATTTGATTGTGGTCACAATGTTTACTTTCACAGAAAGGATAGATAGCACTGAACCATAATGTTGTCTGAGTCTGTCGAAAGATTTGATTTGTTGAAGCCCATTGTTGCTGTTGTGTCTCATCTAAAACTGACTGAATCCATGAAACTGATATTTTATTGTGGAGAAGACAAAATTTTATTGCGGATCTGTGATACAGATGTTGCTTTATTGCAGATTGTGTACGGATAGACTAAAGGAAGATGGAAGACACTGCACTCCTCGAGACATGTGATGTTCTTTGTTCCACACCCATCACTAGATGTAAGATTTGCCTTAGCCACAGATAGGATCTGATTTATTATGAATGGAAAGGGAGTGAAAAGGGAGGTTTATTATGAATGGCTAACCAATCTTGAGTAGATCAATAACAAGCCATGATGGGAATGGGTAAGTTTATTATGAACGAATAGGTTGTGAGTGTGTGCAATGTGAAAGGATGAAAGTGAATCCTGAAGGAGGGAGGAGCAATGTCTCTACGCATGGCGCTGGTGACCCAATTTTCACCATGGTACTTGCCCAGGGCGCCACCAAAGTGGTTTTCACCGTTGGACAAAATTATTTCTCTTTACTTTTTTTGATTTTTCAATGTTTTTTGTGTCACAAGGCGCCTATTTGCCAGGTTTTCACCAAGTAACGATTTTTTTTATTTTATAATTTTTTTCTATTTTTGAATTTTTTGATTTTTTTGTATTTTTGAAATTTTTGATTTTTTTGTATTTTTGAAATTAGGATACTCTGAAGAGCTATGTGTAAAACCTGCGAAGGTGCATGTTGTTGATAGGATCCTCCAAAGGTTCACCCTCTGTAGTTGAGAGTTGATATGCACCAGATCCATATGTTGCTATAATAATGTAGGGACCAAGCCAGTTTGGTTCGAACTTACCCTTCTTCTCTCTGTCTTGTTGATTTTTAGGATTTTCTCTGAGAACCAAATCCCCTACCTCAAATGTGTGAGGCTTGACCTTGTGATTGTAACTGCGACTCATTCATTGTTGGTAAGCCTTGAGATGACTAAAAGCAGTTTGTCTTCGTTCATCCAATAGTTCCAGCTCTTGTAAGCGAGAGACCCTGTAGTTTTCATCATTGATGATGTTTTGCAAAGAAACCCATAAAGAAGGTAGCTCGACCTCAATAGGCAAGATGGCTTCAGAACCATAGACAAGTGAATAGGGTGTAGCTCCTGTAGGTGTGTGGACACTTGTGCGATAGGCCCAAAGTGCAAGGTTAAGTTGGATATGCCAATTACGACCAGCATCGTCGACTGTCTTCTTAAAGATTTTAAGGATTGTTTTATTAGACGCCTCAGCTTGGCCATTACCTTGGGGATAATATGGTGTGGAGAAACGATGGGAGATATGGAAGCGGTCACAGAGTTCGCGAACATCCTGATTTTTTAAGGGACGCCCGTTATCAGTGATAATGGAAACAGGAATTCCGTATCAGCAAATGATATAGTTAAGGATGAATGTAGCAATCTATTTTCCAGTAACTTGTGTGAGAGGCACGGCTTCAATCCATTTTGTAAAATACTCTGTGGCAGTGATAATGAATTTATGACCATTGGAAGAAGGAGGGTGAATCTTGCCTATGAGATCGAGTCCCCACTGACAAAAGGGCCAAGGAGACGCAAGTGGTTGAAGTTCTTATGCTGGCGCATGTATGACGTCTCCATGAATTTGACATTGCTTACATTTCTTGACAAACTGATATGAGTCTTTCTCCATATTGGGCCAATAATATCCAGTCCTGATGAGTTTCTTAGCCAAGGTAGGACCACTAGCATGTGGACCACATATCCCTTCATGCACTTCTCGTAACGCAATCTGAGCTTCGTCGCTTTCTAAACATCTAAGAAGAGTGCCATCTAGACCTTGTCGGTATAGGACATCAGCTAAAATGACATATCGAGAGGATTGGCGAATGAAAGTGCGACGTTGGTTATTTGATAGCTCAGGAGGTAGAATATTATCTCGTAGGTATGTGAAAATGGAACCATATAACTGGGATTCAAGACCGACAACGCATATCATCTCAGTAGGCATGATCTCATATGAAGGGACCAAAAGGTTATCCACCAAGAACTCATAGCGGGTCTCGTTGGGAGGTAAATCAATCAGGGAAGCAATTGTAGCCATGGCATCTGCGGCACGATTCTGCTCTCTTGGTATCTGCTCAAAGTCTATCTTTGTAAAGTGTTGTTTCAGATCATCCACCAGTTGTTTATAAGGCATTACTTTCTCATCTTTTGTTTGGTAATCATCAGTTGCTTGACGGATGACAAGTTGGGAGTCCCCAAAAACATAGAGTTCCTGGATCTTCCATTGAACTGCAATTCGTAATCCTGTTGTTAATGCCTCATATTCCGCTATATTGTTAGTGCAAGGAAATGATAAGCGGTATGATTTTGGTATAGATTCCCCTTGAGGAGTTATAAAGAGGATGCCAGCCCCTGCCCCATGCTGTGTATATGAGTCGTCAAAGTATAGTTGCCATGGCTTTGCATGTGACATTGTCAAAATGGATTCATCTAGAAATTCTGAACTTAGAGGAACATCATCTATCATGGGAGCATCCGCTAATTGATCCGCAATGGCTTGTCCTTTTATTTCTTTTCTGTCTACATACTCGAGGTCGAATTCACTCAGGATCATTACCCATTTGGCCAGTCGCCCAGTAAGTGTTGCCTTATTGAGAAGATATTTCAATGGATCTATCCTTGCAACCAACTTAGTCTTATGAGTAAGCATGTAATGTCGTAATTTCTGCGAAGCAAAGACCACAGCGATGCATGCATGCTTAATTGGTGCGTAGTTTAACTCATATCCCACCAATGTGCGACTGATATAATATACTGCTTTTTCCTTGCCTTCAGCACCTTGTTGCGCCAAGAGTGCCCCCAATGCTGTTGGAGTAGCTGAAATGTATAATAACAGTGGTTGATCTGGAACTGGTGGCATCAGAACTGGCAGATTCAGAAGATAATCTTTGAGCATCTGGAAAGCCTGTTGACAGTTATCATCCCATTTGAATTTGATGTTTTTATGTAGTAGGTGCTGAAAAGGATTACACTTATCTACCAGTTGTGCTATGAATCTTCGGATAGACTGAAGTCTGCCTTGTAAGGATCGAAGTTGACTGATATTTCTTGGTGGTTGCATCTCCAAGATGGCCTTGACTTTCATTGGATCAGCTTCAATTCCCCTTTTGGATACAATGAACCTAGGAGCTTCCCGGAGGTTACTCCAAAGACACATTTCTTGGGGTTTAATCTTACTTTGTATTTTTCCAACCGATCAAAGACGACTGAAAGTATGTCCAAATGTGTATTTCTGTCTATTGATTTTCCCAAGAGGTCATCAACATAATCTTCCATGGTTACATGCATGAGATCATGAAAGATAGTAGTCATGGCTCTTTGATATGTAGCACCTGCATTCTTTAGCCCGAAAGGCATGACATTCCAGCAGAAAGTTCCAATGCTATTTTGTGTTGATCCTCGGGTGCAATTCTTATTTGATTATAACCAGAGAATCCATCCATCAATGATAACATTTCATGACCTGCTGTGAGATCGACAATCAAGTCAATATTTGGTAATGGGAAGTCATCCTTTGGACAAGCTTTGTTGATGTCTCTGAAATCTGTGCAAATTCTAATGCTGCGATCTGGTTTACTGATGGGCACTAAGTTGGAGATCCATTCAGGATAATCAATTGGACGTATGAATCCGACATCCAATAACTTCTCAAGTTCTGCTTTGACTAGTAATGCCACTTGTGGATGCATTTTTCTCAATTTCTGCTTTACTGGTTTTGCCCCCGGTTTGACTGTCAAATGATGTATTACCAAATCCGGATCTAATCCAGGCATATTAGCATATGACCAGGCAAAGTTGATTTGTCGTTCTTTGAAGAAACTTATGAATTTTCATCTTTCGGACTCTGTCAATGATTGAGCTAGGAATATGTTATGTGGAACCTCTTCTGTACCAATGTTTGTTTTGATAGTCTCCTCTACCAACATGGATGACTTTTCCTCATATGATGCGAGGAGAATGTCGAGCCTTCCATCCTCAGGTGCCTCAGAGAGGTTTTCTCCCTCAGATACATCCTTTCTTTTTACTTTTTTGGGGTCAGATAGCACCACAATGTGGTTTTCACCATAAGACCCTTGATTTGTTCTTATTTTCACATTTTTGTGACTGGAAAGTCCGACATTCTCACCAAAATATGCCACGCTATTGAGTTCTATAGTGTATCCCGCTTTATGGTCTCTAGGGGGAAGATCATCTCGTATGCCCAGGTAGTTAATAAAAGCTTCATCATTTTGGAATGTGTCAAACTATGCAGGTCCTTCATGACCCCAGTCAATGAGTTGGTGGTGAATAAGGGGAAGGCCGTTAATGTCTTCAAAGTTAGCAGGGCTAAGAGTAAAGATGTGGTTATATTCGGGTATGTCAAGGTAGTCATCGAGGTCATCGATGGCACTCTCCTCATCAGTCTCGATCGCGAGCGAATCCAAATTATCATCACTAGTAGCGCACTCTGGGACAGGTGTTCTCATCCTATGTGATTTCAACCTAGAACCTTGAGACAAGGACTGTGTAGACTCCTCATGGGTTGTTTCTTGACCAACTCTAAACTTGTTATAAAATTCCTCTTCTTCTGTGGGTTCATCTGGCTCTCTGAACATCTCGGTGAGCTCGTAGTCACTGGAAGACTTGTCTGAACCCCATTCCCATTTGTTAGAATCTGTGGAATAGCGATCCTCTTGTTGCATTTTGGCAGCTTTGATTTGCAAAGCTTCTTCTATCCTTTGGGTGTGGACTTTAGAAGTTGAAAAGCCAAGTCCTTTTGAGCGTTCCTTTTTGAAAGTCAATTCAGGTTGTAAAGGTTCAATGATGCCTTCCTTTTGTAACCCCAAAGGGCTTTTTCCATCATACCCGAATTTTTGTAGAATTTTGAAGCCTTTGCCATATTTCTCACATGGTATATTGATGTGATCTTGTGTTTCCTCTTCATTATCTCTGAAAAGCATTTTGTATAAACCTTCCTCTTCTAATTCACCCCATCTTTCAAAGGTAGTAGGGTCCCATTTGAGCATCATGATGGAGATTTGCTTGTTAGGATGTGGTCTTCCATATTCTTTTGGAGAATTCATGACTTGCCGTAAGCACATGGTCTGATTTAAAGTATATTCCCCCATGCCCTTGTCTTGAAACTTGCCTTTAAGCTCACCTTGTTTTGATGTCGAAGGTTTTAATGACTCAGGATCAATGTATGCCAAGGAAGGAACAGCCTCACGATTACTGGGAATGATGGTCTCAGTCTTTGATTTCAGGTTATTGCAGTATATGAATGGATTTGGATCACCGTTAACTATTACTTCTACGCCATTATGAGGAAACTTAATGCATTGGTGATATGTTGATGGGACTGCCCTCATTTCATGGATCCATGGGCGTCCTAGCAATATGTTATAAGTGAGATTTAGATCCAGGACTTGACAAACCACATCCTTTGTAACTGGCCCAACTCTGAGAGGTAAGGTAACTGTGCCATTGGATGAACGCTCCTCATCGTCGTATGCCTTGATAGTAATTTTGTTTGTATAATTCATAGCTTTATCAGAATATCCCAATTGTGTAATAGTGCTTGATGTGCAAATGTTTAGACCTGCTCCTCCATCTATCAGGACTCTTTTTATTTGATGTTTGTGTATGAAGGCTTCAATGTGTAATGGTGCATTATGTGGCTGACTTACGGATGCGTCATCGACTTCTGTAAATGTAAGGGAGTGTGGAATGGAAAGATATCCCACCATGGCTTGAAACTGGTCCACGTTCAGATCAGTAGGAACGGCAGTATCACTCAAGATTTTGTCAAGAATGGCTTTATGTGTGGGGGATATGCGTAAGAGCTCAAGAATGGAGATAAGTGCAGGTGTTTTCCCTAACTGTTCTACAAGGTCATACTCAGGTTTGGTTGATGAAGAAGAAGCATTTTTAGTTGGAGCACCTTGCAAAGTGAATTTGCCTCGACGAGTTGTGACATTACATTCAGAGGTAGATTTGGAAGAAGATCCTACACCTTTTAGGACAATCTTGGGTCTCTGGGTAGAATTCTCAGGATTCTTGTCCTTGATGATAATGGTAGAAACGTAATTGTCCATTGAGATGTGGTTGATGGTTGAATCATAGTTGTAAGATGCTCTGGTATAGTTGGTTTGATCCTCTATGGCTTTAGCTTTTCCCTTGTCATGTTTTGGGAATGGTTCCTTAAACATCTCACGTTCTTGATTAGACGAATGTCCCTCAATCTCAATGTCACCTCTATCAATGAGATCTTGTATGATGTTCTTCAGTTGATGACAATTTCCTGTCTTATGACCCTTGCTCTTATGAAATTCACAATACTCATCATCATTCCACCAATTTGGTTTAACCTTTGGTTCATATGGAGGAAAATCTGGAACTGTGATTACCTTATTTGCCACTAGCTTTTTGAAGACTAACTCAAGTGGTTCTCCCAATGGAGTGTACTTCCTTCATGATCTGGAAGTTGTTTGAGTATTCACTTGATTGTTGGTAAAACTTGATCCTGAAAAGATGAATTTGGGTCGCATTGTGTTGGCATCAACAACACCATCATTGACTATGTTCTTGTTTTTGTTCTGGAATCTTGGCTTGTCTTTTCCTTTAAAGTCATCTTTGTTTTCCTTGAATATCTTAATGACTCCTTGTTCAATTAGGACCTTCTCTGTTGCTAAGCCTTTTTCAATGACGTCCTTGAAGGTGGACAAACAAGCTTTCCTTAGATCATAGCCAATGTCTTTGTTAACATTTTGGGTGAACATCTCTACCATTTGTTTTTTTGGAATTTCACAAGAGCATCTGCTGGCTAGATTTCTCCATCTTTGTAAGAATGATGCAAAAGACTCTCCCTCTTTTTGCTTGGTGTTGCACAAAGTAGTGACTGATATGTCTATCTCTATTTTGTAGGAGAAATGTTGAATAAATGCCTCTGCTAAGTCACCCCATGACTTAATACCAGGTGGGAGTTGGGAGACCCATTCCATAGCTTGATCACCTAAGCTTTGTGGGAATAATCTCATCAAATATGTCTCTTCTGCTGCTACCTCAATGCAAGCTATGAAAAATTGTCTTATGTGTGCCTTAGGATCCCCTTTTCCTCTATACTTATCAAATTTAGGCGTCACAAAGTGTGTAGGAAATGGAGGCATTGGAATGCTCTTGTCAAATGGATAAGGACATATGTCTCTCATTGTGTATGTTGGCTTCGGTGTATTTATGTCCTCCATTTTCTTTTGTAAGTCCCTGATTTGTTGTTCCAAATTGCTCTTAGGTGGAGATCGACTTCTTGGACCATACCCTATGCTTGAGGCACCAATTGGAGGAGGAGCATGTTGCATATATGGATGATATTGATCATACACATGTTCATATGGAGGAGGTCTATAATGATGTTGTGTATATGGACCATTTGGTATAGATTCATGTTGAGGAACACCATATCTATTTTGTGCATGTATACCATACTCTACAGGCATGTCATGTTCTATTGTATTGCCCCCAAATTTGACCAAATTTTGAGCATGCCTTTGAATATCCCATTGCTTTGGTGGTTGATCCTTAGCATTGATATGTGATTGAGCATATCTGTCTGCATAAGACTTCCATAATGGTCTGCGAAGGTGAGTATCATATGTTTGACCATGTGTATGTGGGACCTATGATTTTTGAAGCAAAGCTGATGGTGATTCGGGTACCATATGTGGTCCTCTATTTCCTCCACTATTAGGTCTCCTTTGATCCATGTTGGAGTGAGGTTGTTGCAAAGGTTGATTTTCCATTATTTGAGACATGTCAAAATCATGAGGTATCTTGGCTCCACTTTGTGCCATCATTTGTAAAAAGTATTGTCTATCCCTCCTCATTATTTCCTCAACCAATCGATTGAAATGGGGATTCATAATGGATTCTTCCACA
The DNA here is from genome assembly GCF_030272615.1 of Cryptomeria japonica. NCBI lineage: Eukaryota > Viridiplantae > Streptophyta > Pinopsida > Cupressales > Cupressaceae > Cryptomeria > Cryptomeria japonica. The sequence goes on along the minus strand of NC_081409.1, from coordinate 127,948,462 downwards.
TCTGTTGAATGTACTGAAAAGTTGTCCACATTGTCATTGTGTGTAGCATTGTTGTTTATTGTGTCCATGTTCTCAACATTTGGAATGTTTCTATAGGCATCCATGTCAGGTAATGTAGTGTGATTAGAATTGAAAAAGATATCATTGTCATACTCATAAGAACTCATGTTTGCAGATTCTTGAGCCTCTTTAATTTCTCTCCTAGATTTTTGAAGACGGGTTTCAACCATGAACTAGGTATTGACCAAGATATGTGAGACTAGATGAAAAAATGGAAAAATTATGGAGGACCAAGAGTTGGATGGAATGTAAATGAATCTGAAGTTTACTTGCAATGTCCAATGTGTAAGACCAAGTATGTATGTAGTAGAGTAGGTGTGACTTCCAAAGAGAGGATAATTTCTCTTGATGAGGTAAGTTGACCTTGACTCTAAGTAAGACCAAATGAGACCCAAAGGTAAGAAACCTTGATGAGGGACCACTTAGCAAAGTGTTGTTGTATGTAGTGTGTTGACAAAGTATGATGAGGACAAGCAAGTGACCTTTTGACTCAAGTTTAGACAATTGTGAATGTAATGCAAGATGTAAAGCAATGATGGACTTTATGAGACCCAAAGACAGGTTGACTGCTAAATGAAACCCTGGAGAAATGACCTAGGAGGCTCAAGAATTCCGAAACTGACTGTGTTTGCTTGCTGGACTGTAACAGTTTTTCAATTCTGGACACAGACGCGCTTGTATACTTCACAGACGTGGATTTTCGACACAGACGCGGCTCTGTTTAACACAGATGCGTTTCTGAGATTGTTCTGCAAAATGAAATGTTGACTGTTGGGTCGCAGACGCGATTCTGCCCTTCACAGATGCGGCTAGACGACACAGACGCTATTATGCCAGACACAGACGTGTTTCTACAAATTTTGTTGAATTTTTCCAATATGTGAAGTCATTTTTTTGTTGTGACCAAATCTGACTGTTTGACTATTTTTCGTGACAAGAGGACACAGTGTTAATGAAGACCCAATGTTTGCAAGTGTCTAGACTCAAAATGACTCCAAGAAAAGTGTGTTGTTTGATGTAAAAGTGTTTTGCATACACTTGAAGACACAAAAGACACAATGTTTTGTTGTTTGGTCTTGAACGTTTTGAATGTTTTAAAATAAGTCAAGCACAATTCTTATGGCTGGCCAAGACAATAGTTGTTGATCCCACATGGGGTTTTACCCCCGAGGCTACGCTATTCAGAGCGGATACTTAGATGCTTGACCTCACTGGCTCCACCCTCGGCACTCACTTCTCGGGTCAACCAAGCATCAGTCCCCACGAAAACTCCCCATGGCGAACTTTGTATCTCTACTAAGAACCGTATGTGTGTGGGCCGCTACCAGAGGTCCGACCTCCTGCCCCAACAACTAGAAGGATTTGGGCTTCTAAAACAAAAAGGTGCTAGTAAGGGCATCCGCTCGTGTGGCCATACATGCGGCACTTTCAGCTCTGTAAATACAGAAGGCTCCCAGCCGGTAGGGGTTACGCCCTACAAATGATCAAATAAATTTGATCAAACGGGTTTATGGGGAGACATAGTGTCGGTATGAACTAATCAGCACACGTTATCCATAGTTTTCACCATGAATACATTTGTTTATAGTGGTTCAGATGAGGTGGGTTTTCCTCACTACCACTTGGGTCGTTCTCTTCTCACTAGTAGTCCTAATGACCACACGGGAAGACAGGCCCTCTAAAGATTAAACAAAAAAAGACCCTACTGCTCAAGACACAAAAGACAATGATTCAATTTTTAGTGCACCAATTGAAGTGTTTGCTAGTCTATGAAAACAAGGCACACAATAAAAATCCAAAAACCCTTGCCAACGACCTGCAACAAAGAGTTGTTAGTAGTTTGGGTTGTTTCAAATGATCACCCCTTCCTGCAAGCACACAAGTTAGATAAATTTTAAAACCCAAAAGACTTTGTGAAAATAGGGGCCTTCAACCAAACGATTTAGCTTCCAAGACAAATCTGCACCAATTTTGTTAGCTAGATCTGAAAATGTTAGCCCAAAAATAAACCAGATCTGAAACCCTAAATGCAAAATCCGAAAACTGAATCAATAAAACTCAAAATTTTCAAAACTGGTGAAACACAGACGCGATTACCCTCTACATAGACGCGATTACCCTCTACATAGACACGATTATTGCTCACCCAGAAGGGCATTATGGATTGTGGCAATAACGTCATCTACATGCATATGATGGCATCTTATGCAACACAGATACACTATTTCTTGTGGTACCATAGTGTTACTTTGTAGATATGCATTTGAAAGGGGTCATGATGGGAGGTAGAGGTATGACCAATGCGTTTTTCTATTCGTTTGGTTAGGGAGTGGATGAGTGCTTCAATAACTTCTTCATATTTCTATCTTGTGGACACGTGGATAAGGAGAAGTGTAAGCTTGAGGAAAAGTTGGAGAGCAAGGAGGGTAAGGATTTACAAATGTTTGATAAAATACTGAAGGAAAATGACACGTTTTTAGATTTTCTGTTAAGGGCAAGTACAGGAGTAGAAGCCTATGATTTTGCATATGTCGAAAGTTTTATTTTTGAGCATAGATTAATGGGTGCATTTGTGTTGGGTAAAGTAATAGGTGATGAATTTTTTGACTCTGGTTTGATTTGGAGAAGACTAATTCATATTGTCCGTGAACAACCTTTGGCGATGCTGAAATATTTGATAGGCCTAGTTGTAATGTGAATTTAGAATTGGAAACGCAGGGATTCATGGTGCATGGCTATGGCGGTTGGACTTCAAGGGGGAGATTGTTGGGAATTAGAAGCCCAATGGTCACATGACCTTTCGCATTCCCATCCCTTTGTCTTTTAGCTGAATATGATAGTATAAATAGACGTGTGCATTCTATGTATTGTGTATTGAGATATTGATTAAAGAGAGAGTTCCTTGCTTGAGAGTGGATGTAGCCTATATGGTGAACCACTATAAATTCATGTCTCTAGTCTCTTGTTTGTGTGTGTTTATCTTAATATTTTAGATTTTGTTGTTTTATGTTATTTTATTATTATTATATCTACTCGTTTCAATCAATAGATTTATTTCTACTATTTTGTGTTTTGTTTTGGTTGCATTTCTCCTTTGCCTCTTTCTTTCAATAAGAAGCAAATAAAACATCAAGTACCAAACTAAAATTGATCTATTATGCACTGTATTACTTCTCAGAACTACACTGGTTATCAATTAACAAATCAAGACACAAATGAAGTTTTAAAGGATCATCTTTATTATTTTCTTGCCTTGGAAACAATGATAAGTTGATTTTGTTTGTATAACTCAAATCATAATGTATAATGGGAGGGTTGTAACCTTCAACCAAAGAGAGTCTTTGGACATTAGGGTTCTATATATACTTATGGTAGTGAATGTTAGAAACTTACCTATTGACGGTCATGCAAATGATATACTACATTTTCAAACCAAAAAAAGTGCAGATAAATGTAGCCCTACGCGTCAACAGTATGAGGACTATTGTGCAAGACATGTTACCTAGTCATATTAACCTCTGTTGCCATTGCCAAAAACACCTCTCCATTAGTTTGTAATTGATAAAATTTAATAATTATATGTAATTATATGATTTTTTTTACTTGAATCATTTTATTATATTTGTATGTAATTATATGTATATATATATATATATATATATATATATATATATATATATATATATATATATATATATATATATATATATATATAATTTAAACTATAAAATAGTATTAATTTATGCTTTCAACATATTTATATTTGTATATGGTGAAAATGGATACAACAATAATAACAATATTGAAAGGCTAAATGAATCCAACCACAAAACCCTAGCCTAACAACAACAAAGATCCACCATAACATATGAAGATTACCTAAGACAATGCAAATCAAACGAAATCACAAAGATTATACCATCACATGTCCAATAGGGTTTTGATCTCCATTCTTCCTATCTCCATTGATCTTGCTTGGTATATTTGCTCTCAGATTTTATGTGCACAAGAGCTCAACAAAGAACGGAATGTGGTTGCAAGTAGGATCGTAGTGTAGTCAAGTGTGTAAATTCAGTCATTAGGGTTTGACAATGAAGAAAGCATCTCCTTATATAGAAGACACAATAAGAAATGGAGGGATAAGATTGAGAGGTGTAAAAGGAGGTCGGCTAAGATTAGAGGGTAGGTAGAGGAAATAATAAAATAATGAAAGGGGTAGGTAGTGTAGGAATTAAGAGATCAATGACATGTGTCATAGGTAGAAAAGGCTAATGAATTAATTAAATAAATAAAGATTTATTTAATTAATAGAGGAATAGGGATCAATTAAATAAATAAGAATATTTATTTAATTTAGAAAAAGGATAATTTAAATAAATAAATGTATTTATTTAAATGAGAAATAAGGCTAGAAGAAGATAAATGAATTAATTAAATAAATAAAGATTTATATAATTAATAGAAGAATTAAGCTTAGATAATTAAATAAATAAAATATTTATTTAATTAGACATGACAATTTTAGGTGTCTACAATATTCTTACATTTGGGTGGTTGCAAGAAGTTGAGTCCCACTTTTGAGCAAAAAGTGGAAGTGTTTTCTCTGTTTTTCAAATTTTCTGTTGATTGATGTCAAAATTTGATGCACTTAGAAATTGAATCTCAAAAAACTTCAGTAATAGAAAATGTAGTGCTCAGAGTCTACTTTTAAAATATGTAATTTATTTTAATACCCACATGCTAGAAATCCCTTTTTAGTAGGTATGTTTAAAAACCAGTTTTTCAGAATGCCTATTTTAGGACCATACCACACATGTGTACGACCACCCTTTTTTGATGCAAATAAATATTTTTTTTGTAAATCCTTCTGGGAAATGATACCTAAGACACCAAATATTGATGAGAATATTTTTTCTTATGTTTTTATTGAATATATTTTTTTTTATTAATTTTTAACTGACAATAAAGTATATTTTCAAAACATCGGGTGTACGACCACCATAATTTGATGAAAATTTCATATTTTTCAATTTTTTTTTTTAATATTCAAAATAATTGTATGTAGATTGATGTCATATAATTTATTTTTCTAAAATCCTAAAAACAAAAAAAACATTAAAGTTTTAGTGAACCTTGGTATTTTAGGTTTAAGTTCCACTTTTGATTAATAAATAATAAAAAATAGTAAAAGTAATCTTATCACTATGAAATTTACATTTCTGAAATCAAGACGCTGAAAAATCTAATGGGTTTTCGTTTCGTAAAAAAATTCAATTAGAAAGGCCCTCAAAAAATTAGGCCAAGGTAGAAATCTTATGTCGTTTTACCTTAGTCATTTGCAATGCAAAGTTGTAGGATTGGCTAGAATTGATTTGGTTTATCGTGTGCACAAACCGACATCACGAGCACGTCCGGGTGGGCAGTTTTACACTAGGCATGCCCCTGTTGTGCATCCCAAAGCATTGGAAGGTCGAGAGTCATACCCTAACAACACAATGTAGAAGTTGCTTGACAATTTTTTTAACAATTTTTTTGACAACAATGACAATTTTTCCTCAAATTGTATCTAGTCTCAATCTATGATCCCTATGACCCAATAATGAATCAAATAATTCTCCATGATTATACAAGAATCAAGAATGCTCATGATTGACTAGGGACACATCACATATACTCAAAACATAGTCACAAAACATTTTCACACAAAATAGTCACAAAACATTTTCACACAAAATAGTCACAAAACATTGTCACATATTATTAAAAAAATTGCTTCTAAATATGGTCAAATCAGCTCTTGGCTATTTGATTATACAAAAAAATATCTTACAAATCATCTCATGGGATTTTATACAAAATTTGGCATTACAATATGTGCGATTCAGCTCATAGCCATTTTAATATACAAAATTTGGCATGTACATATGTACAAATCAGCTCATTGCCATTTAAATATACAAAATTATGCCCCTAAACATGTAAAAATCAGCTCATGGGCATTTGTATATACAAAAAATGAATATAGAATAATTCGTTGACGATTTATACAAAATTCTCAAAATCATTCTACTCTGAACCATAGAATCAATCAAGTGAGCCTTCAGGATCGACTCTAACCCATATTGTGTCAAGTATTGCCTTGTGGTCTGATTCATGAGCTTTCCATAAAATCTTGTTATGATGTCTACCACGATACTTCATCAAATGAATATTTGTTGCAACAACAACGTTAGAGAAATGAAGAATATGTCTATGTGTTTCAAAGTCCTCGAACAACCAAACATCAGAATTCTTGATAGGGTATCTCTGAAGCCATGTTCCTGTCACGACAACAGACCCTATTAGGTACTCAATACCCTCTCTGTCAATGATTGTGGTTGTCAATTTTCTTTTTGGCTCAACACAACTACACAAATAGTAATATGTTCCTTCTTCATTGCTCTCTTCTGCAACAACTGCATACACATGACCTGCATTTTATAAAGTGTTAATTAATACCAAAAATAAAGTATCATGTACAAAAAAATGAACCAAAAAGAATACTTGCAAAAAAATTAACTCAAAAAATCACCTAAATCCACTAGGTCGGATACATGGTCAAAATCCACTGATGTCTCCATCTGCCTATATTGTAGTGCTTTCGGAATTTGATATGAATCAATGGAAACCAATGGTCTACAAGACCATTTGTCAACCCACTCTTGTGATTCACATTCTTCCCACAAACAATACATGCATGAAGAGAAAAAAACATACCATCTGTCTCGTATAAATTACCAATGAACTTGAATTTGAACTCATAAATGAGTGCATGTCACTCGATCCTGTAACTATACAACAATCTAGAAAACTTTCAATGTTAGATTCAGTGATCAACCAAAAATATCTATGAACCATTGATGTACTTGGATTACCTAGACCCATCGTAGACTTACACAATTGCACAATTGTGTCTGCATCTATCAACTCAGCACCACCTTTGTACTTCAATTCTTCTCTAGCTAGGGCTCTTTTCACACATGTTCCTGCACTATCGTGATCTCCCTTACCATGTCCAGCCTTAGTGAAATTCCAAAAATGGTGTACACCACTTTTTATATGCATCCTTGTCAACCAATAAAACATCCTTGCATTCTTAAATTGTGTGGTGCAATTATCTGATCATATTAAGTGTTGGTTGTATTGTATGTTCCTTTCCCTTAAATTATCATAGAAAACTTTAAAGCATCCTTATACAAACTCTGATGAATGAGTACGATCATCACTTATGTAGAAGTGATACTCTCTTACAACTTTTCTATCCTCCTCTGTGCTATCATCTACATGCATGAATGCTATGTGTACAAAAATAGAAACTTGTGTAAAGTGATAATACATAGATTTCACTTCATTTTGAGGTTGTAGTGTATAATTTTTAGCAAAATAAATGATAAAGAAAATGATGCCAAGAGGAAATGTGTCCTTACATAACTTGAATTGCTCATCTAACCATCGAGCTCTATGTGTATGCATTATGTACTCATAAACTAGTTTCTCTTGAAACATTTTCATAAATTCAGCTACACATATATCATTTTTCACTAGCTCACATCTCTTCAAATCTTTTCCATCTTTAACTCCATATGTGACTGTCTTGTATTTTCCGAAAGAAACTAGTTTCGTACCAATTTCATGTGTTCTCTCCAAATGTACGCATCTTGGTAAGCATTGCAAACCACCACATATAGCACAAGAACCTTCCAAACAAGGCATCTTATAATAAATGCAACCATCATGTCTATTACATAGCACACTTGAAATAAATTCTCTTACCGACTTAGGAGGTGATTGTATATTGCATTCGTGCAAAACATCGTTAGTGTGCAAAGTAGAACAAATATGACGAAAAATATCATAGTGCATGGAAAATTCAATATGCATCCTACAATGACACGTGGTGCTTACATGATTAATCTTAATATAAAAAGGTTTTGCCATTTCAAAAAATCTTTGAGAAATTCTTATTTGAGGAAATATTTGAAGGAATCTTTCATAAAATTTAGTTTGAGTCATATCCAAATAGTGTTTGGCATGTGGCTCACGATTTGTAGACCTAATTCGCCTTCTAACAACATCTCTTTGGTTGGGCGAAAGTCTTGTGTTATCATGCCAAAAAATTTCAATTAATGTTCTTAGTGCATCAACAACAACCTTGTCTTTGCATGGTAGTCTACCCAAGAATGCCCAAAGAAAATTATTGTTAGGTTCCTCTATTTTTTCCCGCCTCTTTAATGCTTTACTTAATGTTGATCTACTAACGTTCAATGACTTACTTGTTTTGCTTATCAAACGATATTTTTTATTTTCTTGCTCATTATGGTTGATGTAATGACACGTCAAGTAGCATTAGAATCTTTAGTACGTGATTTTGAACCAATAGCTTGATATGCATCAAATAGATTTCTCACAATAGTTCTTTCATTGTTACTTTCAGATGATCTTAGGCCTAGAATTTTTATTGTCTCTCTAAAATTTAAATTTTTAATCATTTTAACAATTAATTGACATCTTGCGGTTTGATTTAAGTTTTCAAAATAGTTTTTCCATATTCTCTTAACCATTCTCCTACAAGTTCACTCATTCATTTTATTGGGTATTGGCTTCAATATATTCTCATCAATGTCAATTAGATACTTTGGTTTTCTACGAATGATTCTAGGAGGTGTTAACATCGGTGCATTATGTACATTCAATTCATCAAATAGAGAAGGTGTATTTTCATCATTTAATTGATCATTCAATGTGGTATCTTCTTCAATTGCATTAGGTTCATACGGTAAATCAAATGTCTCATCTTCAATTGCATTAGGTGCATTATGTTCATTTGGTAAATCGAATTGATATGTTGAGGATGACATACCTTCTTCTCCCATTGTTCCTATGTCACATAATTTCTTCATACATTGCCTTTGTCTTTCCTTTTCAGCCTCTCGTTGTTCCATCGTTCCTCGCTTGTTCTTTCCACTGGTTGATATCGGTTGTCCTAAATAGAATCATATTACATATATATGTAAACAAAAGTTCATCAACAAACAAATAACCATAAATATGCATCTTATCACTATTTTTTGGAATCAAACTATTAAACAATCACAATACTATTGACAAAACTAATAAGAACAACAATTCAATCATTTGAAATTATGCAAAAACAAAAAATTCACTTACTTCTATGTATAAAACAGTGATAGAAGTGCAGACAGATTTCCAGTGGGGCCTTCAACGAACTCAAAAACTTCTTTTGAGGTCGTTGAGGCTCTTGGGCAACTAAAACTATGTCTACATATTGCGTACACACTACATTAATAACCGTGTGCGCACTGTTAGTCCATAAATGTTGGCACAGAGAGAGAGAGAGAGAGATAGAGAGAGAGAGAGAGAGAGAGGAGGGGGGCGGAAGGGAAGGAGGGAGAGAGGGAGAGATGAAGGAGGGGGGAGGGAGAGGATAGGGGGTAGTGAGGGAGAGGAAGAGAGAGAGAGAGAGAGAGAGAGAGAGAGAGAGAGAGAGAGAGAGAGGGAAAGGAGGGGAGGAGGGAGAGGGAGAGAGAGGGAGAGGGAGAGGGAGAGAGAGAGAGAGAGAGGGAGGGAGAGGGAGAGAGAGGGAGGGAAAGAGAGGGAGAGAGAGAGAGAGAGAGGGGGGAGGGAAGGTAGAGAGAGGGAGAGAGGTAGAGGGAGGGAGAGAGGGAGAGAAGAGGGGGGAGGGAGGGATAGAAGAAGGGGTATGGAGGAAGGGAGAGGGAGAGTAGGGGGAGGGAGAGAGGAGAGAAGGAGGGAGAGAGAGGGGGGAGAGTAGGGGAGAGTGAGAGAGGAGGGAAGGAGGGAGAGGGAGAGAGAAAGGAGGGGAGGAGGGAGAGAGAGAGAGAGAGAGAGAGGGAGAGAGGGAAGGAGGGAGAGGGAGGGAGAGGGAGAGAGAGAGGGGGGAGGGAAGGTAGAGAGAGAGAGGTATAGAGAGAGAGAGAGGGGGGGGGAAGGGGGAGGGAGAGGAAGAGAGATCGAATCCAGGATACAATATGACCCCTAACAACATCTAAGGGGTCATAGGGTGTCCTAAGGGATCATATGACACTATATTATCCCTTAGCACACCATAAGATCTATAATGACACCAAATAGTATCCTAAGGGGTCATAGAATGCCATATGACCCTTTAGAACACCATATGGTGTTGTTATGGGTCATTGGTGTCCTGAGGGGTCATATGGCATCCTATGACCCCTTAGGACACCATATGGTGTTATTATAGGTTGTATGGTGTCTTAAGGGGTCATATGGTGTCCTAAGGGGTCACAAGACACCATATGACCTCTTAGGAAACAATATGACCTCTAATGACACCTAAGGGGACATATGGTGGGCTAATAAAATGATATATTAAATTTAAAGTTATGATTAGAATATCATACAATAGAACATCAGTAGTTTAGTTTTGATATAGCTAAGTTATACCATTGTCAGCATAAGAGAGACTCCAAGTGAATGAACAACGAGGCTTCACTAAAAAGAAAGTGTAAGAGATTGACCTAACCCTAAGACAACTGCCTAAGTTCTAAAACATATGATGCTATTAAATTTGCAAGGTTATAGGACTGATCTCGATTGTGACTATAGGAATTACCGAAGAAAAGAAAGAGGGAGGGAGAGAAGAACAGAAAGAGATATGGGGTATGGAGGAAGGGAGAAGGGGAGAGAGTGAGAGAGAGAGGGATGGGGTATGGAGGAAGAGAGAGAGAGAGAGAGAGAGAGAGAGAGAGAGAGAGAGGGAGAGGGAGAGGGAGAGAGGGAGAGGAAGAGAGATCAAATCCAGGACACAATATGACCCTTAGAACACAATATGACCCCTAACAACATCTAGGGGGTCATAGGGTGTCCTCAGGGGTAATATGACACTATATTATTCCTTATCAAACCATAGGACCTATAACGACACCAAATAGTGTCCTAAGGGGTCATAGAACACCATATGACCCTTTAGAAAACCATATGGTGTTGTTATGGGTCATTGGTGTCCCGAGGGGTCATATAGCATCCTATGACCCCTTAGGACACCATATGGTGTTGTTATGGGTCGTATGGTGTCTTAAGGGGTCATATGGTGTTCTAAGGTGTCACAGGACACCATATGACCTCTTAGGAAACAATACGACCTCTAATGACACCTAAGGGGTCATATGGTGGGTAATAAAATGATATATTAAATTTAAAGTTATGAATAGAACATCATACAATATAACATCAGTAGTTTAGTTTTGATATAGGTAAGTTAGACCATTATTAGCATAAGAGAGACTCCAAGCGAACAAACAACGAGGCTTCGCTAAAAAGAAAGCGTAAGAGCTTGACCTAACCCTAAGAGTACTGCCTAAGTTCTAAAACATATGATGCTATTAAATTTGCAAGGTTATAGGACTGATCTTGATTGTGACTATAGGAATTACACACTTGATTTCTTTCATGGGTATGTACCGTTCCAAGCCGTTTGACAAGTGATGTTCATCATATACTACCACTACCATGCATACAACAAACTTTAATTTCTTTAGGTGACAAGCATTGTGTAACAACATGGGAACTCTCGCATACCCACCACTATCATTCTCCAAGACATCATCTGTGTTACTCTCCGTCTTTCTCTTCCTACCGATTGTTTCCTTCTGAAAAACATATTGCGGGTACTCTAACTCATCATGTTGCTTTGTTGACACTATTTTCCACATCTTCTTTGATCATTAAAAACACATTCGAGAAGAATATTGCTGCAGGTTTCCTTGTTTGTCATAGTAATGTATCCTTGGTTCAATTTCAAACCCTATTCCTCCTATTCAATATACACACACAAATCCATCAGTCAATTTTCTTAGGAGTGCATACATGATAAAAATCAAAGAGGAAGTTGCAGACAAGAAATAAATTTACTTACTTCTATAGAAGTGCAGACACAGTTGTAGTGGGGTATGGAGGGAGGGAGAGAGAGAGAGAGAGAGAGAGAGAGAGAGAGAGAGAGAGAGAGAGAGAGAGAGAAGAAGAGAAAGAGGGATGGGGTATGGAAGAAGGGAGAAGGGGAGAGAGAGAGAGAGAGAGAGAGGGGGGGTATGGAGGAAGGGAGAAGGGGAGAGAGAGAGAGAGAGAGAGAGAGAGAGAGAGAGAGAGAGAGGCACCTTGTATGCGTTTGAGAGGGGGAGACAATACATTTATATGTGTATATATATACTTAATATATTATATATTATTATACATATATATATAAATATCATATATTATATGTATATACACATATTATATATACAATATCATATTATAAACATATTATATATTACATATATTATATGTATATGCACATATTATATATACAATATCATATTATACAATAGCGCCTACGCACTGTTTATAGTAATGTAAAGTGGAAAATCGCGATCGAACCCTAGTCGCTCTCCCCTCTTCCAACTCCAAGGAGAGAGAAGGGAGAGTCACTAGGGTTGATGGTTTTCACTTAGGAGGGACTTTACATTCAAAAGAGGGGTTGAAACCCACAAGATCCAATCCCACACAATGCAAGATTGGATGCTAAATGTGTTTCAAGGGTTAAGAAAGCAAGGCTACCCTCTTTTGTAAAGAATGTTGATAGAAGAATTAAGCTAGGAATGCATAGAAAGTGACAAAGATTCGCTTGTAAACTGAGATAGGGATACAGTATGAAGCTGCGGACCTGGAATTAGCAATAAAATGTCGATACGACGCTGTCCTGCAAATTTGAGCAAAAGTTGTCGGGACGATGGCACCCGAGCGCCACGGTCCTTCGAAAAATCCGCGAAACGAAGGGGGATCTGTTCGTCTCTGCACAAGGATTCTAGATCTTCAATTTCAGCCGCGTACCTGCAACCTACACATAGAAAAGTGAAGACGATTGGGGGGTTAGGGATTAGGGGTTTGCCTTTAGGTCAAACCCCAGTTTTGGAATTAACCAAGAAATGAGCAATGTTGTAAATGTAAATTTCTGTAATGTAAAACAAGTACTAATACCTTGTTGTAAGGATGTTTGTATCCTTATGTGCGAAGGTATAGATGTTGTATGTTGTATGTTGTAGTAGTATGTTGTAAGTGATCTCCTCTTCAATGGTTGGATCCTTGTCTTGAATGCAACACTTAGCCTTGAATGGAGACTTAGAATGATCAATTGCTTGAAAGAATGCTTGAATGCTTGAATGCTTGAGTATAGTTTCCATGCTTGTACACATATGTCCTTCTTACCCAAATGGGAGAGGCAAATGTAGTTTATATACTTGTCAATTAGGGTTGATAGACTGATTTTCCCGACCTTAGGCCGACCAGGAAAGATAATTTTCCAATTTGCAAACATAAAGACCCGAAGTCCCATAGGAGACCGGGCCCAAAATAGGACCCAGGGACCAGGGCGCTGGGTGCCATGGTCCTGGGGGACCAGGGCGCTGGGCGCCCTGGTCCTGAAGGACCAGGGCGCTGGGCGCTCTGGTCCCACCTCCCGGGACAGCAGGGTGCAAAGGAGGTTCAGGCCAGGGTGCAAGAAAATGCAATTTTCAGTGTCATAATCAGGTTTCGGGGTCTCCATTCAGGTTGCGTGTTGCGTCGCCATCGTGAAGACCGAAATGCAGTCGAAATTGCAAGTGTCACAATTTTAGGACGCTACATTTAGCCCCCACTTTAGCGGGAGTATGTATGCTCATACTTCCGGTAAAGTACAAAGAAACAATATTGAAAGACTTTCACCACGTCAAGGAGGCAAGACACACCAAGCCCCCAGTGGACTAAGGATCTTACGACTTTGATTGACAAAGTAAAAGGGAAGATCACGAGGGAGAACCATGACTGTCAGTAGTAAGGTTCCCTCACTATGAGTCATGCAAGAAAGATATCAAAAATTTTCAAGGCAAAGCTAAATTTGTCAAGAAATTTTCAAGTATCTTGAAAAGATATGGACGGGATGTATGCCCCCCTACGTTAAAGCGATCGCACACGCCTCACCGAGGGTGATTGCTTTAAGGTAGTGATACATATAAGAATGAGAAGGGAAAGGAGCACGTTATCACAAGGATTTAGCCCCCAAGTGTGAGATAAGCCCAAGGATAATAGACACAAAACACAAAGCACAAGGTGACTTCGCTTTCCTCGAGGTCAGTATGTTGTATGATAATTCATGTATATCATATGTATATATGCATAATTGTTCTTCATTCCCCAATCAAGGAAGGTCACCTAGAAGAAGGGAACACATGTGTCTTTTGAGTCAACATGAGAGAGATCGAGAGATCTCAATGCTTTGCATCGTCCTCAAGTAGACAACACTAAGGACAACAAATAGAAGAATGAGAATAACATATAGAAGAAGTAACAAAAGAGAGGGGGAGAGAATCTGCTATGCTAATGAAACTAGTCTAGCACGTCATCTACCCCCCGATCTTGCTGATCAATGTTTCGGGAAGGTAGGGAACACGCTAGAGGAGGAACATCCAACACAGCAGATGGAGCTATCACAAGATCCAAACAAGGGCTATGTTCGTATCCCAAGCCGCGGTGTTCTTGTCTAGGAGCTAGGATAAGTGCTTTAGAAAATTCATTAGATAAATGGTTATCAATATCAACAAGTTCATATTCACTATCAGAATGAATAGGAGAAGTAGCATTTTCATCATGAATAACATTTTCATCTATATCATCATCAAGATTTATAAAAATAGGATCTTTAACTCGCACAGGATCAAGACCATCATGCATCTTATGTTTAGGAGATTTCGGCTCAATCGTCGGCTGAGGAGAAAATGGAATAATGCTTGTTGAAGGTGTTTTTGGAGATTGCAAAGTTTGAGAAGCAGCTGCTTGAGCTCTAAGACGACGCTTTCGCCGGCGTTCACGTGCAGAACGATTTCGTCTAGTCTTAGTAGGAAGTTGCGAAGATTGAGGAGGAGGAATGTTCTCATCCTTATCACTTGGGTGTTTAGGTTGTGGTCTCTTAGGTTGAATAATAGGAGAAGAGGAAGGTCTCTTCTCTCTATAAAAGGAAGGAGGAGGAACTGCTCCATATAAGGGAGGAATATTTGGTTTAGGAAGGAGACCAAGTCCATCATGACGAGAAGGTATAGGTCTACTCTTAGGAAGTTTATTAGATATAGGTATAGTCACATCCATAGGGATGGGTTGGGAATCTTCTTGAGGAAAGACATTAGTTTTATCTTTCAAAGGAAGAACTTCCTTCTCAAGAATGATAGGAATGTCAAGTTTGGGTATTCTAGGTTCACTTAGAGATAGGATCATATCTTTTTTCCACTTTTGATAAGATTTAAAAAGATGATCACTTCGCGGAGGAAGAGATTGAAATTGTTTAGGCCAAAAGTAATCAATAGGAACGCTAGAAGTTCTTTCAGCTGGTTTAAAGAGACTATGATTGATAGTAACAACTTCACCATTATGGGGAAATTTCAAACACTTGTGAATAGGAGAAGCAATAGCTTTCATGGAAGATAGCCAAGGATAGCCTAGCTTCACACGAAATTGTTCGGATGATGGAATAATAGCAAAGTTCACATCAAGGGATTTGTTATGGACTTCAATAGGTAATGTAATAGAACCAATTGCAGGAGAAGAAAATGCATCAAATAGTTTCACAACCACATTTGTTTTGTCATAGATTACTTGATTCAATTGCAAAGTAAAAAGAAACTCTTCAGTAATGACATTAACCATGCAAGAAGGATCAATAAGCACTCCACAGCAAGGTGTATTTTTGACTTTTGCAACTATATATAAAGGACCATCAGGTGCCCTGATAGTTTCACTAGAATCAAATGTGATGGAAGGTTCTTTAGGGATTTTCTGTTGCTCCACAAAGTTAATCACATTCGGAGTCATAGACACGAGATCATCGGGTGAGACAGAGGAATCAGTAGTATCAATCGCATTAGAGGTATGAGAAGGCAATGGATCAGTGAAAATCTGAAAATTTTGGTTAGGAGGAGCTACAGATGTGTTGCCTTTATCATTCACTCCAGAAACAGAGATAGTATTATTATCAATCAAATCTTGAATTTTCCCCTTTAAAGCAAAACATTTTTCAGTATCATGCCCAGGTTGACGATGAAATTGACAAAAAGATTTGTTATCAAAATAAGGTGAATTAATCTTTGCAGGATCAATTTGCCTTATAGGAGGAAGAGTAAGCACATTTTGTTCCAATAACTTATTCATGATACTATGCAATGATTCATTCAAAGGAGTAAACTTTCTTTCTTTCTTGAAAAATTTAGAAATAGGAGGCACACCTGATGCTGCATTCACATTGTTGTTGATGATGTTTTCATTGAATTTGATGGAATCTCTGTTCGGTTTAAACTTTCCAAATGGTTGTTGACTGCTATCACCCTTATCACTCGGAGCCATAGGATGTGATTGTTCCATTTGACTCACAGTCAGTTGATAATTGTGAAGAGTTGCACACAACTGTTGGAAAGAAGTAAACTCAGAAAATAGAAGTTTGTCTCGAATATCTTTTTGTAAATTAGAAATAAAGATTCTTTGAATATCATTGTCAGGCACTGGAAAAGAAATTTGAGCATACAAATGCTTATATCTACCAATGAAATCAGTCACTTTTTCTTTAACACCTTGTTTACAATGCATTAAATCAATCAAAGTAACTTTAGGACTTATATTGTTTTGAAATTGTTGAATGAAAGCATTTGCAAGTTGTTCGAAAGAAGTAATAGAATAAGAAGGCAACGAGCAATACCATTGTAGGGCTTTGTCTCTTAATGTTCTAGTGAACAGTTTTGCAAGCAACCTTTGGTCATAAGCAAAATCAGTACATATTGTTTGAAAAGTCTTAACATGTGTTAGAGGATCACCTTTACCATTATAAAGCTCCAAATGCGGGATTTCAACATGTTTAGGAGGGATAGCTCGAACAATGTCAAGAGAAAGTGGGCTCGCAACATCAAATGTGGGCACACTAAACTTAGATTGATTCATAGAGGCAATTTGTTGCTGTAAAGAAGAGACAGTTTGTGCAAGATTGTTAATGGTCGCTTCAGTCGAAGAATTCATATTAGATGTGTTAGATTGAGATGGAGGTGTTATGTTATTGAAAGAAGGTAAAGAGTAAGGTGGTGGGACTCTATGATAATTAGTCATAGGAGATGATTGGACAGGAGGAACACTACAAGGAGGAATGGAATGGTTAAACGAATTGCCCCCTTGCGTCATGTTCATTTGTGGAGATATAATAGGGACACTCATTGAAGGAATGAATGAAGAAGTCAGATTAAATGAAGGAAGAGGGTTAATTGAAGAAGAAGGGTTGCCCCCATGACTGGTGATCACAGGAGGAATGTCTTGTGTAGAAGTAGCCATTATGTTTGATGTAAAGGTAGGTACGCTAGCAATAGAAGTCATCAAAGGAATAGAATGATTGACTTGAGTAGGAGGTTGTGTATAACCCAAATTTTCAGCACAACTCTTCATAGGCATCACATTCGAATCCACAATGTGTGCAATACCACGCAAAATATCAATTCCATTCTTATCACTTTGAAGCATACGTTTTAGACCCTCAATTAAAGGAAGAGCTTGACTATTAGGGTATTCTTGAGACATCCATTGTCGAAAATCGTCAAATTGGTTATCCAATTTCGAAAGTTGTTCTTCAGAAACCTCATGGAGAGCTTCTTCATCATTAGGAGGATTAGAGGAATTACCCATGTCCTCGTTAAAAAGGCTATTCAAATTAGGTTCCATCTCCTCGGTAATTAAACCTCGGAAAGACTTAATTCTACGGCTTCGTCTAACGGGAATAGTGTAAGTAGGGCTTATTGTTGTAAAACTCATGCACTAGAGAGAGAGAGAGAAAGTTTTGAATTTAGAGGTAGCAATTTTCAGTAAAATCAGCCAATCTTCTGGATTTAAGCTGCTAAATACAATCAGGACAATCTCCCGAAATTTCAGAAAAAATGTCAGGGACCGTGGCGCTTCGGAGTGCACACGGTCCCAGCAACTTTTTTCGAAATTCGCAGGGATGAAAGTTATGATGATTTTAGAGCTAATCTGAAAAAATTGAGTGATTTTACGATCTGTAGATAGGCCAAATTAAAGTTGCAATCTCGAAATTGAACCCTACCAAGATTGTCGAAAAATGCAAAAATTTGAATTTTGAAAAAGAGAGGGACACTGAAATTTTGAATGTTATGATTTTAGAGGGAATGTCAAGAGCAATGCAAATTTTGAAATTTAAAAATTGACTCAATTTCACGCAAACAAATTGCAAAAATTTAAATAAAGCACTGAAATTTTGAATGAATGCAAACACACTTTTCAGATTTAGGATTGTAAGAAACACAATTTTGACACAAATTTCAATTTCAACAATTTTTGAATGATTAGAAGCGTTAATCCAAGTAATCCCTGGACCAACTTTGACTTTAATTTTGAAAGTGTTATAATTGATAAAATCAGCCAAAATTCTGGATTTTAGCAGGAAAATACAGTAAGATCTCGCTCCCGAAATTTTGGAAAAAATGTCGGGGACGATGGCGCTCGGGGTGCACACGGTCCTCGCAACTTTTTTCCAAATTTTCAGGGATGAAAGATATTATGATTTTATTGCGGAATCCAAAGTTATAGCTGATTTGGAGATGTTTTGATCAGTGAAATTGTCGGACAAAGGTTGAATCAAGAGGGTTTCAAAAATTAGGGTTTTGACACTTAACCACTTAATTTTCAAAATTAAAGCACAAATATGAATTGATAATTTGTAATAGAAGGGCAGATCTGAAACAAGCATCAACAATTAAACATTTCACAAGTTTAATTACTTAAAAAGAAAATTTAGGGTTTTTATGCAATTAACCTCTAAAATTTTGCAAAAGATCAAACATGGAAATGTAATCAAGGAATCCAATTTTCAGATCTAACTATGAATAATCAGAAAGGATGTTCACGTCGGGTTCACCAAAATGTAAAGCGGAAAATCGCGATCGAACCCTAGTCGCTCTCCCCTCTTCCAACTCCAAGGAGAGAGAAGGGAGAGTCACTAGGGTTGATGGTTTTCACTTAGGAGGGACTTTACATTCAAAAGAGGGGTTGAAACCCACAAGATCCAATCCCACACAATGCAAGATTGGATGCTAAATGTGTTTCAAGGGTTAAGAAAGCAAGGCTACCCTCTTTTGTAAAGAATGTTGATAGAAGAATTAAGCTAGGAATGCATAGAAAGTGACAAAGATTCGCTTATAAACTGAGATAGGGATACAGTATGAAGCTGCGGACTTGGAATTAGCAATAAAATGTCGATACGGCGCTGTCCTGCAAATTTGAGCAAAAGTTGTCGGGACGATGGCGCCCGAGCGCCACGGTCCTCCGAAAAATCCGCGAAACGAAGGGGGATCTGTTCGTCTCTGCACAAGGATTCTAGATCTTCAATTTCAGTCGCGTACCTGCAACCTACACACAGAAAAGAGAAGACGATAGGGGGGTTAGGGATTAGGGGTTTGCCTTTAGGTCAAACCCCGGTTTTGGAATTAACCAAGAAATGAGCAATGCTGTAAATGTAAATGTCTGTAATGTAAAACAAGTACTAATACCTTGTTGTAAGGATGTTTGTATCCTTATGTGCGAAGGTATAGATGTTGTATGTTGTATGTTGTAGTAGTATGTTGTAAGTGATCTCCTCTTCAATGGTTGGATCCTTGTCTTGAATGCAACACTTAGCCTTGAATGGAGACTTAGAATGATCAATTGCTTGAAAGAATGCTTGAATGCTTGAATGCTTGAGTATAGTTTCCACGCTTGTACACATATGTCCTTCTTACCCAAATGGGAGAGGCAAATGTAGTTTATATACTTGTCAATTAGGGTTGATAGACTGATTTTCCCGACCTTAGGCCGACCAGGAAAGATAATTTTCCAATTTGCAAACATAAAGACCCGAAGTCCCATAGGAGACCGGGCCCAAAATAGGACCCAGGGACTAGGGCGCTGGGCGCCATGGTCCTGGGGGACCAGGGCGCTGGGCGCTCTGGTCCCACCTCCCGAGATAGCAGGGTGCAAAGGAGGTTTAGGCCAGGGTGCAAGAAAATGCAGTTTTCAGTGTCATAATCAGGTTTCGGGGTCTCCATTCAGGTTGCATGTTGCGTCGCCATCGTGAAGACCGAAATGCAGTCGAAATTGCAAGTGTCGCAATTTTAGGACGCTACAAGTAAAAAGAGTGTGTACGCATTGTTTATAGTAAAAAGAGCGCGTACGCGCTTCTTACACCATAAGTACCCCGTATGCGCTTTCTATACCATAAGTACCCCATACACGCTTTTGAATGTTTAGGCTTGGAAATAGGCCTGGATGACAAAGCTACAGTTTGGAAGTTTGATTTCCCTCCATTTCTTTCATTTTTGACATGTTTTATTTTATCAAATTGGTTTATCAACTTTGTCATCATCAGGTTTACACTTCATCAAGTGGGTATTTCTAAAATTGCCACCATATTTTCACCCATCTTCTGAGATTTCCAACCATATAATTTTTTAAAAATTTGAACAACAATAACATATTATTATTGAATTTCTTTTACCAGTGTCTCCATAGTTCTCACAGACATAGGTGCACCATTTTTTTAATAACTTGATATACTTATCCAAATTTAAAAATCTTTATATATTATTGTAATGCACTTGATTCTTTACAATTGAAAAAAAAAATTGTATTTTTGATTTGTTTAGTGCAACTTATGCTTTGCACACGAACAGGTACCTAATTTTCAGGATGTGCTCGATTGGAAAAATCATTAAAAAAAATACTCAACAAAAAATTACAAAAAAATACACATCTTCTAGTGCTCACTCTTAACTATATTTTTGTCAAAGGATTTGTCAAAATACTATATCTAACTATAAATTTTTTGATGCGCACGTCAAACACTATGTTATGTTTTTTAGAAAAAATCAGGGTCTTTTTTTCGTGCACAAAGGATTTGACCCCCTTAATCTTATCCAATTTTGAAAAATTTTAGTAGTTTGGAAACTAGATTTAGAGTACTACAATATTTGTTCTTTGATTATCTTCATATCTTGAGTGGATGACTTTCAAATTTTGCCTCCAAGTTTAGGTTCACCTGATTTCAGAAAAAAAGTGTCCACTTATACCCCCCTTTTTTACCACCATCTTTGTGCACTTACCCATAACAACCAAATCACTAGAATCCACTGACACATAAAGATTAGTAGAAATAGTCTTCTAAAGCCTACTGATAATCTTCCATCATAAATGGACAACCACCATTTTTAAATCCTAAAAGATCCATCAACTATTTTCTTGTAACTAAAGATTCTATATAATAAAAGGGGCCAATAATGCAAGAAGTATGTAGGAAAGAGGCCTTCATTGAAGGTCTATATAACTCTCCCAAAACTCTACAAAAGAAGTTACATGAACACAAGAATGATTCCACACCTCCCACCAAAGGTGTCAAATCTCCTTAGATTAAGGATGTTGAAAGAGATGTGAAATACATTCTTCATTAAAATTATAGAAAACACAAATAAAAGTGCCTTGAAAGGCTTTCTTTTGCAATTTTTTCTAGGTGAGGCACTTATTTTTGGCCACCAACCAAATGAATAGATTTCAATTTGGCCACGAAAATTTATTCCTCACCTGCTTCCACAAGGGCACCCCAACCTAACCATACAATTCTCTATCCAATTACATATAACATGAAGCAAAAAAACATTTAGTCTTTGGATCAAGACTCCAAGCCAAAGTATATTTTCCCTTGAGGGAACAACTAATTCTACTAGCAAAGATCCTAGTTAATTGTTGACACTCCTCCACAATACCACCCAACAATCACTCTTGAGGATCCTTCCAGTAACTCACCTCCATCTGGCCTTTGACCTTAATGGTCTTAATTGAGGCATGTCCATCCCAAGGATAATGCCACAAAAGAGCTTCAGAGTCGAGTTATTACAACTCTAAAAAAGGCCCTTCTTAATGAGCTTCGCCCCTCTTTTAAGAGTTCCAAATCAGAAATCTCTTCCCCCAAAGGTTGCACTGAATCACATCAGAGCTATCAACTCTACAAAGATACTTGTGGGTAATAATTTTGGCCCAATCCTAATCTTAGCAAGTACACCACCTCTCATAAATATTGAAAGATAAAACTTGATCAATCAAACTAGATGGATGAATCCCAATACCTCATGCTTGATTCAACCTAAACTAAATCCCACCTGACTAGGCTCCACTTCAAAGAGAGAAAATTGTTGGACTAATTAAACTCATGGGCAAGAGAATCATACTCTATAATAGAGCTAGAAGAAGCAACCTACATAAAACATCTATAAATAGGAAGAGCCTAACCACCAACTTTAGAAGATTCATTCTTCTAGTAGATGAAAGCCATCTACAAATCCAATGGCTAACCTTTTTATCAAAATTATCTGGAACCTCCTACCAAAACTCTTTGTGTTGAGATCCCACAACAAGGTGAATCCCAAGATAAACTAGAGGAAGAGAGACAGATTGTAACCTAATAATCTATGATGTAGGAGCATCCTCAGTCGATGAGCAATCTTGCATTAACCAAAAACATTTCCTTTCAGTTTTGTTCTTGTTTAGTTCTTTGTGCAGTTTTTGTATTCTTACCGGTATGTACAAGAGTTACTTGTTCTTAGTGGCAGATCTTGTTTGCAGTCTCCTGGCGGTTTCATGTGGTTGATTCCAGATTTCTTGTTCTTTTGGGTTCTTCTTCGGTCAGTTATCGCTTCTAGTTGGTTGTTTTTGGGTTCACGGGATAGTTCTTCTGCTTATCGGTTGGTTTTCCTTCATTACCGGTGCGATTATTGGTGTGTGGATCCAACTTGGGTCTTGTTCGATGTTCTTTGGCATGTGGCTAACCTTCCTGTTGAACTGCATCACTTGGATGTTATTTTTTGGAAATATTTCTTAAATCTTAGGGCTGACCTATTTACACGTTTCATTTTCCTGCAATGGCGAATGTAAACTTTTTGAGGCCGACCTGGATATGTTCCAGTGGGAATAAATATGATGTTATGTAATTATTTGTAGGGGCAGAGCAAGTAGAATTGAGAATAAGGATTGAGATTTGCATGTTGTGATCCGATTGATTCTTAGAGTCCCAGTTGGATTATATCTGGCTTGAAGCCTGCATGTAACCGGTTAACAACCAGATGTTCTTTGATGATAATATGAAGATTGTCGGATAATTGTCGGAAGTCCTAAGGTTGTAATCTGATCTATTTATATGAATTTGTTATGTTTTCTTACTTCTTTAGTTGTATCTCTCTTGTTGCATAAGTCGATTGACTCTGAGGGTTTTTATCAGTTATGGTTGCATCAATCTGAGTAATCAAGAATATTTTGAATGAGTCGAGGAGTGTTAAACAAGAAGAGAAAATGGCTTCATTAATTTTTTTCCTTGAGGCTGCTAAATAAGTATCCAAAATTCTCTGGAGGTTAACTACTTCATCGATATTGGTCATTTCCATCAATGTTGTATCATCAACAAACTAGAGATGGGAACGAGGGGGAAAATTATTGCACCAACTCCAACCCTAAATCAAACCTTGTCTAACATGAGAAATATTTAAACCACAAAGCTCTTCATCCATGATAATAAACAAATAGGTAGAGAGAGGATCCCCTTGTTAAAGACACCTAGAATCTCTAAACAACTCTTATGGACCACCATTAATGAGAAACGAAAAGGAGGTATACGTAACACATCTCATGATCTAATTAAACCAATCACCACTAAATCCAAAGGTCAGAAGAACTTTATGTAAGAATGTCCATTTGACTCTATCATAATCTTTTTCCAAGTCAAGTTTGATGAACATGACCTTCATCAATAATCTATCTATTAGCAACAAATCCACCCTTCTTGTTAGAAAATTAATCCTTAAGGCATGTCTTACTTCTTTTTGCAATCAATTTAGTAATAATTTTATACACCACAATACAAAGAGAAATGGGTCTAAACTGGTCTAGATTATTTGATTCATATCTTTTAGGAATAAGAGCTAGAAAAGCATATTTCATGGCTCTTAACGTTTGTTGATTTCCATGCGACTCCTGAACCACTTCTAAAAGGTCTAATTTGATAGTCTCCTAAAACTCCTAAAATAATTCAATTTGAAACCCATAAGGGCCTAGGGCTTTACCGTTTTCATATGAAACACAACCTCTTCCAATTCCTACAATGAGATGGGACATATGAGAGCCTCATTCATCTTATTAAAAACCAATGAGGGAATGCAATCCAAGATAGGATTTCCATTTTCACTAGTAGGGGGGGTCCTCAATAAACAGAGATAAGAATTACTCAGAATCCTCACAAGATATCTCTCATTGTGGAGAGTCAAGAACCATCTGTAGATGCAAGAGAGGTAATAAGATTACCATTTCTTCTAGCTTTGATAGTTATGAGAAAAGGTAGTATTCTTATCCCCTTTGTAAAGTCGATCAATGTGAGACTTATTTTCCCAAGAAATCTCCTCATGAAGTTCCCATTCCTCCAAATCCTTAACAACCATAGTCTCTTCTCTACTCGAGTCTAAAGTAAACCCCTGATCACAGGTCAAGCAAGTAATAGTATCCAAACAAGCTTGATCCGGTTATTTTGTTGAAGTGAAAGTTCCCAAAGCATTCCTTATTCCACTTCTTGAGCTTATATTTCATATATTGCAATCTTTTAACAAAAAAAATGCATAGTGCTACCATAAGCAAGCTTCTCTTCATACCACCAATCAACCATTAAGTCATAGAGAGAAAGATCTCATAGCAACATTAGTTGAAACTTAAAAGATGGATTCTTTGGAGCTCTGAAAGAGATCTAGTTGAAAGTTTCATCGGCCAATGATCATACCCTCTCTGATCCAAGATCTTTGAGTTGGTAGTCCATCTATAACTCAACCAAAAAGCAAGAGACAAGAAACCTATCAAGCCTCTAAAAAATAGAACCCACAACAAGTCTTTTGTTGTTCCAATTGGAGATACCATTATTTGGCTTCATATTAATAACATTAAAAATATTAACATTATCTCTAAGGAGATTCACAAATAGATCTAGCCTAGCTAAGCCACCTCTTTTTTCCTCCAAACTACAAATTGCATTAAAGTCCCTAGCTAGAATTCAAGGAAGAAAGTGTACCAAATAGGAGGCAATTATAGAAATAGAAGAGCAACTTGAAATACACCAAAGAGAGAGCCTTCCATGAGTCCCAGAAACAAGTCACACCACAAAAACTACCATGGGCTCCAACACACTAACAAGGGCCACAAGACCAAATTCTAGGTGCTCTATTTAACATACCATCCACTGTCAACTTAGTTTCTTGAATAAAGAAAATATCAAGAAAATGGGTACAAATCAAACCACGAATAGCCTTTTGTCTCGAGATTATATTCAAACCCATCACATTTTACGATAAAACAATCATTTATGAAGTTGGCAGAAATGGGAGTCAATGATCTTCACAAATTTGGATTCTACCAATGTTATCCAATTAACTTCACCTTTTCCTAGTCTTTATTTAGCCCAACCTTGGAAGGCTTCTATGGAGGCCCCTTTTTAAGGGGTTTTTGCTACAATCCTAAGGCCTAAGAAGCCCCATTACTTTTCCCAGACTCTAAAGCCTCTTTCACTAAGGGAGAGACAGAAGTTACCAAGGCTACAACATTTTTCAAAACACTTGGTTTTGGAACATCCAAAATACGAGAAGGCATGTTTGTATCTTTCTACCCATCTTGCAGACCCCCTAAACATGAGTTCTGATTATAACTCCCCCTATCCTCTAGCAAGACCATTCCCAAGAATCTAGCACTAGACGAAAACTCAACAAGTATCTATTCTTCTTAAGCTAGGTTATCCAAAACATCAAATTGATAAAAGTTTCATCATTCTACTTGTCCTTTAGAAATTCTCTTCTGGCATCTCCCCTTATTATGTGACTTAACAAGAATGAAACCATGTTTATCGACAACCCCATCAGAGAAAGGAGCTTTCCTTATATCCAACTTAGAGGTAGATTTGGAGGGAGTATTAGCTTCAGTAGCTACTGGAATGGAACAAGGGAACCTCCTTAAATGCTCATACTCATGACAGATTTGACACTTGAACGACGACATCTCATAGTCGACCTATTGAATCAAAGAAGAGGATCCAACACAAATTTCCACATTGAAATTTGGTAGAGGTTTATTTAAATCAATTTTAACACAAATATGAGTATAAGAAATTACTTTTAATCTTGAGTTTGCAGAGAAGAGCCAACTGTTTGCCTAGTAGAAGAGCAATTGAGTGAAGAATGTTCTTCTCTAGAACTCAAGCGGAAGCCTAAAAAGATGAACCCATACCAAAACCTTGAGGGAAGCTCCTCAATAGGGTTGAATTCTAGACATGATAGGGTTTCTGATTATAATAATAAGGTCCACCCTCAAAGGGCTTATTTCTATATGACATGCAAGAAAAAAACAACTAGAAATAGTTATTAATAGCCATCATACTCCCATCATACTCCACATCTCCTTTATCTCCTTTAGGGTTTTGGATCCGTGAGGCCCATTATCCAAAACTGACATAGAAATTCGAAGTTCCATAAATTTGCAAGTAAGAACATGATTGCTCAAATATGTTACATCTTCTAATAGCATCTTTGACTGAATTACCAAGACAAGATGATCCTAACATCTTTCGAAACAACCATTCATTTTTTTTATTTTGGGAAAGCCTTCCAAGGATGCAATGGAATTTTCATGCATAAAAGAGGAAGGATCCGTCATATCCATAGCTTCCAGAATCCTCAAATTCGAGGAGTCGCCATGTTCCACCATGCCCGACCCAAGACTAAACGGTCAAAGAACACAAAATCAAAGATGGGGTTCTAATACTGCCAAACCCCAAATCAAACGTCCACCCAAAGCAAAGGGAGACAGCCAACTTCTTCGCAAAAATGAAAATCCCTAATGCCCTCTCATCACAACCAAGGATAAAGTTAAAAAACTAGTCAAGAACATAAAGAAAAAATACCAAGAACAAACACAGAACCCACCCACATAGCTGCTAGAATAAATCGGAACCATGCCCATTGTTCAAAATGTGCCCAATCCCCCTCACACGCTCCCTATCGCAATCACAAAGAGCAGAAAAAGGTTCGGCTAGTGCGCACAAAAATGCAGACTCGAGCACTGGATACTGACATCCCCAATATGTAAGAGAACTTAGTAATTATAGATGAATGCTCAATTTTAATGCAATCATACTAATCGAATGGAATTGTCACATGTTCCTACCGCTCAAGTGTTGTCTCTACTGTAGGTGCCCTTCTAACGAAGGACTTCTCGCCACTTAGTTATGGTGGCACCCTTCTTATGGTTTCATTTTGTTAGAGGATCCCATTCTTATGGCTTGTATGGGCTTTGCATGGTTTTTTTAAGCTATAAGTGGATTTCATAGGCTATTTGGCCTCGTGGATGTCATTAAAAACATTCATTCATTCATTCTTGGTGTGGCCTCCTACAACTTCTCTATGCTTTTATTTTCGCATTGGTGTTGGTGGAGGAATATCTTATGCAAATGTTGCACAACCTGTCCTTGATGGTAGTTAATATGAACATTTTTGCACAAAAAAATATAAGCATTTTTAAATATTGTAATGTATAGATTTAATAAATGGTGGTGGTAATATTGGTAAATAAAAGAAACGTATTTCATTTTGGTTTTAATGATGATGGGGTTTTGAGAGATAGTGTATATTGATTTTATATTGATTTATATTATTGAGATATGTAGGTGATTGTTCTTAAATAAATAATAATATATTTTTTAAGTTCTCAATCAATTCCATGTCATGTAAAATTACCGTGGATTGAAATGGCACTTTGGAATTAATCTATATTTTGTGAAATCATCTAAACCTATATATAAAATCAATCATTGGGGTTTTATGATTCAAAATTAGGCTTGCTTATTTTTGGCATGTGAAACTTATAATAAATGAACAGGCAATGTGTAGTGTATTAAATGGTGGTGCTAATATTAGTAAATAAAATAAATAAAAATTATAATGTATTTATTAATGGTAGTTGATAAAATTGATAAAAAAAATAAAAGAAAATCATGATAGATTTATTAAATGGTGGTTGATAATATTGGTAAATAAAATAAATGTATTCAATTTTAGTTTAATATTGATGGTAGGGTTTGATTACAATTAGTGTTTAATTAAGGTTATAGCTAGGCTTAGGATTACAGTTCACTTAGGTTTACAATTTAGTTAGAGTTAGGATTCAATTAGGGTTATAGGAAAATTCTTTAAGTTGACATTAGAGTTAAAATATAGTTAGAGATCAAATAGGGTTGGGGTTATGGTTCAATTCGGGTTAGGGTTCACATCTAATTAATATTAAGGTTCACATTCAATTAGGGTTAGGGTTACTTATACTATGTTAAGGCTCAATTAGGGGATAATCTTTGATTTGATATAGGTAGGTTTACAAGGAGGGTTGCAATTAGGAGTCAATTATGGTTAGGGTTGAGCTTTAATTTGGTTTATAGTTATAATTAAGGTTGCCACTAAAATAAGGGTTGTGAGATTCTGTGAGAAGCGAGAATCGAGCCAAGATCTGATGTCGGTCGTAGATCACATGCAACTCCTCACACAACGGATGATCGAAGATCAAAATAGCTGAATGAAGATAATTTCAATATGAGAGAGAAATAGAGACAAAGAGGAGAATTTGGAGAAGACTTTCACCAAGCTATCACTCCACTAACTTGACTAGTGAAGGTGAGAGTATAGTACTTATTATATAGAAAAATATAAGCATATACATCCAAGGGGTGCATTAACTCCTATTTCCCATAAAAAGTGGGAGGTTTTACCTTCTTGGTAAATGCCAAAACATGTGGCATAACCTCCTTACATGAAGACAAAAAAGGAGTTGAGAAAGTTGGCACATAAGGCCAAAAGAGGGTGTGAAACCAAACTACCCCATAACCCACTTAGGAAATGACAAAATAGTGGTTATGAGAGGTGGCACAACAAGCCAAAAGAGGGTGTGTAACTCAACTACCCATGTGAGGTGGAGAGTTACACATGTAGCTGAAGTATTTCGCCACGTGTCCTCATATAAACCACTCCTATTAACCTAAGCAAGCTTAAATAATATATGTGTAGGAAAAATAAATACCCCCTAACATAAGGAAAATAAAAAACCTACACTAACACCCCCTCTTAAGCATAGCTTAGGTGGGTGAAAATATGGGTCCCGACAAATGCAACCATGTTAGGTACCCATGTACATAGATAGCCCCCCCAAAAGAAGATGCGCCCCATAAGAGGAATAGCCCCCCCCTAAATAAGGAGAGAAAGAAAGAAGGACTAAGAAGTCCCTCCTGAGGTAGACACTTGTCGTATCCCAAGCAAAGATCGCAAATGAAGAAACTTGCTTTCGGTGAAGGGTTTGGTGAAGATGTCCGCAGTCTGCTCCGTTGTAGAACAATACTTAAGATCAATGATGCCTTCCTAAATGAGCTCCCAAATATAGTGCATATGTATCTCAATGTGTTTCGTCCTCTGGTGATGAACTGGATTTCTTGAGATCTGTATAGCACTTTGATTATCACAAAAGATGATAGTAGGCTTCCTAACTAGAATACCAAACTCAGTGAGAATATTCTGAAGCCAAATAGCCTTAGTGGTGGCATTAACTGCCCCTCGATACTCAGCCTCTGTTGATGAAAGAGCAATTGCAGACTACTTCTTACTCGACCAACAAACTAGACCAGAACCAAGTGAGAAGCAATACCCTGAAGTGGATTTACGATCCTGAGAATCACCTGCCCAATCTGAATCCGTATATCCCACCAAGTCAATACCCATGCCTACTGCATACTAAAATCCATAATTGTGAGTACCCTTAATGTAGTGGAGAATCCGCTTAGCTGCTTTCCAATGCAACTCGTGTGGCTCCTGTATGAATCTAGAGACCATGCCCACCGCATATGAAATGTCAGGTCTCGTATGAGTCAAGTAGATGAGGCTCCCAACAATTTGTCGATATAAAGTGCTATCAACCAAGGGTGAAGAGCACTTAGCCTCAAGTTTGACCCCAGACAAAAAAGGAGTAGGTGCAGGCTTACAGTTAGCCATGCGAAATCTAGAGAGCATATCGAGTGCATACTTGGGTTATCAAATGAAGATGCTTGAAGAAGATTGAGTAATCTCAATTCCCAAGAAGTAATGTAGAAGACCCAAGTCTGACATCAGAAATCTATCATGTAGAGCAGTTTTCACTACCTTGATGGTGGATGAGTGACTCCCTGTGATCAACAAGTCATCAACATAGAGAACTAGAAATGTGAGAGTATCATCCTGGTGCAGAATGTAGACGTTCGGATCAGAATGGCATTGAGTAAAACCAACTGTCAGAAGGAAGGAGTCCATCTTGGCATACCAAGCTCGAGGAGCTTGTTTGAGGCCATAGAGAGACTTTCAAAGTCGACACACAAGTGAAGGATCTTGAACAAACCCTTGTGGCTGCTCCATGTAGATTTCCTCCTGAAGGTCACCATGAAGAAATGCACTCTTGACATCCATCTGATGAACTTCCCAATGATGGGTTGCAGCAATAGCAAGGACAAGTCGGATGGAATTCATCTTAGCAACTGGAGCAAAAGTCTAAGAGTAATCAACCCCTGGAACTTGGGAAAAGCCTTTTGCTACCAAGCGAGCCTTATACTTATCAACCGACCCATCTGCTGCAAATTTTGTTCGATAGATCCACTTGCATCGAACAAGTTTCCTTCCCTTAGGAAGAGGAACTAAATCCCATGTGTGATTCCTTTCCAAGGAATTAAACTCTTCTTGCATTGCAGCATCCCATTCGGGAACACCTGTAGCTTCTCGAAAAGACTGTGGATCAGAAGCAGAAGCAATGAAGAGATGTGGAGCTTGCTGAAATTGTGACCTAGTTCTTCTAGAATCTGATGGATCACCAAGCCAATCTCCTGCTGACTCAAAGGTTTGTCGAGCCCAAAGAGGCACTGAAGCTGGAGAGTCTAGGGGAGAATCATCAACCTCTGAAGGATGACTATGAGAAGAATGTGAATCCTCACCATCACTGTCACCATCTGAAGTGGAGGAAGAAGACTCCTCAACAGGATTAGGAGGATTAAGATCCTTAGAAGAACTGTCATCATCATGCAATATCTCCAATGTGATAGTGGATGGAGAAGTGGTATGAGAAGAAATAGAAGAACTCTCCTCAAAACGAACACTCCTCTCAATGAACAACTCATGTGTAGAGGGATGGAGAAGTCTATACCCTTTGACATCATCTAGATACCCAACAAATATGCAAGGCTTTCTTTGCGGATCCATAGCCTTGTGTTTCTCTACTGGAATGTGGGCCCATGTAAGAGAACCAAACACTCTAAAATGCTTAATTGTAGGTTTCCGACCGGTCCAAGCTTGAAAAGGAGTTACCCCCTTCACAGCTTTATGAGGAACTCGGTTCTGGATGCAACATGCACAATTGATGGCCTCTGCCCAATACTGAGGTGCCAAAAACTTGGAGTGAATCATACAATTTGCCATCTCCTTCAAGGACCTATTCTTCCGTTTTGTGACACCATTCTGCTGAGGACTGTATGGAACTGTGTGCTGCATGTTGATACCTTCTAAAGCACAAAATTGTTCAAACTGATTATTAACATATTCACCCCCATTATCTGTACGCAAAATCTTGATGAACTTCCCAAATTGTTTCTCTGCAAAATCTTTGAAATCTAGAAATTCTCAAATACCTCAGACTTTTGTTTGAGAAAGTAAACCCATGTAAATCTGGAAAAGTCATCAATAAATGTTAAGACATATCTAGCCCTACTGAAAGATGGTTGTGGAAATGGTCCTGCCAAGTCACTATGTACCAACTCCAATAGTTGTGGAGCTCTCCATGCTTTGCCTTTATCATACTTCTCCTCAGGATGTTTACCAAGAATACATCTCTGGCAAACTCCATCAGAAAATCGAATAGAAGGCAACCCTGAAACCATGTCTTGTTTACTGAGTTGTTGCAAGTAACGATAGTTCAAGTGGCCAAATCGTTGATGCCACAAACAACTAATCTCATCTGCATGAGTGAGTAAAACTGTCGAAGGAGAGTCAGGAACAAAACTAGAAAACTGATATAATCTAGATTGATGATTTGCTTTTCCCACAGCAATAGTAGACCCATTATGCATTTCACTAATTACCACTGTATCTGGTGTGAACTCAACTCGCTTACTAGAACCAGTGTGAGTGATCTGATAAACAGATAGGAGATTAGTTGATAACGATGGAACACAAAGGACATCCTTAAATGTTCCTTCGCCCACATCAATAGACCCTCTCCCATGCACTTCAACATGAGTGTCATCACCCATTAGTATGGAAGGCATAGAGCATGGCTCTAAAGAGGTGAAATCATCTTTTGAAGAAGCCATGTGGTGCGAAGCACCCGAGTCAATTATCCAAGAATTGGGTTGTGAAGCAACAACAACTAGGGCCTTACCCTTTCCTTTCCCTTTACTCTTATCTGTATCCTAAGAAGATCCTTCTGATGAACTCTATTTGACTGAATCAGGCACCTTGATATTATTCTTTTCAAGAAGATTTGAAAGGTGATCAATTTTTTTCTTTAAACACTTATGTTCATCATGATCAAGCCTCTTACAATAAGAACACTTGATCTTCTCCTTCTTAGGTTGTTCACCTCTTGATGAAGAGTTCTGATTATCTGCTTTTGAAGTAGCAGATTTTTGATCTTTTTTCTTCTCTCCTTGGTTCTTTTGTTTTGTATCTTGCTTACTAGACCCTTTTTGTTCTTTTGTGCCTTGATTTACAACTAAGGCATGTGACTTAGAGGGTTTTATTGTACCCATTTGAACCAATTTGTCTTGCTCCCTAGTGAGTTCTGCAGCAAATTCATCCAGAGAAGGCATTTTGAATGTGGTACCTAGGGCACATTTTGTAGCATAGAATGTAGAAACAAACACTGAATAGTTAGGACCAAGTTTAGAAAGAATACTCAAGATCAGTTGCTTATCATCTTTCTTAGTTCCACACCGTTCCAACTGCAATCTTACAGACTTAAGTTTAGTGAAGAAGTCTTGTATAGTATCAAAATTGGTTGGATTCAACCCTATCAGTTTATTCTCTAACTGATGACCTCTTAGCTCATCCTACTTACCAAAGAGGTTTCCCAAAGTGGTCCACACTGCATTTGGTGTAGTGGCAGATTTAATGTGAAAAAGAAGGTCTGGAGAGACTGACATACATAGAGTACCAAAAGCTTCATCACATTTATTAAACCATTTAATCTTTTCTGCAACATCTTCAGGTTCAATTTCAAGTCCCATAGTAACACGATGATATCCATGTCTTTTCAGATATATTATCATCTTAGATTTCCATTCAAAATAATTATATGGTGTTAAAAGTGGAACTATAGATACATCCATGATAGTAGAAAAGAAGATTGCAAAGAATCAGGAAATGTGCAAGAAAGAAGGCACAAGAGACACCCCCCCTTTTCACTAGTCTCAGAAATCACCCCCCCCCAAATATTACAAGGTTGGCACTTTATAATTAGTGCATTTACAAGGCTTTTTTATCAGATTACAATTCTTTTAAGAAACCAATAGAGATTTTAAATACAAATAATTTGAGACAAGATCTGAAACAAATTAGCCTTATAACTGCTTAATTTATCTCAATACCTTTCGAACAACTATTAGTTTTTGAAAAACAGAGTTGTGAGGAGAAAGATATGACTAGTTGAAGAGAAAAAAGAAGTAGCTGATACAACCTTTAATATCTGATAGAAAAAGGCAAAAAATTTCAATTAGACCTGCAATAATGGAGAGTGCTCATTTTCAGCTTTCTGTCAAGTATTTGTTTGCAAAAATCTGACACCCGAGGCAAAAGTTGTGCAACTTTTAAGAAATGTTGCTGAATTTCCCTGATAGAAAAATGGCTTAGGCCCTATTCAAGCTTGATTTCTGCAAAATTTATTAATTTTCTAGAAATACCATCTGAAACCTAGAAGTTTTTCAATACTGGAAAGAAAACCCAGAAATCATTTTTTCTGAAAGTGAACAAAAATTGGAGCACTAAAGCCGAAATGAAAACAGCTCCAGTAAAAAAAAATTACTCTGATTTTTTACTATGTCCTCCAAACTCTGATTTTGGTGAAGTAAAAGTCACTTTTGACTTTGTCAAGCCTTATGGACACTCTGGAAATTCTTATTAAGCTTCCAATATTACCACAAAGCTGCAATCACTCAGATCTTACAAGAACACATACATGTAAACCAAATTTAACTAGAAGCTATTTTCCTTTAAACTATTATGATTCTCCAGATCACACGAGAATGCAGGAGAAGAGCATACTTGGTTTTTAAGGAAAATATTATCTATATAAAAGTCTCAAATCCCTCAAATAAATCAAAAAAAAGCAATGAGCTATACCAGACAATAAGTTCTGATACCATGTGAGATTCTATGAGAAGCAAGAATCGAGCCAAGATCTGATGTCGGTCGTAGATCACATGTAACTCCTCACACAACGGATGATCGAAGATCAAAATAGCTGAATGAAGATAATTTCAATATGAGAGAGAAATACAGACAAAGAGGAGACTTTGGAGAAAACTCTCACCGAGCTATCACTCCACTAACTTGACTAGTGAAGGTGAGAGTATAGTGCTTATTATATAGAAAAATATAAGCATATACATCCAAGGGGTGCATTAACTCCTATTCCCCATAAAAAGTGGGAGGTTTTACCTTCTTGGTAAATGCCAAAATATGTGGCATAACCTCCTTACATGAAGACAAAAAAGGAGTTGAGAAAGTTGGCACATAAGGCTAAAAGAGGGTGTGAAACCCAACTACCCCATAACCCACTTAGGAAATGACAAAATAGTGGTTATGAGAGGTGCCACAACAAGCCAAAAGAGGGTGTGTAACTCAACTACCCATGTGAGGTGGAGAGTTACACATGTAGCTGAAGTATTTCGCCACGAGTCCTCATATAAACCACTCCTATTAACCTAAGCAAGCTTAAATAATATATGTGTAGGAAAAATAAATACCCCTAACATAAGGAAAATAAAAAACCTACACTAACAAGGGTTACTATTAGAGATAAGATTATAAATAGGATTATAACTATGGTCAGGGTTAGAATTAGAATTAGATTTAGAAAAAGTATTACTATTAAATTAGGGTTAGGTTATAATCATAGTTAGGGTTAGAGTTATGGTTCGATTAAATTTAGGATTAGTATTTAATTAAGGTTAGGGTTACGGTTCAATTAGAGTTCGGGTTACAACAAGAGTTCATTTAGTGTTATAGTTAAGGTTAGGGTTGAGTTAGAGTTAGGGTTAAATTAGGGTTATAGGAGAAATATTTGAGCTAGGGTTAGGGTTCAATTATAATTAGGGCTAAAATGGGGTTAGGGTTAGTGTTTATGTTTAATTAGAGTTATGATTTATATTATGTTAGGGTTCAATTAGGGAATGATCTTAATCATACATTTGAACCCTAACATAATGTATCCCTAATCCTAAATCAAATATTTCTCCTACAACCCTAATTGAACCATAATCATCACCCTAAAAAAACCCTAGCCCTAACTGAATCCTAATCTTTAATTTAATTAATCCATGATTATAACCCTTACTAAACACTAACCCAAATTGAACAATAACCTTGAACTTAACCCTAATTCAAATAAATTGAATCCTAACCTAACCTTAACTATAACTTTGATTAAACTTGAACCTTGACCTCAACCCTAACTTGGACATTTATTCTAGAATCCTAATTGAACCATAGCTCTAACTAAATAATAGTTGTATCCCTAACCATAACTAAATCTAATGCTAATTAAACCCTAACCCTAATATAATGAAACTTAATCCTAACCCTAACTCTAACCCTTATTGTAACCCTAATTAGGAGGGTTAGAGAAGGGTTAGGGTTTGATTAGGGTAAAATGTTTGAATTAGGGTTAGGGTTAAGCTTAAACTATGGATATTATTCTATTAAGGTTAGGGTTGTGGTTTGATTAGAATTAGGCTTAGGGTTCAATTAGGGTTAGGGCTACAACTATTATGGTTTAGTAAGGGTTACAATCATGGTTTAATTAAATTTAGAATTAGGATTCAATTAGGGTTAAGGTTATGGCTAGGGTTTATTTGGGGCTAGGATTATGGTTCAATTAGGGTTATAAGAGAAATATTTAATTTAGGGTTAGGTATAAATTATGGTCAGGGTTCAAATGTATGGTTAAGATTATGCCCTAATTAAACCATAACATAATCCTATCACTAACCCTACCCCAACCCTATTTTAACCCTAACTATGATTAAAGCCTACCCATAACTCAAAGATTTCTCTTATAACCCCAATTGAACTCTAACCCTAATACCACCCTAATCCTAACTATAATACTCATTGAAGACTAATGGTAACCCTATGTTTGAGTGAACCCTAATCCTAAACCTAATTAAATGTTAATCCTAAATTTAATTTAACCCTAACTATGATTGAAACCTAATCACATAGTTTAAGCCTAACCTTAACCCTTACTATAATGTTTTTCCATAATTGAACCCTAACCCTCCTAATTGGGGTTAGAGTTAGGGTCATGATTAAGTTGTAATTAGATTAAGGTTAGATTTTAATTAAGATAAGGGTTCAATTGGGGTTATGATTCATTTAGGGTTCTAGGATAAATGTTTAAAATAGGCTTAGGGTTAAATTACAATTACTATTCAAATGAGGTTAGGGTTATGATTCAATTAGGATAAGGGTTCAATTTTAATTTAGGTTATGGTTGAGGTTAGGTTAGGGTTCAATTAGGGGGAAATATTTAAGTTGGGGCTAAAGGGAACTCATTTAGATAGGGTCAAGCTTAAGGTTAGTGTTCAATTTGGGTTAGGGTTTAGTAAGGGTTACAATCATGGTTTAATTAAATTAAAGATTAGGTTTCAATTAGGGTTAAGGTTAGGAGTTGGGTATAGTTAGGTTTAAAACTATGGTTCAACTAGTGTTATAAGATAAATATTTGATTCAAGATTAGGGTTAAATTATGGTTAGGGTTTGAAAATATATTATTAAAATTATCCCCTAATTAAACGCTAACATAATCTTAACCCTAATTAAATATGAACCCTAACTCTAACTCAATCATAACCCTAACCTATTTGAACCCTGACTATGATTTAACCTTAACTAAATATTTGTCGTATAACCCTAATTGAACCTTAGCCCTAACTCAACCTTAACCCTGGGTATAACACTAATTTAACTCTAATCATAACCCTGGCTCTAATTGAACCCTAATCCTAACCCTAATTGAATATTAATCTTAAATTTAATTAAATCATAACTCTAACCCTAACCATAATTGAATCCTAACCCTAATTAACCTAAGCCCTAACTATAACTCTATTTCAACCCTAATTTAAAATCATAATTTAGCCCTAATCATAACTTGAAAAATTATTCTATAACCCTAATTGAACCCTAAGCCTAGCCCTGGTGAAACCATAAAATTGACTCTAATTGAATGTAACTATAGTTTAATCCTAACCCTAACCCTAATTTGTATATTTTACCCTAATTAAACCCTAACCCTCCTAATTAGAATTAGATTATTAGAATTAGATTAAGTTTCAATTAGATTAGGGTTAAGCTTTGTTTAGGGATTACGGTTCAATTGGGGCTAGGGCTACAACTATGATTTAGTTAAGTTTTTGGTTCAATTAGGGTTCTAGAATAAATGTTTGAGTTAGTGTTAGGGTTAGGGTTAAATTATGATTGGTATTAAAATAAGGTTATGGTTAGGATTCAATTACAGTTAGGGTTCAAGTTTAATTAAGGTTATAGTTAAGGTTAGGTTAGAAATCAATTAGGGGAAATATTTGAATTAGGGTTCAATTTAAGGTTAGTGTGCAATTTGGGTTAGAATTTAGTAAGGATTACAATCATGGTTTAATTAAATTTAATATTAGGATTCAATTAGGGTTATAGTTTACTTAAGGTTAGAATTGTGGTTCAATTAGGGTTATAGGAGAAATATTTGATTTAGGATTAGGAATAAATTATAATTAGGGTTCAAATGTACGCCCTAATGCATGATTAAGATTATCCCCTAATTGAACCCTAACATAATCTTAACACTAACCCTAATTGAATAGGTAACCTAACTATAATTGACCCTAAACCTAACCTTATTTTTCAGCCCTTACTATAATTGACCCTAAACCTAACCTTATTTTTCAGCCCTAAATATAATTGAACCATAACCCTAACTAAAAGATTTCTCTTATAACACTAATTTAACTCTAACCCTAAATATAATACTAATTAAGCTCTAATTATAACCCTTACTCTAATTGAACCCTAATTAAATGTTGATCCTAAATTTAATTGAACCCTAAATCTAACCCTAATTTAATAATAATACTTACTCTAAATCTAATTCTAATTCTAACCCTATACCTATTTCTAATTCTAACCCTAATCATAATTATATCTCTAATCATAATCTTATTTATAATAGTAACCCTTATTTTCATGGCAACCTTAATTGTAACTATAAACCTAATTAAACCCTAATCACAACCATAATTGATTCCTTATTGTAACCCTCATCATAAATTAACTCTAATCATAATTGAACCCTAACCCTAACTATAACCCTAATTAAACTTTAATCGTAATCAAACCCTACCATCAACATTAAAACTAAAATTGAATATATTTATTTTATGTGTAAATATTATTAACCACCATTTAATAAATCTATCATAATTTTCATTTATTTTATTTATCAATATTGTCAACCATCATTTAATAAATATATCATAATTTCATTTATTTTATTTACTAAAATTACCATGACCATTTAATACACTACACATGCCAAAAAAAATCAAAAAGTCTAATTTTTTTATCATAAAACCCTAATGTTTTTTATTTTTTACACAAGTTTGGATGATTTCATAAAATATAGATTGATTCCAACATACAATTTGGATCCATTGTGATTTTGCACGACATGAAATTGATTGAGAACTTTCAACAATTATTATTTTAATTATAAACCAATAAAAAAAACGATATCACCACTAAAACCAAAATGAAATACATTTATTTTATTCTCCAATATTACTACCACCATTCAATAAATGTATAGACTACAATATTTGAAAATGTTCCTATTAACTATCATCATGAATTTTAAGTGCACAATATCGTTAAGCATAAATGTATATTTTTTCAATACTCAAGAACTAAAACAATAGTATAAGCAGTTAAGTCACATGCACAGACAACCAAAACCTCTGATAACTTTAAAATCTTAAACAAAAATGTATACTTTTTGATCCATGGGCGCACAAGGGATCTCACAACATGCATCGTGACTATCCAGAAGCCAAAACAATAGTATAAATAGAGTGATTTGAAACAGAGTGTGATTCGAAACGTTGATGATAAATTTTGACTCACACAATCGAATCCAAAAGCAACAAATGAATAATAGTATAAATAATTAAGTCTTCTAAAAAGAACCAAAAAAAACATCAAAAATCAAAATTTGATATACAATTTAAAATCTACTACTCTGTGAAATTAGCTATAATAACTACTGATAGGCTTTTCCCATTACCCTACCCACAAAGCCAAGCGTAAGACGAGCTAAAGAGGCCACACCATGAGGAGAATCTTCATGCTAAACAAACTATATGCACAATAAAGCTTCTAATATGCCACAATTAACAGAAACGTTTTCTTGTAGGAAGAAATTGTGCCTGTGTTGCCATCTCTGGGACTGCTTTCCCTTTCTTTTATCCATAGAGAATATCAGTGCGAAATATACCTTTTTATATTGCAGATACTGCTCGAGGAGAACAAGTATCGTTTTTCGTGAGAAAATGCCCCATCCCTACTAACTGCAATCTTTCAACCCCAGAAAACATAATGCAAGTAAACCTTAACAGTGTTGGCTTATATTCACATCTTAGGCAAATGCCATAGTACTGTTGCACAAATTATCTCTAAATTTCGTTTAAAAAGATGACTGCCCATTTCACTACCGGGAGTTACAATCAGGATCACTATCCATTCCACTACCAACTAATTTGAAGTGCAGGTTCAAGTTTTCTGTGAAATGATTGCCAATACTTTTACTATCAGTGTAGGAAGCCTCTTCATTTAATTAAATTTGTTATTATTTAGAATATGAAAACATTTTAAATTATATCTATAATATATTTTAAATTAATGTATTTAAAATTTAAAATTTAATTTTTTTCACTTAAAAATTACTTTAATATTTTATTTGAAAGTTATTTTTATTTAGAATTTTCTTTTTTAAATTAATGTTTTTATTTTATTTTACAATAGAACTATCTTAGCTACCACATTTTTAAAAACTTTTATTTTATTTTACTATGAATTACTCTATTTACTTCAAAGTTGAGATCTTTATATATTTTTATTTTAAATTGCCTCTATATGATTTTTCTTTCAATTATTCTTTTACAAGTTTTTCATAAATAATGTCTCCCAACTTAATTATGTAATCAAATTTTCTTATATTATTCAGTTATTCTTAGTAGACTTAATTTTAAGTCTCAATTTTTAAAACTGAACTGGAACCTTTTTATTTTTTAATGTACAAAGTAAATCTTAAATTCAAAGGATTAAGAGAAAAAAGAATTCTATTATGGTCAACTCCAAATTGAGTAAATAAGTAATGAAGATAATCCTTCTAAAATTGTTGTTTATGAGAGTGATTATAAGTTATCCTAAAAAAATGATAAAAAGTTGAGATTCCACATCCACATTATTAACCATCTTCAAAACAATCAAGCATTTAGATCTTTCTGCCTCTTTTTGCCCTTGAGTTTAAATGTAAAAAATTAGGCTGAAATAAGTTGATTACAATTTATGTTTGATGTTTTAATGTTCCAAAAATAAATATATGAACAAGTCTTAGAAATTTTAAGATATTAAAATAAATTTATTAAATTGTAAAGTAGATAAAATATTATAATATTCACAAATGAAATTAAGAAAAAACAAGAGATGAAATCGCATGCCTTAAGAAGTGTTGTATGCCCCTTTCATATGGAGTTTACTATTATCTTGAATCATTTTGAATGTGTACATCATGCTCTAACACAAAGAATAACATTAGATTTTAATAATTTATAAGCACGATACTCTAAATTTTTTAAAACAAAAGTGCAAAAAATGTATACAGACATTTTAAATCACTCTGATCCATGATTAGGATGACCCAAATATATCCAAAAGTTTTACTTAAATGTTACCTAGAATACAGTAGATTTAAAGTATAAATGGGTCTTTGAAAATCTGAATCACGGAGCAACTCAAAAAAGCTTCTGGCCAAAGAAATGGCAAGCGCATAAAATTACACTTAATAAGCCCTAGTACTATATCAATATAATCCAAGTGAAGGATAGAAAAATTCACTGATTCAATATGAATGACCTATAATCATGATGATGTAGGCTAATTGAGAAATTCCAGGGGAATAGCAGTTACAGGGATGTACACTTCATAGTCTACAGGCCAGAAAATTTGACCAGGTAACAAACAAAACATCTGAACATCTGATTAAATGAATGTATGGTACTTATAATCTCAAGGTATTGTACAAGTACTGTTTATAGCTAATCAAGGTGATTTCTCCAGGCCAAACACAAGTAGGGAACTTGCATGCCATGGTTTCTCATAGCTGGGTTTAAAAACCTCACTATGCTAGCCAATGTAACTCAGAAATAGGTTAAATTGCCCATCATACTGTACATGCTGAAACATAACTATGTAAAAGAACTGACCATCCTTACCATTTTCTCACAACTCCGCCAAAATTGTGAGGGTAATTTTTTTTGCTACATCTTTGATACTCTTTATCATTGAGAAAAATACATATTACTTTTACAGTTTACCTTTCTCCTCTATACATTATTCATCGAATTCACTTGTCAAGTGCACATCCAATGAGTCTGAAGAACTCTGCTTTCCTGACTCTTAGGTGAGTTCCTCCTTCCACAAAAATTATAATGATTCTCTTGCATCGTTCTAAGGATTCTTCCCTTTCTTTTCTGTTCCCTCCACCAATTTATATGTTTTCTAAGGAGTATTGGAGTTTTGCACAATAACCACTTCTATGTTTTGATTGGAATGCTTTGATCAACATCTTTTCCACAAATCCAGAGGTTCTTCATCCTGATTTCTCTCATATGCACATGCAATTCAAGATATAGGTTACTCAATTATAAAAGTGTTGCTGCCATCTGCTAGTTATCTTCATCAAAGCACAAAAACTACTTTGTGCTAGTGGAAACACATATTGTATTTGGAAAACAGTCCTGTAATCGTCCCGAACAAATTGAATGTTTGCAGAAATTCATGCACGACTCCA
Organism: Cryptomeria japonica; assembly: GCF_030272615.1. Taxonomy (NCBI): domain Eukaryota; kingdom Viridiplantae; phylum Streptophyta; class Pinopsida; order Cupressales; family Cupressaceae; genus Cryptomeria; species Cryptomeria japonica. Next base: position 127,905,820 of record NC_081409.1, on the reverse strand, counting down.
GCATGATTACACAAGCACTGATTTCTCTCTCAAATCAAAGTGCTAAGGCTAGTAAATCCCTGAGAAAGAGCATATGAACTCGGGCATTGAAATCTGAGTATAGATGAATTGAACTGTATTTACTATAAGAGTAATCAGAACATTAAAAATAATAAAAAATAAAAAATTGGCTGAATACAGAGTGACAAGCTTTACAAACAGAAATAATGGGTAATCTTTTTCATGAAAACTGGAAAGAGTTCCAGTATTCAACCAAGGTGGCTACCACAACAAAATTGAAGGATGAAAATTCAACACAGATGGAAAGTGTTGACCATGAAATGGCATCCATAACTTTCAAAATGAGGTTTGGAAGTATGACGCAGACAAATATCTCTACATGTTTACTGTAACTGGAAATGAATTTAAAAAGGTGTTAGGTGGAAAACTACCAATTAACACAGCTCGAAAAAGTAGTTCAAGAGATGGTGGTGTATTATAACTAGCAATAGTGCCTTACGGAATAATGGTTATTCTGATGGGTGTTGCCAGCTCGAAACCCCCGCAATACCTGAACAACAATTGACATATCAATCAATCATCCTTCAGATCTATTATAAAATTGCTTTCAATGATAAAATCACTTCCAATGGATTACAATCTTGAAAATACCCTAGGAAGCTACTGTGACGCTCTCAAAATGAATAGCAAAAGAAGTGATCACTGATAATATTATCGAGTAATGTACATGAATTCAACTTACACGGCATTTGCAGATATATACAGCATTATATCCTTAGAGCAGACTCCACGATATGTTGAAATATCAACAATCAGAAGCATCTCCCTGTTCTTTTTATTGATTTGGATATCCCTTTTTCTCATATTGATTTATGCATCACCCATGCTAGGTGTGCACGCTTCTGTCCTTTCTGAAGAAAAGAATTACTACAATGGGCTTTGAACCTATCCACTTTCACGGAAACTGGGAGGTAAATCTATATATTTGTGTACGACTGCAACTTACATGTCATTTGCAGAAATATACAGCATTAAGATCCTTAAAGCTGACTCCACAATTTGTTGAAATATAAAGAATCGGAAGCGTCTCCCTGTTCTTTTTATTGATTTGAACATCTTTTTCTCATATTGATTTATGCATCTCCCATGTTCGGTGTGTACGCCTCTGCCCTTTCTGAAGAAAAGAATTACTACAATGGACTTTGAGCCTGTCCACTTTCAAGCAAACTGAATCAAAATACATAAATGACACATTTTTCACAAGGAATAGCACAATATGCAAGATCATTAAAACTCGCTTTGAATTACCACTTGCTTTTTGCTAATTTAATAGTCACCTGGAGACGTGGGATATGAATGCCAGGACAGCATTCTAAAAAGGGGCTATACGAATATAGGAGATCTGCACATCATCCTTGAACCCAAGATTTCTGGTGACTAATAGTGCCTCTACAAGGTACAAAAGGATGAGTCAGCTTGAAGCAGTGATTAAAGAATGACTTGAGTACAACTGATTATGAATAAGCAACATGCTGATCAATGTGCCTTCCTGTCAGCACCACCCCTTGCTGGATCTGCATGTCGCTGCTCCCTGAAATGGCGAAGAAGAAGCTCAGCCTGTACAGAAAACATGAAGACATTAATTAATCGGGACATAAAAATAAAATTAGATAACTTAAAATAGATCGATCTAATATGCACAATTAGACACTGATTGCTAGTATCACTAGCACTTAGTTTCTTCAATACAACACAATTTTCTGTTGGAGTAGATTTTTCCAAATTTGCAAGCAGACTAACTCAACACTAATTTCCAGAAGTTATATCACAGCCTACAAGGAAGTCACAGCAATTGAAGTTACAGGTGATAGTAGAGAGTTAGACACCCAGAGAAGTTAGTTTGAACTGATTTTGCACAGGTCTCTTGTAACAGACAACAGCAGAACTTTGCCAACTTGAACCTTAGAAAACAAGTCATGAGAAGATTGTTGGTTGGAAGATCACCTTCTCTTTCGCCCGTGGAGTACCAGATTTAGACAGTGCAACCAAAGGTGGAATGGCTCCTTCCTGGAGAACTATTGCGCAGAATTTGTTGCTATTAGAACAAAATTGCCATAGAGCTGCTGCTGCGTTTTCTTTTGCTCTTTGAGAGCCTAGCTCTACTACCTCCACCAAACGAGAAATGCCTCCTTCAGTACTAATTGCAACTCGACCTTCACGGATAGTTGCAAGGTTGGACAATGCAGCAACAGCCTTATCTACCAATCCAGCTGCAGGGTCCATTGCCTCAACAAGAGGTTTTACAGCACCAGCCCGTACAATCTGCACTTTGTTCTCATGACAAGTTGAAAGTTTAAAAAGAGCAGTGGCAGCATCTTTTTTCCCCCTAGTAGAACCATTCACAAGAAGATCAATCAAAGGTGGTATTCCACCTGATTGTGCAATCTTTTTCCTATTTTCTTCCACAGCTGAGATACTGTACAAAGTTGCAGCAGCATTCTCTCTAGCCTGAGGGCTTCCTGTCTTAAGCACATATAGAAGTGAATTAATAGCCCCTGCAGCAGGAATCACCGTTTGATTATTCTCAATTAGGGATAAGTTCAGCAAAGTTGTAACAGCATTTTCTTGGATTGTCAGATCACGAGAATGTAACACTTCAACCAAAGGTCTTATAGCTCCATAATTTGTAATTGTGGTCCTGCTTCCTGGCTCATTTTTTGAAATAAGCCGCAACTCTGCTACAGCTTCTCTTTGCACTTCAATTGAGTTAGCTTGCAGGTTTTCTACAAGCTTCTTGAGTTGAAGTTGAAAGGCTAATTCGTTGTCTCCTATATCTGACACTGAAGAAGATGTACCACCAGCCACTAAGTTTGGGTTATTAAGCTGAGAACTCTGAGAAGAAATGTAATCTTTGCCAGGTGATCCTATTTCTTCTATTTCTGTAATGCTATATCGATAATTAACAGTTGCTATATTTGATGTTAACTCTCTAGAAGAATTACTACAAGATGGCATGCTACTTGTCCCAAGAATATCAACACCTTCTGCTGTCACATGTTGCATGCCATCTAAAGACGAAGTAAAACTTGTAACCGATAGAGCTTGTTGCATGCCATCTAAAGACGAAGTAAAACTTGTAACCGATAGAGCTTGTTGCATGTCATCTAAAGACGATGTAAAACTTGTAGCAGATAGAGCTTGTTGCATGCCATCTAAAGACGAAGACAAACTTGTAACAGATAGATCTTGTGATGGCTCTTGAGTGTTCTCGATGTTAACTTTATCCCCTGCTGCCACTTCTTTCTCACCATCAGTAAATGGAACACCTTCTGGGACCAGGGTACTTTCTTCTTGTGCTATCTCCGTGGAAAATCTCCCACTTTCCTTTTCTGAATCATCCTCGTGCTCATCTGCACTCAGTTTCATAGATATGCCATCATCTGAATCCTGTTTTTCTGGAACAAACTGAGATGGTTCCCTTAGCAGTGGAGTATGGAATATGATTTTGTCAGGCTCAGGAAGCGGAACATTGTGAGACTTGCACCAATTTTCAATGAGTGCCTTCACAGTGAAATTGGGAATAAGGCAATTGTGATTGAGAGCCTGTCGGGTTTTAGGACATGTTTTCATACCTTGGTCCAACCACCGTTGGATATATGCTCTCTCATATGTTTGTCCTGAGGCTATGATTACTGGGTCTGCCATCAGTTCTAGTGATAGAGGGCACCGAAAATCAGCAGGGATTGGAGGTCCATATTGTGATTGTGTTTGCTTAAGCTCTAACATATATTCACGCATTTGTGTGACTAAATCAATAACTTGATTAATAAATTCCTCTTCTTGCTCATTTTTTTCAGCGAGGACAAAGCCCTTTTCCATTTCTAGAGCACATTGTTCACTCAGTATCTCTTGGTTTGTCATCAACTCTAGTTTGTCTGCAATGATTTTTATTTTGGAATTGCAAACTGTATGTCCCTCTCTGATATCTCGTAAAGCATTTTCAATATCCTCCTTTGTTCTCTCATCATAAGACTCAAACGTGTATCTAACTCTTTGTAAGTCCTTGATGCACCGTTCAACCTGTAACATAATCAAATAATCAGTGTATTCTCAACTTTGCATGAAAAAAGATAGCCTCTCTGGATTAGAGACTCTAAAAAGCAGATGAAAAAGTGCCCAAGAACTTAAATTATACCTCTGGAGAAAAATAGCAATAAACAGTGTTAAAATAATTGTGTGCATCATATACCTGTTTGCGTGACTGATCTGAAATAGGCAATGAAGCTAGAGGCAATGCACTCAAGATTCGACTGATATCTAATGATATTTCCTCAAACCTTTCAATAAAATGTGGGCCATGTATTGCCTGAAGAACATAATAAAAAAACATTTCATTAAAACTGGAAACATATAAAGTTATCATCATAAAACCCCTTCCTCTATTAGGCTGCTGCAATAGACATTAGAGTAAACTGTAAACCAAATAAACACTCTAAAAGGTGGATTATTATTTATTAAACATTTGTCCATACAATAATAGCAATTTTAAACAGAAAACTGATCATGGGGGACTGTGTAACATCTGTAGTGTTTAAACTTGTTTCCTACAACACATGGAGCCATGATGAGAGCCCTTACAATGGACTCGGATATATTTAACTACAGATTTTAGGTGCCAAAAGCATCAATCACAACAGAAAAATAAGAAATGAACTAAATAAATATAAACAAAATCAGGTCTAACAAAAAAAGTTAAAACCCAACAGCCCTAGGAAACAACAAAAATATGTACCACTAACAAAACTAGTCCATGATATTGAATTAAAAATCCTAGTCTTTGCCAATGGAACAAACAGGACCTGTGGTGGAACGAGGGTCTATAGAATCATTAACAAATATATCACCTACCAATATATAGTTTAAAAATTAAATAGTAACAATTTTGTTAGAAAAAGGAAAGACCTGTGGAATTGAACACAGCTACATCTGAGATTTAGTGATAGTAACATGTATGCATATAGATGAAGGTATCAAATGGATGTGGGCATGATTTCCTTTCTCCATTCAGACAATATTTTGAGATTGCTCCAAAAGAACTATTTTAAACACAGAAGACTGCAAGATGAGAAGGAAGTCTTTTACTTGTGATTGAAAATTCAAAATTATAGTATGTTGGAGTGAAGTGACACAGAGAAAACAAGAATTGGTCACCTACATTTGAATTGTCTTTGCCTATTTGAAATTTTTATATATCATTTTCTTAGGAATGTCCATGGTTGCATTGAAAACTCCATCACAATAGTAATCAAGAAAGACGGCACCTTGATGCCTTCATGAATCAGCAATGTTATGGTACCATCGTTAAGAAAATGAATTTCTTATCTCAGCTTACCATATAAATTCTGCTGCATGTTGGACCATATCTCATTACAAGTTCCTTGGCTTTGATCAAGACTGTATCCAGCGCTTCAAAACTTTGTATAACAGCTTCTGTAATAGCTATTTTTGGTTCTTGAACATGATTTAGAAGAGGTTTCAGAAGCTTCAATGGAGCAACCAGATTATGGAAGTTTATATGACTGCAGTCCGATTCATTGCTAAGCTCCTTAATTGAATGATATATACTGCTAAATAACCCTGGACGAGACTCCATGCGCCCTATGCCTGGTTAAGAAAAGCATCAATCAACAAAAAATAATTAAACTATATTCATATCTTTGATAAGTTATTCAGCTTTCTGATCAATTCTACAGAAAAGAAACAGGCTTTTTTCTAATTGGTATCAAGCACATTGGTAATTTCATTTTTTGAGTTAAAATACAACAAAATTAAATTAGATATATTTAATATGAAACATAGCAGCAAAAATAGTTTGGGGAAAAATTCAGCAAACCAAAAGTATAAAGATTTTTTGAAAAATTTGGGAAAAAATCAGCAAAAAATCGGATTTAAAAAAAACATGAAAAATTGTAGAAAAGGAGAAAAATTATTTTTTTTAAAAACTTAAGTGCATTTCCATAGCATAGAGATATAGAGAGCAAATAAAATAGAGCTTAAACCATGAATTGTAGAAAATGATTTTTTGTTGTTTATATTTATAATTTCATATTGCTGATTACATAGGCAAATATTAAGTTAACTTTCTAAGAGGGCAGTCACCAAATACACCAAATAGTTGTCGAAGTCTGAGATCAAATTTTAGCTAAGTCTATGAAGTCACTGAGATCAAAACTTAATAGACAACAAATCAGCTACTGTTTGGAATTTAGTAAACGTGGAAGACATTTTGAAGTGATCCAAGAATTTCATTGTGATTGAGGCAAGGAGTACATTTTAGAAAGCTTATCAAATCATATTCCACAATTGCAATGCTTTATATCATAGAAGCAATAATCAATTAGGGAAAAATCAGCAAACCAAAAATATACAATTTTTTGAAAAAATGGGTAAAAAATTGTATTCTAAAACTTGTAAAAACTTGTAGAAAAATAGACACAAACTACTTTTTTTTTTAACTTAGGGGCATTTTCATAGCATAGAGATATAGAGAGTTAATTAAATAGAGTTTAACCCATGAATTGTATAAAATAGATTTTTATTGTTTATACTCATACTGCTGATTACATAGGCAAATATTCAGTTCACTTTTTAAAAGGGCAGTCACAAAATACACCAAATAGTTGTCTAAGTCTGAGACCAAAGAGTAGCTAAGTCTATGAAGTAGCTGAGATCAAAATTTATCAGACAGCGATCCAGCTATTGTTAGGAATTTAGTAAAAGTGAAAGCCGAAGTGATCCAAGACTTTCATTGTGATTGAGGCAAAAAGTTTTCTAGGGGTAGTTCAATATTTGAGAAAGCTTATCAAATCATATTCCACAATTGCAGTTCTTTATATTCCCTGATGGCAATTGGTAAGTCTTTTATATGGGGTAGAATTCAACATAAGGCATTTGTTTAGCTGAAGTAAAAGATTAGCAAGCCACTGGTTTTAGCAATACCTAGCTTGCAACTACTATTTTAGGTAGAGACAAATTTTGATGATTATGTGTTGGAGGCTGTTTTATTACAAGTATGTAAGCTTGTTTGTTGTCATTCAGATTTATTTCATGGAGCACTTTGGATATATTGCTCACATAATGATTTACGGTTTTACCTATATCAATTATAAATTAAAAATCATATATCTATATATGTTTGAACCTTGGTGTCTGCCTCACCAATGGAGTGTTTCTACCACAACAAATCTGAATGACAACAAACAAGCTTACATACTTGTAATAAAACAGCCTCCAACACATAATCATCAAAATTTGTCTCTACCTAAAATAGTAGTTGCAAGCTAGGTATTGCTAAAACCAGTGGCTTGCTAATCTTTTACTTCAGCTAAATAAATGCCTTATGTTGAATTCTACCCCATATAAAAGACTTACCAATTGCCATCAGGGAATATAAAGAACTGCAATTGTTCTTTGGACGTTTAGTGTTGTGGTAGAAACACTCCATTGGTGAGGCAGACACCAAGGTTCAAACCCCTATTGGGCCATTGAGCTCGCAGGCTTTTTGTCTTTGTTGGGCCTTTGAGCTCATGGGTTTGAACAAGTGAAGTGTGGGGAATGATGACCCCCTGAAAATGGCCTCATGGGAAGAGATCCTCTATAAGTGGTCTCTCTAGGATCAGACCAAGCTAAAACCCAAGTTTCCTTCATCAAAACAATATATATATTATATTAAAAATTAAATATGTATATTATAAATTTTTCATTATTTTTAATTTAAAGTTTATTATATAACTATTAATATATATTCATAGTCTATAATAGTTTAAATTTTAAAATTACTTTATAGTATTGATTATAAACTATAGGGGTTTGCTCCTTCCTTGTCAAAATGCCATCTAGAATGGTGCATAATAATGTTAAATTTTAAAGCTAGTGTACTGATACAGAGCCAAGCAACAAACTAGGTGATAACCTTCTCTCACCCAAAACTACTATGTCCTAATCAAGTTGTTTTGTTTGTTCAAGGTGTCAAACAACACACCTACCAAGTTCTCAACTCACACAATAATTTGTGTGACCGGATCCATAAAGGATTAGTATCTTCCGGTATCGGTGGGATGAAAACACTCTACCCTTGTGTGAATGGTAGACAATCTTCCGGTACCGGTGGGATGGAGACCTATTGGATTTTGTCTATTGGTGGTCCAACCAACACAAAACATCCATAAGATCTGACTGTCAAATGTGTTAAGGGGGTACTAGTCTCACAACTGTCCTATTTGTCTAGTAGCCCTACCGGTTGAGTTCTCCACACGCAACTTAATAAACTTCCAAAGGACAAGACAAGTTAAGGGCAGATTTAGATACCCTTTATCAAGTTATGCAATTCCCCAAAAGCTTAGACCCTAACCCCAAGTTTGAAAGGTCTATATCCTTATTGTCCTTCCAGACCTAATTAAGCCAATTAGGCCTAATTTCCAAAGCAAGTACCCCTTGTATTAGTCCCCCGACTAAACCAACACTTCTACAAAGTGGGGTGAGGTGTCAAACCACCAAATCCAAGGTTTCAAGACTTGAACCCATCTCCTTTGTCTACTACAAGTGATTTTCACTTCTACAGTTCAAGCGGTCACATAGAGATGCCCACTTAGGGTTAATTCAATCTCTTTGGGCTTGGAGCCTCCCTGTAAACCAACACCAAAATCTTATGGTACAATGGCCCCTCTAACATTTTGCCACAGGTTGTTTGGTCCTTTGGTGAAAATGTCAGATTAAGGGCATTTTTACAGTGAAACCCTAGGTGTTGGCAGGGTTTGTGACCAGTCGAGATAGGGTTGGATGGATCTCTACAACCCGGTTGTTACAAGACCTCAAACTTGATTCAAATGAAATGTAAGAGACTTCCCTAACTCATCCAAATGGTTTCAGGCATCCACCAATCCGTACCGGTCAGAAATGAACATCAAACACGCAGAATTTCAGGAAACTCCAAGTATATTGTATTGCTCCAAAACTCCAAAACATGACCAATTTCAACAACTTCAACAACAACAACCCTGGAATCGATCCAAGTGGGCCTAATATAGCCTCCCTAACGGTTTCCAACCACTTTTCAAACTTTGGAACCGTTGGAGGATTAGTTACCCCTTTTTACAACATTTTGCAATGACAACAAAAGTTGTCAACTTGCACTTTTCAAATTTGGTGACTCCAAGGTGCATTCGGCCTATTCCAAGGATTGGTCTGATGTTTCTAAGACCAATATGTATTGCCTGACTCGTGCTTAGACTCCTACTGACCCACATGGTCATTTGTCCATGGTGGCTTATTAAATGCAACCATTACAATGTCTTACATCAATTGGGTCTTATTGACTCACAAACCTATCAAGCTACTACATATGATCATTTTCACCACATGGGTGATATTAGACTCTTTAGGCTTCATTTGTGTCTTTGGGTGCTCCTACACCATGTACAATATTAATTATATACTTGTTCACATCAGAATCCAATGGGTGAGGTGTGCAGCAAGCTTGAGTCATATCGAAGCCACAATTTAGAGAAGATTTTCTAGCTGCTTTGATACTATCTCATATACCCCCCACGATTGAGGAAGATTGAGGCCCTTTCAAATTCGGTTGATGACCGCCATTGCTCCTCCCACTCCTTTTTTAGGGATTTTCAGAGGTCAGAAAGAAAAACTAAGGGACAAAATAACAAGCTTTCTCAACATTGATTCCACATTGACTCTGATTCTGTCTTGGATCAACCCTATTTCTGAGCAATTCAGTAATTTCATGAGTTTTTCTAGGGGTTTTGCAAGTTTTTACGCGATTTTTTCACCTTTTTTTTACTATTTTTGGGAGCTTTTAACATGATTTTTATGTGATTTAAATGCAAATAAATCATTGAAAATTGGGTTAACGAGTTTTTCATGAATCGGGATTTTTTCAATGAATAAATCGGCTGGCTCTAGGATTCAGGATTATTCGGGTATAATCGCAATCTATGGTATGAATCATCATATAGAACTAAAAGCACTCAATGTGCTGCATTCCAAACCAGAAACTAGGTTATCATAATAACGAATTGGTTTAGTATTTCTTTAAAATGAAAGAAATCCATCTATAATGAAAAATCTACACTTCATTTGAAGTTAGGAAAAGCCTGCCTCTATGCATGTCTACAGTGTATAAATAAACCCATAAGAGTGAAACAATCTTCCATGTCAGTTGGGACTGCAAAGAACAGTTTTCTGGGCACTTCTGGTAAGAACACCCACTTTCAAACCCAGTAAGAAGCTGGTGAGCTCCATCCTCAGAGGTGGATCCCATGTGGGTTTTATCTTTTACAAATTTACACAAGCATTCACAAAGTTATAATTAAATTAAAAAATAACTCTTTATACAAAATTCTAGTTTGCAATGCAATTCAATAGTGTTCCAGATTGCATTGGGATAGCAATGGAAGCGCACATATATAAAGTTTTTTTGAATTTGTCTGGCCATTGTCAATAAGATTATCATGCTTTTTGTGAGTACTGGTGAATGTAAATAACTTTCATTTTTTGTTGTTAAATAATTGCTGACTAAAGTAAAACATAAAAGTAAATTTCCCTTTCCCTTTTTATTGTAATTAAATTGGTTAAGTGTGCTTGTTGTAGAAACTGGGCATTTTGACAGAAAGAAGTTGTATGCAAAAAGTTACACGAAAAATGGTGCCTTGCCACCATCATCAGATATCTTAAAATCATTTGAACAGAAAAATGAAAGGTTGCTTTCTTGTAAATGGGAAGTTGGTATATGTGATCCTTCCTTCTTGCAATGAGATCAACTTTCACATGCCGTGACCTCCTATTATTAGGTTATAAATTCATAGGAGGCTCATACCCCGCACCCCCATCTCCACTGCCTCATGTCAGGGGTACAGCCTAAAGGTGGTGCTTCTCCCTGAACACAGCACCCCTGATAATCACATTCAGGGCTTCCCCTCCCTTCCAAACCCCACAAAGCATATCAACTAGATGAAACCTTATCATTATTCTGTAATTGGAATTTTAGGACATGGTCAAAGCTAGACATTATGATACATTTTGGTGATGGGAGCAATTTCACCCTCTATTCTCTCGTAGCTGGAAGAATTAGTTTTCAGAATCACGTTATGCAGATTTTCATATTTAAAAGAGTTTTCTACAAAAATCAAAAACAAAAAAAAAAAAAGATGACTAAAACAATTCTTCAGTGGCATCTGTATGCATACTGCTCACACAGAAGCCTTTGAATTCTTTATGATACCAATTGCTTATGCATTAGCACCCCACAGTTTAACTACCAAATTTACAGAGTTTGAAATGGCTAGCGACAGAATGATTGAATCACACAGTGGCCACATAACAAGCAAGGAAACAAGTAAGCAAAAGCATAATGTCATCTTTTATGTGGAATATTATAGAATATATGCTTGGATTGGCCACCCTCCCAGTCAAGTACATTGGAAAGTTATGTACGTGTATATAATCTCATGGCCACCTCTGTAAACAGTCTCATTTTCTCTTCGTATTGCCAAATGAAATGCACTGAAACAGCAGAGATGCCAATCTTAAAGCCCTTAAAATGTGGTGATTTGCATTTTGGGCACACCAAGTTGGTTTGGATAGTTCCAGCCACCATCACCCTGCCAAAGGTAAACATTAACACTTATTTAGATCATATTTTCTACTGTTTAGCACAGGTTTTAATTCAGGTATATTGATATTAGTGCATAGCATGAGAAATAATAATTCCTAACTTCCCGTTCCCACATGACTAGAGGACTATACCCTCAGAAACAACACTGACCAGGAAAGTTTTCAGTAATTATTCTATTCCTCACCTTCATTTCCACTAAATTGTATCTTATTTTGCTGTTAAAAAACAAAAATTAGAATGTCCTTTTGTCCTCACATCTTGTAAATAGCGTATGCATGGGTTACACATGAATAATTAGAATGTTATTTTGTCCTCACATGAATAATGTATGGATGCCATGATAGATACAATTTTCTTGTTTTGATAGAATAATTATGTTTCTATAGGGGCCTGTATCCAAGAATAAATGAATACATACATTGTAACAGCCAAAAACTATAAAAGGGTTGATTCAAAAAGCCAAAATGCCCTACACAACGCAGTCGAAAGTGACAGAAAGAGATACCTTAAAGGAACGAGGGGCTGTTAAAGCCCCATCATCTCTATCCACAATTAGACACCTAGTCCCAACACTGGATTCACTTAAGATCTAGAAACCCCTTCTTGAGATTTACAGGAGTGGATAATTCACTATCAACATACAATATATTGTTTCTTAAAACTACCCACAGATTATCAATAACCAATGCCATATCTTGACCAAAAAAATCTGCATTTTCTAATCTGTTTTCAAGATTGCTTAAAAGTTAAAACCCCTGCAGCATCATCAATTTGATCATCATTGATTGACATAGGGGAACCTGCAGAAGGTATAACTGGAGGAGATCCCCGTAGCAAAGCATTCACAGTCTATATGTAGGTTATTTCATTCACAATCTGTAAAAATAGATTTGACTTGAATAAAGCTGAGATACAGTCCCACTTTAGAAAGCCAGAGCACTCAAATTCTTCTCTGCCAATGTGTTTTATGAACAGCAGAGTAGCTTCGTCACCAGCTTCATGCATTATCCTAAGTCTTCATCTGACACAATATCCATCATTCTCTACTGACTCTTGCACCACCACAGCTTCTAGCACCAGCACAGCAAAACAACAAACAGATATTGTCTGCCCAGCAACCATAATTCTTTGCTGCTTATAAAAGGAGGAAAGCATTGCTAGAAAAGCGTTTTAACCCATCATGCCAACTGTTGGATTGCACAACTCACATACTTGGAGCAAGGCAGAGAAATTTGAGATCAGGGTATTCATTATTCACATGTCTGAATATAATTAATGGTCAGATGCCCAACCATCATTGCATCTATCATTTAAGTAGGTGAATGAAAAGTGGGTTTTGGAGGCAGCTTAGTATGCATATGATTAGCTAGCCCATCATTTAACTGCCATTGAGAAGCTTCACAACTAACTTTTGGGACTGCCCAATCCTATAGTTAGCTAAACAATCAGCCACCTAATTACTTTATATCACTGGTTAAAAACTATATCTACCCAGCATTTTGGAGGTTCAATTCCTTGATGTAGTCTGTCTTGCAGCCATTGGTAATAAGAAGTGAATCTCCTTCCACTTCCAGCTTAGCACAGCCAACTGATTTAGCTAATTTTAATCCTTCCAAAAGTGCAGTCACCTCTACTTCATTATTGGTTTTAATTCCCAAAAAAATGGATTCATCCTTTACAAACTTACTGAAGGCAGATCTTAGCACTGCCCCTGCACCAGACAAGCCAAGTTTACCTCCTGCCACACCATCAAAATTCAACTTTAGATAACCCACAAAGACAAGACCATACACTTGTTTTTCTCTTATTATCAGTTCCCATTACCCCATCAACAGGGATCCCTACAATAACTACTTTCTGTTGTGACGTTTTCACACATCGCCCCATTTAAATGGGGACCCCCTCTTTTCGCTTTTGTTTTGCTTATTCTTCTCTCTGCTTTTAGGGTTTTGAATGAGTGAGTTGTCTGTCTGGGCTAGGGCTAAGCCTTAGGAGTTTCTTTTGGATGTTTTTCAAGATGAGTCCAGTCAAATTTTGAAAGTTATTAAGCATCCTTCCGAGGATTGATTATTGAAGTAAGGTGAGTCTATCAGGAGGTCAGATAGGTCCCAGGTTAGGTCTAGTCAGGGTTTTTGAGGGAAAATTCAAATTTTGTCTAAGTGTTAGCATTTTGAAGATGAAATTGTGTATTATTGCCTAGGTAAATTTTGATCATTTTTCGGAGGCAAGATGATACCTGAAACAGCAAAAGTGCTCCTGTCCCTCTCCAAGGGACCAGGGCGAATTTCATTCTAAGTGCAATTTCTTATTTTGCGAGGGCTTGCTAACTGATTCCTAACCTTGATGATGACCTAACTCTGCCTTGTGAAATGATTGGAGACCTAAATTTTGAATATTTTAGCCAGAAAGGACAAAAGTGCTCCCGTCCCTCTCCAAGGGACCAGAGCACAAATGTTATTTTATGCATATTTGTCACTAACTTTTCTATTTTGTTTTGTGCAGGGTCTTCCGGAATGATAATTGGACATGACTTGATACTTTTGAAGATTTTGAAGGCACAAAAATGGTGAATTTTGAAGGTTGAAGGAAAAAGTGGTCCCGTCCCTCTCCAAGGGACCAAGGCAAAGTGCTCCCGTCCCTCACTGAGGGACCAAGGCGAAAAGACTTATTTGAGCCATTCCTGGCCTTGTTTGGTCAAATCGAAACATCAAAGGCATGGTGAAGGATGAAACGAACATGATAAAGCATCCAGACTTGATTGAAAACAATAAAATGATGAAGTTTTTGCCTAGAAGGTAAAAAGTGCTCCCGTCCCTCACTGAAGGACCAGAGCACTTTTCTTTATATGCACAATTTTAGACCTTTATTGGACATTAACTTCTATTCATAGCATGAAGTAAGATGAAATCTTCCCTAGCAAAGGAATTTCGAGGTGAAAAGTGAGACAATTTGGCTTAGAGGGCAAAAAGTGCTTCCGTCCCTCACTGAAGGACCGGAGCACTGAATTTCAAATTCGCACTATCTTTGCAAGATTAAAGTGATTTTATGATTTGAAGAAGTTAAGGGAAGCATGTTTTGTCCATTGAATATAATTTAAGCAGTTCACGAAGGAGTAAATCAACCCAAATGACAAAAAGTGCTCCCGTCCCTCACTGAAGGACCATGCCACTTTTTCAAGTTTCTCCTCTTTGTTTGATATTTTATGGCAAAACTTGACTTGGATGGGAAGGACTAATGATGTTTTATGCCTTGGACGCGATTGAACTTTTAAAAGAACAAAGAAATACACCAAGATGCAAAAAGTGCTCCCGTCCCTCTCCAAGGGACCAAGGCGAAGTGCTCCCGTCCCTCTCCAAGGGACCAGAGCGATTTTCCAAAAGGTGTGAATCTCCTACAAGGCCAAGGCAAGTTTGTGATTGAAACGAATGGAAGAGGACATGATTAGCCCATTGAAGATAATTTGGGAAGCTAGCAAAGGACGGATAAGCTTGAAATTGAAAAAGTGCTCCCGTCCCTCACCAAGGGACCAAGGCGAAGTGCTCCCGTCCCTCACTGAAGGACCAGAGCACTTAACATGTTATCTCGCCTTTCTCGCCAATTTTGGACAAATTGAGGCCAAGGCGCAAGTTTGAAAAAGTGTTTAAAATGCCTTGAAGTGGAATTGAGATGCGAGAGTTGCAAATTTTGACGACAACTGGCAAAAGTGCTCCCGTCCCTCACTAAGGGACCAGGGCGCAATTTCCAAATATGACCATTTACCTTGCATTTTGAAGTGATATTTTTATTACCAAGGCTCAAGATGGAGTGAAATGTGATATTCTACGCCTGGAGGATAATTTGAAGTTGATATGATCAAGAATTCATGCAATGGACTCAAAAGTGCTCCTGTCCCTCACTGAAGGACCAGGGCGCTTTTTATGAAACAACAAATTCCCTCCGAGATTATGCTAAGGCAAAGTTGTGTGAGATGGGAAGGATCTTCTAAAGCATGGTGAACAAAGGTTTGACTTCAAAAAATTGAGAATCCTAGCCTAAAAATGAAAAAGTGCTCCTGTCCCTCTCCAAGGGACCAGAGCGAAGTTATTGGCATTCTTTATTTTTGCCATATCCCAACGTTGACATCCTCCAAATCGCATTAGATGCCAAATTGCCAACTTCGAAATATTTGAAAAAAATTAATTAAATTGGCATTTAATAAATTAATTTTGGGCCTCAAAAAATTGAATTTCTATTATAAAGGCATTTAAAATTAATTTTTGTGAAATAAAAAATTAAAATTTGAGCGCACAAGGCATTATTTTGCCTTTATTTGACAAGTCGGCCTACTCCTTTTGAGGTTTTATTTATTATTTCACCTTTTATTTGCTAGGTCGGCCTCATGGGTAAATGGAAGGTGAGCGCTCTATATATTGGAGCTGGAGTGAAGCGAATTTCTACTAAATGTGGAGACTAAGGAGGGCGAAATTCATCTTGAAGGCTATTGGAGAGGTGTATTTCTTGCTAGTTTGGAGGATAATTTCCAGATTTTTTGAAGACATTTGAAGGCGAATTTCCAGATTTTTGAAGAGGCTAGTGGAGTTTATTCTTTTCCAAGCTAAAGGAGGCGTACTTCATCCAAGGGAGGACTATAAATCTAAGCTTGTCCATCAAAATCCGGTCTTCTCTCATCATTTTTTTCAAAGTTTTGTACTTAAGTACTCAAGGGAAGGTATGAAGAATTACTTTTTTGAAGATCTCATTCAAGACTTATTGTGATCCCATTGCAAATCTGTAAAATCTAAGTCTTGAAAATCCAATTTCCATTCATTATTAATTTGAAAATGTGTAATTCTTGATTTAGCATGACTTTTTTCAAATTAATATCTTAAGTTTTACCTTTGAAAGGTCTTAAATTTCATGCTTTGATGCTCAAAAGACTAACTTTAATATTTTGTGTAGGCATCAAATGGAGATCCCGGAGTTGGAAAATCAAGTCAGATCAAGGACGGTCTCCTCCAAGGACAATCAAGCAAGGACAAGGGCGACCTCCTCCAGTCTAGCATCGACAAGGACGGCCTTCTTCAGACTAACATCATCAAGGGCGACCTCTTCCAGTCCAGTATTCCAAGGCGAGGTACATCAATCATCCTGCACATCAAGGACACAAGAAGTCAAAGCAAAGGGTTCGTTGAAGAAGCAGATAGTTCTAGAAGAATTAATTAAGGCTAACTTCTCAACGTTACCAAATTGAATATCAACCAAGTGTCAAATGAGGTGGCATCCCAGTCATCACTCCTCCAGTCAGTGTGGTCCACCTCAGCATGTCCAGATTCAATGTACCTAACTCATGGAAGGTGGCACAAACTCCGATGTACCTACCCCGGCTATCCATTGGTCGATTTTTCCAGAGAGGACATGTGTCCAAGCAATACAATTATTTCATTGGTCGAGCATTAAATGTTATGTAATGGTTGTAACAAACCCTAATTAGGGTTTTCATTGTAAAATCTTGGCCATTGATCTCGAATTGATCTCAGCCATCGAATTGTATTATGGGCACTATATAAACCCCGACTCTTCATTTTGTAAAGGCAATAGATAGAAAGTAAGTTGGAAGCAGTTGGAAGGAGTTAGTGAATAGAGAGTAGCTAGCTAGTTGATAGAATAGCAATTAGAGTAGAGTAGAGAGAGAAGGCAAAGATTGTTGCCAAGATGTTGTTGTAAAAGACTTGTAACTTCATTGAAGAAATGGTGAAATTTATGGGTCGATTCGACAATTTGCATGGTCTCTATACTTCTCGTATTTGATTTCGTGTTATTAGATGAGTGGAAGAAATGTGCTTGATTGATGGTGGAATTCGTATATCCATACTACTAGCAATTTGTTGATTGCAGACTTGCCTTGTGTAGTCAACTGGAATCATTCAGCTTAAGCTTAACTTCAATTGTCGCTTCTTCATTGATATGCATCAACCTGATGGTGTCTATGCCTGCAGTGATGATTTGAACATCATAAAGCTTTCCTTCGAAGATCGCACTAACCTTGTGGAGATGTTCCTGCGATGTCAAAACAAGACTTAGTTAGAATTCCATCAAAGATCATTCATTGCTCTTACATTCTTAGTGTTAGGATTAGATCCTTTCCTCGCCCTCGTCTTTTTTCCTTTTTTTTCAAATCTAAGGCAGTAAAATCCTGTGTTCCAGCAATATTCAAAGCAAATCAGAAGTTCAGTCATCAAGTGTAAGTCCCCTTGTGATTCCAGCAAATCACATCATACCACAGAGAACTTATCCACACGTAGAGACCCTACATACAAGAACCTTGAAGTCATCCTGATTGATTCTTTTCCGCGATATCTTCAGCAATCAGAGGCTTTATTCAAGAGAGGATAAGGTACCCTTGGGTATTTTATTTTGTGTTTGATAGTGTACAAAATACACGTCAACACTTTCCCAAATCAAACCTTAGCCTCTGAAGATTTTGTAGTTTCTTTCTAACCGTAAATCCCACAATATACAACTGCACACTATTTTCCACAAGAAACCTAAGTTCTTGGAACCTTTTGGCAAAAGCTTAAATGATTTCTAATAGAGGTAGGAAAACCCCGCTATATATATAATTTGTTTAAAGCCAACTCCCACATCAACCTAGCATTAATGCAATGAAAAAGAATATGATAAATGGAATCCTCTTCCATACAACATAGAGTACACCTTTTGAGCCCTTGAAATCCTTTTTTCCTCAAATTATCAAAGGTAAGAATTTCAATAAACCCCATTACATTTCCAAGAAGCTTCTTTTTTCCAAATCTGTTCCAAAGACCAATTTCAATAGGAGGAATAACTCTTTTCCTCAATATAGAGTATCCTGATCTCACTAAATAAGCTGCCTTGGAATTCTCTGTCCAAATTAGCATATCTTCTTGATCGACCATTTTAATTCTCAAGGCATCCAGCCAAATCTTTAGAAAGGACTTTTGCTCCTTTTTACAAGGAGCGTGATAAAAGCTCTTACATTTTCTACAGACCAGCCCATTTTCCACAAATTCTTTCCAATAATCCACAACATGGAATCTTGAAGAATGCTCTAGATATCACAAATTCCACAGACCAGCCCATTTTCCACAAAGTCTGAAAATAATGAGGCCTCCCAAGCCAGGAATCACCCCAAAACAGAGGGTTTTTCCCGTCACCAAGATTCCAAGAAAGTTGATTGCTGATAATATCCCTAGAACCAAAAAAAATACATAAGGCAGATCCCTTCAGATATTTTCCATTCTAAAAAATTTCAAAAACGTATCAGCATTAAGGTATTTGGTCCTTAGAGCTGTGCACCAATGCAGATCTTGGTAATCAACAAAATTTTGAAACAAACTTCAATACTAGAGCTCTATTTTGTAATTCTAAGCACTTTATCCCACATACACCTCGGGCTGCAAGTCAACAAACTTTTTCCCAATTTACCAAGGAGAACTTTTACTGTTGTCATTAGTACCTTGCTAAGGCACAAAAGGTATGCTAAACCCATGTCTAAAGAAATAATGTAGGTACAGGTGTATTAGACCCATATGACGTTGATGCTTGATCAATGATGCTGATTGTTGACATTTGATATTATTATTTTTTAATTTTAATATATATGATCACTTTCGAAATTGACTAATTCACATTGTAATATTTTTAATTTTTATGGTGGTTTTGTTTATTATATGATGCACATGTGGCATTCTGAACTTAATTACTGCTGTAAATATGCATATATTTCTGATTTTTATATGATTTTGTATGGATAATCCCAACCCCCAAATTTTTTTTGACCAACTCACAAACCCAAACCGGAACCAATACCATGACTGGTAACTTAGTAGGTCTTTCTTTTTCACCTTCATAATAAGCTTAAGTAATCCCTTGATCAATAAATGCACCCAAAAAGCCTCTTTTTTTCGTGCTTCCCAATAAGTCTAATGAAGGTTATCCTTGAATTGTAGGCCATAATTTCTTAAAAAATCACATGACAGTTAGATAGTTACTAAAATTTACTATACTGACTGGCAAGAGAGCCATTTCCAGGTCTTCCACTTTAAAAAAAATTCTAACTGGTCACAGTCCTGCAGACCTGCTGTGACAGAAGATAGAGAACACAAGATGATGTCACTCACTTAAGAGCACAAAAAAGACTGAGGGAAGACAGATGAACAGTGAATAGAACAAAGAAAAAATGCCATCAAAACCGATTACTTTACACTCTTCATGAGTATGGACAAACTAGATGTATGGTGATGGTGTATTGGGTACCAGGCTTCATAAGGCCAAGAACAAAAAGCAAACCTTATTCAAAATATAGAAATATCTAAAAAGGAGAAAAATCCTTGTAATATCTGCACTGTTGTTAAGAAACTTCACTTCCCATGACTATCAATCTTCTTCGAATAGACATGCATATAAGTTATTAAAAGGCCAATTCATATTGAAGGCACGTACAAAGAAACTGCCACTGAAGAGTTAAATAGATCTTTTTTTCAGACTCTCCTTTCTACTTGAAATATTGAAAGAAAATTTGCTTTCACAATCTTTTTTCTTCTTGAGATATTAAAAGAAATGGCTATTAAACCTGTATCCAGATTTGTTCCAATTAAGCATTTCCCAAAACTGGAGCTCTTAACCTTTAGAAAGTTCAATTCTCTGCAATAGCCAGACTGTTGTTATTAGTTCTGTGTTTCAGCCTTCTTGAGCTGGATTAATTTCAAACTTGTTTCTCAAGTTCGAGATGCTGCTTGGATTTTCAACTTGGCACTTTTCTTTGCTGCTAAATGACCATTTAGTGAAACTCATAAGAGAATTTGAAATTTCTGGCTATTGCTCCTCACTAGACAATCTAGCCTTTTTCATCTCTACATATAGGCTGCAAATCCCGAATTGGTTTGTCTCCATGCAAGATTATTGCATTCCTAAACAAACCACAAAAAAGGAATGCAGAAACATGTTGAACAATGAACAAAATACGGTATATGGGAAAGACCTGTTTGCCTGAGATGGGCTGCACCTACAAATCTGACCGAAACACAAAAACACACACAATGGTGGGTCTTCTACACCATGTTGTGCATACAAAAGGACAAACTGGATAAAACACCACATTAAAGACAAGACAAATTTTTCAGTTTGAAAATGCTAGCCCTAACATCAGACTATCAAGAAAATTCCTTCCACCAGATTTTTATGATGGAATTTTCGATCTTCTCACTTTCTATAAGATTAGTTTGACTCTCGGGAACAAAGTGGTGCATTTGCCTTCTCCTTGGGCTAGGAATTTCAAATTTTCAATCCTGTTCCAAGTACTTCAATTGAAGACAATATCTACGGAATGATTTTGTATATGAGAAATTTTATGTTTGACATTTTCTTCAAGGCAAGATTGTACTTTACCATCATATACTAAGTTTCTTTTATGGGAATACAAATCTGAGCAGATAAAAGTTTAGATGAGGCTTCATCACCTTATATGCTCAATAGCAAAGGCCCACCAAAGGAGGAAACCATAACTGGAGGCAGCGAAACAAGCATATAATTCCCTAGGTTACTAGACAATGAAATAATTTTAAGTGAAAGAATCATATATCATAAAGAAGCAAAAACAATACACAGTAAAATGTAATAGTGCAGAGAAAGCAAAAATGGTTCTCTACTATCCAATCCCAATATGTTAATATGTGTTATAAGCATGTTATAAAAGTCATCCATCATGAGATACAAAAGCACGGCTAACCAAGGATGAAACCATTCAGTTTCATAAGAAGATATCAATGGAGAAATCAATCTATCTCGAAAAGTAGTACTCTCAATAATATTCTCCAATGTTTGATGTGACCATTATTCTTGTCTCAATCTTCCAGTGCCACTCAGATTGATGAGTCACTGATTCCACAATCTGATGAATATGGCGCTGTGTCATTCATGTGATAGAGGAATAGGCAGAACCTTGGTAGTAGGCATCTTGAATCTGTTTGGTCAGCCCTCCTATTCAGGGTTTCTCTTTTCATATATTGATATCTTTAGGCAATTGGTTTAGCATTTTATGATAACACCCATCTGAGGCTCAAAACTAAGTTGAGGGATCATTCATTCCAGAATCTGATGAATAGGATGCTCTGTCCTTCATAGGATAGAAAGCTAGGCAGAACCTTGTTATTAGGGATCTTGAATCTCTCTGGCAAGCCACCTATTTAGGGTTTCTTTGTTAATGCATTTTGATTTCATTAATATCCTCAGCTAGTTGGATAGTGTTTTACAATGACACCCAAGCAAGGCTTAAAACCCCCTAGTTTTGGCTTGTTTACAAATACCTAGTTGATGGATATTCTAAATCTCCCTCCTGAATTATTCTCATTTAACCAAACAAATTTTCAAGTATTATTGTTTCTTTTGCTTGACACTATCCATACATTACTGCAACAGGTGCAAATGCTATTTCCCAGTGTCCAATTTTTGTCATTAGTGATGGAAAATGTTTAAGCTTAACTATAGTTAAATTTCGAACAAGACTGCTTTATTGAGCTTCACTATAGAAAACTAATGATCTTGTAATTCCCTTGAAGAGATGTCTCAAAGGAGACACAAAATGTCAAAACTAAAAACACTACACAGTGGTATCCATATGCATGTTATCATGTCTAACAGTGGAAATCTAAAATATAATACATATAAGGACTTCTTTATATCCAATTCTGACAATCAAAATATACTAAAATAAAGTTCAGCACAGTAGAATCTGATAAATCCTTAGGTTAATGAAACGTTAACTATAAACATAACAGTGCAGTGGCCCTTTTCTGTTATCCTAAAATTGCCACTACCTTCCCAGTTGGCTCTGACATGGCGATTGCATATGCAACTCGTTGCAGACTTTTTGAGATGTAACAAAGAAAATTATTTTATACATCATTCAACCTGAAATCAATTGATTATTTAACGAGTCTGAGATTATTTTAGAAAAATAAAATTATTGACTTATAATAACTGGTCATGAATAATAATCTCAAAATTTTACCAATGAAAAAGCAAAGGGCAAACTAACTTTTGAGTTATAGCAAAAGGCTGTCCAAAAAAGGATGTAATCACAATTTGAAAATCATTGACATTTCAGATCACACTACATGATCCATCATCGTGGCAAGGATATGTATTGAATTTCAGTATAGAGCTCCTTGTGAATATAAACTTTTAGTTAAATTTTAAGAATACTTCCTATCACAAGATTAGAGTTACAGACTCCATCCTAATTAACCATAGGTAACTAATACACATACTGTTTCCGCGAGATTTTGGAAGGTAACATGTCAAAAGATTGGATTTGGGTGCTGTCCAACCACTCAACCATCAGTCTATAAAGAATAATCTGTCCTACAATGGAGCATCATCAACTTCTATTGTTTAGACACTATCTATAGGCATTGAGCCTCATATCAGAACTGTTTGACCACTTACTAGCATCAAATTTTAGGATAAAAACATGATCGATTGTTCAATGCCACAAGCACCCAATTGAAAAATTACAAGCATATTCCTCTAAAAATCTGAATCTAACACACCCAATTCGTGAATTATATATAAAAATATTATTCTAGAAAGCCTGTATACGACACACCCATTTCTTGATCACAGTTCTATGTATTCAAAAGGTTTCGATGAAATTCCACAAAGTGGGCTCATTCTGTGGCTTCAAAATTAACTTGAACAATAGAATTCGTGGGTTCAATCCAATCTGAAACATATTCATCCATTGAACAGAAAAATTATAGTTTACAACCAAAACAAAAGGATGAAAACTCTGACAAGAATTATATGGAACTTACCGTGATCTCTGGCAGCATTCCTTCATCTGCAAGCCAAACCGGACTGCCTTCCATCCTCTGGAATGTATCAGAGGCTCATCAACATTGGGAAAAATGTTCCGAACTACATAACTGTTGTTAACTTACACGTTTTCTGTATTGACTTTCGTTGTTAATTTTGACTCGGTTGTGGGTATTTTTGGCAGGTATTTTTCACACAAGTCCTACACATTAAATACCCCTGACCTGTAAAAGACATATGGCTTCTGAGCATGCAATTTTTTTTTTTAAAGTTTATGGATGGGTTGAATGTGTTCCGTACTTTTAGAGGAATAACGATTGTGCCGGCTATGCTGACCTGCCACGGTAATTTCCTCAAATATTCAATAGTTGTTTTTAGACAGGATAGTCGAACGAATAATCCTCGTACTGGGAATGAATAAATTTAGAGGTAGGGGTCGCTAGAGTTTGTTATTTGGTTATGTGAAGGAAAGTACTCATAGAATATTAATTTTTTATGTGGATTGGATTTGGGGGATGAGAAGATAAATATATGATTTTTATTAATAATCATAGGTTATATTTTCATGGAAGTTAAAATTATCTTTTTTTTTCAATAATCTATGGACGTTCAAGTATGAATCAGATTTAAGTTTTAAGGATTCAAAGCATTTGTTTTATCCAAGTCGTTATTTTATTAAGTCACATAATGTAAGGTTTCAGTTTTTTGAATATTAAGTTCATGTACCTCATCAATAGATAAAAAGTCATTCAAATTGTTTTTGGATATATGTTTTGATATTATTTTTTTCTTGCAATCTATAGGCATAGGATTATGAAATATCAATCTCTTAAGTCTATTGGTCTTTGATTATCAAGTTTTCATCTTAAATCCTGAATTTGTGTGGTGAATGACATAAGCGTAAAATCTTTGATCCTTAATTCCTAAAGTCCTCATTGTGAAAAGCCTAAGTCTGTTGATCCTCAGTCAATGGACTTTTCCCCTATAAAGTATACCTTGTTCATGAAAGGCTTAAGAAGAAACTTCAAACCTCAAATCTTGATCCTCATTATGTGTTCTTGATTATAGGTAAGTGGGATTAGCTTCTAATGGTTTATTGTTTCAAGAGCAATAGCGTACATGTTGTATCCCCAAACCTTGACCCCCGATATGATCAAGTTAGTTTGTCAACCATTGATCCTTTGACCTAATATTTACAAAATCTTACAAAAGTCAATAGATGTTCTCACTAAACCCCGAGCCTCGACAATCCTACTTGTTCTTAACATTGTTCAAACCTCAGTGTTGAAAATTTCATCTTTAGGAATGATCCACGCTTTAGAAGATGATAAGCGGAACCACCAAACCCTGATCCTCAAAATGGTGAATAACTAACTAAGTATAGGGACTCAAGGATATTTCATGGTGATTTATATGAATTAGAGGCAAAGGTCGAAGCTTGATAAGAGATTTAATTAAATCTTTAAGATTGATAATCATTTCAAAATTGGTTGGACTCATAAATCTCTTCTTATATTTGTAGGTACAATGTAGGAGGAGCAAAATAAGATGGAGTGTCAATACAAGGGATATCACTCCTCTTCCATATTTGTGCTCACCATCCCTTGTAGATCTTAGACATGTGAACTTGGATGAGTTCTTGCAAAGGATGAAAAGTGAAGAAGGAAGGACAACAATGGCTTCATCTTTAGCAAAGTCAGAATTGGTAGAAGTAGTTACTTTCCTAGTGATGAAGGGCTACTCCATCCAACACTCACACATAGCACAACAACAAATAATAACACCACAAAAAATGCAAGCAAAATAACCCCCTTTCTATTTCTTCAATCAAATGGAATTATAAATCTATAGCCATGTGGGCTTAAATAATTACAAAGGAAATCAACTCTCTAAAAAAACTGTAAAATGCAAAGCCACAATCTACATTGGTGGAGCTATTTTTTGCAACCTCTATACCCCTCTTTATTTGGTACCAATAACCATCTTAGAATTTTCTAAAAAGTGTAATTGTTTATTTTCCTAACTTTCATTTGAAAGTTGAATTTTGGTAGCACAATTTTTGGAAGCCATAATTTTTTATTCAGACATCCAATTTGCTATTTAATATATCATTGGAAAGTTCATGAAGAGATCTACAACATTAAATTAATTTGAAGATCATTTCCTCCACTTGTTTAGTTCATCTAGGGCTTCTAAAGTCTTCAAATTTGAGTTTGAAACTTTATAGAAGAAATTTCTCGAGGTGAAAACTTTAATATATACCAAATAGTAAATGATATTGAGATGATTCTTTCACTATTCATTTTAGTTTTCAATTTTGCCCCTTGGTGTCATACCCTACCTGAGACTAGGATAAAATAAATAACCATCATAGCTTAAATAAACAAAAAACTTGGGCGATTTAATTGGTGCAAGGTCAATCCAGTATTGATAATAAGCATTGACAAAAATTATTTATAGAGGGTCTAACCCAAATAGTAGTTAAAATAAGATGAAGAGGAATGAAGTGGTATAAGAGGAAGATAAGATGGGAATGGAAGTCAATAGGAAATAAGAGATATTATTCATTCTAAAAAGTAGAATTCTAAGTATAATTATAGATGTACATAAATCATGAGGGCTTCACTAGCTAAGCAAATTATATCATGTGCATTCATATTGGGGGGTTTAATATCCCAAAAAATAAGCTCAATATATTGCCTATCTGGTGAAAATAGGGGGATTTTTAATTTGGGCTATTAAAAAATGCAATATTTGGTGAAAATAGGGGGGTTTTTAATTCAGGCTATGTATTGGGAGGGAGTGACAAAAAAGGAGTTTAGAGAAATATTATTTGAAAATAAGGAGATTCTTTAATATGCCATGAACACACGTGATATAATCTAGGTTCACTAAGTGAAGCCCTCGTGATACAAATATGATATAAGTAGATCTAGAAAGGGAAATATATGCATAATTGTGGATGGGAATTAGAGTAGATATAGAGCAAAAATTTATGGAAGATTCTAAAATAAGATTTGAGATGGAAATAAGGAAAATAATAACAAAACTTGAATTAATATTATCTACCTTTAATCGGTCTAATCTGAACAAGCAATCAAGGAAGACAATTGATCAAGGATAAGCATCATAGTAATTTGCAACATGCACTCACCTATACAATCAAACCCAATAATTTGATCAAATAATAAAGAAGATAAAGGCAGAGTATCTCACCCTTGGGCTTAGATGGGAAGGACACTCCAGACACCCTATTGTGATTTCTCCACCAACCTCCACAATGGTTGATTGCTAGAATAATTTCAAGGGGTCTCAATCATAGTAGGACAAATAAAGTGGCACAAATATGGAGGGTAGGTACAAGCTTCTGCACTAGGTACACCTCCTCATGAAAGATGGATAGTGGAAGGCCACATGAGGCTGAGAGGGATGGTATATCCACTCTTGGGCCTAGCATGAGGATCGCTTCGAGCACCTTCTCATGTCTCCTTATCCAAGCCCCATTATGGTTCTACCCAAATAATGTTCAAATTAAATATGTTATATGAAATTAAGATGATTGTGAATATATGTTCTTTAACCCTAGTAGTAATTATTGATTTATTGAATTGTATCTTTAGTACTTGTCTAACATGATTGTAGGGTCTCAACCAAGATCTATCTTTCTTTTATATTCTTTGGGTAAAGTTATAACTCTAACTATATTATGTTTCCTTTTTTTTGTGATTCTAGCACAAAGTAATGGGTAATTCCAAAGGGAGACATTACAATTTGTATCGAAGCATTAATCCTACTAGCCTATAGGACAAACTGACTTTAATCGTCATTCAATTAGGGTTATATATTCAAGCCCTCTTCTTAAACCATAGAATAAAATCAAATTGGCTAAAATTGTATTTCTATATGTGTGTGCTTTTCAAATATGTGCTTCATGCCTCATGTATATTTATGTGAAAACTTTATGTTGTATGTATAGTTACATGTATGCTTCATGCCTTATGTATGTGTATGATTCATGCATTGTGTTTATTCATGTGTATGATTCATGCTTTACATGTATTCATGTGTGTAATTCATGCCTTACATGTATTCATGTGCACACTTCATGCTTTATGCCTTATGTGTATTCGTGTGTATGATCCATGTCTTGTGTGTATTCATGTGCACACTTCATGCTTTACACCTTATGTGTATTCATGTGTATGATCCGTACCTTATATATTATGTGTACACTTCATTATGCCTTATGTGTACTCATGTCTATGATCCATACCTTATTTGTATTCTTCATGCTTAAAGGGTTTTCTTCATTCCTAATGTGTTTTCAACATGTTTATTCCATATGTACTCTTCTCTTGTATACCTCATGGCTTATGTTTATCCATGTGTATACTCCTGCCTTACATGTATTTACGCTTCATGTATTAAATGTATGCTTCATACCTTGTGTGTATTTATATATTGCTTCAGGCCCTACATGTCTTATGTGTAAGCTTCATGCCTAGCATGTATATTCCATGATTATGGTTATTTACGTCTATGCTTCATGTGTATTTATGGATATGCTTTGTATCTTATGTGTATTATATTTTTCTTCCATGTCTATTATGTTTTCAGGATGATCACTTCAAGTGTGTGTATGCCTTATGTCTTGAATAGGCTTTGTATTGTGTATTCCATTTGTGTTTTTATAAGTACTTATAAACTATTTCAAGAACCATATTCTTGAATTCAAATTAAAACATGTGCGTGTTTTAGATTATCAAGACCCTTCTTTCTACAAACATGAGTCTCACGATCCCCTAATAACATTGGTAAGACAACATAGGGGTTGTGAACCTAACAATACCATGGAGATCTATAATAACAATACCATCCTCAAGAGCACACCCATGACAAGTTTACAACACAAGACTTAGTAGCCTTGTTTTGAAATCCACTTGGTTGAGACCTTAAGTTCAAATACATGGCTCAATAAGCTTATAAAATTTGTTGTCATGAATTTATAGGGAAGTTATTGGGCATTTCCAAACTCTTGTAGCACAAGGCTACTAATACAATTTGGACCTCTTCTCCATAGCTAAGCATATCAATTTCCAAGTTATATGGAAATTATGTCATGTCCCAAATATCAACATGGAATTCAATAAGTATCAACCATTATTTATATCAAAGTTCAAAAACTCGGACACGCCACGAACTCAGCAAACCAAAAATTTGGACTCGGACTTGGACTCGTGAAAGACTCGCGAAAGACTTGGCAAAAAAAAAAACTGTAGTTTTAAAAAAAAAACATAAAGAAAATAATGCATTTAGAGAACATAAGAGCCATAATTGAAACATTACACATGTCATATGATCAACAAACGCGCAATATTTGAAATTTCACCATTCATGCTGATAGTTTCAACTCTCAAACTTTCAACTCGAAAATATATAATACCAAGATTTCTTCAATGCTAATTATGTTGTTATATGGAGCCTAATCAGACTCAGAGGTTAAATTTTCCCTACTTCCATTAGCGCAGTTTCCCCCTATATTTTTTGACGAGGGTTTGGGGGCAGTGCCCCCAAGTTGGTCTTTCTGGGTCGCACGAGTCCTTGCAAAGACTCACAAGTCTTTCAAATGGACTCGCCTCGCAAGTCCTTGGCGAGTCAACTCATGGCTCCCACGAACTCGCAAGTCCGTGGCAAGTCCATGAGTTTTTAAACTATGATTTATATAGATAATATTGATATAAATTTAAGTTTTCATGATATCTTTAAGACCTATTTGGATCGAGATTTGTCATAAATGATGCATCCCTACATATTTTGATAAATTTATCTCACCAATTGTCATAAGATCTCTTAACTATTAACTTAGACATAATCATCGAACAACTTATAAAGCAAGAAACCTAGGCATGTCTATATACCTATCATGTACCATATGTAATGATGGAGTGAAAAATCATTTAGGGTTTCCTCATTTCTATAATCATAAGTAACTATATTTATCATTTCACAAATTTGTTATCACACATTGTGAGACATCACTAACACTATATTCAAAAATTGTAATAAATAAGGTACAACGAATGATTGAACATTGTGATTTGTCAAGCTTCCTTACAAATATTATACAATCAAACTCATAATAGTCTACCCTCTCTCAAACAATTGTGTTAGGGTATAAATACTATACAAACAATGAATTCTAGTGAACAAATTCCTAACATCATAAGGTCTTCATTTTATGATGTGTAATAGCATGGTCATTTCACCCGTGGGGACACTCTTGCCTAACATAGTTTTGATTAAGTAAAAGCGGGTATTTCAAAGGTACTCGAACCTTGTACAAGCCAGGAGAACAAAACTGCTAGAAAAAAGTGCTTGATCACTTCAAAAAGACAAAATGATCCCACTGAAAGGGATCAACTAACATAACATATCATTAAAAACCTGGAACAAACAGTGAAAGGAAAGCACAGAGACAGCAAAAAGACAGAACCTAGGACACCAACAGAGACCTAAATACTATTCTTAATTTCCTCAGCATGAACAACCATTTGTTTCATGTTGTTCGCTGAGGTCTTCAGTTCCTCCAGCTCACGACCTTTAATGTCGCCCTTGATCTTTGTGTTAGCTTTGGTCCTCCTTTCATGACCCTTCTTGTCCAGCTGCTCTTTATCACCATCCTTCTTAGCATTGTTCTCAAACCTGTTGATAAGGATGTTCATGTTGTCCACTGACGATTTGAGGATTTGGAAATTTTGGTCTGCAATCTTCTTGACATTGAGTTCCAACCTATCAATTCTGTTGCCGAAGTCATTCATTTTATTTTCCATTTCCTTTCTATCTCCCATCTCATTGACCTTTTTTTCCGTAGCTATGATTTTACCAACCATACATTCAATAGCTTTCGCATTATGCAGAACGACAACCAATTCTTTAACATGTTCAGCCAGGGGCTTATCACCAACCGTAACTCTTGCGATAGCTTGCGTATCTATTTTCAAATTGTTGATATCCTTCACCATGGTAGCGATGGTCTCACAGAAGGCTTTAACAATATCATTGTCACCACTGCCACTTTTATCCCCTTTATCCTCCTTTTGCAGACTTGTGGTATTCACGACCTCAATATTGCCCATCACCGGGTTACCCTCCCCTTCTTTATCCTGACCCTCAACCTTCTTGTTTTCTACAGCCTCCTCCTCAGAATCAACCAGAATGTGGTTGATGTCTGAATTGTTACCCTTTTTAGTATTCTTCCTCTGAGTCTTCTTTCCAGTAGCTTTCCCTTTCTTTTTTTAACAATTTTTTTCTCAAAGGATTCAGTTTCAGAATCCGACATTTCTGATCCCACAATAATCCTTCTCTTATTGGCCCTATTCCTCCCTTTTTTGCTAGTTTCTTCCGATTCTCCCTCAGTCTCTGATTCAAAGTTAAATCCGCTAGCTTCACTCTCTGTTGTCTCATCTCTTGCATTTTTGCCTTTAATAGGCTTTTCAATGCACTTCCCCTTAAGCATTTTATAAACCATGACCATAAGCCTCTGGTGGAGGGCATGGTCGCCTTTAGGGTCCTTCTGAACCTCCTTTATAGTATGATCCATTGAGAATGCAAGGTAATAGGGTAGGCTCACCTTTTCCCCGTGACAAAAATGGTTGAGCAAAACAAAGTGATGCTCGTAGGCTTTGGTAAACCTACCATCTAAGGTAATGTATGCAATAGAAGCGAATAAAACAAACCTCCATGGCCTGCAAATTCTCTTTGGAGCATGGTAGGAGTTGTTGATTTTAATCATCTTTCTCCTCTCTTCATCCGTGACAGGAAACTTATCTGTTGCTTTATCTGATATGCCTCGATCCCTGTAAAATTTCATTCCCTCTATAGTCATCCTCGTGGCCTCGGCAATGACCTCTTCATCAACATTCATCATCTCGGATCTGATAAGGATTTTTCCATTTTTCCAGTTTTTGATGAAATAGATAGTGATTGTGGGGTCTTTCCCACTTAGCCGCTCCATGAAAACATTCAAACCCCCCTGCTGAAGGATATTCCAGACTTCTTTGTTCTTTCTCCAGTCAAAGCAGGAAGTAGGTTCGAATCTTTTCTTGTTACCTCCCATTTTTCTAGCACCTTCCTTGCAATTCCTTCTCTCAACTTGATAACCTCTCCTCTGGTTTCTGTGGGTACTCTGTAAGAACGCCCAGAATCCGTGCCAGATAATAATGATAAGACACCTATATAAATGCTTATTATCTTCGATAAAACCCTGCATCGAAAAAGGTGGAAGGGGCATTAGAAATAGTGATTAAAAGTACCACGTTGCCTTGTCTGGCTCCGGTCCTGATTAAGCAGGGATTTCATATCACTTGCAATATCCATTTCACCATAACTAGTAATGATGTCTCCCGATTGGCAAGCCAGGTTGGCTGCCCAATCAGCGCAGGAGTTGGCCTTCCTATACACATGTGTAAAAACACACATTTCAAATTCTTTGTTGATTTTCCTAGTTGCTTTAATAGTATTACTAATTGACCAAGAAGACGGGAATTTCATATTTAAACAATTGATTATGTTTAAAGAGTCTCCTTCACACCAAACTTTAGTGCATTTAGCTTCCTTGGCAAGGATCATCCCATGGTAAGCCGCCATGGCTTCGATAACATGATTAGTCTGATTTCCTATGGGAATACATTTTATGATTTTGCATATTCCCCATTCATCCCTTAGGACCACTCCACATCCTGCAACACCTGGGTTACCCTTTGAGGCTCCATCAAAATTGATTTTCATCCATCCCTTGGGCAGACTGATCCATATCACACCCTCTCTAGGGTTGATTTGAGAGCACTCTTGACCCATTAATCTCCACTTTTTGTAGATAAATTGATCATCCTTATCTTGAGGATTATCAATACTGCCTATGATATTCATATTTTCCACTATACTTCTTATTTTTTCAAACACAATTTTAGCCTTAGTAGTCTTTTCTCTGAAAACTCTATCATTTCTCTCTTTCCATATGCCCCAACACATGTGAGGTAAAGCAGTTTTCCATAATAAGGTTGTGGATTTATTTCTTGAAGGATGATGCCAAGAATTGAAAATCTCCTTAATCGACTTGGAGAAACCCCAACTGACTTTGAAGTGATCCAGACAACTTCCCCAGACATCAGCAGAGAAAGGGCAATGAAAGAGCATATTGTTAGGGTTTCAAGCAGATCCGAAGCAAATATGAACTAACAATTATATGCAGATTTAAATACAAAAGATAAAGAAATAAAATAGGACACAGATAACACAGAGATTTAACGTGGTTCACCCAAAATGGGTTATGTCCACCATACACAGTCGTCCAATCTTTCTTATTATCCAGCAAAAATAGTACATCAACATTACAAGGCCTTAAGCATCCCAGCCGCTTATAACATGCATTTTTAGGGCAACAAACAAAGTCGACCTTTTTAGGGTTTTATTACAATGTCGGTTTTCATCAACAAAAAAATGGCAAAAAAAATTTCTTGGGGGCTACCGCCCCCGAACCCCTGTAGTGAGCTTCGCCTACTTTGGGGGCTGCCACCCCCAAACCCCCACCTGGGGCCCGGCCCAGCCCCGGACCCCCGCAAGGATACATGCTGAGTGTACAGTACTTTGCTGATCAATCACCACATTTCAACAATCTCCCACTTGGAGACTAATCAAGCTCCACACCGAACAATCTCCCACTTGGAGACTAAAACTACACGACACCATTGTACATGCAACATCTGCTGGAAAAAACACTAGGACTCGACTGGTATACATTCCATAATTATCAATCAAGAAGACCAATAGAAACTGATGAAGAAATCAGCTTCTCCTGTGGAACTGCCTTCCTGAACATATCGACAGGATTCTCACTTGTGTGAATCTTCTCAAACCGTAACTGACCCTCCTCCAAAACAGTCTGGATGAAGTGGTACCTGAGCTGAATGTGCTTTGTCCTTGAATGAAAAGCAGAGTTCTTTGCAAGATGAATGGCACTCTGGCTATCAGTATACAATGGACGATCCTCCTATGTTTGACCAAATTCCTCCAGAAAACATTGTAATTAAATCATCTCCTTGCTGGCTTTTGTAGCAACAACATACTCAGCTTCAATGGTTGAAAGTGCAACAATCTTTTGCAGCCTCGAAATCCAACTGACTGCAGTTCCCCCTATAGTAAAAACATACCCTGTAGTACTCCTCCATGAATCAATATCACTTGCCAGATCAGAGTCAACAAAACCACTCAGAGCAGCATTAGATCCTTTGAAACATAATGCCTTCATAGTAGTTCCTTTCAAATACCGAAGAATCCATTTCACAACATTCCAATGTTCCATACCTGGATTACTCATAAACCTGTTCACAACTCCCACTGCATGTGCAATATCTGGCCTTGTGCATACCATTGCATACATCAGACTGCCAATAACTGATGAATACGAGATGTTAGACATTTTATTAACCTCTTCTTGTGCCTTTGGGCACATCTCCTTAGTCAATTTGAAATGACTAGCCATAGGTGTACTAACTGCTTTTGCATCTTGCATGTTAAATCTTTTCAACACCTTCTTTATATACTCACTTTGGGACAAATTCAAGGTTCTCTTTTTCTTGTCCCGTGTAATCCTCATACTGAGAATTTTCTTAGCTGCACCCAAATCCTTCATAGCAAATGGCCTAGCTAATTTCTATTTAAGATCATTTATATGTTGCATGTTAGACCCAACAACAAGCATGTCATCAACATAAAGCAATAGGATAATATAACTGCCATTATCAAATCTCTTAAAATATACACAATGATCAGAATGACATCTATGATAACCATGTTCAGCCATGAAACTATCAAATTTTAAATACCATTGTCGGGGTGCTTGCTTTAGGCCATACAAACTTTTCTTCAACCTACACACCAAGTTCTCCTTACCTTTGACCTCATATCCCTGTGGTTGCAACATGTAAATTTCCTCCTCCAAATCTCCATGGAGAAAAGCTGTTTTCACATCTAATTGTTCAAGATGTAAATCATCTGCAGCCACAAGACTAAGTACAGTTCTAATTGAAGTCATTTTTACAATTGGAGAAAATATTTCATCATAATCTATACCCTTTTTCTGTGCAAAACCTTTTACCACAAGTCTGGCCTTATATCTTTTCTGACCTCCTTCCTCCTCCTTCAACCGATAAACCCATTTGTTTGGCAAGGCTCTTTTTTCTGCAGGTAAAGGGAGTAAGTCCCAAGTCTTATTTTTCATCAAGGAGTCTATCTCCTCTTTCATGCCTAGCTCCCACTGTTGTTTGGCATCCACCTGCATTGCTTCTTCATATTTTTCTGGTTCACCAGAATCAGTTAATAATATAGCATACAAAGAAGGAGAAAATCTTTCAGGGGGTCTACTTGACCTCGTAGAACGTCTAACACTTGCAAGAGTTTGTGGGACATTCTGTTGTTGCTGAGCATCAGGTACCTGTGGCATTTCATTTTCAGAAATCTCATCCAACACCACATATTCTTGCTTATCCTGTTCATGCTTCTTTTCCTGCATCTGTTCTTTATACATAACCTTCTCATTTAATATAACATCTCTACTTCTAGTTATTTTCTTATTTTCAAAATCCCATAACCGATAGCCATATTCATCTATCCCATATCCAATGAAGGTACATTTCTGAGATTTAGCATCAAGCTTGGTTTTGTTTTCTTTATCAACATGGACAAAAGCTTCACAACCAAAGGTTTTTAGAAAAGAGTAATTTACCTTTTTACCAGTCCATGCCTCCTCTAGAATACCACCATCCGAAGGGGTTGAAGGTCCTCTATTTATCAAATAGACAGCAGTATGTATAGCATCTGCCCAAAAATGTAAGGGCAATCCAACATGCAATCTCATGCTCCTTGCGCGTTCCATGATAGTCCTATTCATTCTCTCTGACACACCATTTTCCCGTGGAGTTCCTGGAACTGTCTTCTGCTTTCTAATCCCATTTAAGGAGCAGTAATATTCAAATGCCTTGCTGCAATACTCACCTCCATTATCCGATCTGAGACACTTTAACCTTTTTCCTGTCTCATTCTCAACCAAAACTTTCCATTTCTTAAAAGTTTCAAAAACATCTGATTTTTGCTTTAGGAAATATACCCATGTTTTTCTAGTTAAGTCATCAATAAAAATAACATAATAACAAGAGCTACCAAGAGATGATACCTGAGCCGGTCCCCATACATCTGAATGCACAAGCTCTAACTTCTCACTCTTCTTCTCTTTCCCAACCTTGAGAAATCTGACTCTTTTCTGCTTGCCATAAACATAGTTTTCACAGAACTCTAAATCAATCTTCTTTAGTCCTGGCAATAGATTTTTGGAGTGAAGGATTTTCATCCCTTTCTCACTCATGTGCCCAAGCCTATGGTGCCACATTATCGAATATGTTCTTGCAACATCTATTGTTGTTGTCCCTACAGTAACTTTATCTGTAGCAGCTAAGGTAGAGTAAGTGTTACCAGTACACAAATATAACGTGCCGACCTTCGCACCTTTAGCTACTCTTAATGATCCTTTACTAACCTTCTAGATACTGTTTGAGAAGGTAACTATGCAACCTTCACTACCTAGTTGCCTTGCAAAAATTAAATTTCTTCTTAAGTTGGGAACATGTCTTACCTCCTGCAGAAACCAGTCATTACCATTCTGCAACTTGATCTTTATCTTTCCTTTTCCAACAATTTGATAGGGCTCATCATCACCCAAATATACCTATCCAAAATCACCTTGAACATAATCTAGAAAATATTTTCTATGGGGTGTAGCATGAAATGAAGCCCCAGAATCTATTACCCAGGAATAAGTAACATTATCCAAACATAAGATTAAAGCATCTTGTAAAGTATTACTTGCAATATTAGCTTCCTTACTGTCATTTTCATTTTTGTCTCCTTCTTTGTTTTTCCGAGACCAACAGTCTTTCTTTAGATGACCAGGCTTTCCGCAGTACCAGCAATCTTTCTTTCCTCTAGATTGAGAGCGTCCTTTCTTTGACTTCCCTCGTGACTTCTCATTCCAAGGGCCTTTTCCTCTTTCCTTTGATCTTCCTCTGTTCTCCACATTCAAAACACTACCCGATGATGTTGGAGTCTCACCTGTGCTTTTCCTTCGCATTTCCTCGCTTAGGATAACACCAACAATATCATCAAATACCAAAGTATTTTTACCAAAGACAGAGTTACTTATAGCCATAACCAAGCTATTCCAGCTTTTTGGCAAAGAACATAAAATCAAGAGAGCCCTAACCTCTTCTGCAAAGGTAATTTTTACCGAAGACAATTGACTGGTAGTTGTATTAAATTCATTTAAGTGCTCCGCTACAGATCCTCCCTCACTCATTTTCAAATTAAACAAACGCTTCATAAGAAATACCTTATTCAAAGCCGAGGGTTTCTCATACAACTTAGCCAATGTCGCCATCAAATCTACAGCCGTTTTTGCTTCTGTTATATTGAAAGCTACAGACGGTGCAAGGCACAATCGAATGGATCCCAGTGCCTTTCTATCTAAAATGTCCCATTCTTCATCTAACATTGTGGTCACTTTCTTTGCTTTTCCTTCTAATGGCCGCCACAAATCCTTTTGATACAGGTAATCCTCCATCTCCATTTTTCATAACTGATAATTCTAGTCGTTAAACTTTTCAACCTTGAATTTGGAATCCTCCATTGCTCCCACTCAAATCTGAAAGTCCTGCCAATTTACAGAAAACCTCGCTTTGATACCAATTGTTATGGTTTCAAGCAGATCCGAAGCAAATATGAACTAACAATTATATGCAGATTTAAATACAAAAGATAAAGAAATAAAATAGGACACAGATAACACGGAGATTTAATGTGGTTCACCCAAAATGGGTTACGTCCACCATACACAACCATCCAATCTTTCTTATTATCCAACAAAAATAGTACATCAACATTACAATGCCTTAAGCATCCCAGCCACTTATAATATGCATTTTTAGGGCAACAAACAAAGTCAGCCTTTTTAGGGTTTTATTACAATGTCGGTTTTCATCAACAAAAAAATGGCAAAAAAAATTTCTCGAGGGCTACCACCCCCAAACCCCCGCCCGAGGCCCGACTCGGCCCTGAACCTCGGCAAGGATACGTGCTGAGTGTATAGTACTTTGCTGGCCAGTCGCCACATTTCAACACATATGATTTGTAGTCTCCTCATTCTTCTTACGAAGAATACAAAAACTAGGCATACTAATACCTCTTTTTCTAATATTCTTAGTAGTAAGAATTCTATCTTGAAGGGTTGTCCAGAAGAAAATGTTTATCTTAGGGGTGAGGCCTTTCACCCATGCTTTATCCCAGCATGGGCTTTCCATGTTGTAGAATTGTTGATGATACAGAGAAGCCACTGTAAAAGTACCACTAGTTGTGAGTTTCCAAATTAAATGGTCTTCTTCTTCAACCCTAACCATAGAGTTCATGACTTTATTCAAACTACCCAAAGACTGGTCCACCTGAGATAAGTCCTTCCACTATCCATCTTTCCAGTAATCCTCCACTTTGGTTCCAAATCTTTCCTTGCATTGGTTTTGAAATCTGTTCCACTCAGGGTTTTCATTCAAAGGGATCTCCAGAAGCCAAGGGTCATCCCAGAACTGGATAAGATTCCCTTTCCCCAATTTCCATTTTGCACCTTTGACAATTAAGTCTCTTATTCTAGAGACATTTTTCCAAATATTGGATCCAATTGGGATAATCTCCGCTTTGAGGAAGCTTTGAAGTGTCATACATTGACTTTTATATTTGTTATCCCATATCATTTTCCACTCTCCTTGATTTCTATATCCTCTCCAAATCTGCTTGGCCATAAGGAACTCATTTATGTCTCTTATTCTTCTAAGGCCCAGACCTCCTTTATTTATAGGCTTGCAGACCTTCTCTCATGAAATCAAGTTCATTCTCTTCTTCTCCTCAACCCCTATCCATAAAAAAGATCTCTGAATCTTTTCAATGGCCTCCGCATACTTAGTAGGAATCCTAAATAGATTGATGGCGTAGAGAGGAATACTTTGAAGAGTGGATTTGAGCAATTGAACCTTAGTTGCTTGACTAAGAAGAGCACCCTTCCAACTAGACATCTTCTTGTGGAATTTATCCACCAAGGCTCCCCAAAAAGTATCCGGAGGATCATGGCATAAGGGGAGCCCCAAGTAAGAAGCAGGCAGACTACCAATTTGACAACCCAGAATATTACTAATTTTGATCCTCCTTCTCTCTGAGGTATTGATAAAATAAACAAAGCTTTTAGGCCAGTTTATAAGTTGACCAGTGGCATCTCCATCTCTTGCCTAACATAGTTATGATATGGTCAATTATCAAAAATTAAACTAAAATGCATCTATGGATGGAGGATTTATTTCTCTAAAATAATATTAGGTTCCTAACACCTATGAAGACATTATAATGGAGAAGTCAAGTGTCATTTTAATAAGGCATAGACATCATGCATCACCATAATGTTTTTTGTTTGTATCTAGGAAAATAAAACAAGCATTAATAGAAAACATCACCAATTAAGTTCATAGATGTGTCTCATGCTTCTAATCCTTATCATATTATATGGAAGAGTCATCTTAAATTTTAAACCTTGACAATTTCTAACTCTAGATTATGTTGATATGAGTTTTAGTTCAAATTTTCAACTTAAGATAATACTAGGATTATTGAAGCTAATTATATCACAAGGAGGATCAAAGGACTATGAATCCCCAAGAGATGATTATAAACCCTCACATGTTGCAAATGTTTGATTAAAATTGTTATTTCTTGAGGATGGGCGAATTTCAAAAGGTTGGACTATCATACCTTGCCCAAGATTGGGGAAAAATAAATAACAATCATCTCTTAAATAATCAAATAGTATAGAAGTTGATGATAAGCCATAAGAGCCAAGAATCATCTACAAGAAAACATCTATCACACAAAAGAGATCAAGTAAAGATTGTATGCTCTATAACAACCGGACAATTTTGTATTATTGCACAAAAAAATTGAAGATTCAATATTGAAGGTTCAATATAGAGGTACAATTACAATGAATGAATGACATGCTTTTAGAAAGCAAGAGATGCTCAAATCTTAAAATTAGAAGAACTAAAGTAATGCAAAGTAGGAGATAAATTAAGCTCAACTACAAGCTAAAGATGCTAACTAGAAGTGCCTCTAAGTGAACTCAAAATTAAAAAACATATCACCTAGATAAAATAAAGCACCTAAGTTTAGCTTAAGTGAAAAAACAATTAAAGGACCTAATTAATAAATAATTAGATAATTGTCCTAAAAATTACTCTAGCACCCCCCCTTAAGATTAATTGGGGGATAAGCTAAAGAGAAAATGATGAATACAAAATGCATGCATGAATAAGTCCTAACAACTAAGGCTTGATTAAGTAATCATGTACAAACCAATGCAAAGAAATGTAGCTCATACCAATGAGGTCTCTCTAAACGGAGAAAAGGAGAAAAAACACATGGGGAAAAACCCCTCTCCAAAAGCGAGAGATGCAATGAAATAGTTACTACATGTGACTAAAATGAAGGACTCTAAGTGCCCCCCTAAGCACAAAATCAGTCACAAAAGTACAATGAATATCCCCCCCGTAAGAGAGAGAATGAGGAAAAGAATCCCCCAAATGTAGAACTAGCTCTCGTGCCAATCATGAATGCTTGAAGATAGAACATGATCCACTGACTACAAACAACATGTATCCCCATTGGAAGAAACCAATCCATTGGAGATAGGTAAAGCTACTCCCAAAAAATTGGAAGATGTAGGAATCCAAATCCAAACTATATGTGCCTTTGGAAACTGCTCAAATTTGTCTAGGTCCATGATAGATGGTGATCTCACAAACCAATCAGGTACATGACCAATCACAATAGGAGGTGACAAATCAAGACTCTGCAAAAAATGATGAAGAACAAGATCCATAGGCGATAAAGATGAGTTGACAACACTCATGTGGCTATCAACAAAGAGGAAATGAATTTCCTCAAAATAATCCTCCAGATCTACAATTTGAGACTCCACAAACAAGGATGATGTGTCTGCTAGATATGAATCCCAACTAGCTATGTCTAGAAGAATAATGTCCTATTGCGTTGAATCAATGGGGGCTATGCATGATCCAATGCCAATCTAATCACGAAGAACATAATATGAAGATGATTGAGATAGGATCTCAATGTGAGGAGTAGGAACATGAAGATAGGCTTCTAATTCATCAGAACATGCAAGACCTCTTATATACTCAAGCTCCTCTAGAGTATCATCATCATAGGGCATGAAATTTGCATGTGCAAGGAAAAGACAATAATCTACTACATGATCCTCTAGAAATGGAGAGATATTCATGAGGGTAGATCCAAATATCTCCCAAAGGTGATTCCAAAGTGCACAAGGACACTCAAGGTTTGATATAGCACACATAGTGTCATAATCAACACTAGAACAAATCACACATGTTTGCCACATACGGTAAACAATTAAATGTGGAAAGTAAATGCACAGAACATAATGGAAATATTTTAAAGAGCCAGTTTTTGTATTAATTCAACAGTCCATAACATTACACCCAGATATGACTATCATGATCATACTAAGAAGGAAAGGTATGCAATATATAATACTCGAAGGGGTGCGACCAATCGTCGCGTCCAATTGCCCTTTGGGACGACTAACTAACTGACTGTCGTAACTCATTATTACCAACGACAACATAAACATAATATGACAACATAACATAATGATTATTATGGGCAACATCATCCCCCCAAAGAAAAGAAGTCATCTCTGGA
Organism: Cryptomeria japonica; assembly: GCF_030272615.1. NCBI lineage: Eukaryota > Viridiplantae > Streptophyta > Pinopsida > Cupressales > Cupressaceae > Cryptomeria > Cryptomeria japonica. The sequence continues at coordinate 127,864,413 of NC_081409.1, read as the reverse complement.
TGACTTAATACAAAATAGAGATGACATTAAACAAAACCAAGGTAGAGAACTGCAGGAACTGCTAACGCTAGTCGAGCGTGGAACTCATACACCTGTTGCGTCCTCACCTGAAAAACCCTTTTCTACTACCATCCGATGCTCAAGTGCGGATGTCACCATTATTGCTTCCTCAAACAAAGGACTATTTCAAACATTACCTCTCCCCCCCATGAATATTCAGGAAGCACTTCCTCAAACAAAGGACTATTGGCCTCCATGGGATCAAAGAAAAAAATTTAAGCATAGACTCTAGACGATGTGGTGGTGTCCTTCATGAAGAACTCTGCACTATAATTGAAAATTCATGAGGAAAACTACAAGATAGTGAAGAGAAATACAATCTTGAAAAGTGGGAAGAATGGATCTTGGTTTGGGTGGGGCCAAGTCAGGTGGCTCCTCTAGAGGTTGACGAGATAGAAATCATATTAGGATTTGAAAAAGATCACACTTGTGGAACTTTGTGTGTGAGTGATCGATTGCGGTGTTTAGGTAATGCATTCCAAATAGATACAATTGCATGCCATCAAGATAAAAGTCTTTAATCAATAAATTACCCATTTGGAATGCAATTGTATCTATTTGGAATGCATTACCCAAACACCGCAATCGATCACTCGCACACGAAGTTCCACGAGTGTGATCTTTTTCAAATCCTAATATTATTTCTATCTCGTCAACCTTTGGAGGAGCCACCTGACTTGGCCCCACCCAAACCAAGATCCATTCTTCCTACTTTTCAAGATTGTATGTCTCTTCACTATCTTGCAGTTTCCCTCGTGAATTTTCAATTATAGTGCAGAGTTCTTCACGAAGGACACCACCACATCGTCTAGAGTCTATGCTTCAATTTTTTTCTTTGATTCCATGGAGGCCAATAGTCCTTTGTCTGAGGAAGTGCTTCCTGAATAGTCATGGAGGGGAGAGGTAATGCTTGAAATTGCCCTTCTATTGGAAGATTGTGTACATAACCTCTTGGTCTTCTAAAAGTTGAAAATTACTTTGAGTCCGCCAACTCTGGTTCCACACTATAGAAATTTTTGGATATTGACTTCCAAATATCCCTCGGTGCAAAAGCATCATTCTCATAATTGAAAAAAGGTGCTCCTTGCACGAACACATTGATTTCCTCCAAGCGTGGCCCAATAGGTTTCACAGGAACTCCAAAACCAGTTAGTCCCTCCGGACATAAATTAGAGACGTCACATCAAACACTCCAGACATTGTTTGTTTGTATTGCATACTCTCTATCTATTTATCACCCTTTAACACTTTCCTCTGCCATTCTCCAATTGCTCTCTTCTAGGTAGCTGATGAGCTTGTTTCCATGTCATTCAAGATAATGCCTACTTGCTTTCTTTTAGGAAATTTGCTTGCACATGACTCTTCAGCTTGTATGTTCTACTTCTATATAGATATAAATTTTAATTCACGCTCAGATAATAATTAAATAAAATAAGCATTTGTAATGAAAAGATTTAGTCATTCGATGTTACATATTATCTGACGGAAAGATCCTAGACAGTTCTTGGAGAAAGGAAACATCATTGATAATTAGTTTTTGCAAATAATAGTGAATCAAATAAATTAAAAATGTTTCATGTAATTTTTTTAAAAGTAGAACTCGTTCAATGCTTTCATGCACCAACGGCAAAGCCGTCTGACCCACACCATTATGCATAATATAACAAATCAATATAATAGGCTATTATAAAGAATATATAAAAAAATATGAAAGAACATTAAATTACCATTACAAACCCATAAACCATTAAATAGTGAAAATAGATATAAATTTGTAAATGTCTCCCTATAAACACCACAACCATAACCAAAACAAAAAAAATTCTTACTCGCAAAAACTAAGTAGCTGGTGAGTTGCAAGTCTACAACATCTCTTAGATGATCAAATTGTTTCTTAATTTTGTTCTTCTGATTAGTCAATGGATTTAGTTGCATGTACAAGTTTTCTATTTGAAGCCTTTTGTTTCCCTATATTTGAGACATAATAAAATTCTTGTGAGTAGGAAATTGATTCAGGAGTTACATGTGAAGAATTTGGCAAAGTAAATGATGACAATCAAACTCAACTTTTATCTGTCTTGATTAAAGACTTTTATCCTGATGGCATTAAATTAAAGTTCTTTCTCTATTTTCTGGTGATCTCTGGAGCAGAGGTTGCTTTGCATCGACCTGGGATACATTTAACTTGTGTTTTATCTGCAGAAATATGTATCCTAGGACGATGCAATGCAACCTCTGCTCCACCAATACTAGATAGAAGAGAAAGTACTTTAATTTAAAGCCATCGGGATAAAATGCTTTCAAGACATATATTAGGTATAAAAGGAAGCCTACCTTGTCATTTGAAGGGGTTTACCTACAATTCAGGTGATCTCTTTGTAGTCACACAAATCTGTCCAGTTTAATTAAATGAATATTTCGTATTTATTTGATTAAAAATCCACTAGCCATCAGTTAATTAAATAAATATTTAATTAATTCATCCCCAAAACATTCTTCTATTAATTAAATAAATTATTCAATTTATTTTAATTAATTCATTAAACCAAATTCAAATCAATTAAATAAATAAAATCTATTTATTTAATTAAAATCCCCCTATTCCTCTTTTAAATAAATTAAATTAAAAATTTATTTAAATCATTATCCCCCCCCAACTTGCATTTTCCTACAAATGCAACTTGCACACATTTATTGAAATAAATGAATTTTTATTTTAATAAAATCCTATTTTCCCTCACCCACCAAATCCAATTTCAAAACCTAATCCCCTTCTAGATTCTTCTAACCCCTTCCTAATTAGCCTAATTCATCCCCTAATTATTGTCACATTCCTAAGCAAAATGAAATCACTTCTAAAAGACTCCAAAGTCTTTGAAAAGCATTTAATGCTTTGTGTGTTCAACAAATTAACCCCCAAAGTCTTCCAAGACCACTAATGGCTCTTACATGACCATTGATGGCTCTTACATAACCATTTATGGTTATTTCAAACTTGTCCCCCCAAACATTTATTGTTTTGATCATATTCATCCTTTTCACATTTGCACAAGAGTTTATCCATTGGATAAAAGCTTTATTCTTTGAATAAAGAGTTTATTCATTCAACTAACCTTGACTCTAAATCTCAAAGTCATATCAAGCATTTAATGCTTATTCCCTCCCCTCTCAACCTATCTCACATTGACACTTGTCATCCTGGGATTGGGTTGAAAGCCATCACATGGATTTGAAATCATTCAATCCTTACCCTTGTTGAGATTGCTCAATCTCAACCATTCATTGCTCCATTTTTCCTATAAATAGAGCCCATTTCTTCATAATCCAGATCCTGAAAACTTGTATGCATTTAAGCTATAGGCATTTTAAGAGAGCATTTTAGCATAATTAACTAAATCTTGTCATTTTGGTTAAAATAAATCATTTTAGCATCAATAGCATAGTATTAGCTTTTCATTTCACATTTAGAGCACAATACTACAATCTCAATCCTCCATAAGCATCCATAGTGCAAAAAGCTGCTGAGAGCTACACTATTTTGGAACTTGGAGAGGAGAGGAACAAGGGAGAAAGAATCTAAGAGCATGTTAGGAGGTATTTGGAGATGCCTCATCATATTTTCTTCCTTAGTTAAATATGCTTTCACGTTTTTAGTGTCTCTCTTGATATGCCTTTTTAGATTGGTTTTTGATTGACTAACACTAACCGTTTCTTGTCTTGTGTGTGGTTTTATCTTAGACTAATCTTGTCCATTTTGCAGGGCATCATTTGGTGAACCCGACGTGAATCCAAGCACCAAAAAATACCCTTTTTTTTTGTAAACTAACATGTCTGATTGTTGAATTTGTCACACAGGTTACGCTTTAGCGCTATTGAACACGTTTTAGTGCTACCGACACTTTTTCTTTTAGCGCTATTGTTCTTACAATAGCGCTATTGTCCAAATTCCAACGCTTTTGTATTTGTTTTGGCGCGTTTGTTGTTCTTTTGGCGCTATTGAAAATCTTTTAGCGCTTTTGCCTCTCTGGTTTTACACTTCTTTTAGCGCTTCTGTGTAAAATAGCGCTTCTGTTTAAACGCAGACGAGCGCTATTGCAACAGAATATTGTAAAACTCACCTTGTAACTGAAAAATTGAAAATCTTAGGCTTGTGGAAGCCCCCCCTTGGACATAGATTTTACTAACAAATTTTGTTTTGTGCAGGTTAAAACTCACCATTAAAAAAAAAAAATCACAAATTTTCCTTTGGTGCTTTTAAAAACTTGACAACAAACATTTACTTCCATTGCAAGTTAGGACTCATCTTCATTTTGGTGCTTAAAATCAACAAACAAATTTGATTTCCATGCATCAAACTAAAAAGATTTACAATCCACACTTCAAATTTGGGGTGCACATAAAAAGAACAATCCACTTGTTTTGATTTTTGCAAACAAATTTTACTTCAATCAAACGTGTTCTTCATTAAGTTGACCAGGATTTCCAAATTCTAGAATACAAAACACATTGCTTTTGAAGTTAAAAAGAACACCATGACTGTTGGAGCAACATCTCCAAATAGTTAGATCACATTGCGATGATGGATTAAAAAGAACAAGTGAATTTTGTGTTTGGCACACTTGTGCAAAAGGTCAGTCGAGTGGTCCTACCTCTAACACACACTATCCTTTCCCTTGGCTTTCGTGGTCCTAGGTGCAAGAGAAAAGTGCTAGTAACACTCAAAATTTTATCTTTTAAGAGAGGCCTGCCAAGGGATCGATACTCTTGGGAACGACATCGAGCGGTAAATCCTTCGAGCCGCTATAGAAATTAGGTGAGAGCGAAAGCTGTAGCCTTGGGTATAGTTGTTCCTACAGTGTAACTAGCCGAAAGGACAAATGGGCCCCACCACCAGTTACAAGGCTCTTAAGTGAGTCACTACAGAATGAACTTATGTCCAAAAACATCGAACATGACTAAACACCTTTAAGTAGTAGCCCACCCGTTCTATTGATTAAGGATATTTGCAATATAATTTAGTGCAAGAGCATAGATGGTTTTGCTCCCAAGATACTCACCATACATATTTCTTTGAGTAGAAACATAGCTTTTTGAAAAGTCACTTGTGGCTTGATAAAGGTGGTGACTCCCCCATTATAGGGATCATCTATTTGTTATGCTCATGCAAGACTTAGTATATCACATCCTTACCTGCCACGGTGGGATTCATAAGGTATGTAGTACCAAAGTCGAAGAAATATCAAGATGTGGGCTAAATTCATCACAACTGGCCATTTGACCTTAGGGATAAAAAGTGTTTGAAGTGTGTTCGTTTTAAAGACCAAGTGCAAATTGAGCCAACTTCAGGCTTTTGAAATACACCTTAAAAATACATCTAAAGGAAGGGTCATATACAAGTCCAAGGATTGGGTTGATCAAGACCCATACTCATTTGTGCCTTTGAGGCTACATTCTTGTGTTTGTGTGTTTGCTTTGTTTTCTTGTAAAAAAAAAAAAAATCATCAAAAAAAATCACTTTCAAAACAAAGTATTCATCCAACCAAACATTTTTCAAAACAACCAAACACATCAAGAACAAAGTGCAAACAACAAAGAGTCAAAATTTTATGACCATTCTTCACATCTTGCGAAAGAAGAAGCGTCATCAGAATATCAACTTGAAAAGAAGACCATTAAGCTCAAAGGCTTTGAAAAAACGAAGGAAATTCTTCTATATCAATAGACAAATCCTTGTCTCCCATAGAATTTTCTTGCGTCACATGCATCTCTACCTTCAAGGCAAAACAAACGAATTTGATTCAGAATCATTGAACCGCAAAGCTTTTATGCAATATAGAGCTCTGAGTTATCACAAAAACCAAGGAGGTAAGATTAATCCCAACTTTTTCCCAAACGTTTGCATCACATACAACACCACTCAAGAAGTGCCATCAACACCTGAAAGGGAAGAGGTAGAGTTTGTCCCATTTGTAACACAAAGTTTTTATTGAAGTTGAAGACATTTCATCCATCATCCGGCTCATACATCATCATTTCATCATCAATCCATTCCAAACTCTCAAAACATTAAGAGGTTCTTGTCCCAAGTTCTCTTTTAGATATTGCTTGAAATCAAACACATCACATCACTTTTTAGATTGTTTCTACATCTAGGATAAGCTCATCCTAAGAGACACATCTACGCAGGTTAAAACTAGTTCATGAGTGAATCCTCTCATTACTAGGTAGTTAAATCTGTAACACATCTCAGATTTCTCTACACCTTATCACATCCAACCTTATCAAAACAAACAAGCAATTCAAAGAAGGAATTTTGGTTACATCTACCTTAAAAGTACTAGAGATCCACATGCAACACAATTCACCAATCATCAATCTCTCATTTCATCAAAAACTCATCATCATTTTCATGCAATTTCAACAAAGACTCATAAACAAAATGGCTCAAACCCGATCACAGTCAAGGCAACGAGAAATAGAAATAGAAGAAGAAGAAGAGGAAAATCTCAATGAATTTCAAGAAGCACTTGGAGGAAATGCAAATGACGAAAACCCAAGTACTCCTACTCCTGCAACAATAGAAAGGGCTCAGCATAACCCTCTCTTTAACAGACTTTTTGACGAAAATACTCAGGAGCAATGCGGATGCTCACTTCTTAAAACTCGTTCAAGAAGGAGCCAAACTCCCCTCTGACTTTGATCTTGCCCAATTAAGACAAGCATCCGAAAGACAAAGTTGCCATGAAGAGGAAAGAGGTAGAGATCCCATTAGATATAACATTCCTCGAGGTAACCCACCACCTCCTCCTCCAACTGAAATGGAGATGTTGCGACAACAAGTCGAGAATCTCGCCCAACAACTTCATAGTGGTGTCAAAACTAACCAATTCTCACTCAATGACATCTGTCCCTATCCTTTTGATAGGAATCTTTATATATTATAAAATCAATTCAATTTCAAGTGAACAGGCAATCAAGCATTCATCAAGAATTGAAGGAGAAATCAAGTTAATAAAGATATTCAATAGAGGAGATATTTAATAAAGATATCATCTTTTAAATTAAGAAATGGGTAGGAGATTAAGAATACAAACCTTCCATATTGCACACTTCAAGGTATATTAAAATCAGTTTAAAGTGTATTCATTTAGGGACCTTTCATAAAATATTCTCAACTTACACATCATAAAAGGATCTTAAAATATTCATTGTTTATAATGATAAGAATTTGGTTGTTCCATACACCTTCCTTTACTATTTTAAAAATATCATCAACCAAAATATTGTGCAACAGTAGTATGGAGTGCATTTCATCTATTTTATGCCTAAATATTTCATCATACCACTTTCTTTTCAAAAGTGATTGATCAATTGCGGTGTTTGGGTAATGCATTCCAAATAGATCCAGTTGCATACCATTTATCTATCTTGGTTAAAGACTTTTATCCTGATGGCATTAAATTAAAGTTCTTTCTCTATTTTCTGGTGATCTCTAGAGCAAAGGTTGCTTTGCATCGACCTGGAATACATTTAACTTGTGTTGTATCTACGGAAATATGTATCCTAGGACGATGCAATGCAACCTCTGCTCCACCAATACCAGACAGAAGAGAAAGTACTTTAATTTAAAGCCATCAGGATAAAATGCTTTCAAGACATATATTAGGTATAAAAGGAAGCCTACCTTGTCATTTGAAGGGGTCTACCTACAATTCAAGTGATCTCTTAATTATAAAATCAATTCAATTCCAAGTGAATAGGCAATCAAGCATTGAAGGAGAATTCAAGTTGGTGCAGGTGCATTTGGAAGACCAAATGACTCAATGAAGCCATTAAAGACTTTTGAAGGTAAGGAACAAATAGATTTCCATTTTGATCAGTTTTATTTGCCAACATACTCTCTACCTGTGCCAAAATGGGAGCTTTGGAACAGAGTATGGGCTTCCATCAAAGCAGAAGGTAAGGGCAATTAATATTAGATGCTTACGGTTGGAAATGCTCTGTTTGACATGTTTGGAAAATGTGGAAGTATAGAAATGAATGAATGCCTCATCTACAGAAGCAAAAGGTACCTCTAATGGTTTCAAAATTTGTCAAAATAGTTATGATATACCAAATAATCAAGTGGAATATCTTTTAGGTAACTAATATTATGTTCAAACTATTTATTTTGATTTTCATCATATATGGACTTAATTGCCCCACCTTTAGGAGATAACTACAAGAGATAATTTATTACATTTAAAAGTCCATCATAAATAAATTAATTATACATGCTATGTGAATGTTTACTATCACAAATTGATTTTAATTAATTTATCTACATGAATACACTCTTTATTTATTAGTTCTAGGAATGGAGCACTCACATGGGAAAACAAAATGCTAGGTTTGAGAAAAATAGTTAAGAGATTGGATATATTTTTTATATTTTCCAAATGGCTTGAGTATAATGATAATATAATTTTTAAAATAGGTTTATATCACTTTCCTTTGACTTGGTCATGGAAGATCATCTAAACCCCGAATGCACCTTCATCTCTAAAAACATGTAGTTTAAGGTCAATCATTCATATCTATCTTATCAAATATTAGAGGAGTGAGCTTCTAAAAGTAAGAAGTACCAAGATGTGTGGTCTAGAATCATATCCAAGGTTTTTGCATTGCATATCTATCATTTATTTCAATTTATTATTAAACCAAAGAAAATAGGATTCATTAAAATCCATAATTCCATTTAAAATATTATTCATATCTAAGAAGGCATGGAGTGGGATGAGTATTCATAGAAATAACCCTTTATCCTTTCCATGTGCATTTCCCTTGGTTTTAGTCCCATTTTTTCTTTATTTTATTCAAAACAAAATTTATAGATGCCTCTACTTGTCTCACCATTCATTAATTGTTTGGGATTTTCATTCCATTCACCAAGGTTGGCATCTATTCTAAGACTCTGTGTCATGGCCAAGCTAAATGATTTGACTCTAGTTTCTCTCCAATCTAGTCACCTAGTAGCATGTGAAATCTATCTCTTCCTAATTATTATTCTCTCCATCTTGTTAATGACCATTTCATTAATGAATCCTTCCTAATAATTTTGGACAAGTGAGACAATGTTAGCTCAAGGAATCTTTTCAATCCTCTTTCAATATTCTTTCCCAAGTAATAATCTTACATATTGGAAAATAAGTTACGCTTCTATTTTTCCAAGCTAGTCCTTATAATGTTTAGATTTACTCTAAAGTGCTCATTGTGACTCATGTTTACTACTTTTCCTATTAGTCTCATTCCAATATCTCCTACAAAAATATGGAATGATCACATTTATATTTTATTTGTCTCCTAAATATCCACAAAATTTGGAACAATAATACAATTTTTTAATAATATTTAATTGTAAAAGAAAGGATTAAAATGGAACTAAACACTCTAAATAAATTAATTGTAAAAGAATTGAAGGAGAAATCACTATTGAACACACCCCTTTCTCATATAACCCTATGTTGGCTAGGCCCCACAATAATTAGAAGATCCTAATTACTACTGTCCTAATCCTTGCATTGACCATCACAATTTCACAGTGAGTTGAGTTAATTAGTCCATTAGCGAGATTGGGAAAGAGTTTGGTATTGAGTTAGGTGTTGGTGGAAGGTTTAAGGAGGTACACTATCATCATAATTAATGTTAGAGTGTTGTGTGAAGAAGAATGGCCACGAAAGGAGTGATTGTCCTAAGTGCTTGAGACTATCACAAAAAGTGAGTGTTGCAGCAATGAATCTTCCTTTGACCTTTGTGTGTTTGGGAGGGTAAAGACCCATGGTGGTATATGTTGAGTGGTTGGGAGGGTAGAGACCCACATATCAACTATCTACTTTGACATCCTAGGATGGTGTCCACCTACTGTAAAACCTTGTGGGCACTCTCTGTCTGATACTAACATATACATAACATGTGCCTCTCATATAACCCTATGTTGGATAGGCCCCACCATAATTAGAAGATCCTAATTACTAAAAACACTAGATTCTCCCCTAAAAGGTTGTTGAGTCATAGAAGGCCTAGCTTGATAGCCCTATAGTCTCTCATACCTAAAATGAGAGACTTGGCCATAGCTGGTTACAAACTTCTCTCATGCCTCTTGTGTCCTCCCATGTACCTCCTTTTTCATAAAAGACTTTTCCATAGCAACCCTAAAGTTATTTTGATTGGCCATGTGTAGGAAAACTTAAATTTTTGGGCTTTCCACCCCTAATGAAATAATTGACAACTAACTTGTCTTGAATGTAATATACAAACTACAAGAACTCCAAAAACTAACTCTCATGTTGAGCCACTATGAAACCTTATTATGTAAATTGTGAAACTCATCTATGCATCTCTATCAAAAATATTTTGAAATAGAACACACTTTGAAGAACTCCAAAATATTGGTATCTGGAGAGGGTTTCCAATGTGAATTGGTGCATTTTATCCTCCCAATACCACAAGGTGGAATCAAGTCCTCTCAAAAATTGCATTAAAAATGACGCCTTTAAGTTTCTCACATATAGATGCAACCCAAAGTATAAGTCCAAGCTAAGTAACCAAGACTCAACCTCAACCCCATTTGTGGATCTTAAAAATGTAGAGGATTGGAGATGAAGCAACTCTTGAATATGATCCTTTGGCTCATGATATGTGTATTTATGCATGATGAGGCTAGGTAATGTGTATTGATCAATATTCTATCTCCTCTATGTGTATTTACCAAATTCAAGGCGAACTCCTAATAAGCTCCCAAGATGCAAGTATATGCTCCTCTACTACAAGTGGATCCTCATGGCTTGTAATATTTGAGGTCCATACTCGGGCTACTCATCTTGGTGAAAACTCTCAAAGTGATATGACCCTTCCTTCCATTTCCTACACTCTATTTTTTAACCCACACCTCATAACCTTTACCTCACTTACTATCATTATTACCTTCCATCTACCTTTCATATCCCCTATCTTAACCTCCTCTACTTTCCTACATCCTATCCTAAACCTTAACCTCATACACACTTTTACTTCACCTACCTAACCCCATTCCATCCTTCACATCCTTAATTTATCTCCCCCCATTCACTTTACTACCTTCCAAACCCCTAACATATCATAACTTACTCTTTCACCATTACATCCTTCATCACTTACCTCCCTATCTTATCATCTTTCACCATTTTATAACTATAGGAGATAATTTATTACATTTAAAAGTCCATCATAAATTAATTAATTATACATGCTATGTGAATGTTTACTATCACAAATTGATTTTAATTCATTTATCTACATGAATACACTCTTTATTTATTAGTTCTAGGAATGGAGCACTCACATGGGCAAACAAAATGCTAGGTTTTAGAAAAATAGTTAAGAGATTGGATATATTTTTTTTATATTTTCCAAATGGCTTGAGTATAATGATAATATAATTTTTAAAATAGGTTTATATCACTTTCCTTTGACTTGGTCATGGAAGATCATCTAAACCCCGAATGCACCTTCATCTTTAAAAACATGTAGTTTGAGATCATCTTGTCGTTACTTCATTTGTAAACAAAGTTTTAGAATTGAGGTCATTGTTTGGGAAACTTCATTGTTGCATATCAGCTATTAATAATGTTGTATCGGTTGAGATTGTTAACATCATTAATGTATAGGTACATAAGTATCCTTCTATGATTAGCAATCTTCTTTTGATCACTAGTCTATAGCATTCTGTCATTATTGTGATTTGTATCATTCTTAACCAGTAAAGAATTCAGTAGCATCATTATTGGCACTTTGATTAATTAATATGTTCATCATTACTGCTGCCATAACATTATAGGAAATATTGTTGATCATGATAATTAGTATAAAACATTGTTGTTAAGACAAGACATTGTTGTCCTGAAATGTTAGACATGATTTTTATCATTGCTGTTAACTTAAGTATTTGAAGAGGTCAGGCAGATTGTTGTTGTCAATTTGAGCACTGCAGTAACTATTTTGTGTACAAATTAGTCTCTTGGTTAAGGACGTTGGTAGGGTTAACATGTCTTATTTACCTTAGTTGTGTTTTATCATATGAAGCAATCATTATCAGTTTGGCAGAGGCATTTATTGACATTCTTAAGGAAATTTATATTATAATTATTTGTAATTAGTGATCTCAAAATTAATAAGAAAAATCCATATTTCAAAATTAATGGTGTATCCTCTCATTCACTTTCACTTTCTCACTCTCTGCACAATTAGGATTGATTTAAATTTTTAAATGTAAAAGAACATCAGTTAATTCTCCTTTTCATTTGAATTTTTCTTCATTTTTGGGGGTTCACCATATGTTACCAGTTATTTTCGACTATCCAAAGAAATTGAAAGTATCTTTAAGTTTTGGTAAGCCACAGAATTACCAAGGAAGTTATTTGCTTCTATGGTTATAACCATGTTGAATGAGTTAAGTGTCCCTATTATTCTAATATGAAACATGGGGCATGGACTGATGAGCAATGGACTCTCATGGTAGTGAAGGTGGGTACCATGTGAACAATTATGAATGAGAATCCTATAAAACAACAATCTTTACTTCATTTCATAGTTACCAGGTTTGAATAATTCAATTTGTCAAGAAGATTTTAAAAAATGGGGAATACAGAATCTTCAAAAACAAAGTAAATTTTTTATAGGAATTGAGAAATCTGGATTGAATTGAACAAAATCCAGTCATTCCAAAAAATTCAGATCCCACTGGATTCAACAACTATGATTCATTTAAATTTTAAATCATATTCAAAGCAAAAAAAAAAGAATAAGAGGTAAAGGTAATAACGATTTTTAAGTCACCACCAAGAAAACTAAGAATTTTACCATATAAGATCCCCTTTTAGTAAGCAACTTGCAATGGAATTGGTTTTCCAATTACCTTGGATATTTATCAAATGAGGTGTCCAATCCTATCCCCCTCTGCATTGGAACATATAACCTCCATTTTAGAGTGCATCACCATTCACCATTAGAGCAACTCATGTTGTGTGCTACTGTGTTTCAAGTAAAGAAAATCAGTTATCCAACTTTAAGAGTTTGGACTCACAAGGACATATTATTTTGTTAGTTGGGTGCCTAGACTACATTCAATGTGCATGGTGTTGTCTTCTGGCCAGATGTCTGACAATTATATTGGATTTATATGTTACAGGGAAGCACACATATAACCTTGATAGCACAAGTCCACCAATAGAATCCGTATTCCCAGTCGTCATTTGATTACACAGAGATAAAATATGATACTCACTTGTTAAGTATATTTTGATAGAATCCTACAGCACTAAAATGATTAACACTGCCTATGCAAACGAGAAATATCGTTGCTATTAAAAGTGGCTATTTTGAGTAGTTCCTTTTCTTCTTGCAAACAACTCTATATTTAACTATAATGAATCAAATGTACAAGAATTATAGTTGTTGCTATTGTAAAAAATTACTGCTTCAATGGCAAGTAGATTGATTTGTTTGAAAAAAGAAGAATTTGTTCGACTGTAAAATTTGATTTGTATCTAAGCAATATTAATCCCTTATGTCAAATGCTAATCACAGTATAAATAATATAAAATCATATGAAACGTTCCCCAAAGTAGGGAGAGAGTCGTAATAAAATGACCGAACTCATAAAACCCTATATCCTAACAATGATAATTGGACTACAAATTCAATGAAATACAACCAACTTCCATTCCTAGATCATGGTTTTAAAACAATAAAACTAAATTATAAATTTGTTTCCCTTCATACCATACGAATTTTCAAAAACATGGCAACTATGTAAACTCTATGCAACAAATTTAAACCCCTATCGAATTCACGAAGTATTGACCCCAATCCCAGCTCAAATGAATCATAATTTAGTTCAGCCGAGTTTCCTATGAAAGCGTTAAGCTCATCACAATGATATAAAGAGGCCATACATATTTCCAGTACCTCATCAAACAACCACAGAAACTGGACTATAAAAATTTAAATGCAATCCATGATTTGACAACCCTAGCCTCAACATACAGAGATAAAATAACAGCATCAACGGAGGGTTTCCAAGGAACCTAGTTAAAATGTTGAACTTCCACGATTGTTCCCTAGAATACCTCCACTCGCTTCTAACCATTCTTCCTAACTCTTGTTTTGGCATTTGCTTGAATGATACGCCAATGATCCTTCGATTGGGATACGCTTATAAATGTCCAACTTGTAATCGCATCTACTACCAAAATTCCTTAATTCATTCGATATATTTGCTTGTTCAACTAATCGGAGAGGTTGGGTAGTTCAACTGGTGCTTGGAAGGAAGCTAAACAAATGAGAAACAACTTTACTGGAGAGCAATGTTACCAGGGGGTGCGGGTAGGCCTTCATTGTCATTGGATTGTTCTCCCTCATTATCGGTTTAAATCCTAAACCCATACACCCCTAACAAAATGCCAAACGTCTTACAAATGGGCCCAAAACATGCCCTTATTACATTAAATAATGCCCAGACTTGAAAATGCCCCTTAACATATGGAAAACACAAAAACATAACAAAATTCCTACCATGAAGCTAGAAAGTTTCCCATCACCTAGTATCCTAGTATAGCTTCTCCTGGAGTACCACTTCATTCCACGGCTGGTTCCCTGCAGAGGCGGGATTTTGTAATGGTAGAGGCGGGACGAAGAGGCATGATGAAGTAATGGCAGAGGTCAATGGGACGCAGATGCAAGATTTATGAAATGACGCAGGATTTTCTTTTTTTTTGAAGTAATGCACACGATCGTCGGAATTTTGACGAATGCGGGCACTTTTTCTAAAAAAACCCAAATGTCATTGCCAATTCCTTCTCCGTCGAAACCAAATGTTTCATTATCATCGGAATTCTGACGAAATCGGACATTTTTTCAAAAAAAAATCAAATTTGATCACAATATACCTTCTCCGTCGGAAACCTCCGTTGAAATTTTAGGCCAAATGTATTAGTGCTCAAAGCATACCATTCATGCCTGGAAGTGGCCACAACCTTCTGGCACAAAGGATATGAGATGCCTCAAATCCTCCATCACACTCCCCAAAGGCTGATAACTGAAATGAATAACTCCCTAGTGTCATACGACTTCGCGTTCTTGCAATGCCTTCCTTCAAACTCTATTTGTTCGCAACCTCCAAATCTACCTCCCTCTGCGGCTTATGGCTTCCCCGCCAATGCTTAGTTTTAAGCTTCTTTCTCACAATATTGAACAACCCCAATACTTATCGTGACTTCTATGATGCCTTCACCCAACTCAAAAGTGTATTGTAGCTCAAAAATAAACTGGGGGTCTGGGGGCAGTGCCCCTAGCGGGGTCTGGGGCAGCGCCCCACTGGGGTCGAGGGGCAGCATCCCTTGCGGGGTCCAGGGGCAGTGCCCTAGGTAGTACAGGGCGGGGTCGAGGGGCAGAACCCCCGCCGCTCGTACCAATCCGGTCGTCATTTTTTTTTTTTTTTTCACGTGCCATCACCACCTTTATCCCTATCGTGCCATGGTATTTTTCCTTTCACCCTCTTTTAAATTGTCATCGCTATCATCGTGCCCCTTCAGACCTATGAACTATAATGTTTCGAGCCCGTACAAAGGTTATCTATCATACGATGGAGTGGTTTGTCGTATGTTGGCTGAGCTGTATGGCGACTAGGGTCACCCGAAGCTTGGTGTTGTACGGTGATTAGTCTCTTGTACGATGTTTGGGCAGGTCGTACGGTGGATGTTGTTTGGTTGTACGGGTGTACGGTAGTGGCCGTATGATAGATGAACACCCTCTGAGGCCGGTGACCTCCATCAACAGTGGTCCATGATACGATGTCCTACCGCACAGCGGTGCTCCGTACAATGTTCTGTCACACAGTGGTTCCACCGCACGGTGGTTCCACTGCATGGTGGCCCACCGCACGGTGGTTCCACTGCACGGTGTCCCACCGCACGATGGTCCCACCACCACTTTTTTTTTTTTTTCAATTATTTATTTATTTATTTCCTAATCTAATTGTCAAGAGTCTTCGGCTTGGGTCCCATGCCTCTGGGATCACCCTTCATCCTTCTCGGTTTGCCTCGCCCGAGAGTCTCCCGCTTTGGTCCCGTGCCTCTCGAGTCGCCTGCTCAGCCTCTCGAGTCCCCTTCCATCCTCTTGGGTCCCCCTTCAGACTCTTGGGTGTCCTTCTGGCCGCTCGGGTCCCCTACGCGCTTCTCGTGGTAGGGTTTCCATTTGGACCCATTGATGGCAAGTCTATTTTCAATGGCCATCCAAAGACTTGGAACCATAAATTCTACAAGAGCCACGGTCTCCTTCCTGTACATAAGAAGAAGAAGAAGAATAAATATTTTGAAGGCTGCGGCCTTCCACACAGGGTTCCAATCGTTGCCAACACGAATGATCTTGGGATTATCTATGTCACTGAGGTTGGGGTGTCTCCCTTCCAATATTCTCTGTATTCCGGCAAGTACACCTCCTTTGTTACTTGCTCTAGTTCCTCTACTTCGAGCCCGTAGCTCTGGAACATTTTGTAATCCTTCATCTTCCAGTGGAAGAGCCCATTCAATGACCCTATCTCATCCTTGGAGCACTCTCCTAGTTTGAGAATCCCTTCGTCGTTGGGCTCCCTGTAGCCCTGTCCTTCATCCCTCAGCTTGCCTTCTCCTTCACCCTCTGATTCCAAAGATGATGCCAATTCCTCACTAACCAACTGCGTCCCAAGGTCTATGATAAACTTCCTTCCTCCATTCTCCATAGACAAAGTGTTCTTCTTCCAGTTGTGGGTGGCCTTGGCTACCACCAACCACCCTCTCCCTAAGACTGCATCCTACCCTTTCTTCTTTAGTGAGATTACCACGAAGTCCAGTATGAAGGGTTGCGTCCTGATTGTAACTTGTTGGCACATCAGTGTCCTGATGGGTTTGATTCCATGTTGATTTGCTCCTAGCAACTTGAATGTAGATGGCCATAGTGTCGGCTTCCCCAGCTTCCACTAGGTTTCTTCTAGAAGAACATTCACTCTTGATCCACCTTCGACGATGGTATCTGTTAGAATGGTGCCAAGGATACCCATCTCCATAATGGTCAGGTTCCTACCAGTGTTAACTTCCAGCAGCATGGGGTCTATTGCAGACCCCCTAGGAACATCTGTGCGGTGGTTGGTGTTGTTGTGTGGTTGGGAGAGATTATTTAGCAACGTCGTTCGTAATTGAGGCCTCGTCTGGAGGAGGTCATGTACCTTCACAAGCACCTCCAGTTTTAAAATTTGATTTAGTATAACCTCCTCCACTTCCGGTCAGCTGGAAGTACTCGTCGGACCCTTTGCCTTCGCCCTTTCTCGTATCTCTTTCTCAATTTCTTCTCGTGCTTCTCGTACCCTTCGCTTCTCTGTCTCTGGGTCATGGCACGTTTCTTGTCTGACTTGGGCACGGGTTATAGCCAACACTTCCTCTTCTTTGGTTTCCTCGATATTGAGGAAGCTGACACTGGACTTCGGGCACGTGGCGTCTTCGTGGTCTCCTGGTCCGCACTAGTTGCACAAGTATTATGTGGCCTCTCCCGTCGAGCAGTCTCGGGTGAAGTGCCCCCACTAGTTGCACACTCTGCATTGTATCATTGTTCGGCCTTTGGAGTCATATTAGATCTGGCTCTTTGTATTGTTATTGTTGTTTCATCCTCCCCACCAGTTATCTTGGTAGCCTCCCGATGTTACATTGTCATTTGCTTGGGAGCTGTCGGTACCACCTGATGTAGTTGGTTGCTCCTGCATAAGCAATACTTGTTGGTTTCATTTTTTCATGTTGTAGGGGCATTCCCTAGTGGGATGCCCCATCAGCTGGCATATATCACAATAGGCCTTCTTTGGGCAGGAGCCTTTCGTGTGGTTGTCCGTCTTACATTCTATGCACCAAAGCTCACCTTCGTCGGTCTTGCTCGGACCTCCCTTCATAACCTTCAGCTCTTTCATCATCCTCAACATGTCCTTCTGCAGGGCTTGCACCTTTTTGCCGGACTCGCCATCATTGCTACTTCCCTCGGAAGAGTCATCATCCTCGAATGAGCTATCCTTCTTCTTTTTCTTCTTGGATGTCTTGGTCTCGCTCTCAAGATCCATCACTCTATTATATGCATCGTCATATGAGGTTGGTGGAACAATTTTCATCTTCTTCCAGAGGGAGCATTTCAGTCCCTCCACGAACCATCTCTTTTTCAAACCATCCGCTGGTTCACTCTCCATTTTCCCCAATAGTTCCTTGAGCCACCGACTATAGGCTCAGACCGTCTCATTCTTGTTCTGCTTTGTACCATAGATTTCTGCTACTATTTCATTGTCGTCTCGAAGTAGGCGAAACTCCTTCTCGAAGGCTTTCCGCAGCGTGTCCCATGTGGCCACTGCAATTTTATCAATATTTGAGTATCAGTCGATGGCAACTCCCCGTAATTTCACTAGGAATGGCATCATCCATTCATCCTGGTTCGTGACACCATGGGACGCCCATATGGTTTCACAGGTTCTGCAGTGCCTCACAGGATCCTCCTTCCCATCGCCAGTGAATTTCAATAGCTTTTGTCTATTGGCCGTTGATGGGGGTTGCATCCCTGGAGGTGGTTGTGTCTATGGGGGTCATGTCCCCGGAGGTGGTTGTGTCTGTGGGGGTCATGTCCCCGGAGGTGGCTGTGTCTGTCGTGCACCCGCGCCACTCCCTCTAGTGCTGGTGGTGTTTCCTTCTTGAGTGACTAGGGGTACGGTGTTTTGTACCCATGTGCTTGGTGTGATGGGTCCCAAGAGAGGGTCCTATCTACCGTATGTCTATGCATCCTCCGCACCTATGGTCATACGGTTGCCCTCCCCTCCATTCTCACCCTTGTTCTCTGCTCACTCCCTTCAGTGGTCCTCTGTGCGCAGTGTAAGGGATAAGTTCCTGAACTGATCCCGGATCTCTTCGACCAGATTCCTTCGTAGCCTTGTTTCCTCCAAAAACTCTCCGTGGCTTCTCACCCTACGGTGTTCTAGCAACACAGAATTTTTTCTTCAACTTCTGCACCCTTCATGACACCTCCTTGGTTCCCTTCGGGTAACCCTTCGACAAGTCGTCCTTCAACAAGTTGCCTCAGCCTCCATCTACATTCTACTTGTTGTTCCAGAATCAAGGCCCTCTGTGCGGCCTCCCACTCCTCGCTTTTTGCCTTCTTATTTCTATCTTTGTTTAATAGGTTGGGCATTAATTCCTGTACAACTCCATAAATGGCAACAACACATAAAAATAGAACACTTCTTTATTAATTCATCCCATCGGATATAATTTGTGTCAATAGTAAGACACCATTATTATAGATTTTTCTTTATTCCTCCTGGAGGTTCAGGGTTCAATTTCCCCTTGGCCTCGTGCCATCACGCTCCGCTTCCCAACAATGACTATTTTCTTTGTACTATTGGAGGACTTGTTGGTGTCACTCCTCATGGGAAATCTCCTCCAGGCGAGTTCTTTGTGCTAGTGATGCCTGTGCAAGAAACAGGGGGAGGTGGTTCATCAACCAATTTGCTGTGGGGCTAACTTCCAATGTGGTCCACACTGCACTTGTTGGGACATTAGCCTCCATGGCCTCCCTTCGGATGTAGGTCTCAATGACCACTTGAAGCAGGATTGAGAATTCCCTCGTTGCAGTGTCTTCTCCTTCATAGAGCTCTATTTGCACGTCGTCGGCCTCTAGGTTAATCTCACCAACTAGTAGGCCCATCATGTCCGTGCGCCATCCACTCCTTCCTTTCCCGAGTATGTCTAGGCAATGACGCCAAATATTTGCCACATGCGGTAAATGATTAAATGTAGAAAGTAAATGCACAGAACATAATGAAAATATTTTAAAGAGCCAGTTTATGTATTAATTCAACAGTCCATAACATTACACCCAGATATGACTATCATGATCATACTAAGAAGGATAGGTATGCAATATATAATACCTGAAGGGGTGCGACCAACTGTCACGTCCAACTGCCCTTCGGGATGACTAACTAACTGATTGTCGTAACTCATTATTATCGACGATAACATAAACATAATATGACAACATAACATAATGATTATTCCCGACAACAACACCTACAACATGGTTTGTGAGATTACCCCAACTTGATTTACCTCCTTAATTTGTTGGTTTATGTATGAGTCCATACAAATAAGGCAACATATCTAGCCACCAGAGATGTGTTAGGATGCCATGGAGCTAAGACTCATAATTGCCCTTAGCCAAGCGAACAAGTGAAGGATGAACAAAAAAATCATGATACCTCCTCAAATGAAATTATCAGATGCCAATAATCTCAACACATGTAAATCACATCAAATACAACCCTTTCCAACAAACAAATCCATCCAAAGTGCCAAAATATCCAAGTAATTGAACTTATAGTGAAAACACAAAAATATTAATAAAATATACTTGGAACACAATCTATAAAAATAGACCTAATATATAGATACTTTGAGATCTTTTCAACGATGTATAGAAGTCATAAAATGGAGTATGGATGTGCAAGATATGGCCCCAGAAGTGCAAAATTGAAGGTTGACTTTGGAGGCCTAGTACAGAGAATTGGTACAGAATATGATAAAACCACCACTAGATTATGATTGGTGACGAAACCAACTTTTCGACAATATCTTGTTTGCCCGATTTTAACTCCATATGATGAAGTTATGGGAAAAGAATTGAAGGTGGGTATTTGAAGGTATTAAGATAAACATAGGAAAACTCTGCTAAATTTCGCCGAGTAGCTATTTTGGTGGGTCCACCAAATTTAGGGGACTAACTAATGATGTTAACACTATGTAAAGCCGAATCGTGAGATTTAAAAAAAAAATTCTAACGCAAGTATTGATGCACGTGCAAGCAGTATGATCGTACAAATTTTTATGCCTTGTAAAGTGTGCCAATGAAAAATCACCAAAATTTTTGTTGATCTCCGATTTTAATGATTTGACAAACAATTTGGGGGTTTTGGAGCCTTCTGAGTGTGATGGTGACCTCTATTTTGCACCAAAGTGCCCATATTTTTTAGCTATCCCCAGATTTTGCCTCGATTTTCATGCCCTCAACTAAATTGACCCAATTTTCCAGCTACTCAGATTTTGATGAAACAACAATTGATCTTGAGGGTTTTCAATGTTATGGATGCGATGGTGACCTCTGTTTGAACCCAATATGCGTAGAAAATTTACATCAGGTTGGATCCCTCAAGCATGTGGATAGGAACCTAACAAAAAATCTTTGATACCAAGTAGAAGTTGATGATCAACCACAAGAGCCAAGAATCATCTGCAAGAAAAATACCTATCACACAAAAGAGATTAAGCAAATATTGTGTGCTCCATAACAACCAGAAAATTTTATATTATCACACAAAACAATTGAAGATTCAATATTGAAGGTAGAACATTGGAGGTACAATTATAATGAATGAATGAATTGCTTTATAGAAAGCAAGAGATGCCCAAATCCTAAAATTAGAACTAAATAAATGCAAAGTAGGAGCTAAATTAAGCTCAACAACAAGCTAAAAAATCTAGCTAGAAGTGCCTTTAAGTGAACTCAAACTAAAAAAGGATAACACCTAGATAAAATAAAGCATTGAAGTTTAGCTTAAGTGAAAAAGTAATTAAAGGACCTAATTAATAAATAATTAGATAATTGTCCTAAAAATTACTCCAAAAGCCTTATCAATTTAATAGATGCAAAGATGACCCAGTATTGATTATAAGCATTGGAAAAAAAATCTCTATAGAGGGCTAAGCCAAATAGTAATTAAAATAGGCTTTTTAGAAGAGGGCCAACCCAAACAAATTTAAGAGCAATTCTTAATAATACTAATCTATTTAATGAGAGTTTGACCCTTCGAAGAGTTGTCTCCCTTTTGTATAGTCACCCCTCTTGAAGAGGAATGAAGTGGTATAAGAGGAAGATAAGATGGGAATGGAAGGCAAACAAAAAATAAGATATATATTATTTAATTTTAAAAAGTAGAATTCTTAGAATAATTGTAGATACGTAAATATGATATAAGTAGATAAAGGGAAGTATATGCAGAATTGTGAAGGGGAATTAGAGAAGACCTAGAGAGCATGAATACATGCAAGAATCTGAAATAAGCTTTTAAAAGGAAAGAAGGAAAATAAGAACATAATTTGAATTAATATTATCGACCTATAGTCAATCTGATCTAAATTAGCAACTAAGGAAAACTACCAATCAAGAATAAACATCATTGTAATCTAGGTTCTCAATCATAGGATGATGAATAAGGTGACACAAATAGGAAGGGTAGGTACAAGCTTCCTCACTATATATAGGTCCCCTCATGAAGGATGGAAGGAAAAATGCCTCATGAGTCCAAGAGGGATGGTATATTTACTCTTGGGCCTAGTGTGAAGATTGCTTTGGGTACCTTATCATGTCTCCTTTTCCAAGCCCCATTATGGCTGAACCCAAATAATGAACTATATATTATATGATTAAGATGATTGTGAACATATGCTATTTAACCCTAGTATTAATAATTGAATTGTATCTTCAAAAAATATCTAACATGATTGCAATATCTCGACCTTGATCTATATTTATTTTATATTCTTTGGGTAGTTATATCTATAATTATATTATGCTCCTCATTTTTTGTGATTATAGGGAAAAATTATGGGTAATACTAAAGGGGGACATAATAGTTGGAGTTAGTTTTCATGTCCATACATGCCTATATAGGTTAACTTATTAAAAATAGTAGGTGATTTTTTTTGCCTTTTCAAACTTATCGTTGTCCTATACCTCATAAGTGTCATCATGGGCTCCAAAATAATAAAAGAAGCCAACAAAGAAGAAGTAAAATATATTTTTTGGGTGATGCAATATTTCCCTTACACCACTAGATGCCCCTACATCACCTAGTGTCAGTGCAATCTTCCGAATTGGTCTTGACTTGTGCACAACACTATTATCTACAATAAAAGT
The DNA here is from genome assembly GCF_030272615.1 of Cryptomeria japonica. NCBI lineage: Eukaryota > Viridiplantae > Streptophyta > Pinopsida > Cupressales > Cupressaceae > Cryptomeria > Cryptomeria japonica. The sequence goes on along the minus strand of NC_081409.1, from coordinate 127,841,310 downwards.
CTAGATCATTGGACCCTCTGGGGAGGTGGTCTTGGACATCAATATAGAGATTATTGAGAAGGTATGTGGTATCCTTGTACACTATGCAAGCATCAGCCTAAAAGAAGGTTTAAACTACTATGACAAAAATAGAAAAACTACTCTTAAATTCATCAACAACAATCTCCTCTGCAATCCTAGAAAGGTAGTAATGCAAATGAACAAGGTACACCACAAGAGTCGAGGTGGATGCATGGGATCAAATAATCATACATAATAGAGTATATGGGTATCCACATGCTAGGGATTTCCATCCTTGGTCGTGTTACTACATTTTGATCATCTCCAATAGCAAGATACAAAATTTATTAGGGAACCATCATAAATGAAAAATTGCATAATCGATTGATTAATGTGTTGAAAAGATCCAAATTTTATATGACCTCATACTCGGTCTACTTGTTGGCATATTAGGCTACTTTCCCTAGACTTGGAATAGTTGGTCCTTTGTAGTTGTAATGCTCGCCAAAATACCCTAGAGAAAACAACTAATCTAGCTAACAAATAGAGATGATTTTTTAAAAAACACATCTACTAATGCATCATATTAATCTACCATTACTCATATGTATAAACCATAACGTATCATGAATTCAAAAACAACTTGAACATAAACATAATCTCAACAACATAATACGTAAGCAGAATAATAATACATCTCACAATCATTCATTCCCTAGGGTATCTCAACATCATTACTTAACTATCATTACTACATACACAACCATTGTTATGAAACCATTAACATCTATTACATTTAATTTCCTACTTGATTACTTCCTATTATGGGAGTTATGAGCTATCAAATGCATATCCTACATAACCCCAATAACTCTTGGATTAATTTTAATATACCATCTAACGCATATCTAATTCATTTCCTTTAAGAATTATCGTAAATGCCTACAAGCTAGTCTTACATAATCATTTCCACTAGACAATCAATAACTTGCCACAACCATAGATACACATAGGATAATCTAGTCACATCACTTAATCATTTAATTCCATTCAAGTCTAGAATTACATACACAATGAATATCCATTTACTGTTAGACAATTCAAATAACCGGAAGACAACTCAAAGGGGGGGGGGGGGTGAATCAGTTGTCACAAATTATTGGAACTATTAGCAATTTAAAACTTTAATACCGGAACCCAAAATATTAATACCAGAATAGTAGTTAAACCAATTAAGCATAAACAATAATCACAGAATAAATACCATCCACATGACACCAAGATTTGTACGTGAAAAAACCGATAAAGGGAAAAACCATGGTGGGAAGCCTACCCACAGTCCTATAATACTTCTGCAGTAAGTATGTGAATTACAATTGAGGGGCTTGCACATGCATGAAGGCCAATATCCTAGAGCGTACTTCTCATCACAAAAAGAGCCTCGATGACTACATATAAATCCAGACTACAATCTGAAGAAGTGTGGAACTATAAAAGATAGCATCTCCTATGCCTGAGTATAGTTCTAGTTAAGCTCAATACCGGAAGACTAAATCCTCTTACATAAACCCAATTCGATCTCCAATGATCGACGAAATCCTCTACCTGAATGATATTGCATTATTCACACATTACATTCCTTGACCATGACCTCTAACATAACCATGATGATCTACAATGAGATATTACATCTATATATACAAACCCTCAACCCTAAACAATCAGGTCGGCCACCAGACAATAAACCAATTACATAATTACAAACCATGTCGGCCTTAGACCAAACAAATAATATCCAACACATAAGACATCCCGAAAACACATCGAGAGGTCCAATCCGTACGTTACATTAAAGTCATTCCATAACCTAGATCAACCGGGACCCAGTATAGGTCCACACACTATAGCAATGATCTCCATCCGCCAAGTCTTTAACATGATCACCAACAACATCCTGAAACTCAATCAGAAGCTCCACCAACACCACTTATGCAATTCATCAAATATCTTCATCAAAAGCTTTGCTGGTGAAACCCTCACCAGAACTAGAAACCAAGCTTCTAGGCAAGCATGATAGCATCCGATCACCAGACCAAAACCAACTGACCAAATATGAGCATGAGTATCATGAACAAGCCAATTCCATCACCAAACTATATTGGAGCCTACCGGATCATGTTGGATCCAAATCAACCAGAAACCACTCAACCTACTAGGATCAGAAGGGTGTCGGTAAAGCATCCAAACAACTAGTGTTGGCATCAATGACAAAACATAAATGCAACACATAATCAATTCCACCAAATGGCCAACAATCTCCCCCTTTGGCATTGATGGCAACATTAGATGTGAAAAACATCTAAGTACCAAGAAATGCCAAACAAGTCTCCCCCAATGGAAGACAACCAACAATCTCCCATATACAACTTTGAATGTCAATATCTCTCCCCTTTACTTTTCTTATTCATATCTCTTCCCCAATGATTTTTTTCTTTCTTTCTTTGTCTTTTTCACATCAATATCTCTCCCCCTTTGACATCAATGCCAAAATATGACAAAAAATATCAAAGCAAAAACATAAACCACTGAATCATAAAGCTGACTACTCCCCCTAAGTAGTAGCATCCCACATCAGTGCCAAAATTAATAGTATCTCTAATAATGCATGCCAGACTGATGCCAAACCGCATCAATCAAGTTTCTACCAGAGGGGCAGAAACTCCCAATCTGTCTCTCAGGTACTCAAATGATTCATTGGGCAAAGGTTTAGTGAAAACAATTGCAATCTGCTCTTTAGTGTTCACATAAACCAGTCTAACTTCATTTGCTTCCACCTTTTCCTTCAAAAATTTATACTTGATAGATATGTGTTGTGTTTTAGAATGAAATACCAGATTCTTTGATATATCAATAGCATAAAAGTCATCATAGTGAATAACTATTGGTGCATCACAAACCACCTGTATATCCTTCAACATTTGCTTCATCCATAAAACTTGTGTATAGTTAGTAGCAGTAGCAACATACTCAGCTTCAACAGTAGATAAAGAAGTGCATGACTGTTTCTTGCTGATCCATGAAACCAATTTCTTTCCAAGAAAGAAATCTCCACCGGAAGTACTTTTTCGGTCATCAATATCTCCAGCCCAATCAACATCTATATATGCACATAAAGTAAAGTTATCATCCTTAGGGTACCACAAACCATATTCTGATGTACCTTGCAAGTATCTAAAAATCCTTTTCACTGCAATCTCATGATTTTCTCTAGGATCACTCTGAAATCTTGAAATAATACAAACAACATTCATAATGTCAGGCCTAGTCTGAGTCAAATAAAGAAGACCTCCAATCATAGGTTTGTATCTTGTAGGATTTACCTGTGCAAAAACATCTTTTCTTGTCAATTTCTCACTTGTAACCATAGGAGTACTTACCGGTTTAGAATCTCCCATACCAAATTTATTCAACAATTCCTTAGCATATTTAGTTTGACAAATGAAATACCTTTGTCAGTCTGAGTAATCTGCAAACCTAAGAAAAATTTCATCTCACCTATCATAGACATCTCAAATTCTTTCTCCATGTTCTTAGAAAATTTTATCCATAACTTATCTTCACCTCCAAAAATAATGTCATCAAAAAATACTTCAATAATGAATATATCATCATCAGTGATCTTATAATATAAATTACTATCAGAATTGCCTTTAGTAAAGCCAAGCTTCAAAAGATATTTATCCAACCTTGCATACCAAGCTCTAGGTGCTTGTTTCAATCCATATAAATCTTTCTTTAACCTACAAACCTTATTTATATCAACTGAGTGAAAAACCATCAGGTTGCTCAATATAAACTTCCTCATCAAGATCCCCATTAAAAAATGAATATTTAACATCCATCTAATAAACCTTATAGTTTTTATAAGCAGCATAGGCAAGAAATAATCTTACAGTTTCACTCCTAGATACAGGTGCAAAAGTCTCTCCATAATCAATTCCTTCCTTATGAGAATATCATTTACAAACCAATCTAGCCTTATTCCTTATAACTTGATGATGCAGAGATCTTGTGCCTAGCTCTCCAATTTACCCTTTCCCCAACTCCTCAACTCACTCTTCTACTCAAGCTCCTCCAAGGTAACTTGTTAGGGTACACTCCTTAGACCTCAAAGGCCTAAAATCTATTGGCTTTCCTCCTAGGTATATCCTGTTGAGGTTTCTTGTTGGTTTTGACCCAAATCTCTAATTTGAGATGGTCTCCTACTAGGTTCCCAAAGCTCCAACTAGGCTCCAAAGACCTCCACCAAGGATCTTCACTCTAACAACATGTTTAAAGGTTGTGGTTATGTTGTGCAGGTATGTTCAAGGTCATGTTATGCATTGACAAGGTCTGCACCTTCCTCCCAAACCCTAGGCTTTCAACTTGCTTCTACTGGCTACTATTAGGCCTAATTGACTAGCCCTTCTTGGACTGTTTTTTGGTCTTTTTCCCAAAAATTTCCTAACAAACCCTCAGATATTTTTACATATTAAGATACCCATTTGGAAGTTAAAAAATATCACAAAGTTTCCCATATGGGTTTGTCGTACAACTAGGGTAACTGAAAAAGAGCTATTTTTAAGGGGTTTAGGGCTTCCAGGCAGTTTTGGAAGATGTGCTCCAAAATATTCACCAGTAAAAATTACCAACCCATAGACCTTGGATTATTTTAGTACACCCATAGACCTTTCCAAAACACTATGGTTTGCTGGGTAATCACTTCTCCATGGCTCTGAAAATGAGCAATCTCTGCTGCCCTCACACACTAGCTACAAGCTTGTGTGTTATTCATCTCACCCATTCTCCTCCTTGTGGCCTACAAAAACACAAAAATCATACTCTAAAGATATTTAAAGAGCCTACCCAATCCATCCACTTGATTTCAACTTGTTCCATTCGTGGATGCTCAGGTAAAATGCATTTTTACAACCAAAACCCCAAGTTTCAAGGATTTGTGAGCAACTTTTACAAAAACAGTGATATCTTTTGATCCAAAGCACTTCAGACCTTAATATTATACTTTTTGGAAAGATAAAAAAAATTCCCAACCTCCTCTTCTATTATGATCACCGTGCCAGACTGTGCAGGTCATACAAAATCAGAAATTCAAAGCAAAAACAATCCAAACGTGAGGAAAAGCATATGAAACCCTTTGCAAATGAATTGAATGCAAACCAAAAGTTGATTAACTTGTTATTGGATATTCTTAGAAGGTTTTAAACACCATTTTAATTTGGTTCCAACCAACTTCCAACACCATTTCCTTCATGGACAACTTTTGCCTAAAAATGCAAAAGTTGTCATGACCAATTTTTGACAACTTTTACCTATGAGTGCAAAAACACACTCCAAGGCTCTCAAGACCTAAAAAATCACTCAAATGGAATCCCACAATGGATTTAAACAATTTCCAAACATTCTAGAAAGTTTATAGGCATCCACCTAGTACAAACCAAAAATTGACATTTTGACAACTTTTCAGGATAATGACAATTTTGGATCCCGAGCACAACAAAAGTGTGGACAACCAAACTATGGATTCAAAAAGCATAATAGGATTTCTTCCACCTTATTACAACATAAAATAACTTTAAATCACACAAAACTCTAAAATGCAAGAAAAGACAACTTTGAGCTAGGTGCTCTGCACCATACTCCCTTGGGGCAAGGAACTCAAGTCCCTTGAGTTATTAGGTCTGCTAGTTGCACTCCATGATGAATTATGTCAGCTTATGAAATCCACATAGCCTTTGAATCAGGTAGACCTGCCCATTTCACAAGATAATATTTGTTGATGCCCTTTCTTGTCTTCTTGATCACCTTGGTATCCAAGATGCTTTCCAACTGAACTGATTGACTAACTGGTAAATCCTTCACCCAATCCTCTTCAGATTGAAATGTGGTATCCATCTGAGAGGTCTGAGATTCTCCTTTATAGGGATACAAGTCACAAATATTGAAAATAGGAGATATGGCCAAAGAAGGAGGTAGTTCAACCTCATAGGCGTTCTGGCCAAACTTATGCACAATCTTGAGTGGCCCAATCTTCTTCATCATCAACTTGGTTGGCTGTCCTTTTGGAAGTCTTTCCTTTATGAGATAAGCCAAAACTAAGTCTTCAACCTTAAATTGCAAGTTCCTCCTTGATTGATCAACTTGTTCCTTATATTTTTCTGATTTTTGTTGCAAGGACTACCGTACTTTGTCATGAATTTCCTTAATAGCTTCAGCAAAACTCTCTCCTTGAGAACTCTTGTGGGTCATTGTGCTGATATCACTAAGTTCTTAGACACCTATAGGATGAATTCCATAAACAATTTCAAAAGGACTTTTGCCTATGCTCCGGTTGACTGAATTGTTGTATGCATACTCTGCTTGGCTGATCACCAAGTCCCAAGTCTGACCATGCTGCTTAGTGAGACACCTTAGGAGATTACCCAAGGACCTATTGACCACCTCAGTCTAACCATCTGATTTTGGATGGTAGGCAGATGAAAATGAGAGTCTAGTACCCAAATTCTTCCATAAGGTTCTCCAGAAGTGACTCAAAAACTTAACATCCCTGTCACTCACAATGCTAACTGGAAGTCCATGGGTTCTTACTATTTCTTTGAAGAAAAGACCTGCAATATAGGTGGCATCATTGGTACTCTTACAAGGGATGAAGTGAGCCATTTTTTTGAACCTATCTACCACCACATAAACACTATCAAATCCTCTTGGTGTTCTTGGTAAACTCAACACAAAGTCCATGCTCACAAATTCCCAAGGCCTTTGGGGTATGACTAAGGGCTGATATAAACCTGCATTACTTGCTGATCCTTTTTCTCTCTGACATATGGCAAATTGTTCAACAAATCTCCTTACTTCTGATTGCAACTTGGGCCAATAGTAGAACCGACTAACCTGCTCCATTGTTTTATCATTGCCAAAATGACCTCATATACCTCCTTGATATTTCTCTTGAATGATGTTTATCTCATAGAGCATTGGGGTATATAAAGGAGATGTCCTTTATACAAAAAACCTTCCTATATCATATACTTTGAGTAGGAAACATGAGAAGTGTTAGAAAAATTTGAACATGTAGCATATATATCAGCAAAATCTTTGTCTTCTTTGTAGAGGTCTCTCAACTCCTCCAACCCCACACTGTGCAATTTAACCTCTTGTATGGTCATGACTCTCCTACTGAGTGCATCAACAAATTTATTTGAGGTGGCCTTCTTATGCTTGATAGTGAAGGTACAAGATTGTAGGTATTCTACCCACTTGAGGTGTTTCTGATTTAACTTCTCTTATCCATTGAGAAAACTAAGGGCATGGTTGTCAGTATAGACCACAAACTCTTTGGGAAGAAAGTAATGATGCCACTTCTTCAAGGCTTGCACCATGGCATACAACTCCAAGTCATAGACAAAGTACTTTTGTTTTGCTTCATTCAACTTTTCAGAGAAAAAGGCTATGTGAAGACCCTCTTGACTCAAAACAACCCCTATTGCTCTTTGACTAGCATCACACTCAACTATAAATAACTGATTGAAATCAGGTAACCTAAGGGTAGGTAACTCAACTATCTTCTTTTTCAACAACTCAAATCCCTTTTGGGCCTCCTCTATCCACCTAAATTGACACTTGACTCTCCCTTTGATAGTATTGAGCACAGGAGCACACACATAACTAAAGTTTCTTACAAACTTCCTATAAAAGGATGATAACCCATGAAAGCTCCTAACATCACTGATATTCTTAGGTGTAGGCCAACTAAGGATTGCCTCAACCTTACTAGGATCCATTTTTAGACAACCTTGTGAAATGACAAAACCAAGATATACAAGTTCAGTCTTGAGAAACTCACACTTTTCAAGGTTGATTTTGAGTTGTGCCTTTATCAGCTTCTTCAAGACCATCTCCACATCCTTGAGATGTTATTCTTTGGACCTGCTAAATATTATGATGTCATCAAGATATAAAATCACAAATTTACCTATGAACTCAACCAAGACTTCATTCATGAGCCTTTGAAAGGTGCTAGGTGCACTGGTAAGGCCAAATGGCATGACCAACCACTCATAGAGGCCAACATTGGTCCTAAAGGCTATCTTCCATTATCCCCTAGTTTTATTCTTATCTGATGATTACCTAATTTTAAATCCACCTTTGTGAAGTAGCTTACACCCCCAAGATTGTCCAACAGGTCTTCTATCCTTGGCATAGGGAACCAGTACCTTATAGTGATCTTATTGATTGCTCTGGAATCTGTACACATTCTCCATTTTCCCCCTTTCTTGGGTGATAAGAAAATAGGTATAGAACATGGCCTCAAACTCTTTTTGATGAATCCTTTGTCCAAGAGCTCCTGCACTTGTTTGGCAATTTCTTCATTTTGACTAGGTGTCATTTTGTAGGCAGCCTTGTTAGGCAAACTTGCTGCTGGAATCAAGTCTATTTGGTGATTTACATCCCTCATTGGTAGAAAATAATTAGTTATATCTTCTCCTATTACTTCTGCATATTGTTTGAGTAGACCTTTCACCTCTTGTGGCACTTCTTCCATTAGATCTACCTTACCTTCTTCACTAGGTTTGAGCACAATATCATACCCTTGATCTCCTTCTTGTTTCATCACCTTAAGAAACTCTTTCCCACTCATCATCATCACACTTGATACCACTTATTTTTCCTCTTTTGGATTAGGTAATGGATCCATTTGATACCTCTTACCATTCTTGATAATGACATAGCTATTCCTCTCTCCATCATGTTGAGCCTTTACATCAAATTGCCATGGACGTCCCAACAACAAATGGCAAGCATCCACATGAAATATATCACATAAAATCTTGTCCTTATACTCACCAATCTCATAGTCTACCCATGATTTCTCATCAACTAAGATATGTTGGCCCTGTTTGAACCATGACACCTTGTAGGGAGTGAGATGTGGCAACCTCTTTAACTTGAGTTTATCCACCATTTCAGTTGAAACTATATTCTTAGTTGAACCTGAGTCTACAATCACTTTGAAAATCTTTCCTTGATACTTACAAGTTGTTCTTGTTAGGATTCCCAAAGATACTAAGAGGGGGGGGGGGGGGGTGAATCAATATCTTGTTGGTTAACAGATTTTTTGACCTTATTAAATAAATTGCATTCCAAAATAGTGTATTGGTAAACCAGAGTTAATGCAACAAATATGAACAATACGCACAACATAGAAAGAACACCATAACATAATATTTTTAATGAGGAAACCCGGTGTGGGAAAAACCTCAATGGGATTTGTGACCCACAATATTCACTCACTGGCAATGAATGGATATTACTTACAATAGGGGCCTGCACATGCAAGAAGGCAAACTGCCTAAAGCTCACTACTTAATTACAAAAAGAGAAGTCCCACTGACTTACAAAATGGATTACATAAACCCAATATAATATACTACTTTGGTTCAACATCTGCTATGCTAGGTTTAGTACTGGTTTAAGCTCATACAATAACCATAAACCTTACTCCAAAATTTGCCTTAATATTCGCATGTTACTTCTGCAATAATCTTCCCATGCTCGTACCTCTCTCTTACTTACTTAAATGATCTATAAGATCTCATACTTATATATGAGTCCTATTACAATATGCCTTGTCGGTTTACAAAAAGATATTACAATTAAATACAATATGCAATAAACAAAATCTTGTCGGCTGGGGTGTCGGTAATCATCTTTGCCGCTGCTGGTAAACTATTTGCCGATGTAGAGTCTGTCGATGTTGGTGCCATAGGATTACAAGGTTGTCATCAATGACAATACCTTCAATCACCTACAATTTCTTATTGGAGTGTGCAATGCCAACAATCTCCCCCTTTGGCATTGATGGCAACACCCATGAGAAAAATCCAAAAATGTATCCAAAATTTGAAGTCCAAAAATCTTGCAAAAAACTGTGCCAGATGTGTGCTCCCCCTGAGCAGATGATCTCTTCTATCCATTATTTTTCTCATCTCTACTACTCCCCCTTTGGCATCAATGACAAAGGCTATGAAAAATGTCAACTGAGTGTAGTTATTAGCTAGAACCCTGTAACCGGTTGGTTACAATCTGAAAAAGATCTGCCAATACAAAGTTTAGACTCTGAGTGAACCTTTCACTTTCCTTCTCCAATTTATCAAGTTTTTCCTCAAATTCTGTTATTTCCTACTCTATAACCGATAATGGTTCAGGTGAACTAATGAGATTATCAGCAATATTATTTATTTCTTTCTGCACTTCACTGATTTTCTTGTCTATATCCACTGTCAAAATATCAGTCTTGCATGTGTCTCTATACAACTCTTTAAATTCCATTGTTGTTTTGCTAAGTGCTGGTAACAGGGTATCAACGTGTCCCATGCACTTCTTTATTGTCTCGTCAAATAATTTTTCCCTTTCCTTATTCATTTTCTCTCTGAATGTCTCCTCATTAATCTGATCAACATTCAATAAGTTGTCGGTGATATACTTAGACAATGTGTCTAATTTTCTCAAAGAATCTTTGTTTTCCACATTGCACTTGGGTGCTATCAATTTTAATAAAGGAATTGTATCATCAATAGCCTTATAAGCCAGTGCATTATACTCTATTATTTTCTTGATGGAATCCAATAATACCTCAGTTACATTGGTTGGTTTGAATTCTATCATGGAAGAATCAGAAGATTGTCCAACTACCTTAACAATCTGCATTTCGCCGGTGTGAGTAACCTCTTTGCTTGTATTGACCTCAGGTAGGTCAGTTTTGGTCTGCATCTCAACTAGAAAAGGTTTGGGTTTCTCAGCAGTTGCTGGTGGCACTGTCTTAGTATGAACCTGTGATTCAACCTTTTTCTCTTCCTGTTTCTTAGTGTGTATCTCAATTTGTTTCTTTGTGTTTTCTACTGCCGGTTTCTATGATGAGGTTTCAGTATTTATTGTCAGTTTCTCTAACTCTGTGGGTTTGTCAATGTGTACACCAGTGGTATCAGTCACCATTCCAGAAGTTAGGGTATCAACTGATTGTTTAGTTTGTGTCTCAACCCTAATTTCAATATTTTCAATTGTTTTCTCTCCATGTGTTTCCACTGCAATATTCTTAGCCGGTGGCTCAGTTGCCACATCTTTCTTTTCAGTGGTTTCCTTATCAACCACAATATTTACCTCTTGTGTATCAATATTCATTGTGTACAAAACTTTTGAATCAGGATTGATGTCCTCATCTGTTGATTCCAACTCAATATTATCAGTAGCCGATGTATCAACAGTCTCAACCGATGGAGTATCAGAAGGAGGTGGTGGCAAATTATCTGTTACTTTTATGTTTGGAGGTCCACCTACCTTGCCTTTACCTTTGTCCTTATCCTTTTGGTAAACTTTTAAAGTTTTTTATCATTTGAGCTCTTCTTGCTTTTCTTTCTCCATAAAGAAGATATCCCATTTATCCGTTGTCCCTTCAGAGATTTCATTCACTCTTCCAGCCATTAAACCAACATGTCGGTGTCCACTAGAAAATATTGTCCTATCTGCCTCACTTATTAACTCATCAATTTCTTCTACTGATTTAACTGGGTGAACTGCAAGCAATTTTTCTATCTTTATCTTCTTATCTAATTCCATAATAGCTAACCTTTATGCATATAGTCTTCTATACAAGTCACTTGGTAAATCATCTACATCTTCTATACAAAAATTCTTATAAATGTCTAAGTGTAGAGTGATACTGTTTTCTATGCTTTCCTTTTCTTCATTAGTAAAAGTATCATACATTTTGCTGACATTAGACAAGTTTCCATCATCTGTTATTTCATTTAGAAGATTGTCTAAAGGAGGAATAACCTGTTTTTCCTTCTTCTTCCTTGGTGTCATTTTCTTTGCTGGTGGTCTTACTTCCTGTTGTTTCCTTCTTGGTCTCTTTGGTGTAGGAGAGGGTATCGATGAAGGTTTTATTTTTCTTTCTAATCTCTTAAACTCAGCTAGGATTTCACTGTCAAATGAAGTTCCAACTGGTGAAAGATGAGCTTCCGGTTGTATCCCTTCCAATTTGCTTTCCTTAATACCAATCATATTCAATATGTTTTCCTTGATTTCTTTGGCCTGTTTTGTTGCTTTTCTGATAGATTGTTCTCTTTTCTTCCTTTGTTTCAATGTTTCAACACCTTTTTCTATGGTTTCAACACTTCCAAATATTTCCTCTTCAGGTTCTCTAGGGCTTCAAGTAGGGCTTTAGCATATGTCTCAATTATGTTTTCATCTGCCTCATAACCCATTTCTGTCACCCAAACAGTTCTATGAACCACTACTTCCATCCATATTTCATCTTTCTTAATAACAAAACATATTTGTTTCTGATATTTGTCAACTATACTCTAAGATAGCCTTACCCTTTTTTTCATTCTAGCCTTAAATGCTTGAAAGTATTCAATTATGTTGTTTTCCCTATCATCTCCCATGTCAGTAAAGATGTCCAAAAGTTGTTTACCTACCGATATGTCAAAACCAAATTCTTTTCTACCTATACCAGGAACTTCCTTATTAATGTATAGCATTAGGCACACAAGTAGATTACCAAATCTGAAAGTACCTTTCTTATCACCTTTACTTTTCTTTAGGTTGCCAATCAATTCATCCTTTAGCCATTCACATATGTCAATCTTAGTGTTACTGTTCATCATGTCATAAGAACTCTTGATACATAAACTAGAAACAAAGATTAATCTGTTAGCATTTGTAGTTTTGTATCCTAGTATCATGCTAATAAATTTGACATTTATATCTTTCACATCATTAACTCTCAAGAATCTGTTGTCATGGGTTGCACCAGTCAGTGTCATCACAATGTTGTTTGGAACTTTCTTAGTTTTGTCAGGCCTGCTACCGGTGGAAGGTAAGCCAGTCACTGCCCTAACTACTTCTCTTGTGATCTTATGGATGGAGTCAAGCCAAAATAATTCCCCATGAACTCTGCTAAGCACAATTCTCACAACTTCCTTGGGAAAATCAGGAATGCTAAGTATCTCCACAAAACCTAGGGTTTCAATTATCTTGTGTTCCGGTTTTACATTACCATTCTCATCACAAATTACAGTCCTATACATGTTCATGATTTCATCAACACCAAGTTCCTCAATATGACAATGTATGTATATCCTAGGGCCTTCTGCATATGCAACTCCTTTGGGTATTTTAGAGAATGCACCTAGGGTATCATCCTGCTTCACTATTTCAGGTATAATTCTAAATACAGGCCTAGGGAGTTTAACCACTTCAATTACACTAGGGTTTTCAATGAATTCAAGTGCAGAGGAGGAAGCCATTTGATAAATACCTTAATCTGCCTTTAGGTTTGAATGATTGAAAGATTTTGCTTCAATTCTCGCTGTGGATGCCTTCGCTTGGGTTTTTCGCGCTCTTAGGAAATTTGAATGCTTGGTAAAAAGAGTGAAAAATACTTGCTTTATAATGTCATTTCCTTCAACTACCATAATAAATGCCTGTCGGTTAAGTGAAAAATTAACTCATTTGTCGGTAAAGAAGCAATTCATCTTCTTACCATCAATCGAGGGTAAACTAGCATGTTTTTCAATTAGTTTCCATAACCCCAAAAGATTATCTCTCATTTAGATGAACAATATCTTGCCGGTGGCGTGATACTCTGTTCTACCGATGAAGGAATAGCTTCATTAACATTCTGATTTGACTTTCTAATCCATTGTTTTGAAAATTCTTGCTTTACCACATCAACCTTCTCTTTACCTTTCAAATTGGGTCCTTTGTTATTTGCCGGTGATGCCTTACTTCTACAAAATTTTGCAATATGTCCAATCTTGTTAAAAGCATAACAAGTCACATTGTTTTTTCTAAATAGCTTTTCCATAGCCCATGCCAGTTTGTGTTCTGCATTGATTAGATAAGTGTCCAAATCTTCCACAAACATAACATCTTACATTCATTCTATAGTTTTCTGAGTTATGACCAATTTTGTTGCATTTTGAACATTGACCGGTGGGTGCATTAGTGTTCTGATAGTTTCTAGATCTACACTGATTTGTTCTATGACCATACTTGTTACAGTTAAAAAATTTCCCATTAAATTTGTAGGCATTAGGTTGTCTTACCGATTTACTGTGATCATGATTGTTTGCAGTACTAGAGCTTTCACCAACTTCAAAGCCAAGTCCATTAGTATCTTCATTAGGTTTCTGGTTTTTCAGCATATCATCAAGTTCTTCTGAGCTTTTCTTGAATTTCTCTTTATGTTGATTTGCAGTAGCCAACTCATTTTCCAAGAAATCCTTCTGTCTCATGAGTTCAATTTTATCATGTTCCAAATGAATTAGATCTATCTTTAACATATCATTTTCATGACTGAGTCTTAGATTTTTATTTCCAGCATCATTGATTCTCCTAGCCAAGTCATCGTCATTCTTCTTTCTATCTTCAATGTCTTTACAAAATCTCAGAGTCATATCTTGCATCTCATTCCTCAAGGTCATGTTTTCTTGCTCTACAAGAGCTATTTCCAATTGCTTTCTCAAGTTATCCATTTGTACCGGTGTTAGAATCTTCCTCAAGCTATTAGGCTTTTCAAAAAAGAGGACTAGGCTCTGATACTAATTGTTAGGATTCCCAAAGATACTGAGAGGGGGGGGGGGGTGAATCAATATCTTGCCGGTTAATAGATTTTCTGACCTTATTAAATAAATTGCATTCCAAAATAGTGTACCGCTAAACCAAAATTAATGCAATAAATATGAACAATAAGCACAACATAGAAAGCACACCATAACACAAGATTTTTAACGAGGAAACCCGGTGTGGGAAAAACCTCGGTGGGATTTGTGACCCACAATATTCACTCACTGGCCAATGAATGGATATTACTTACAATAAGGGCCTACACATGCAGGAAGGCCAACTGCCTAAAGCTCATTGCTTAATTACAAAAAGAGAAGTCTCACTGACTTACAAAATGGATTATGTAAATCGGCCAATATAATGTACTGCTTTGGTTCAACATCTGCTATGCCAGGTTCAGTACTGGTTTAAGCTCATACAATAACCATAAACCTTACTCCAAAATCTGCCTTAATATTCACATGTTACTTCTACAATAATCTTCCCATGCTCGCATCTCTCTCTTACTTACTTAAATGATCTATAAGATCTCATACTTATATATGAGTCCTATTACAATATGCCTTGTCGACTTACAAAAAGATATTACAATTAAATACAATATGCAATAAACAAAATCCTGTCGACTGGGGTGTTGGTAATCATCTTTGCCACTGCCGATAAACTATATGTCGATGTAGAGTCTGCCGATGCCGGTGCCATAGGATTGCAAGGTTGCCATCAATGGCAATACCTTCAATCACCTACAATTTCTCATTGGAGTGTGCAATGCCAATAGTTCTAAACAAACTCTTCCTTTGTGGTGGCTCTTGAGCTTGAGGAATCTTCAACAAAGACCTTCTTAGCATTAGACTTTCACCATCTATTACTGGGCCTGCCTTGCTAAGAGGGGAAGACACACTTTTATTGTCTTCTTCTTGCACTAATTGTGTTCTTCTCTCACCCATGTATGAGTTTGAAGAGCTGGTTTCTTTCTACGGACACCTTCCCATTGTGTGGCCAACTTGATTACAACTGTAACATCTACCAGTGAAAACTGAATTTCCTCTTCCCGAGCTTCCAAATCTGCCCCTACAATTGCTTCTTCCTCTGAAGGATCCTATAAATGGCCCCCTTGAAGAGTCTCCACCATCTTCTTGCCTTGAATTTTATTCATTCCTTGATGTTTGTTGTCCTCTACTAAAAGTGAACCTTCCTCTAAAGGATCTGCCACCTCTAAACTTTTGATTTTATTCACTCCTCCTCTTGATTTTGTCTTCTGCCCTTAATGCGAACTGAAAACACTTATGAATGGTATCATGAGTAAGGATACTAATTTCATCTTGTATATTTTGTCTCAATCCATTCATGTAAGTGGCCAATTTCTCCATCTCATTCTCATGCTTCTTAGCTCTGAGGCTTAGTTTATGGAATTCCTTCGTGTAAGCATTGACATCTAGCTCCCTTTGTTTCAGATTTTGTAGTCTCTTATAAATTTGAACTTCATAATCTCCTGGAAGGAATTGTGCCTTAAGTTTTATCTTCATACGCTCCCACGAAGTTATCTTCTTTTTGCCTTCTTGTATCCTTTCTTCTTGCATCATATTCCACCAAACCAATGTTGATCCTCTCATTCTTAATTTGGCCACATTAACTCTTTTCTCTTTTGCTACCTCTTTGTAATAAAAATGATTATTGAGAGCTTCTATCCAATCTAGCAACTCTTCTCCATTGAGGTTTCCTCCATATGTGGGTAATCCATCCAAAATGTCCTTAGAAATGGATTTGACTGCATCTAGGAATAAATTTTGGTCTTGAGGCATAGCTACTACTGCTGGTTCCTCTCCATCTTCCACTTCTTCATCAGTCTCATCACCCCATTCTATCTTAACCTTTCCCTTCTCCTTCTTTGCCTCTCTGGTTCCTCTGCTTCGGTTTGTATCCTTCAATCCTTCTATCATCTCTGCCACCATTTGCCGAATGGCTTCTGGAGTCATTGCCTTTGGAGGAATTGAACTTGCTTCTAATTCTTCACAATCTAACATACACCAAATCTTTCAAAGAATGACTTTGATACCACTCTGATGCAGAGGTCTTGTGCCTAGCTCTCCAATTCACCCTTACTCACCCCAAATCTTCAACTCGCCCTTCTACTCAAGCTCCTCCAAGGTAACTTGTTAGGGTACACTCCTTAGGCCTCCAAGGCCTAAACTCTATTGGCTTGCCTCCTAGGTATAGCCTCTTGAGTTTTTTTGTTGGTTTTGACCCAAATCTCTAATTTTGAGATGGTCTCCTACTAGGTTCCCAAAGCTCCAACTAGGCTCCAAAGACCTCCACCAAGGATATTCAGTCTAACAACATGTTTAAAGGTTGTGGTTATGCTGCGCAGGTATGTTCAAGGTCATTTTATGCATTTACAAGGTCTTCACCTTCCTCCCAAACCCTAGGCTTTCAACTTGCTTCTACCGACTGCTATTAGGCCTAATTGACTAGCCCTTCTTGGACTATTTTTTGGTCTTTTTCACCAAAATTTTATAAAAACCCCCTCAATATTTTTACATATTCAGATACTCATTTGGAAGTTAAACAAGAGCACAAATTTTCCCATCTGGGTTTGTTGTACAACTAGGGTACCTAAAAAAGAGCTATTTTTAAGGGGTTTAGGGCTTCCAGGCAGTTTTGGAAAATGTGCTCCAAAATCTTCACCAGTCAAAATAATGAACCCAAAAAATATTGGATTCTTTTAGTACACCCATAGACCTTTCCAAAACACTATGGGTTGTTGGGGTATCACTTCTCCATGGCTCTAGAAATGAGCAATCTTTGCTGCCCTCACACACTAGCTACAAGCTTGTGTGTTATTCATCTCACCCATTCTCCTCCTTGTGGCCTACAAAAACACAAAATGCCTACTCTAAAGATATTTACAAATCCTAACCAATCCATCCACTGGATTGCAACTTGTTCCATTCGTGGATGCTCAGGTAAAATGCATTTTTACAACCAAAACCCCAAGTTTCAAGGGTTTGTGAGCAACTTTTACAAAAATAGTGATAACTTTTGATCCAAAGCACATCAGACCTTCATTATACTTGTTGGAAAGATAAAATAAATTCCTAACTTCCTTTTCTATTATGAGCACCGTACCAGACCATATAGGTCATACAAAAGAAGAAATTCAAAGCAAAAATAGTCCAAATGTGAGGAAAAGCATAGGAAACCCTTGGCAAATGAATTGAATGCAAACCAAAAGTTGATTAACCTGTTATTGGAGATTCTTAGAAGGTTTAATACACCATCTTAAGTTGGTTCCAACCAACTTCCAATGCCATTTCCTTCATGGACAACTTTTGCCTAAAAATGCAAAAGTTGTCATGACCAATTTTTGACAACTTTTACCTATGAGTGCAAAAACACATTCAAATGGCATCCCACAATGGATTTAAACCATTTACAAACATTCTAGTAAGTTTCCAGGCATCCACCTAGTACAAGCCAAAAATCGACATTTTGACAACTTTTCAGGATAATGACAATTTTGGATCCTGAGCACAACAAAAGTGTGGACAACCAAACTATGGCTTGAAAAAGAATCATAGGATTTCTTCCACCTTATTACAACATAAAATAACTTTAAATCACACAAAAACTCTAAAATGCAAGAAAAACAACTTTGAGCTAGGTGCTTTGCACCACATGACCATCCTCATTCAATTTATTCCTAAGAACCCATTTAGTTCCAATAACATTTTTATTTTTAGGAAGGGGAACCAAGGCCCATGTGTTATTTTTCTCAATCTGATCTAATTCTTCTTCCATAGATTTCAACCGATATTCATCTTTACATGCCTCAATTATTGACACCGGTTCAACTTGTGAAATTAAACATACCTTATTAGTTGCCAATCTTCTTCTTGTCATCACTCTATTTCTCTTATCCCTAATGATCTAATATTTTGAATGATTCAATCTCACATACCTAGGAGTCTTCTGACTTTCTGTTCCTCTTCCATGTTCTTCAGTTATTGTAGAATTCTATGATACTGTTAGATTAACTGGTTCAACACTCTGTTTTGGTAAAGGTGCTACCAGTTCAGATATAATCATTTCCACTGTCGGTTCCTTCTCATAAGCTCTGATTTGACTTCTATTCAGCTCATCTACTTTGACATTAGCAATCTCCACAATTCTCTACAATCTCTTGTTATAACATCTATATGCTTTGATTTCAATAGAATAAC
This sequence comes from Cryptomeria japonica, assembly GCF_030272615.1. Lineage (NCBI taxonomy): Eukaryota > Viridiplantae > Streptophyta > Pinopsida > Cupressales > Cupressaceae > Cryptomeria > Cryptomeria japonica. The sequence continues at coordinate 127,822,402 of NC_081409.1, read as the reverse complement.
CAAGAAATGTGCCTTCATCACATCTAGGATCAAATATCCCAATGATATCATCTCTCCTGATATAACATTTACTACCAAAAATTATGAAATACTTAACTGTAGGTGTATTGGCAAACCATAATTCATAAGGTGTCTTATCGGTTTCTCCTTTGATATGTACTCTGTTGAATGTATAAACCATTGTGCTTATTGCTTCTCCCTAGTAGATATGAGGTAGACTAGCTTCCATCATCATTATTCTAGCAGCATCCAAGATAGTTCTGTTCTTCCTTTCCACAACTCCATTCTGCTGAGGTATCTAGGGAGAAAAAAATTGTCTTCTTATACCATGCCTCTCACAAAAGTTATTAAACTCACCGGATGTGAATTCTCCACCATGATCTAACCTCAAAAATTTAATCTTCAATCCTATCTCAGTTTCCACTTTAGTCTTAAAGATTTTAAACTTTTCAAATGCTTCAGATTTCTCCTTTAGAAAAGTAACCCACATCATTCTAGAATAATCATCAATGATTAGCATTAAATATCTACCACCTTGAAAACTTTTAACTCTAGAAAGGCCACACAAATAAATATTAATAAGATCAAGAACATCATTTGATTTATTTTGTATACTCCTAAAAGAGGTTCTGACCTGTTTGCCCATTTGACATTCTTTACATACTGGATTATAGGGCTCCATAATCTTAGGTATGTCCCTAATTGCCTTAGTTGACCTGATCTTTACAATGCAATCAAAATTCACATGACACAACCTTTTATGCCATAGCCAACTCTCATCAATCTGTGTAATCAAACATGTCTTCTCACCGGAATTCAAATGAAATATGTTACCTTTTGTCTGTGTACCAGTTGCAATCTCCAAACCAGATATGTTAATGATTTTGCATTTTCCATCCTTTCACTGTAATTGAAATCCCTTATCTACCAATTGTCCTACACTCAAAAGATTATGCCTCAAACCTTCAACAAAATAAACATTGTCAGTATTATTCTTACCATCCAATGATATAGTTCCTTTTCCTTTGATCATACATTCTTTGTCATGTCCAAATCTAACTAGACCGCCATCAAATTCTTGCAAAGATAGAAACTTCCCTTTATCTTTAGTCATATGATGTGAACAACCGTTGTCAATTACCAATTTATCCTTGTCTTCAATTTTAGCAGCAAGTGCCTTCTCCTCAGGTACATTCACTTCCAATGCCAGATCATCTTCCTTAATAACCAGGGACACCCATTCCTTCCCATTGCCAGAACCACTAGCAAAGTCTTCTATCAGTTCATCATCAGAATCAGTAATGCCTTCCTCATCCACTATGTAGCATGATTTGTCTTTATTTTTCTTGTACTTGTACTTGTTCTGATATCCAGGTTTAGGCTTAGATGATCTTCTAGCTCTTTCTTCAAATCTTGAATTCCTTTCAAGACATCTAGATGCAAAATGACTAATCTTATTACATGCAAAACATTTAAAAGGTGCTTTTCCTTCATACTTACTTCCCATCGGTCCTTAAAGTACTCTTCTAGAAAATAGTGCTTCAAGTTGCTCAAACTCATCATCTTCTCTCTTCATATCTTCTAATTCCTTTGCATACAAATCTTTCCAGTCTTGCTTACCGGTTGTAGATGTAGAAGCATGAAAAGAAGGTTCAGTCTTCACAGTTCTAGAAGGTCCAAATTCTTCAAGCTCAAAAGTAGATAGTTTCCCAACCAAAGTATCTTTGTTGACAGATGTATTATCCATTGTTCTCAACTCATTGATAGTAGTAGCCTTCATTTTATAAGTCGGTGGTAGGGCTCTTAGGACTTTAGAAACAATTTCATCCTTTCTCAGAGTTCCACCACAACATTGAATTCCCATAACAATCTCATTTACCCTTTCCATGAATGCAGTAATCATTTCATCTTCTTCCATCTTCAATTTTTCATATCTCACTTGGTAACCATCAATTTTATCAATCTTCACTGTAGGGTTACCTTCATTAAGAGTCTCCAAATTATCCCATATAGCCTTTCCAGATGATTTCTCAGTTAATCCCATTATTTGTTGTTCAGAAAGTGCACACAAGAGGGCTTCTCTTTCTCTACAATCATTCTCAAGCTCCTTGTCCAAGTTTGTTGGAGGAGGATTTCTAGATCCCGAATTATAAGGTGTGACATTATTCTATGTTATCTCCCAAATCTCCTTGCCAAGACATCTCAGATGAGTCTCCATCCAAATCTTCCATACTGTGTAATTTTTTCCATCAAGCCTCGAAATATCCCTCCGAAAGATAGCTCCAGAAGAACTGGATGAACTTGAACAATTAGTCACCATAGGATCTTCCTTAAGCAGTTAAGCTTTCTGCAGAGAGGACCAAAGCTTTGATACCAATTGGTAGACAATTCAAATAACCAAAAGACAACTGAGAGGGGTGGGGGTGAATCAGTTTTCATAGATTACCAGAACTATTAGCAATTTAAAACTTTAATACCGGAACCCAAAACATTAATACCATAATAGAAGTTAAACCAATTAATCATAAAAAATAATCACATAATAAATACCATCCACATGTCACCAAGATTTGTACGTGGAAAACCCGGTAAAGGGAAAAACCACGGTGGGAAGCCTACCCACAATCAGATAATACTTCTACAGTAAGTATGTGAATTACAATTGAGGAGCCTGCACTTGCAGGAAGGCCAATAGCCCAGAGTGCACTGCTCATCACAAAAGGAGCCTCACTGACTACATATAAATCCAGACTACAATCCGAAGAAGTGTTGAACTGCAAAAGATAGCATCTCCTATGCCTGAGTACAGTTCTAATTAAGCTCAATACTGGAGGACTAAATCCTCTTACATAAACCCAATTTGATCTCCAATGATCGACCAAATCCTCTGCCTGAATGATATTACATTATTCGCACATTACATTCCTTGACCATGACCTCTAACATAACCATGATGATCTACAATGAGATCTTACATCTATATATACAAATCCTCGACCATAAATAATCAGGTTAGCCACTAGATGATAAACCAATTACATAATTACAAACCATGTTAGCCTTAGACCAAACAAATAATATCCAACATATAAGACATCCCAGAAACACATTGAGAGGTCCAATCCACACGTTACATTAAAGACAGTCCATAACCTAGATCAATCGGGACCTAGTATAGGTTCACACGCTACAACAATGATCTCCATCTACAAAGTCTTGAACATGATCACCAACATCATCCTGAAACTCTACCAGAAGCTGCACCAACACCACTTATGCAATACATCAAAGATCTTCATCAAAATCTCTACCAGTGAAACCCTCGTCAGAACCAGAAACTAAGCTTCTAGGCAAGCAAGATAGCATCCGATCACCAGACCAAAACCAACTGACCAAATATGAGCATGAGTATCATGAACAAGCCAATTCCATCACCAAACTATACCGGAGCCTACCGGATCATGTTGGATCCAAATCAACCAGAAACCACTCAACCTATCGGGACCATAAGGGTGTCGATAAAGCATCCAAACAACTAGTGTTGGCATCAATGACAAAACTTCAATGCAACACATAATCAATTCCACCAAATGGCCAACATTTACAACATACATAATTCGTTACAAATCATCATGAATTCATCCTACTACAAGTCCTATTACTTATGTTCACAAGATACTAGTAACATAATCCTTTTGACATTTATATCTTTCTCATGATATAAAATGCATGATTCCATCTCATTTACATAGATTATGCTCCAAAGATCCATCCATATGAAGAGAAGATATAAATCCACATCCACACATGCTAGCATCTAATGATGAACATCCCAATGGAAGAAGACATCAAACCACCCGACCATGTGGAACCAATAAGGAACCACCCCCTGCTAAGAGATGACACAAGGTTACAACTAACACTCTAGACCTAAGTTGACACCTAACAACCAAGGGACTCAACATAACATCCACAAAAGACAAACGACCAAACAAAAATAAATCAATCATATCATAAGGCTAATCATAAATCAATAAAATCCCAGAGGCATAGCAATCAATCAAGGCTTAAGGATCATGGACACATGTAGGGAAAGAGTGTCATCGCACGTAGTCACCATGGGAACCTAGGAACTTGTCCCATCATCCATGATACCCATGCAGAGTTGTCTCAACCTATGAGCAATCAAGGGAATTAGGTCTACCTGGATCACCAAAGTCTACTCAACCATTCCCAGATCAACATAATCACCCCAAGGACACGAGTTGAGGCCACAAATCCATTTCTTATCCTATTAAGATGATTTACCTCTACCCAACCTACTTATGATTAGTTAATTATGTTATCACTTTATTAAACATAAACTCTTCATGTGGTTCCATGACAGGTCTAGACCCTAAGCATCCTCTCTAGGAACCTCTTAGAGCCTATTGCTCACAACCTTGATCCTACACATGCAAGATACAACTCTCCCTATCCATGGACTAAGACCTTAGGGTGAAACATAGTCATAGTAACCACATAATAACATCAATGCAACATCATGAAGGCTCAACATAAACTTATTTCATAATCACATCATCAATGCTGCAAAATTGAAGTACAAAATGAACCATAAGGCCAACATAATAAGCAAGAGACTTCACCATAAAAATATAATAAGAAGAAAGAGTAAGGAACATATTCATCTTAATCATACATATACCAATACATCCTCAACAATGAGGCATAATCCTTTCACTAGATCTCACATAATTCGTTCCTCAACAACAAGGCATTCTCCCTCTTGCTAAAGTTATACAACATATAAGCATATCCCTTAATGGTAAGGCACAAAACCTCTTACGGAAGCCCAAATAAAATATGAATGAACAATACCACATTAAAAGGCATCTCTAAGAACTAAAAACAACACAAAAAGCCTCTGGTACAAGCCCCAAATCTGGAAAAACTGGATGGGAAGACCAAACTAGTAAAAACCTAGCAAAAGTGCAATTTGGCACGAATAAGGACCATTTTGGCACATATGTGGTGCAAATTAGCGCATCCACCTCATTCTCTAGTGTATACACATCAAATTTTAGCACATATACATTGCAAAATAGCGCATTGAAGGCAAAGAGCAAAAATGATGAAAGATGGACAAATCAAGTGACGAAACTACCTAGTTTTGCACATAGGCTCCCAAAAAGGACCAATATCACCCCCAAAAAGTGAAAAAGGACAAAATAAGGCTATGAAAACATAAAAAAAAGACAATAGGATCATACAAAGAGAATCTAACACCAATTCCCTGCACCTCATTCACACATTCATGCACATAAATACACCAAACTCACACAGAAACACCTAGAGATGCAGTAAAGTACAATGAGATACAAAAAAACAATACAATGGCATTTAAAATCCCAAAAAGATCACAAGGGAATACACATATCCATAAAGGAAAATGTAGAATATACATTCCAGCCAAAACCCAAATTCTCATTTTTGCCAATATCACATACATATGTACATATATAAATAAATCTTTTCCCGGAAAAAAATTTGCAATCTTCGAACACTAAAATCTCCCTTACAATAAATATTTCAACAAACACAATAAAGACAAGCTTTTCGAATTGAAATGCCAAGAGAGTTGAAGCTCCAACCTAGAAAAATTGAAGTAAAGGCAAGGAAATTCGAAGTAGAGCAAGTCCAATCTAGCAAGTCCAACCAAGAAAACTCCAAATCCAATGACCAAATCTTCAATGATCAAGTCACCAAATTCAAAACTCCAAATGCAAGAAAATTTCTCCCGAATGGTAACTCAACAACACTCTCAGAAAACTCAATAAATAAATTTGAAATCAAAACTATAGAAAGATTTCAACCAATCAAAATATTCCTATAAACCATATAATATACCTACCATGCATAGTTTCGAGGCAAATAATTATAAAAAAGTTTTATTTACTTACCCTCTCAAAATCAACCAATCAGATAAAAGGGTAGGTAAAAATTATATTATCATAATTAACCATATAGTAACAAGAGGGATAACTAATCAAACCATTAAATAAAGTAACCTTATGGGAAAAATAAAATACAAAAGCCCAATAATCTAATAAATTAAAATCAATATAAAATCGACATAACAACTATATAAATAAACACAAATAATAATCCAAAGGCCCAATAAATAAATAAAATAACCAAGGGCAACCATATAAAATAATTAAATAATACAAATCAATATTAAAACTCAATAATAAATTAGACAAATAATAATTAAACAATCAAACTATAATATAAATTAATTTTACCATTAATAAACTATATTAACCAATTATCAATAAATTAAATAATCAAATGCTCTCAAAGCGCCACAAGACAACTCAACTGTGACACTAGACTGGCTAAGATATCAACTAGGACCTAGAGTATAAGGAAGGAAACTTATGTCATCTCCAACAACTTGCCATTGAGATAAAGACACACTCAAACCTGTGAGACTAGGTGAAGTCGATGTCTAGTACCTGCAATCCTATAACCACCAATAAACACAATACAATATATACGATAATATATCATAGATAGTTAGGCAAGTGATAGAGAATCACAATGCCATATCATGCTTGCAAATGAGTGGTATGACATCGTCCCTATCACGAAGACACTAGAAGACAATCACAACAACCAAGCACTTATTATAATCATTGATGTATCCAATATAATCATGATATAAGGTTAGTACACAATAAGATATCATCAAATCACCATAGGTGAATATAAACCATGCATATAAAATGAGTGCATAGAGATCATCAATAGTAATCCATCATCATAATAATCCAAAAATATCATCATGAGATCATGTGTCAAGTGCAAAAATGATATGCCTATCATCCATAATAAGCATACAAATCATAAGTGAATCCATAAGCATCAAATTAGAACATCACAAAATAGTCTAAGCTATATCAATATAATCCTTTGATATACAAAAAGGATAGATGAATCAAGGAGGGACACTACAATAGTCTATAAATGTCAAAATGTCTAGTGAATAGTTGATTTTGCTTATGTAATAATTAGGTAGATAGAGAATGACAAGGCAAAGAGGTTATCCATGGAGGCCACTATAGAGTTTATAAAATAGGGGAATTTGTATATGTAATTTAAAACCTTTTCATTTGTCAAAGTGGTAGGATGCCACAAGGCACCCTACAAGTTGCCCAAGTGCCTTGATGAAATGTTGTTCTCATTGAAATTGTGCAGACAAGTAGCTAAAGTGCATAAGATGGTAGTGGGAAAGAACAAATAAAGCTTCCCATTTCCCATGAAGTTTGGTGTCTACTCCTATGCAAATATGCAAAATATAAAACCAATAGATATAGAGATGGTACCCCTATCAATGGACGTATATTGGGATAACTGAAACAAATTTCACCCAATTGGAAAAATCAACCCAATAATAGGGGCTAACTGCAAACGTGATCCAACCTTGGGAAACCAATGCGCCAATTGAATTGATGAATATGAGGTCTGATGATATAATGAATCAATAAGGATCCAAACAACTACTAAGAGGGGGGGGGTGAATCAGTAGATAGAAAACTGACTAAACTTTCACCAAACTAAAAAACAATCTCTCAAGTCACTCTCTAAACAAACTGGTTCAAACACTGAACTACAAACTCCAATAGCACTGACAATTTACCAGATTTGACTGGCATATCAAAATAACAATACAATAGATCTGAAAATCTCAAACCTTATAACCAAAACATCGAAATACTTCACTAACAATATAGTAAAAGCATATTTCAGATTACAACTGGTCATCTTATCATATATAAGTGGATTTAATAGTTAAGCAAATTAACCATATCAAACATAACCACAAAAACCATTCACCACTTGACACAATGATTTTTGACGTGGAAACCCAAATGGGAAAAACCACGGTGGGGATGAATAACCACAAGTATTTTGAACTCTTATGAAGTTCGTCCTGTTAGGAGCCAAGCCTGTTAAAGATTTACAAAAGGTCATGTTAAGAACAGATCCTGTTAGGGACCATCCGGTTAAGGGATTGACTATAATGCCCTGTTAGAAGCAATACCCTATTAGTAGTAACCTCGATAGAGTATTTGAAATCCAAGCTAATGGATCACTTGGTTAGAGGATTTAGAAAGCACTAAGCCTATTAAAGCTTACCCGGTTAAGGGATTTAATTGTTGTAATTGTTAGAGAACAACATGGGTTTGCTGATCTAGTAAATAAAACTACTCTATTTGATCAGATCCTTTTCATGCCCCTATCTGCCTTCACACATACTGTAGATACTCCTTCTAGTTCGACAACCAATCACACTGACACTTAACCAAAATTGCTAACACTACAACAAAACAACTCATCGACCTTATAAGCAAAACAATAGGTGGGTAACACATCACAAACATAAGATCTCATAGAGATTACAAACAAAACAGTTCAAGTATGACCGTTGGATTACATAGCAATCATTGCACATTGTTCAAGACAACCTTGATTGCTCCTTGATCACCGCTTCATCAATTCCCAACATAAAATTGTTATCTCTATGCACCAAAAACCACTTGAAACTCATTGCATACAACATGCATACGTGACATAATTATTACCGTTCATCATTTGATCATAAACCAATACAACCGATTCACCAAGCTCCATCAGTTAGGGTTTGGCACATCAACAGGTAGGGTTACCGGTTGATCTCACTGCTTCTAAAGTAATACCGATTTCCTTTACTTGCACACCTACCGGTTGCAAAATGACATCATAACAACATCATTACCAGTTACAATTGACATCAATGACAACACAATAGTTCATCAATGCAATCTTTATGCAAATGCCAACAATCTCCGCCTTTGGCATTGATGGCAATACAAATATCAATACCCTTGATTGTGATGATTGAGAGTAACACACATACATAGGTATAGGAATCCTAGTTTACATTATACCATGTACTCTCCTTCAACTAAGTCTCCATGTCTTCAGCTGGTAACTGGCTATAGTTTTTCTCTCTATCAATCAAATAGTTCTTCTCCCCCTTTGATAACAATGCCAAATTGAAAGTAAAACATGCAGTGTCATACTTCACTGTTCAACATCAATGATCTGCAACCTGATGCACCCCCTGTGTAATAGCTCCATTCTTCACTAATCCTGCTTCAAGATTCTTCAATTAACTCCAGGACTGATGTATTCCGCATCTTGCTCAATTGACCTCATGTAGGGGCACAACCCCTAGCCGACCTCTAAGATACTCAAAAGTAGTCTTAGGCAGAGGTTTAGTAAAGATATCTACTAGCTGCTCCTTAGTAGATACATGCTCCAGTAATACATCTTTACTCTGCACTTTTTCCCCCAAGAAATTATATTTTAGCTCAGTATGCTTGGTTCTCGCATGCAACACCGGGTTTTTTGAGATATTTATTGCACTAGTGTTATCATATAAAATCTTTACTGGTTTAGTGATCTTCAACTTGAATCCTTCCAGAATGTGTTTCATCCAGATTGCCTGGGTACAATTCATATACGCTGCAACATATTCAGCTTCAGCAGTGGACTGTGATATACAACTCTTCTTCTTTCTGCTCCAAGATACAAGTCTTCCTCCAAGAAATAATGCACCATCGGTTGTGCTCTTCCCGTCATCGACATTTCTTGCCTAGTCTGCATCTGTATAAACCTTTAAATAAAAGTTACCTGCATATGGATACCATAATCCATAATCAATAATACCTTTCAAATATTTGAATATCCTTTTAGTTGCAATCATGTGTGTCTCCTTTGGGTTCTTCTGAAATCTGGAAACTAAACCAATTGCATGAACAATATCCAGTCTACTGTGAACAACATAATGTAGTTTCCCTATCATTGACTTGTACTCCTTTTCATCAATAGATGTGACATCATCCTCAGACAATTTACAACATGTAAGCATTGGTGTCCCAACTAGTTTACATTCACTCATTCCAAATGTGTTCAATACCTCTTTCACATATTTGGATTGTGTGATAAAGATACCACTCTTCATCTACTGAAGTTGAAAACCTATGAAGAATTTTATCTCTCCTACCAGAGACATTTCAAATTCAATTTTCATCTCATTTGCAAACTCATCACTCATGTCATCATTGCCTCCAAATATAATATCATCTACAAACACTTCACTAACCAATATCTTATCTCCTTCAGTCTTGAGATATATGTTGTTGTCTTCACTGGTTCTCTGGAAATCTATCTTCATCAGGTGTGAATGTAATCTTTCATACCATGCTCTTGATGCTTGCTTCAAACCATATAATGCCTTGTGTAGTTTACACACCATATCCTTTGCATCAGTCAAAGAATAACCGTCTAGCTGCTCAATGCATACTTCCTCTTCTAGTATTCCATTTAGAAATGTTGACTTCACATCCATCTGATATACTTTGAATATCCTATATGCTGCAAATGCAAGTAGAGTCATAACACCTTCCAATCTAGCAATTGGTGCAAATGTCTCGCCATAGTCTTCTCCTTCTTCCTGTGCATAACCTTTGCATACCAATCTAGCTTTGTTTCTGACTACTACTCCATCTTCATTCAGTTTATTCCTGAATACCCATTTAGTGCCTATCACATTTTTATTCACCGGTCTGGGTACTAGGGTCCATGTATTGTTCTTCTCAATCTGGTCAAGCTCCTCTTCCATAGCTTTGATCCAGTGATCATCTCTAAAGGCTTCCTTAGCAGTTCTAGGCTCAAATAGTGGAGATCATGCAAGAATTATATCTAATTCTTCTTCTGGTTAATACTTCAGCATATTTATCTCCAATAATCTAGTCAAGATTATGATTGAGTCTCACATACCTTGGAATGACATGATCATTATCTTCAAGATCTTCTTCCTCACTTTCATCATCTTCAGAATCTACTTGTTTCAGTTGAACTGGTACTACAACATTCACTTCACCAACTTTTGGCTTCATCGATTCTAGTTCCAAAATCAAAATGTAAGGTTCATCTTGCTTCTTCTCCTCACTGGTTTCTCCTGAAACTTCAGGACACTCATCCACTCAGACATCAACACTTTCAATGATTCTCTTTGTCTAGTTGTTGTAACATTTGTAGGCTTTACTCTTGGTGGAGTAACCAAGAAATATGCCTTCATCACTCTTAGCGTCAAACTTACCAACATAGTCACCTCTCTTGTTAAAACATTTACTGCCAAAAATTTTAAAATAACTGACATTAGGTGATCTACCATACTAGTATTCATAAGGAGTTTTATCCTTACCTCTCTTTACCAATATCTGGTTCATAGTGTAGACAATTGTGCTGACAGCTTCTCTCCAGAATTTTTTTGCTACTCCTCGTATTAGCATCGTTCTAGAAGCTTCAACAATTGACCAGATGTTCCTCTTTGCAATACCATTATGATGTGGTGTCCTAGGTGTAGAAAGTTGCCTCTTAATTCCGTTGTCTTCACAATATTTAGTGAATTCCTTTGAAGTAAATTCACCCCCTTGATCGATCCTCAGACACTTTATCTTCTTACCACTTTCCTTTTCAGCTAAGGCCCTGAAAGCCTTGAACTTACTAAAGGCTTCTATTTTGTCCTTCAAGAATGTGACCCACATCATTCTTGAGCAATCATCAGTGAAGATCATAAAATATCTACCACCTTGAATACTTTTAGTCCTTATTGGTCCATAGAGATCTTTATGAATCAAATCTAACAAATGTTTTGTTGAGAAATGTTTTCTCTTAAAAGTTAAGGATGTCATCTTCCCTAACTGACATTCCTTACACAAAGCATTCACCGGTTTGTCCAACTGAGGAAAACCTCTTAATCACTTGGACTTACTAACTTTGACAGTGTTATCAAATTTTATATGACAAAATCTCCGATGCTAAAGCCAACTATCATCTACTTTAGCAATTAAATAGTTGTTGACTTTAGGATTCAGGTGAAACAAGTTACCTTTTGTTTTCTTGCTGGTTGCAATCAGTTCACCTTTTCTCCCATAGACTTTGCACATTCCATTCTTAAATTCCAATAGATAACCTTTGTCATTTAGTTGAGCTACACTCAACAGATTGTGCTTTAGTCCTTCAACCCAATATACATCATCTGCACTACTCTTTCCATTAAGAGAAATGGTTCCCTTTCCTTTTACCATGCAAGGTGAGTCATTTCCAAATCTCACAACTCCATCAAATTCCTTCAAAGTATTAAATTTACTCCGGTCACCAGTCATGTGGTGTGAACAATCACTATCTATGATCCAATCATTAGAACTATCCATGCGAGAAACTAATGCCTTCTGATCATATGTCTCGTCGTTAATGGCAACAAAGACAATATCTTCATTAGCATCTTCCTCAAATTCCTCATTAGTGACTCCACCATCAACTACAATGAGGCAATCACATTTGCCTTTTCCTATGTACTTCTTGTACTTCTCATGTTTATGCTCATTGTCACCATTAGGATAGTTAGCTGTAATGTGTCCAATCTTATTACATGCAAAAAACTTCAAAGGTAGTTTACCTTTGTACTTACCAGTACCTCTGGGTAACCGCTTGGCCAACAATGCTTCAAGCTTGATCAGACTTTCTTCATCATAAACTTCTCTACTGGATCTAGATTCATAACTATGACTAACATCTCTGCTTTTCCTCACAGGTGGATTAGAAACTAAAGCTCTAAATGCAGATTTAGATTTCTGAGCACTACCATCATAACCATTTAATTCAAATGCAGTAAGTTTACCATTGATGGAGTCAAGAGTTACCTTTGTTTTATCAATAGACTTTATCTCTTGAATGGTTGCAACTCGGATAGCGTAGACCGGTAGAAGAGTTCTCAACACCTTACTAACCACTATGGCATCCTCCACTTTACCACCAACACTCTTTATCTCACCAACTATCTCCTTGATTCTTTGACCATATTGTTGAATATTCTCACCTTCAGACATCCGCATGTCATTAAATTTACCTCTCAGACTCTCTTCTTTGGCAATATTTGCATGCTCATCGCCGCTATATATTTCCTCAAGTTTCTTCCACACATCATAAGCAGTCTCCAGACCATGGACATCAACATACTTTGAATCAGACAAAGAAATGATAATGGCCTCCAATGCTTGATTATTTTCTTGTTGCTCTTTCTTTTGGTCATCAGACATAGTCCCACTAGGTGCAATATATTGTGTAACAATATGTTCCCAGTATTGATTTCCTAGACTCTTGATATAGATTTTCATCCTATCACTCCATATTTTGTAGTTTTCCCTATTAAACTTTAGACCTTCTTTCTTCATCATGTTCTTCTAGATATTTACCTCAAGCTATTAGGATTAGACACTAGAGGACCTGAAATAATCTGATACCAATTGATGATATGGTGAATCAATAAGGATCTAGACAACTACTGAGAGGGGGGGTGAATCAGTAGATAGAAAACTGACTAAACTTTCATCAAACTCAAAAACAATCTCTCAATTCACTCTCTGAACAAACTGGTTCAAACACTGAACTACAAACTACAATAGCACTGACAGTTTACCGGTTTGAATGACATATCAAAATAACAGTACAATAGACCTGAAAATTTCAAACCATATAACAAAAACATCAAAATACTTTACTGACAATAGTAAAAGCATATTTCAAATTACAGCCGGTCATCTTATCATATCTAAGTGGATTTAAGAGTTAAGCAAATTAACCATATCAAACACAACCACAAAAACCATTCACCACTTGACACAATGATTTTTGACGTGGAAACCCAAATGGGAAAAACCACTTTGGGGATGAATACCCACAACTATTCTGAACTCTTCTAAAGTTCACCATGTTAGGAGCCAAGCCTGTTAAAGATTTACAAAATCCTGTTAGGGACCACCCGATTAAGGGATTGACTATAATGCCCTGTTGGAAGCAATACCCTATTAGGAGTAACCTCGATAGAGGATTTGAAATCCAAGCTAATGGATCACCTGGTTAGAGGATTTAGAAAGCACTAAGCTTGCTAAATCTTACCCGGTTAAGGGATTTAACTATTGTAATTGTTAGAGAACAATAGGGGTTTACTGATCTGGTAAATAGCACTACTCTGCTTGGTCAGATCCTTTTCATGCTCCTATCTGCCTTCATACATACTGCATATACTCCTTCTGGTTTGACAACCAATCACACTGACACTTAACCAAAATTTCCAACACTACAACAAAACAACTCATCGACCTTATAAGCAAAAGAATAGGTCGGTAACACATCACAAACCTAAGATCTCATAGAGATTACAAACAAATTGGTTCAAGTATGACCATTGGATTACATAGCAATCATTGCACATTGTTCAAGACAACCTCGACCGCTCCTTGATCACAACTTCATCCATTCTTGTAACTCATCACGTGGCTTTCTTCATACAATGTACTCGCTCATTCCCAAGATAAAACCGTTATCTCTACATGCTAAAAACCACTTGAAACTCATCACATACAACATGCATATGTGGCATAATCATTACCATTTATCATTTGATCATAAACCAATACAATTGATTCACCAAGCTCCATCGGTTAGGGTTTGGCACATCAGCAGGTAGGGTTACCAGTTGATCTCACTACATCTAAAGTAATATCGGTTTCCTTTACTTATATACCTACCAGTTGCAAAACAACATAATAACAACATCATTACCGGTTATAATTGACATCAATGATAACATAATAGTTCATCAATTCAATCTTCATGCAAATGCCAACAAGGTCAAGCCCTTGGATGATTATAGATTAACAAAGGACCTCATGAGAGCCTACAATATTAGAAAAGTACCTAGAGAGTTGAAAGATGATAGGAGAAGGTTGCATTCAACGTACAACTCTCAGAAAATATTTAATGTTATTATTTATAATGTTGATTGCTCAATCTCTAAAGATCTAACCATGGATGAAAGAGTGACTCAAGTGGTGATGGGATCCATCAACTGGTTGTCATCCCCTTTTAAGATGCTATACTTGGCAAATCCTAAAGCTCAAGAGCCACCTAAGAAAAAAGAAAGAGAGTCTTCAGGTGTAACTACTACCAAGGCTAAAGGGAAGATAGTGTCTAAGAAAATTGGGGCCTCAAAAGGAGAAAGAGTGAACATAATCATAGAGACCTCCAAAGAAGAGAAGAAGAAGAAGTTCATCTCCAAAGGAAGAAAATAACTTACTCTCAAGTTTCTTCACCTCACCCACCTTCTCATCACAACTCTCCATCACCTTCTCCTCCTCATGAATCTCCTCTTCCATTTCCATCACCACCTCCATAAAGACATTTTCCTCCTCCTCCACTTCATGTTCCTAGTTCATGTTCTCCTTATACTCTACCTCCTACTTCAATGCCTCCACCTCATGTTCCAACTCCTCCACCTTCACCACATTTTTTTTACTCCACCAAGAGATTTCCAATGTCCCTTGTCCTCCCTATCAAGAGTAGGAAGAAGTTATTGATGATGAAGAAGCCCCTTTTAAGGTAAACATATAAAGTAAGGAGAGGAAAAAGGCAGAGGATGGTGAAGTATTGTAGCAACAATACGATGTACATCTCGAGGGTTCTCAAGTCACCATAGTAATAGAGAAGATACCTTCCCCACACTATTCTCCTCTACAACAACAAGAACATGAGGTTCATTACGTATAAATTATAACTTCTTCTTTTTTCCCTTAAAAAGCATTAACAAGTGACATCTCTAGCCTCCTAGTATGGCTCAACCATACTCTATAGAAAAGGAAGTAGATTTACATCCAGACAAAGCAAGAGTACTTCACAATTTTGATAAAGGATTTCAAGACTCCCATAGTAGGAGAAAAAACTAAGAAGGATCTCAATTGTATCAATAAAAAAAGGACATACAATTGTACAAGTTGCAATCACTATAGTTGACAAACTGGAGAATGAAATGATGCATGGGGATTACCAAATCTAGGAAGTGGATTTGGGATTCAAAAATTGAGATGAGGAGAAATAGTCCATGCAACAAGCTATTACGACAATTTTGAATAGAATATAGAACGGTGAGGACTAAAATACTGGAGATCTAAAAGAACAAGTGGCATAGCTCATGGCATATGTCAACTATTTGGTTGAACCTATTGATTCTATTGATCCTTCAATTTCACAAGTAGCATTAAATAAGGATGACCATAATCCTGACTCAGAAGGCCTCATTTCAACAACAAAGGAATAGAGGGAGAGTCTATAAGGTATAGGAAGCATTGTAGAAAGAAAAGCAATGAAATCTTATTACTCTATTAGTGATAAAGAAAGATTATTTCAAAAAATGGAGTCCAAATTTGATGAGGACTTAATGATGTGAGAGGAGTACATCCAATTTTTATAGAAAACGAAGTCAACTAATTCTAAAGAGTTGTTCAAAGAAGTAGTGTTCAAGATGGAATGCCTAGATAAGCCAAAAAAGTGGCTATGAGCTACTTAGATTAGAGTAAAAAAATTAAAGAAGTACAAGTACAAGTTAAGGAAGAATAGAAGCTTACTTGACCAAGCATTGACTAAAATTGAGAAATTCATTGAAGATTTTTTTGCACATTTTGGGAAACGTCCTCATTAATCAAATCTTCATCCAAGATAATCAAAGAGTTCTTGAATTATTTACATCAACCTATCACGAAAGAGCTTATTGATGAAATGATTGAAAGTAGGTGAAAGATACAAGTCTTCCAGGATGAGTTGACAAATTGTGAAGAACTACAAGACTAACTAGAAAGGTCAACATTTTTATAGGGAGTTAAACTAAATTATCATATTGATTAGTATGTAAATGAGATCTTAGCATATGGATACAAAATAAGATCTCAAATATCCATAGCATGTCATTACGAATAATAAAAAAGGTTCAACTATAGTCCTAGTAAGAGATCTAAATGCTTTGAATTAATGTTCCTTTTTGTTGAAATGAATTAAGATTACAAAATGTATCTTTAAGATCTAGGTTAAATGATTACTTTCAGCAATAATAATAAATTACTAAACAAAAAACCAAAATTGTAATTCAAATCTAGAAAGGGAACATAGAAGGGAACCTAGGACAACAAATTAAGTCGAAAAGTATTAGATCAGTGTATTGAATGCCCCATTCTGAGGGCGTGTTGGTGTAAACAAAAAGGAGCAGATTTGCCATCAGGTGGTTTTGTAAGTCTATCTCTCCAAAATTTAGCAAATAATAGTTGGATAGTGTGTTGGGCACACTATTCTAGGCATTTTTGCTTATTCAAAATTTGGGAATGTTTGTCATTGTCTACTCTATGCACCTATAACACTTTGTACTGTCAAATCTAAACTTGCACATATAAAAAAAAGAAAGAAGGGTTGTGCTATATAGGGGCTTGCCCAAGTCAAACCCTGTGTTGGTTTTCCCACCTCCACAACAACTATGATTGACGTAGAATAGAGCTTATCCTATGGAGGACAAAAGCTAAACAATAATGAAAATGCTAAAATGAGATGATTATACCTTAGGTATGGAACCCTCTCATAGATTTCACTTAAAGGTAGTGATGCAATTCTCTTAGATAATACCTATAAATGTATATGCAATAACATGATAAATATAAATCACAATCATGAATTCATACTTGAATGCTAAACGTTCTAGCCACTTATTCAATATGTTGAATACTTAGATTTGAAGTAATCGCTTGATCATTTGATTGCTCATATGATTTATTAGAATGAATTAGACCTTTGAAATGATAGAAGGTGTTCACTATATAGGGATCACAAGGTATTTTGAAAAGAAGGGCAACAACTAACAATCAAGTGAAAATATTGAGATTAGTTTACAAATGATGGAGGCTAACACTCATACACATTTGAATTTGGGTCCCTTTTAGAGGGTACAGGGCATTGGGTTCCTTATTGCACTTAAAAACGAACCAACAAAAAGAGTGGAAATATATTGGGATGTAGAACATAGGACCTAGTCTCGAAATTAACATCTGACAACAATTAAGTTGCAGGTTTAGCAATTAAATTACAAGGTAGAACAAGGAACAAATGGGCTTAAAATGATCTATGAGAAAGCACACTAAAGTATGATCCCAAATAGAGTGTGAAATTGTAAAGGGATACAATTTAAAACACCAAATTTATCCTCCACTTTAGCAAAAGTATGAACTTACACTTGTAATCACAATAAAGTAGAAAAAGTTGTCGAGAGCAAGACATATACATGATAAGATGACACTAAGTTGAGAGAAGAAAGCCCCCAAGATCAAGATCATATCAAATCACTCAATTACACCCAAACTATGATACAAAGACTCTAAAAAAAATTGAAACAAAAACAAAAGAAAAGAAAAGGACACCAAAATTGTTAGTACCCAAAAAAAAGGCTCCAACTTAACTAGTTGAAGAGAAATTTATGTCAAAATTATCTCAACTATAAATTATCATCCTTAGAATTAAAAATACAAGTGGAATTATAGAAAGAGACAAGAGTATGCACCAATTTGAGATGACAAAAGGTTTCATGATCCAAAAACTAGCAAGTTGTGTTATGCTAGGAGTCCATAGAAAAGCCATGAATTCTACTATCCAACAAGTTATTTTATGTTGGGTGATTCATGTATACAATATGGATTCTAATAGAAAATAGGTTATGTTATGTTGTGTGATCCATAGAAGGTAAAAATTCTACTAGCGAAAAAGTTGTGTTATGTTGTGTCATCCATGTATTGCAACAAAATGATTACACTAGCATGCCTCACTATACTAGGTAATCAACACCTCAACAACAACAATGATCAATCTAGCAAGCCTTGTTATACTAGATGATCAACACCTCATCATCTTAATCTACAAAAATTATCATACTAATAAGTTGTGTTATGTTAGATGATCAATACCTCAGGGAGCATAAACATGTTAAACAAAGGATCAATCTAGCAAGTTTTGTTATGCTAGATTATTAGGATGAGTCATATGGATGCCATAGGATGATAAGTTGTCTTATGTCGTGTGATCCTTATATCATCAATGCTCTAGGGATCAAGCTATTAATCTATGTTATATTGAATGTTCAAAACAAAGGTAATAGAAAAGTTGTTAGAGATAGGTTTATAACCATGCCTCAAGGGGCATTATGCAACACAACGCCCCACTAACGGGGTGCACTGATGAACATAATTGTTAATCATACATATATACTAAGAGGGTGAGTAAATAAATATATGACAATTGCAAATTAATTTAAAATTAATTATCATTAATAACTTCTCCAAACACCACAAAAATCACTAAGAAAGATACAAGTACACATCAACACAAAGAGCACCATATCTATGTAGAAAGTTGGAAGGGAAAAACCATAATGAGAATAACTGCTTAGATATATTGCCCAAATTCAGCCTCACAAAAGATATTAAAGAACTTAAAATATTCAATAGGCACTAACCTATATGAGGCACCAATCCACAAATACATTTTTAGGCACCAACCTACATGAGACATCAATCCCCAAATACATTTGTAGGCTCCAACCTATAAGAGACACCAATCTCAAATACATCAAGATATGTTATATGGACCTTCAATTTTGAACCCTCATCATCTCCTTATCTTTTTATCTTTAAAACAGTCTCATAGTGTGCATGAGCTCTTTAAATAATTTTGCAAACCTAACCTAAATTGAGTAGATAGTTTACACAATTTTTCCCATGGTTATCAATTCTACTCACACATTTCTCTAGATTTGAATGAATATGATAATAAAATATATAATAATAAATTTTTATATACATTCCAATAATAGTTACCACCTTATGTCGGTATAGATCATATTTAATAATTTTTGCAAGTTAACCACAAACAAGTTCCTTAATCAAACACATAGTCAACTAGGTCCTAAAGCCCACACATTACTCCAAGAGTGGGCATATGTTATAATTTCCCAACACACACTCTATTTGCACCAATAACAATCCACATGCTTCATCCAACTAGCACACATTACCATACTCTGACGCATTTATTGGGAACATCAAAACAGTCAGCCAACCAACATAATAAACACTCTGTCACTTCTAACTTGTTTTTATGTTGAATCTTAACCTCTAAAAATCTAGAATTTGATATATATTAAGATGTGCAATCAAATACTATGATAGTGCAACTAGGTGCACACCTAATCTTTGAGCAATAGACCTTATAAATATTCTACAAACACTTATGAATCTCTGTCGATAACTAAAACATTATTGAGATGATACTAGTGACATGCTACAAAAGATACATCTAACATAGCTATATCTAGGATTGAAGGTTTGTCTTCCTATTTATCCTAATTATAACCCTAAATCTATTGCAATGTTGGGGCGAAAAGGGATATATATTATGAAAAATAATAGGCTCTCACTGGATATACATTGCCTTCAATATTAGAGCAATGCTTATTAACTCACTATGTAATAATTAATGAAAATGATATAAAAATAACACATAACAATGGACAAATATAATATGAAATTCAAATTAGATAACACCGACTCCTTATTAATCATTATATTGTAATATGTGTGATTTTTAGAATCATACATAGAGGCCCCCTTTTATAGCATAAAAGAGGTAATAATTAACTAACACATTAGGCTCTATAGCTTAGTTGTGCATAACTACTTTTGAGAATCTAATGACATGTTAGGATCTATAAATAAACTATAGAAAGTATCACTTGGTTCTAGATGGCTACATAGATCACTACTTAAAAACTATGCCACCCAACCAAGAATATTTTTCTCATTAAATTATATTTAAAATTTGAATTTTATACGTAGACAAAATTTATATAGTTACAATACCAAATTATTCCTATTGGTGGATAGGTATAGCTATTATTACTTCAATATCTAGTATCTAGAGTTTGTCACCTAGTACTATCACAAGGTAAATTTTCTTGTTTAAGCATTATACAAGTATTAGGATTAAGGTGTCATCTACCTCGTAAATCCTATGACATGGTTCCAACATCCTTAGAAAGTGTCCTAAGGCACTTATGATGTATTGGGAAAACAATTTATAATATCTTACTATCACCATTGTTTGTAATACGTCTATAAGGGGTGATGGGTTGCACTAGCAGCAGTAAAAGTGGGTTGTGAACACAATTATTTAATATTGATTTTCCCACTTATCGATGTCTAGAGTAAGATATTTAATGACTTAAGGAAGTGGAAAAATATTTAATTTTGGGATTCTCCAAGTGGGGCATGGAAGAGGCAACATGTGTCTTTTGTTTTTCTATCATTTATTGCATTTAATGTAATGTTTATCTTGCAAGATTGGGCACCTAAGTTGAAGGGAATGTATTGGAGCTAGAACCAATGCCTTTTCAAGTTATGTGTAGGAATTCCTAGGTTTGATATTCTTTGTTGCATCTTTACCAGTGGTTTGGAGCTTTTTCCATTCTATAATTCAACCTTTTGCGTGTAGATTTTAGGTGTAACAATTGAATATAGATTTCTTTGCAAGAACAAAGGAGAAGTGGGAGGCATAACAAGGTTGTTCACATGTTCAT
The DNA here is from genome assembly GCF_030272615.1 of Cryptomeria japonica. NCBI lineage: Eukaryota > Viridiplantae > Streptophyta > Pinopsida > Cupressales > Cupressaceae > Cryptomeria > Cryptomeria japonica. Next base: position 127,800,789 of record NC_081409.1, on the reverse strand, counting down.
AGGTGATTCTATGATGGAGGAAAAGATGAGAATGAAAGTGAATACATTGTAAGCACAAATATTATTGACAATACAAGCTTGTCCTCTCTTCTTGGTGGGGTTTTTTCCCACATAAATCCTATGTTATGTGTTGACCTTATGTTATTAATTTATGCCTTATTTCCACTATCTTATGCTGATGATAATGATTATTTATTTATGTTATAAGTTCACATAAGATAGGCTTATTAAGTGTGATTTATAGGTTGATCTTTGACATCATAAAGAAGAAGGATCTAATCTTGGTTTTCCACAATTAAGGAAAATTAATTTTCATATTTGTATATGAGTTTCATATTTTCATCTTGTAGCTATCCAATCCTTGTATCTCATATTTTGATTATTTTATTGGATATATATTGATCTTCACAATATTGGTAATGAACTTGTTTATTTCCCAACAATTGGTATCAAAGCTAAGGGTTATTGGTTTTGATTAATATTCTATTTTTTATTTCTAAGCTTGGGAAGCTTGTGGGAAACTATTAAAAGGATTTATAGGTTGTTGGAAGGTTTTTGGGGCTACAATGAATGTTCAATGAGTTAACCTTGTTTTGCAAATTTGTGAGATCGGAAACCATGGATATTATCAATGTGATCTATGCTAGGTATTTGAAGCTCATGTTACAGATCTTTGTGGAGTTGGTTATGGTTTGCTAACATGGAGCTCTTATTTGATAAAAATGTGTGTATCATATTGTTTATTGTTTTAATTCATTTACCTTGTTGTCATGTGCTATGAGAAGGTTTTCATGTTGGATGGGTATTAACATCTTGGTCACATGGAGATACACTCGTTGTTTGGACTATGAAATGGATTGCTTATTTTGGGTTCATGTTTTATCCCATGGTTACATTAAAGCGTTAGAAGATAATCCACTAACCTCTTTGTGAGTTGTGGAGATTATATGTTTCATATGGTTTAAGCTCCTATGCAACTTGCCTAACCCGTTGAGTTGCAATGATATTTTGTTTTTAGTCATTGGATTTTCTAGATGAGTTGTATTTCCATTGTTCAAATGATATGTATAATGTGAATGTTTGGATGTTTAAAATGATTTTAAATTTACAAAGATTATTTTGTAGGTTTTACATGTTAACTAAAATATATGGTATGTAGATGTATGGTAAGATTGAATTTAGGGTGTTCTTAATGGAGACACTTATAGGCTTTCATGGTTGATTTGGAAGGTTCTTATTTGTCTATGGTTAATCCTATGTGGGTTAGTTTGGAAAATAAAATATAGCATTGATTTTGGTGTTTGAGTCTTAGAAATCTACATGTTATGCTTGATTATGTCTATTATGAATGAAACTGATGTGGAGTTGAATCTTTCAATTATTTGACATTGGAGTATTGATTATGTATTTCTTTTTTGAGATGTTGCATATGTGTTGATCTTGTAAATTACTTAATGAGGATTAGGTTTGGTAAGCCATTTTGATCTTGTACATTGGTATTTTTATTGTAGTGAGAATGTTTTTTTGGGAGTAGCTGATAAAGTTGTTCATTTGAATTTGTATGGTAAAATTATGGTGCACAAGAAGCTTTTTTCACTTTTAGTAATGATGTTTTCATGATGCCATGTATAACTTGATATCAATTTCAATGGGAGCTTTATGCAATTGCATAATCTGTTATATCTTCTTTGTTTCAATATTTTGTTTCTAAGCTATTCTGGTTGCAGTGTGTGGTGAGCCATAGACAATATTTGATTAGAAGATGGATGATATTTTGTAATGGGTGTTGGTGTCAAGTGGAGCTCTTGGATTTTGCCTTCATATTGTAGTGGGAGTTTGACATATTTATTTTTATTGATAAAAGATGTGCAATTGAATCTTCTTGGTTTGGATATTGTGGGTTGACTCTTCCTTTTGGGAGCTCTTGGTTGAGTTCTTTCATCATGTTAAGGCCATAGAGGATCTTCAATTTGGAGATGGCTATCACAATGCCTGGAGAGCTTAGTTACATGGTTTAGTGGGAGCTTTGGCAGTAATGTGGATTCATCATTTGATGATGGATGGTTATCTGCATGTGGTTGGAAACGGTGACATCTTGATGCCATAGAGGAATCTTGAGTATTTAGCAAGGTTTTGTTGGTTCTCTTTAGTTTTAGCATTGATTGATTGGTGGATGCTCATGGAGTCTAGAGAGACTTGGATGAGGCTAGAAGATCTCATATTTTTTGGAATTTTGTGTTGAGATGGTTAGATGAGGGTTTTAGTAGAAAGACTGAGTGGTTATGTATCTAAATCCATTATGGACCTAAAGAGAAGATTGTTATTTATTGTAAGATTTATTTCTTGGTGTTTTGAGCACATGACGATCTTTTTTCCCACTCTTGGTATACTCAATAGGTTAATGATCTAATCTAGGTATTGCCCACTTGGTTATTAGATGTATTATTTATTTAGTATCTTGTCTTCTCATGAGAAATTGTATTGAATATAAAAGTTTTGAGGACTTGTTGAGAAGAAGATGCTTGTTTTTATGGATTTTTATTGTTCTCCTTGTTATTGGTCTTGAACTGTATATATAGTTTTGAGGAATTATTCAAGGAGAGGTACATGAAATGGTTTGTGGCTTTGGGCATATTCTCTTTATTGTGGGAATGGATGGTTTGTTTGATCTAAATTCGGTATGACATGTTTGCATCTATTGTTGCCATGTTTCATTTGATTTGAATGATAGATGTTGATATCTTTTTAGTTTGGAAATGGTGAAGGAGATCTTACATTACACAAATTGGTACATGTTAGTGTAGAATAAGTATATGGTTTGATTTGCAGGTTCTCTCTTTGGTCTTGTTCTTCTTCCTAGATGTTTGTATTCAGATGGTTGAGTATGAAGAAATTGAGAGAGCTATGGAGATTGGTGGTTAGAGAGGTATTGCAACATATTTCTTCGATTTTGTATGTTAGTGCATGTTTCCTTGACATTATGTAATAAAGGAGTTAGCCATATCTTCTATGCAAAGTACTATAGATAGACTTGATATGGTTTGATCCTTTTTAGATTTGAAATTACTCATGTAGTGGGAGCTTCTAGATATATGTATGATTATCCTCTATAATATCTTGGTTCATTGATTATTGATGTGATGATGAGTTTTCATTTTATTGGATTTGGATCTACATGTTATATAGTTGTGTGGTTTGATCCCCTATTCAATTGCAATGGGATGACTCGGATGTGGATTGTTCATATCTACGAGATTGTTTCAGTGGTGATGCAAACTTTGTTAGTTGGCCTTATCTATGGTCATTTGTGCACTGGTATGTTGATTTGAGATAGGGGGTTAAATATACAGATACTTGATTGCAATTTTAGAGTTGATATGTTGATGACACAAAATTTTATCTATATTGGTATACCTTTCTTTGAGGTATGGCTAGCTTGGATGGATTGCAATTTTATATGGTTGCTATTATAGGTGGTATGAGAGAGTGAATTACTCATAGCCTTTGTTATCATTTCAAACTAATACTTATGCTCATGTAGAGATTGGTGCAGACTTCATTTAAAGTCAATATGGTTCACCTCGGCATGCTCTTCTTCTTCTATATGTGACATGTTGTAGGATGTGAGGAGTTTTTTCTTGGTTATCATGGTTACTTTTGTAGGTGTCTTCTTAGAGAATGAGAGTTTGGTGAAGATTCAAATGGTACATGGATGGCTAAGGGATTTTTTTCCCTTTGTTTGTGATTCCTATGGGTGTATTTATAATGTATGACGTCAAATGGGAGAATGTTAGGATTAAGGTGTCATCTACCTTGTAAATCCAATGACATGGCTCCAACATCCCTGGAAATTGTCCCAAAGCACTTAGGATGAATTGGGAAAATAATCTGTAATATTTAATTCTCACCATTATTTGTAATACATTCATAAGGGGTGATGAGTTCCACTAGCGATAGTAAAAGTGGGTTGTGATTGCAATTATTTAATATTATTTTTCCCACTTATGGATGTATAGAATAAGATATTTAATGACTTAAGGAAGTAGAAAAAGAGTAACATTTGGGTTTCTCCAAGTGGGAGCATGGTAGAGGCAACACATGTCTCTTGATATTCCGTCATTTATTGCATTTAATGTAATGTTTATCTTGCAAGAATGGGCACCTAAGTTGGAGGGAAATTATTGGAGCCAAAACTAATGTCTTTTCAAGTTCCATGGAGGCATTCCAAGGGTTGTGGTCATGTAGAATGAAGAAGCTACTTTGTGCATCTTTATTGGTGGTTTTGGAGCTTTTTTCATTCTATAAATTCAGCCTTTTGGGTATAGATTCTAGGTGTAACAATTCAATGTAGATTTCTCCGCATGAACAAAGGGTAGCTAGGAGGTATAACGAGGTTGTTCACATGTGCATAGGTGCCTCTATGGTAGAGGCAAAGTGGAGAATGGAAGTGATTGTATTGTAAGCACAAATATTGTTGATAATGCAAGTTTGTCCTCTCTTCTTGGTGGATATTTTCCTACAAGGGTTTCTCCATGTAAAACTTGTGTTATGTGTTGATCTTATGTTGCTGATTTATGCCTTATTTTGTGCTACCTTTTGATGTTTTTAATCATTAAATTTATTATTGTTATAAGTTCACATAAGATAGGTTTATTAAGCATGATTTACAAGTTGATCTTTGGCATCATAAAGAAGGATCTAATCTTGGTTTTCCACAATTAAGGTAACTTAATTTTTAAATTTGCATATGAGTTTTAGATTTTTACGTTGTAGTTATCCGAGCCTTGTATCTCATTCTTTGATTAATTTATTGGATATAGATTGATCTTCACAATCTTTGGTAATGAACTTGCTTATTCCCCAACATTTGGTATCAAAGCTAAAGGTTATTGATTCTAGTTATTCCTCTATTTTTTATTTCTTAGCTTGGCAAGCTTGTGAGAATCTATTAGAAGGATTTAAAGGTTGTTGGAAGGCTTTTAGGGCTACAATGAATGTTCATGGGTTAATTGTGTTTTGCAAATTTGTGAGATTAGAAACCATGAATATTATCAATGTGATTTATGTTGGGTATTTGAAACTCATGTTTATGGATCTTTGTGTTGTTGAAGTTATGGTTAGATGTTTATGAGGCCAACCTTTATTAAAATTTCTTAATAATTTCTCTTTTATATAATTTAAAACTATAAATCAAACTTTAATAATTTAAAGACATTTTTGTTTAATTTTGTGGAAGTTTTTTATTTTCACATATTATGTTTGAAAAACAAAAATGCTATATGAATATATTTTTTTTTTAAATAAAATTTGTATAATAAAAAACGATTTTTTTTATATGAGTATTCTTTTAATAAGATAATAATTGTATAACATTCTTTTATATTTATATACAAAAAAATTACTTTAAAATTATTTTATTTGTATGAATTAAAAATTATTTTATAAATTTATCTTTTAAATACTTCACATCATTACATAAAATAATTTTCAACAAAATCTAAAATAAAAATAAAAATATATTAATACACAAAAAATAGAACGACTCTTAAATTATATCTCTTCTAATTTTCAATGGGCCTTTGGTTTGTTGGTGAACTTGAATGGTTCTTAATGACCCCACAAGGGGTAAAGTCTTGTTGAATGTGAGGCTCCGATATCAATAAGGATGAGGCCAGGATTGTGCCTAGGTGAATTTGGTGGAATGGAGAGCCCTCAATCCTTGTCTCTTAGCCTAAAAGGTTCTCCTACTCCCGTATTGAATAGCAAAAACGAATTATTGAACAAACTTCTATTAAAAAATAAATATATTTAAAATATTTATACTAATTAATCAATATGAAAAATTAATAAATATGAATGATTTGCAATATAACAATGCCTAATAAAAAAATATCTTATAATTTGACAAACATCATTCATTCGTATTTCAATGTGAACAAAAAAATGTCAAGTCAACACATGATACAAATTTATTTTGTTTTGTAAGCAAACATTTAAAACAAATGACAAGTGCATTCTTTGGTATTCAAATGGAGATTGGTCCGCAGTAGTTTTCACATTAATATAATGTGAAAGCCTTGACCACCTCCTCAAAATATTATTACTTTGAGAATGATGTACTTAAATTTATGCCTTACATCACTCATAAAAAGGTAGAAAAGACAATGTTCTACTTTTACAAGAATCTAAATTATCTAGGCTTGTTTTTTATTTTCCAAAAAGGAGAGAAGATGGCATATTTTTCAATGCCAATGAATTAGGATTTGTTGGAAAGTTCTAAAGTTTTATATGTATATGTAAAAGTCCTTTGTTTTGGATTCATGAATTTCTTAGTGTATAATTAAGATTTTTATGTAGATAAATTAATTTAATTTGTTTTTATATAGTTAGTTCTTGTAGTGTGAATTTGATAATTTGATTCTTACTTGTCAAGTACTAAGTGAAATGGTGTTATCTAATTTTATTATATATATATAGAGTATTGTGTATAATTTTGTATTGTACATTCACATTGTTGGATATGCAAATCATTTAGAGAACATTAAAAGTGTGCATTTGTATGATGACGATCTATAAGATAATGTGAGGAAGACAAGGAGAAAGGAGATACTCTAAGTTAAGTTTTTTGTGTTTGTAAATGTTTAGACTTAAAGTATATTTCATTAGTGAATGTTGTTTAGGTAGTCATTCCATGGTATGTGGCTTCCTAATGTATTTTAGAAGGCGTTGATAAGAATTTTTAGAACCTTTCATAAGAGGAATCTCATGGATTTTGTAATAATGTACAAGCTGAAAATTTTAATGTCCATTTTTTTAATAAAAGCTCATTGTCACATATCGTTTTAGCAACAAAGCCAATCTACATTTTTGTCTACAACTATATATTTAAATCTAAAAAATTATTAGCAAGAAGATTAGAGATGAATGACAACCTAGTAGCAAAGTTTTAGAAAATTAGTGGGAGAAATTTTTAACACCATCCCAAAGACATCCATTAAAATTTAAAAAGTAGGAATTCCTTTTTTTTTTTTTTTCACAAAATTCTAATTTATCGCACAACATTTTCTCCTTCTCATAAGACCCATTATTCTACAAAATCTCTTTTTTATTTTCTCCACCATAAATTTCATTTACTTATTTTTAAACTTTATTTTCTAGTTTCTATTTTTTTATTTTAAATTATTAATGAAGATCTCAAGCTCTTTGTATCTCATTTCAATTCCATGACTTTTGATTATTATTTATCCAATCTTGAAATACCTTTTGCTAAATAACTTTATGAGTACAAGATCAAAAGAGTAGCAAAGTCATACTTTTGAAGGAACTTGTTATGCATTCACGTCAAACTCATAGAGAGAGGGAGAGTTCCGTATTAGAATGCTACTCTATGTTTCAAACTTTTATTTTGCTGGATGCTTCTCTCCCTTTTAGATTACTAAAACATTTTATGTATTTATATTTATATTTTTTATTTTTAGTAAATTAATATTTTATATTATATAGGTAATTAATTTGATATAGTGCAATTTTGTCGTAAGACATATAATCAAATACTATTCAATTAGTAGATAAAAATAATGTAGAATGTAAAAACATGATGATATGTTTTTATTTATGCAAGAGCTTGATGCATTCTATGCATAGATGTAGATTTTGTACTTCATTAAATCTATTTTAAAACAACCTACTTGTTAATTTGATAAACAATTCATAAAATTCTATTTTCAATTTCAATTATTTTTTTAAATACAACAACTTAAGTTAATTGCATGCTCATCTTATACCTACTATTGAAAATGAATCCTTCTTTTCCTTATGTTATTTCACTAAATTTATACATTTTTCTCAAGATATATCTTACTACAACAAATCTTACCTTACTTTCTATTTTGTGTAGTTAAATTTCACTAAAGAATAATACTTACCATGTTTTGTGTTTTCTATTATTTGTAGGATATTGATGTAATAGTTCAATTTGAAAAGAATGGTATTCTAATTATGGGTGTCAAAATTGTTGCTTCAAGGTCCTTCCACCCATTACATGACACACCATTCGATAATGCATTTTCTTTCTAATGTATATAATCTTTCCTAACAATTCAATTTTTTTTATTGTTAACGATTAGTTTTTTATTTAAACCATGGATTAGATCCTACAATGCTATCTCCAAGGGTGTTGACAAGAACCTATTGCAAGTTCATAAGATCGATGGAGTCAACCACATAGGTAGTGTTTCCTTTCAGTATCAACTATTTTTATTGTTCATTGTGTACAAACTCAATTGGAAAGGTTAATACTAATTTTATTTTTTATATATTTTATTGGCAAATACAAGATTGTAATCACTATATAAACAAGAAGACATTCCACTATTGTTTTCTCTGTCCTTGCAAGACTCACCTGAAAGAGCGAAGCAATCATTTTGGGACTTGGATAGATTGAATGAATATTAGATGACTAAGCATGGGAGTCATACCATCCCATACAAGAAACTTGACTAACCTAACAATGAGAATAGAAACTAAGGGCCAAAGAAATAATACAAAGGTAGGTTGAGTGATGGAATTTAGAGAACCTCCTTAGGAATAAAATACTCCTTCAAAAGATCCACCTCTCACAAAAATACGTGACCAAGGAAGGGGCAAAATTTGCTTATAACTTGAGTGATGAAGGTAAGGAACTATACCTACAAATCTCTTAAAAATTAAACTCAAAACAAAGCTTAACTACTATATATGTAGGTATTTTCACATTGACTCAATAAGGACATATTTATAAAAATTGATCTAAGAAATTTTTCTAGTAGCATTCCTATATGTAAAATAACATTTAGAAAAAAAATTAGAATGAGAATATTGAATCAATCATAAGAATAAGAGTGACATTGATATACCTTAGGAAATCCCTTAAAAAAGCTAACCCCCTAAAGCATTGAAGCTTATATATTCCTAGTAATATTAATGTAACTATATAATATTGAGCTTCATGTCTTCCACGAAGATCAACACTCTTCAATCTTGCTAAGGAATTGAAAGTACTTACAAAAAACAACATATAATCTCTTCATCTCAAGAACTTTATATTAGATCATAAGAGGCCTAGAAATTGTTGAGAATCAAGGTAGAAATGTTGCAATAATAACTTAATACAAATATGAAATTTTGTATCAAAGATTATCCACTTAGAAGATTAAGGTGATTGCACATTCAACATAAAAGCATACAATCAACAATACCAAAGGTGAGAACAAATTTACATGGAGAAACCATTTTGAGAAAAAAATTCTACATGAGAAAGAGGGAAAGTATATTATAAATCTTTAAATTGATCTATGTACAAAAATACACTTCGTTGTAATTCTATGGGCAATCCGATAACACCTAGATACCCATTGTTGAACATATGAAACTACTAACTAAGGCTTCAATTTATAAAAAAAATTGTGAGCGGGAAAACCATTGTGGTAACCCAAAACAAAAGTTAGAAACCACATGCAAAAGCCCACACCTAGCATAATGGACAATCTGCAAAGTATGCGATAAAATTATGAAATTATGTATCAAATAGTATTCACTTAAATGATTAAGGTGCTTGCACATTCAACATAAAAGCTTATAATACACAATACAAAAAATGAGACTAGATTTATGTGGAGAAACTCTTTCAAGCAAGTACTCCACATGAGAAAGAGGGCAAGAATATTATTAATCTTCAAAGTGAGATGTACAAAAATACACGTCATTGTAATTCTATGAGAAATATGTTAGCACCTAGAAACCATTTATAAAAAGTTATAAGAGGGAAAACCATTGTGGTAACCCAAAAGAAGAGGTAGAAATCACTTGCAATAACCAACACCTAGCACAATGAACAACCAATAAACAAGGTAAACATTTGTCGAATTAGACCATATGGCTTGAACATGGGTGCCTAACCCATAGCCAATCATATTTGGTCAAACCTAGATGCTCTATAACTCTTTGATGGCTTTGATGACTATGAAATAGGACATGTAACAACATGCACATCTAGGTGCCCAACTTAGAAAGACATGCAAATGACAACAATCAACATGCATTGACATGCAAATAAATATGTACCCCACTTCCAAAGTCGATGCCAAAATAAAAAATTCCTCCAGGATACTTTGTAAACCCCACCAAACATGTGTCCACCTCTATTAATACAATCAAATTTTTTCATAAAATAATAAATATTAAATATTTTAGCATCTCATCTCCCCTAGGCATCCAACCCTTTCCAAGAGACATGGAGACATATAAATATGACTTAGGATTACAAGGTTAATGTCACCTAATCCTAACAAAAATCATTGTAAGACATTAAATCATGGGCCAAAACAAGGTCCCAAAATACCATGGTAAAATTTTCGCAACACACCACAAAAAAAGTTTTCAATATAGAATGTAACTCACAAAAAAATCTTTCACCACCATCATCATAATTACCAAAGAAAACTCCCAATAATGAAAGTCACTCTTACAAGTCCATTGTGTAACTTGCTCATGGATGCTTCATTACAACATGATCTTTGGGCCCTCAAATTGTAATAAAATAATTACTGATGACCACACCTTCACATGGGAATCATATTTCTCCTATTCCATAAAGTTTAGAAATGTATTCATAATTAAATATCTATGAACAATTAGACCTTAAGATATGCAATGTAAATAACACACCTAAACCTAACATTTTCTCATTTGATATTCAAATTGAAAAAGAATAAGCGGTTCCAACAAAATGAACTAATACCCTAGGGGTAGAATGATCATAGCCACATTGCATCATCTTAAATTTTCTACATTCATTGAATTCACCAAGTAACTAAATTAGACGTGCACATCAATATACACGAACTCCACATGAACAGTAATGAACTCGACCATGATGGTAAGGTCATATTTTCACACAGTTTGCATCTATAAAACCAAAACTAAATACAAAATCTAAAGGTGCACATTAAAATAAATATGGCTAAACAGTTTTTGATTAAGTGAAAACAGGTTTTGAAGGGACCCGAAACCCTTTACAAAACAACCAAGGGATGGAACTTGACCACTCAACCAAGAGGAGAGAGCCACAACCAAAAAAGTAGAGACTGCCTCTAAAGACAACAGGCAACTCAACCAAAGATAGGGCCAGGAAATCCAGCCCAAACAACCAACTACAAGGGCCCTCAAAATTTACAATTGGCCTTGTGGGAATGAAGAGTCATATCAAAAGAAGGCTTGGACGTCTTTGAATGCTTCCCCTTAACAATAATCCACCCTTCTTCAACTTTAGAAGTCGCAGTTGACTAGTCCAAAGGGCCCAACACCGATCTTACTGGATTTGGAGAAAGAGCGTCAGAAGATGGAGCAACAATCATCCTGGACACATGATCGCAACCAATAGATGGGGCAAAGGCTGTGTCAACACATGGTGATGCAACCAACGGGGTAAGAGACAACAATCCATTTTCAGTAGAGGGGACAACATCATCCTGTATCATAGCATCTTTAACAGAAACATCCTTAGTGGCAGTTGAAGAATCTTTCATCATTAAAGAATCCGAGCCAGCTAAAGTAGAAAGCCCACTAGCCAACAACTCTTTAGAAGAGTCCAACGGTTTCCTAACCATATAATGCTAGTGTGAGGCCCCCGTCCACCATGAGGCCACATATTTTTTCTTCTCAAGCCCATAATTCCCAGCCACATGGCCAGTTTTGAAGCATCTACGACACCTGAAAGGAATGCCTTCGTAATCGAAAGTTATATGGCTAAATAGTTACCAAGTACTTGCCTTTGCAATTGGAATAACAACCACAACCTATCATGAACATATCCAGCTAATCACACCTCAAAAAAGGTAAACAAATCATAGGCATATTTTTTTTCTATCTTAGGTGTTTTCAATTAATCACTATTTAGTTTTATTGATCCAAGTAAGTGTCCAGAAGAGATCTATAATATGATTTTAAGTCTTGAGAGTAGCAAGCTCTTCATAAGTAACTCTAGCCTATCCTCTGGATACTAAAATTAGAATCAATATATTTTATTACTGCTAGAAATAAACACACTTGCTTGAAAGTAAACACTCTACTAAAATGAAACACACTTTGTTAAAAGTAAAATATTTATGCTAGAATGAGAATCACACTTTCTAGTCTGAAAATGTAGAAAGGGATTTTTCTCTCTCTTATGAATAATTAAATAAAAATTCTTGTAGTTATTTATAAAGAAAGTATAGAGATAAAAACATAATTCTAAACATGAATAAATAAGTGAGATAGCTAAAATAAACAACAAAATAAACTACTTAAATAAAAAATTGCCACAAGATCTCCTTTGGGTAGAGTCAATTCTTCTCGCCTTCCAAATCAATCTTGTACTCTTTTGATGATGTCAAGACTACTTTCCTTTTATTTACAAATGATAAAATAAGTTCTTACATGTTGTATTTTCTACTATAATCTAATTACACCCTATTAAAAAAATTTGACTAAGTCTAGACATTGAATGAAATTAATTTTTAACCTCCCTAATAACTTAAAACGGATTATCAATAAAATCCTAAGTAATTTAATACTACTAGACAAAACATCCATGTAATAGTTCTTCATTTTTATGAAAGAGATGAGCTCTAGTCTAAAGACTTTTCTTAAATTCTAGAAAAGAGGCGGTGATACTTTATTTGAGCTAAAGTGCACTTGGAACTAAAGGAAGAACCAAATGGGGTAACATTTTAGTTATAAAAATGGTTGGAGAAGCCAATTCCATGAAAATTTACTTATACTTCATAAGACATGCACCGAGTTCTTAGAAAATGTGCCACAAGCTAACAATCACTACCCTAAGTTGATAAATTCATAATTTTGCATGTTTTATGAACTTTATAATTTTGCATGTTTTATATTAATAAGTAGTTATAATTTTGCATAGTTATAAAGTGTATGTTTTATGAATTTTATAAGTAGTTATAAAGTGCATGTTTTATGAACTTTATAATTTTGCATGTTTTATATTAATAAGAATGCACTTGTCATTTGAAAAACAAAACAAAATAAATTATGATACAAATTTATTTTGTTTTGTTTTTCAAATGACAAGTGCATTCTTTGATATTCAAATGGAGATTGGTCCGAAGTAGTTTTCACATTAATATAATGTGAAAGCCTTGACCACCTCCTCAAAAAATTATTACTTTGAGAATGATGTACTTAGATTTATACCTTACATCACTCATAAAAAGGTAGAAAAGACAATGTTCTACTTTTCAAAGAATCTAAATTATCTAGGGTTGTTTTTTATCTTCCAAAAAGGAGAGAAGATGGCATATTTTTCAATGCCAATGAATTAGGATTTGTTGGAAAGTTCTAAAGTTTTATATGTATATGTAAAAGTCCTTTGTTTTGGACTCATGACTTTCTTAGTGTATAATTAAGATTTTTATGTAGACAAATTAATTTAATTTGTTTTTATATAGTTAGTTCTTATTTGAGATCACAAAATTTTAATTGTAGTGTGAATTTGATAATTTTATTTTAAGTATATATATATATATACATATACATATATATATACATATATATATATATATATACATATATATATATATGTATGTATATATATATATATATATGTATATATATATATATGTATATATATATATATGTATACATATATATGTATACATATATATGTATACATATATATGTATATAGATATATGTATATCTATATATATATATAGATATATGTATATCTATATATATATATACATATATATACATATATATATATACATATAGATATACATACATATACATACATATATATATATACATACATATATATATATACATACATATATATATATACATATATATATATATATATACATATACATATATATACATATACATATATATACATATACATATATATACATATACATATATATACATATACATATATATATATATACATATATATATATATATATATATATATGTATATATATATATATATATATATGTATATATATATATATATATATTGCATAATTTTATATTGTACATTTACATTGTTGGATATGTAAATCATTTAGAGAACATTAGAAGTATGCATTTGTATGATGACGATCTATAATATTATGTGAGGAAGACAAGGAGAAAGGAGATACTCTAAGTTAAGTTTTTTGTGTTTGTAAATGTTTAGACTTAATGTATATTTCATTAGTGAATGTTGTTTAGGTAGTCATTCCATGGTATGTGGCTTCATAATGTATTTTAGAAGGTGTTGATAAGAATTTTTAGAACCTTTCATAAGAGGAATCATATGGATTTTGTAATAATGCACAAGCTGAAAATTTTAATCTTCATTTTTTTAAGAAGCTCATTGTCACATGTCGTTTTAGCAACAAAGAAGGCTAAATATACATTTTTGTCTACAACTATATAGTTAAATCTAAAAAAAATATTAGCAAGAAGATTAGAAATGAATGATCATCTAGTAGCAAAGATTTAGAAAATTAGTGGGCGAAATTTTAAACACCATCCCAAAGACATCCATTAAAATTAAAATTTAAAAAGTAGGAACTCCTTTTTCACAAAATTCTAATTTATTGCACAACATTTTCTCCTTCTCATAAGACCCGTTATTCTACAAAATCTCTTTTTTATTCTCCACCATAAATTTCATTTACTCATTTTTAAACTTTATTTTCTAGTTTCTATTTTTTATTTTAAATTATTAATTAAGATCTCAAGCTAATTAGGTTTCTTTGTATCTCATTTCAATTCCATGACTTTTGATTAGTATTTATCCAATCAGTGCAACTTTATGAGCTCTATGTGAATTTGAATTGAAATACCCTTTGCTAAATAACTTTGTGATTACAAGAGAAAAAGAGTAGCAAAGTCATACCTTTGGAGGAACTTGTTATGCATTCACGTCAAACTCATAGAGAGAGGGAGAGTTCCGTATTAGAATGCTACTCTATGTTTCAAACATTTAACATAGAGTAGCATAACAAGCTACTCTATGTATCTATGTATATATGTATATATATGTATATATATATATATAACTTGACAAGTAATAATTGATAAGAACTTAAAATCAAATTATCAAATTCACACTACAATTAAAATTTTGTGATCTCAAATAAGAACTAACTATATAAAAACAAATTAAATTAATTTGTCTACATAAAACTCTTAATTATACACTAAGAAAGTCATGAGTCCAAAACAAAGGACTTTTACATATACATATAAAACTTTAGAACTTTCCAACAAATCCTAATTCATTGGCATTGAAAAATATGCCATCTTCTCTCCTTTTTGGAAGATAAAAAACAACCCTAGATAATTCAGATTCTTTGAAAAGTAGAACATTGTCTTTTCTACCTTTTTATGAGTGATGTAAGGTATAAATCTAAGTACATCATTCTCAAAGTAATAATTTTTTGAGGAGGTGGTCAAGGCTTTCACATTATATTAATGTGAAAACTACTTCGGACCAATCTCCATTTGAATATCAAAGAATGCACTTGTCATACAAAAAAAAATGCATGATCACTTAGGCTCGTTTAACATTAAGAAGATATCAGAAAAAGCATATATTTACATTTTAATTGATATAAGATACTAGTACTATAATGATAATGAATCTCATTGCAACAACTATTTTAGCAAATAATATACAATGTCTTCTAATAATTGTAATAGAAAGATTAGAAACTATTTTAACAAAATTTCCCATAGCATTACCAATAGCCTCCAAGCTACTGAGCACCACAACTGTAATAGAAAGACTAAAAACCTAAGATAAATCAATATCACCCCAAAACCATGGTCCCTCAACCATATATGCCCAATCCTCATTCAAATCACTATGAAAAACCTCTATGCACATGGGTAGATTGAAATATTTACCAAGAAGACTTTCAAGATTTGTAGATACAAGCATGATAATCAAGCATACTAGGCCAAAAATTATGAAGCCTAAAAATCAAACCCATATCAACATAGTTATCTTCTTCTACTACATTAAGAATATAGGCAAATCTTCCCAAATTTCTTCACTAAATACAAACCCTTAAAGCCATAAAGTTTGAAGATTGAAATTGTATAGCTAACCCCATGACCAATTCCATACTTAACTTCAAAGAAGGTTGTATTGTTGTCCCAAGTGAACTATTCTTGTGAGATAAGAAGCAAATTTTTTTGAGCACAAACGCATTGCAACAAAGAAGATGAGGGAATGCCAATAACATTGAGAACATGATGCTCAAAAGAAAACAACTTTGAATGAGTAGGCATATAGGGGCAACAATACCAAGCCTTACAATGAAAATTGCAATATTAGGAAAAACCACTAAACCATTTGAAGGACCTTGAAATGGCTAGTTAAGATTTTGATATGCAGAAGGGCACTAATGCCCAACAAAAACTAGTCATTATTTTTTATATTATTAAATAAAATTATGTTATTATTAAGAAGGTAAAATGAGTTTTGAAGGAACCCTAAAACCCGTTACATATAGAAAATACAACAAATGTAAATGCAAAACACAACAAACCCCTACTAAACATCCAACAACAAAAACAACCTAAACCATCACAAATAGAAATGGAAAAGCAAAGAAAGATCCTAATTACATTTGGTTTGAAATTCTCATGTCTATTTCTTGCTAGAAGAAATTATCATGTAGTTTGTCAAAGTTCATCGATTCCTTTTTTTCCCTCTTTAAATTTTTTCTTCTTGCTAGCTCTTGTTCTAGTACTGAGACCTAGTTTTCCATTCTTATCCCCAAGAGTAGCACTTTCTCATTGGTAATATGAATAAATTAACTCTTATGTAAATCATTAAGAGCACAAAATTATACTAAGTGGGGGGAGGGGGGAATCAATATAATAACAAACTTTTAACTTTAAAAAATAATTAATCACAATGGCAATACTTCAAAACTTAATCAGCCACAAATGCAAGATCTAGAAAAAGAAACACAAGAATAACACATGGTTACATGGGAACCCTTGTGAGAAAACGACGACAAAATATTGCTTTTGTATTATAAACTTCTTACAATCTTTAGAGTCACCAACCCACAAGAGATACCAATCCTTTTAGATGATTTGTAGGCACCAACCCACTAGAGACATCAATCTCTTTGAAAACAACGCACCGACCTCCAAAAGAATAAAGTAATAAGTGCTTGATCTTCTTGAATTAGATATGATCCTCCTACACAAATTTGCTAAAAAACTTCTTGAAAATTGTTTGTATTCTTCAATACTTTTTGCTCATAGGTTTGCAATAATTCACCTTAAAAATTTGCTCATAATATTCAATATTTTATGCTCACAAATCTACAATAATTCACCCTTAAATTCTACTCTTAGGTAGTTACAATAATTTACCTTCAATTCTACTTTTAGGATTGTAATAATTCATCTTCAATTCCTTTTTTAGGTCTCCAATAATTCATCTTCAATTCAACTCTAACACTCACCTTAGATATACTTTTAATGTTTGTTCTAGATATGATATGAATAGGAAAAATGTTCAATGAATTGCTTGATTTGATATCTTATTTATACCAACAAATGCATCTCTTCACCCAAGAGACACATTTCTCCAAACAATATTTAATACATTTTATTTTATTTAGACTTCAACTCAAAACATGGGTGCAAAAACTAAGAGAGGTCAACACCAAACAACAACAATTAATTTTATTTATTTTGTTTACTTGCCTAATTTGGGCACTCAAGTCAAGGAGGTCGACACTTCTTGTGAGGCTCCAAAACAATATTACATTTATTTATTTTGACATTGAAATCTCCTAGAGTCGACCATCAAGAAGGAACATGGGTTATCTCTAAAAAAATATTTTTTAATTATTTTAATTGCTTTTAGAACTCCAAAACAGGTTGACCATGTGTATAGCACCTTCACTTAAATGATGTTGCTAATTTATTTTTTGCTACCTTTAATTGTTGTTGCATTAATTTTTCTCTACTCATTCAATATTAAGCTTCACCGCTAAACATCTAAGTGTTTTTGTTATCAATAACAACTTCCAACAAATCCATTAGATTGTTTGTAAAGATTTTGATACCTATAACATTATTCTAAATGACACATTTGCTGAGCTGTACTATACAATTGAGATTATCTTGGATGACAATAAGTTCCTTTCCAAAATAATCAGTTTAATAGAATGTTGTTTCTAATTTTTTTAAACCAAGTTGACTGTATTTTCATTTTTCAAAATAATTAAAGTTTTCTCAATTTTGCTCATCTTGGGAATACCTATTTTATATGGATAGAAGTACTAAGTATACAAATAAATAAACACTTTTGACATAAGAAATAATAAACACAAAAAAACCTTTATGATATTCTTTAGGTATAATTGTTTGGTTATTGCTTAATTTGTATTGTTAGATTCTTGTAATAAATTTGGTTAATGTTTATCTCATGGATAAAAGTATTTGAGTGTACAAATTAATGAGCATTTAATAATTTGATGAAATAATAATTAAAAAAAAACTTTGTGGTCTTTTTGGATATAAGTAATATGTTGTTTCCTTAGTGAAGTCTTATCTAGCCATTGTTTAAAGAAAATATCAAAATACATCACTAGTCAAATAATATTATAAGTTTATATATTTAACATGATTATAATTATTGAGACAAACATTATTAGATTCTGCTCTATATATAAATTCATACTCGAATAGTTTAAAGTTCTTAATTATACACAAGCATGCATCCATTTGATGCTTTTCTTTTTGTTGAATACATTTGTTCTCTTATTACCAAATTTCTTAGGAACTCTTATAATCTTCTAGCAAATCTTCCATTGGATTTTTCTTATTTCCTCTTATTTGCAATATTTTTTCAATATTTTTTCATTCGAATCTGTTATGTTTTTAGGTGTTCATGTGACCATGGGCAAGTGAACTTTTTAAGTAAGTTGTGCTTGGAGAGATAGTAGTTGGATTTTGGTTCAACTTTGTTAGACTGCTAGATGCCCGCTTACAGAAATATATCTGGTCTGTAAGCTTTGTTTCTTCAATATTATAAAACTATTGAAAGGCCAAATATTCAGCTTGAAGAACCTTCACAACTTAAGACATTTTCCAAAGCCACAAAAAATCAATATATAAATAACAATTTAACAAATTGTACCGATTAGTTAGCTTTCTGGAGCATATCATGATCAGGCAACTGATGGAAAATAATTTTAAGTCTAATACAAGCCCTGTTGGTGTAAAGATGAAAATCTCCCTCCCTCTCCATATGGCTATGGTTCTATGATCTTCCCAATAATATTCCTCAAATTCATCTTTTAATTATTAAAGTCTATCCTGGTCATAGTTTTCATTGTGCCATTTTCAGAATTTACAGAACAACGGAAATTATATATCTGCAAACGTTGTTTTCATCTTAATAATAATCTTTTAGAATATTTAATAATTTAGCCTTCTATGAGTTTTAGTTCTCCAGGGTTGGACACAAATAACAAGATTATGACATACTTTGCCCTGATATTTGAGCTACTTATATTCAGTTCACCAATGCACTTAAATTTTAAAAGATCACTCCAAGAGGCTTTCCAGACGATACAATAAAACTATAAAGACATTGAATATACAAAATATCTTTTAATAATACAGAAAAGACCTGAAAGAGGATCGGGTTAAATTTGTAAAAACTAACACTGTACAAGACCCTTTTTTTTGACATTCTGCCTCCATTCCATCAG
Organism: Cryptomeria japonica; assembly: GCF_030272615.1. NCBI lineage: Eukaryota > Viridiplantae > Streptophyta > Pinopsida > Cupressales > Cupressaceae > Cryptomeria > Cryptomeria japonica. The sequence goes on along the minus strand of NC_081409.1, from coordinate 127,781,003 downwards.
TATCTTGTCTGCCGATGGCAAATTAGTATCTCCAAAATTATCCACATCATAATCCTTTTCCTCACTTACAAAAGGGTTTAGAATATCATTTTTCATGCAAGGCTTTGAATTCTGCATTCCAATCTTGTCCATAATATATCGATTTCGAATGTTAATTGTCACTTTTTCATTTTCCCCTATTGAATAAAGGGGCATACTATTTACATATGAATGGATTTGCCCATCATATTTCATCATGCGCAGGTTGTTGATAAGTTTTATAGGTTCTAATGACGTATTCAGTCCACATAAAAGATGCAAGGACTTCATCAAATTACTGAAGATGCAGCTCCTCAAATCATCATCTGCTACATAACTGTTCACCTTATCTGATAAGTGTCTCAATCTGTCTTTTGTGATACAATTGGTGATCTTGAATAGCTCTGTCCACTCAGTTTCAGATATCTCCATTGATCCTTTGGCCATGGTGTTTATGTAGTTAATAACTTTATCATATTCTTCTGACTGTAAGCTTTGACATATCTTTTCTTTGTAGAGTGAAACATGAGGAATCTTACCCTGCTCAATAAGCTGGTCAAATGCATGGTCCAACAAATGTGACTGGACGCATATGCCAAAAAAAACTAGTGAGAAAAATAGCATCAACGAAAACAAATGTCATTATTAATAACGATGCAATCGAACAAACAGAATCAATTTTGTTTTCATTTTACTGAGACCTTCTAGTGCCACAAAAGCTGAATAAAGAATTGAAATGCTAGGTGTAACACTGCAAGGTCGGTAATCTTTGACGGATAATTCAACTGAAACCTTAAATTCTTAATTTGGAAATGTGCATGCAGCATAAGCATGGCTTGGATTAACATCAAGCTTTGCTGACATGAATACAAATACAGACTAAAGTAGTTTGCTACATTATACATAAAAAACATCATTAAAAAAGTTTAAAGAAATTCCAACAATGTACAAAGTTCATAGTGGATTCTATACTACAACTAATAATAACAGCATGTGGGAGCCCAAACAGAGATCTGACCCTCACGGATAACTGGTTTTTCCAAACTACATGCTAAGAGCTCAAAAATGACTCTTTAAACAGCTAGGGTGGGTAAATTCAAAACAGGTAAAACCTCTTCATGTCAGTACAAATAATGACAAACTTTAATCATTATTAACTAGCTATAAATGAGGTATTAATACATTTTATTAAATGAGAAAATATGTGTTGTAAGGAGTACGTACATGACAAAATGAACACACTATAAACACGATGGTGGTTGACAATGGACATCAATCAATACCACACATTTTATAAACAATTGATTTACAAGCTCCAAAGGGAGCTTGATTCTAACTCCCTTAATTTGTCTTCATGCTTCATATGAACAATTAGCAAAATTCCAAACAAAATCATGAAAATGGACACACAGGACATTAAAATATCAGCAGTGTTTAACGAAGAAATCCTTGAATGCAAATTCTTTTACAAAGCACTTGGTCATAGCCCCATGGGAGGGAGAAACGCAATTACAGGAGATAATCACAAAGTAGTTACAAATTCCATGATTAATGAAAAATTAGGAAAAATAAGGGTCAGTGTTGGGTACCATATATTAATGCCTGGAATGTCCGATTTCAGTGGAGGTATAATCAGAAGTCTTCAGCATCAATAAAGCCAGAGGTTTTTGCAAAAAAAAGGTCACCAGATGGCAATGGTAATGTGTCATAAAATTTTCTAATTGTATCAAACTTCAAAACTAAAACCTTTTGAGAATTATATATACAGGTGTGCACCTAGGCATGAAGTGCATAGTCAACAAAGGGCACTGTAAGCGGAATTATCAAATTCACAAACTACATTGATGGGTGTGCCTGTGAACTAAAGGCTGGCACTTTTGAAAGCCAAAATTCTAGTTTCTATTGTTAAGTGCACATCTAATGCAAGAGGGTGCACCTGAAAAAGCCAATATTCTAGTTTCCATTGTTAAGTGCACATACAAGCGTGAATTGTGTGAATCTGTGAGGGCAAGAACTGAAACAAAAATCAGTGTACAAGAGTGCATGAGAGCATCGGGTGTGCACCCAACATGGAGATCAAAAGTCTTCAAGTTCTATATTAAGTTATTAACAACGGTGTGCCTAGAAAAGAAGTGTACACCTCAACAAAGGAGTGAATTCAAAATGCAAACATAAAAAATCCTTTGTTAGATGCATGTCTGGGGTGCAAGTGCACACCTAACCAAGGGAAATACTCAAATTTAAAACAAAGTTTGAAATTCATGTTCAAAAACATGCTAAACAAAAGGGCACGTCTATTAAGGTACAAGGTCAAAATTTGAATACAATTATGAGCTGTGTGCATGCATCCGAGGGGTCAACTTCAGTAAAACAAAATTCCATTTCAAGTGTAAAGATCATTTCAAGGTGTGCATAGAATATCATTATTAATAGGTGCATAGGACAGGCAGAGGTGTGCGCCTAACTAAGAGGACTTGAAAGAAACACATTCCATGTTAAGGTGTGAGCCTGGCGTGTTGATGCAAACCTCAGTAAAGAAGATTTTCAAGTTCAAAACCTATACACAGGAGCACACCTAAACAACGTGGCCTCAATGTAAGTAATACATGCATGTGAAAGGTGGATGACTTTCTATAAATATGGAGGAGGCATCTATATTCAACCCAAGATTATGACAACAAATACCAACAAGCAGATCAGAATCCTCAAGTGTCTATTTTAGAGAGTTTTGGCAGCAATTTACAGCAGAAGGGACCAATTTTTCAAAGAAAATCTTGAGTTTAGCAGTGAACAATAGTCCATTACTTTCGGAACTATTACTTCTTCAATTCATCAGTCATTTCAAGGTAAAAATCATAATGTTTGGAACCAGAAAATTGCTAAGGTGAAGTAAAATCAAACATTACAAAGAAGCAGTGTAAATATTCCTTTCTCTGTCAAACAAATTAACAATTTTGAAGAGAAATCAGTCAGTGTGGGCAGTTTGAGGTAGTTCACCATGAAGTGTATTTGAAATGCTCTAGGGTTTCAAAATTGGTCAAGGATTGGTGCAGAAATAGGGTATTCAAATTCAAAATATCAAGAGAATGTCAGGGTTTCAGAGTGTTTTCATAATTCAGTCATGATTAAACACAGAAGCTTTCATTCAGAACAACCTACCAACAAGTCTATTTTTAGCCCGCAGTAATCACATTTCTAAGGACGAGCATATTCTAAGTTTTGTTATTTATAATCAGTGCTAATTGTAGCTTGTGCTATTTTTAGCTACCTCTATTTCTAGCCCACTTGCTATTTTGAGATAACACTATTTTTGGCCCAGAGCTGGCTATCCTTAGATCTCCTATCTGTAGACATCTTGTTATAAGGAAGATATGAGCTTTAAGCAATAGTTTGTAATAATTTCAACAAACAACTATTTGTAAACATTAAAGTGTCATTTTGCACGTGGTTGGTGAATGGTAATTCTCAGGCCTATTTGTTCCTTTAATTATTTCAATGTTATCATTAATTCAAAAATTGTATTAAGTCAATACAATTGAGTAATGTCTATCTTTCTTCATGTATGTCTATAACCTGGGGTCCGCACGGAGCAACTACAGCACCTCCAACAGCAGCTTCCAGCGTCCTCACTACTCCAGGTACGTCTTCTCACCCTCCCTGTTCTTAGTAATGTCGTAGGTTGATAGCCCCATTTTGTCTTAGTGGCCTGGAAGGCAACTTCTTTTTTGGGGGGGTTAATGTTGGCAGTAATTTGCCGACATATGAATAATACTTGGTTATGTTTAGTTAATGATTGGCCATGTAATGTTCCCGTAGGGATTAATTGTTAGCTGGCGACGGTTGGTACCTCCACCAACCGCCAGATGGTATATATATGTTATATTGTAATGGGAACATGATCATTGTTGTTGTATGAAGTTTAGATGTTGAAATAAAAGCTATATCCTTCTGCCATAATTGTTCTGTGAATGATATATGTATTACTGTTCATGTAATTGTTACGTTCTGTTTACTTCTGGTAATCTGAGAACCCACATGGTAGGGAGTAAACAACAGTCTGTTATTTGTTATGTGCATTGAGGTAGGTCAAATTACATTTACCGAGTGTGCAAACCTTGTATTACAGGGTCTACTCAAAGTCAGAGATTGTGGCTTTGTATTGATCCCTTGATTTAATTTACCAAAATGATTGTGTGTTGGAACTTGAATCCACTCAACCATTACGTGTACCTGCACTGCTCGGTCTCTACTTTAAATTCAACAACATAGATGTGTAATTGTAGGATTTACTTTTACTCAAAATCATAAAAACCTTTTGCCTTGAGTTAAAGTGCATGTTAGCTTTTTACACAATTTTATTTAGCATGAGCATGAAACACCTCAAAAGACATCTTATAGATTGTAAATGGCAAGTACATATTGTGGCATTTGTTTAGTTCTTATTTAAAGGAAGCTTCTCCCTAATTCAAAGAGTAGTTTTGTGTTGCATTGAAAGGTGCAAATTACAATGCTTTAACAGTGGAGCTGACAAAAATTGTTGGTGTAAGTTGTGGTGTAAAACCCTCACAATTCCAACACTAATGATGAAAGTTTTGGTAGCCATGTCTTGGTGAAGAAATGTCATACTAAGTAGAAATATTCATTTTTTTGAGAAAAATGTTTTATTATCCGCCCAAACTTCTTAAACTAAAGATCAATCTTCTATTTAAAATGAAAATAATCAAAGTCAAATTGATGAAAATGAGGGGAAGGAATCTTCTAATAAACCTCAAATAAAAAGTAGATGTGCTCAAACCCAAATCCAATAAACTAACCTTGGTCATTTTAAACAAATCATGAGTATTTGCCCTATTTTATCTATTCCTGATTACTCCAGGCCATTTCAGCTTGAATGTGATACATCTGCTGACGGTATAGGAGCTGTCCTAATTCAAAACAAGCACCCAATTGACTATGAGAGCAAGAAGATGCTTGCAATTATGTATGCTCTGGCCAAGTTCAGGGAGTACCTTGTTGGAGGTAAGTTCATCATAGGTTTAAGTATAAAAATTATTTAGCTTATTATATAAGTTACTAGATTGTTAGTCTATTCTAAGGAGTTTGTTAGTTTTTCATGTAGATGTATGTGAGGTTAAGAGGAGAGTGGTGGTGATTAAAGGTTTGAATCCTTCAAAAGAGGATATAAAAAGTCTGTATAAATCTCTCTCTATTCTATGAAATAATCAAGCCATGTGTTTGATTCTTTGTGTATCAACATTTGTTGTAAATATATACAATCTCTGACCTACCTTTAACAAAAGTAAAGAGAGGAAAAACAGAATACCTTTTGTTTCTTCACTGTTCCACAGGACAGGAACTTCTTCCTCTGTTAAAGGATTGAGAAATTTAGGTCACTCATAAAGTAAGGCACGTGCTGCCATACCTTGATTACTAGGCAACTATTAGCTCATGGTTGACAATGATACCCATTGAACAATAAGTTACAAATATTGGGTTGAATTCAGTTTGTGTAGTGCAGCTGCCCACAACAATTATATTTAAATACCAGCATTCAATATTCTAGAGACAATTTATCATCCTCACATTATAGTAAATATCTATGACTCGCAAATTATTATAAGAGCAGGGATTATTAGAAACTGAAAAATTGCCTCAGAAACAAAGGCAGTGAAGCAACAAAAAATTGCATGAGATGCATTTCATAAAGGAAAAGAAGTGGCACTTGTTAACTTGGAAATGTCAAAGATTAAGCAGCCATCAGCTTCAAGGGCTCTATGCAGTCTCTTAATTTGTTGGCGAGATGTGGATTTTTTTTTTCTAAATAAACAGGTGAACATTGACATATTATAGGAGCTAGGTATAACTTTGTCTCTAGATTCAAAGAAACTATTCTCTATTAAGCAAGTCTTGATTCAAGATTTATTCTATCAATATTTTCAATGGGATGCCATTTTATTGATTACTTCTCCTTCACAGACATTTAATATATAGTAGTAAAATATTCTTTAGAAAGAGAAAAACCTTTCCAGCTCTCGAAGCCGCCACTATCAGCCATGCATGTCGATTTTGATCAACTGAGTTACCATTAAGAATCATCTGCTTGTACACATTGTCCAAGTATCCCCACTCGCCTGCCATAGCGCATGCCTCTAACATTGCATTGTATGTAAAAGTATCTGGACTGAGCCTGGAAGCATTACTTCCAAGATTTTGTTGACCAATCCTCCCTTTCTTAACCCCCTCAAACAATGCTTTGGCTTCTTGGAACATATTATTTTCTCCATATGCTTTTATCAAGACATTGACAGTTCCTATATTAGGTGTGCAAAATTTTTGCATATATTTGAAAATAGATACACAATCATGTATATGTCCAGCTTCTGCAGAACACTGAATTAGGCCAGTGAATGTGACAACCAAAGGTTTAACAGGAGGACACTTACATAAATTCTCAACCTGCAAAGAATGTGACAAATTATACTAAATATGCCCCCAAAAAATAAAAACAAAGAACAATAAAATATGTTATTGCATCCCCACAGATGAACTGCTTTCTAATTTCCTTATGTATTTTACAAATTCAACTGAATTTTCAGGATATATGATAGAGAAAAACAGACATACAGCCTCACTTAAGAATACATTGAAAAATTGAGAAGAGTTTTGCAGAAACCTGTTGTTGGAAATCTTCAACTGGAAAACAGCTTTTATTTTTAATTTCATATTTCTTTCAACCAGAGAATTCTTTTACCCAATTGAGTTTGTTAACATTTAATCTGACTTGAGATCTACAGCCTTCTTTCCAGAAACAGATAGCAGGAGCATATAATGTTATTTCAGCATCTTATCATATAAGTTAAATGTCAAACCACACATGATAAAACGAGGACTCATAAAAATGTCCACAGAAGACCAGGTCAACAGGACTTGGAAAAATATTTAGCAGTTTAAATAAGAAGCACTATGATAAAAGAATCCTGAGTTAGAAAGACGAAAGAAAGAACTGTGAAAAAAAGTAAATTGCTAAAGATAAGATCCAAGCACAAGTACGAAAGATATTATAAGGGAAGGATCCCTCAAGGAAACATGGAGATGACAAAGAGGAAAGCAAGAAATCATGATAAGAGACTGATAATGTCACATGGTTGACGAAAGCCTCAAGCTAGAGAATCAAAAGTATTATCATCCACCATTGTGCAATGGCTGAAGTAAGCTTCCAGCAAGAAGAATCAACAGCATTACCATCTAGCACTGTGCAAGGGCTAAAGCAAGATCTGGTAAATTTCATAGTGGAACGTCCAATGCTGAGGATGCAAAATCGAATGATCAAGGTAGTAGTATGTATATCATGGGTGATCTCTCATAATGTACACAACCAACGAGCTTCTGGAAAATCTTTAAGGATAAGGGGGTGCATTTGGACAATCCTAAAAGGAGGTTGAGTACTCTCTCTAGAACCCCTTTAAACATCCATGACCAATGACCCCTTGGTGGTAGACAAAAAACAAGTAATGCACACATTCCTCCACGACTTTGCTTGCAGACAGAGAATTCACTCCATTAGATCTGAGACTAGAAATGTTGGGATATTTTAGTAGCAATACACAAACAGGAACACTGTCTCATTCATTTGCACTCAAGTTAGTGTGAATCAATTGTATCTATGTATGCATACCAACTTCAATGCCTATAGTGGAAATAAAGTATGAAATAATCCCAATTTCAAACAATTCTAGGATTCTGTTTAAAGATCTAAATCTTAAAATGACAACTTGAAGAAAAAGGGCCAAGCACCTTGTTGTGACCATTTCACACATCGCCCCATCAAAATGGGGACCCCCCTTTTTTTCGAGTTCTAGTTGCTTAGTCTAACCTCTCTCTCCTCTTCAGGATGAAATGAGTGAATTTATAATGTTTGCATACCATGTCAGTTGATTAAAGGTCTAGTTAAGGAGTTCATTGAAGTTGCCCACTTCATGTTGAGTGATAGATGAGTGAATTTTCCTTGAGTCTTTTGCTTGAGAATTGGTGTAAGTATGAGTTTGAGCAATTGAATGAATTATTTTAAGGATTGAAATCTTGAGCAATGAAGTAATTAATTAGCTCATTTGTAATCTGCCTCATCTCTAAGTCCTCGTTAGGTTTTAACTTCATGACTTCACAGTTTGAAGCGAACTTTAGGTTTCAAGGATTTGAAGCGAACTTCAGGTGTGAGAGGTTTGGAGCGAACTTCATGAAGGAGGAGACTGGAGCGAATTTCACCTTCAAGGCTTCTTGAGCGAGATGAAGACAAAGAGATGAAAGAAATTTACAAACATTTACTTCATGTTCAATTATTCATGAATGAACTTTAGGAGTTGCTACTTTGGAGTGAATTTCATGCTTGGGAGATTTGGAGCGAGCTTCTTCATGTTGGAAATGGAAGAATGAGGGAAATTGCCTACTTCATGATCAAACACTCAAGGGCAAGTTTCATGAGTTCACCATTTGAATTGAAATTCCTACTTCATGACTTGCCTCCTTGGAGCGAAATTCATACTTCATGACTTGAGCAAGTGGAGCGAAATTCACAACTTCATAAGTTGCAAGAGTGGAGTGAAATTAAAACTTCATGACTTTGCCTTTAGGAGTGAACTTCATGACTTGCCTCCTTGGAGCGAAATTCACAACTTCATGACTTTGCCTTTGGGAGCGAACTTCATGACTTTGCTTTTGGAGCGAAATTCCTACTTCAGGAGTTGCCTTCTTGGAGCGAACTTCATGACTTCACTTCTTGGAGCGAATTTCATCAATGAGCATGCACAAGCAATCCTACATGAGCGAAGTTGAATGAGAAATGAAGGATGATCGCCTTGAGTAGATGCAATGCCAAACGAACTTCATGACTTTGTGTTTTGAAGCGAGCTTCATGACTTTGTGTTTTGGAGCGAACTTCATGAGTTGTCATTTTGGAGCGAACTTCATGAGTTCACACCTTGGAGCGAACTTGAACTTCATGAGTTGATGGTTAGGAGCAAAATTCATGAATAGAGAGATTGGAGCAAATTACCTTGAACTAGAATTAAGGCTTTATCATCAATTACCTTTAAGTAGATATTAGAATCTGCATCATTTTTGAGAAAATCCAAGCTCAACAAATAATGATCAATTCTTTCATACCATGCACGTGGAGCTTGCTTAAGGCCAAACAAACTACAAAGCCTTTTTCAGTCTGCATACATGTGATTCTTTCTCATGAATCACAAAACCATCTGGCTGCTCAATAAAAACTTCTTCAATTACACCATTCAAGAATGTTGTCTTTACATCCATTTGATGTAATTTCCACCCTTTAATAGTTGCAATAGCAATAATAGTTCTGATAGAAGTGTACTGAGCTACAAGAGCAAAGGTCTCCTCATAGTCTATACCTTCCTTTTGAGAAAAACCTCTAGCTATGAATCTAGCTTTATATTTTTCAACACTTCCATCAGCTGCATGTTTAATTTTGAACAGCCACTTAGAAGAAACAACAGATTTACTTTTGGGCCTAGGAACTATGTCCCACACATCATTCTTGATTATGGATTGGTAATCCTTCACAATGGCATCCTTCCATACTTGCTGTTTTGAGGCCTCCTCAAAACTTGAAGGCTCGGATGCTATAATATGACTCATCAAAGCAACATATCTTGCAAACTTATGAGGTCTTTTACTTTCCCTAAAAGTGCCACGTGGGGCTGCATATTTTTCAGCCTCTTGCATAGTATGTCTGGCTCACAAAGGTCTCTTCTTATCAGCTGAAGCATAACTTGGACCAGCAGAAGTATCTATAGGATCAACAGGATCAACTGAATCTTCTAACTCTCTAGTCTCCCTCTGAATCTCTGAAGGGGAATCCAGGACAGCCATATTCAAATCTTGAGAAGACACAAAATCTTCTCTATCAATTTCCATATTAGATTCTTTAGACCTTTTGCAAGCTACATCTTCTTCAAAAGAAACATCTCTGTTGATTTCAATTTGCTTTTGAACTAGAATGTAAATTTTGTATGCTCTAGATGATTCACTATAACCAACAAAAATGCCTTTCTTCCTTGAAGGTTCTAACTTAGTTCTCTTATCTTTTGGAATATGAATATACACTGGACATCCAAAAATCCTGAGATGACTAATATCTGATTTAGAACCTGTGAAAGCTTCTTCAGGTGTCATATCATCTATAATTTGATGTGCACTATGATTCTGAACATAAACAACTGTCCTACAAGCTTCTGCCCAAAGAAATATTTGAAGACCTTGATCGTGGATCATGGCCTTTAGTGCCTCAACAATAGACCTATTCTTTTTTTCAACAATTCCATTTTGTTGAGGATTATATGGGACACAGAACTCCCTCTTAATCTCAACTTCAATACAGAAATTTTGAAACAAACCAAAAGTATATTCCGCTACATTGTTAGATCTTAAAACTTTGATCCTCTTATCAGACAAATTTTCAACAAGAGCTCTAAATTCTTTAAATTTGGATAGTACTTCATCAGACTCTTTAGATTTAAGAAAATAAATCCATGACTTACGAGAGAAGTCATCAATGAAGGTAACATAATACCAAAAGCCACTTAAAGACGCAACTGACATAGGACCACACAAATCAGAATGAATCAGCTCTACGACATCTTTTGCTCTACTTTCACTACTATGAAATGGATGTTTAATGTTCTTACCTAGAGCACATCCTTTGCATACGCCCTCATGATCTTGATTCAACTTTGGAAGACCAACTACCACCTTCTCTATGGAGACAAGGTTCTGAAATTTAGATGAGCAAATCTTTTGTGCCACGGTTCACTTGAACTTATTGAATCATGTGCAAAAACTTGAATAGGATGAGCTGAAAGTCTATAAAGGCTGTCATGGCGAACACCAATCTCACGAGCTGTTTTAATGCTTGAGTTCTTCTTCCATGCAAGAACTTTTCCATTAGAAAAGGCAACATTATAACCTTTATCTTCCAATGTTGAAATGGAAATCAGATTCCTCTTAATTTCGGGAACAAACGGTACATCACTCAAATGAAGAGGAACACTTGAATCTAAGTGAAAAGAAATGTAACTAGCACCCTTCACAGAATAGGAAGCATCATCACCAATGATAACTTGTAAGTGAGAGTCTTTTCCTTTCAGATTAGAGAGGTGCTCACGATAACCTGTAATATGGCAGGAGGGTCCACTATCAATAAGCCATGTATCACTGTCAGTAGGAATATTACTGGAAAGAGCAGAAATAAATAAGAACCCCTCTGAATTTTCACTAGACTCTTTATGAGGAGAAACATCTTCAACATTTGTTGCAACAGCTTGAGGCTTGGGTCTCGAAGGACATTCTCTAGCAAAATGACCAAATTTGTCACATCTGAAGCATTGTACCCTAGAGAGATCCATTCTTTTCTTAGATTCAGGAGCTGAATCAAAATTCCTATCTCTGTTTCTTTTGAAGTTTCCTTTCCTTCCTTTTCTTTTAGACGTATGGGCAGCAAGAACATGATTTTCTTCATGATGAGATTTACGTCCAATTCCTCTTGCCTCCAATCTGCATTCCTCTTGAATGCAATCAGCTCTCAATGGATCAAACTTGGGTAATTCATTTCTTCCACTAATACCTTGAATGAAAGATTCCCAAGAGTGAGGAAGGCCATTCATGGCCAGCATAACCAGGTCTTTATCCTCAATAGAATCACCAATAGCATTGAGTTAATCCTTCAATTCTGTAATCTTCATAAAGAAAGAAACAACAGATTCACCTCTAGCCATTTTGATATGAAGGAGTTGACGTCTCAACGCTAGAACTCTACTAGTACTGTTGAATTCATACAAACTTTGAAGACACTCAAACATCTCTTTGGCTGAATCCAACTTGGATATAACAGGTACCAGATGATCCTTAACAGAATCAATTAGCATTTTTCTTACCATAAAATTATTCTTTCTCCATTGTGTTTTATCAAAATCATTAGAAGGTTCATCTACAACAGACTTCACGTAGTTGAAAAGATTATTCTCTTCAAGCACAATGAGGACTCTAAACTTCCATGAAGTATAATTCACTGCACCATCCAATCTGTCTTCAGCTTTGAGTCCATTCGCCATAGTTGAAACTTGAAATAAACAAGCTAAGATAAAGCAAAGAATATTTCAAAACTAAACAATCTAGTTTTGGATCTTTTCTTTAAACCTGACTCTGATACCATGTTAAAATTAGAACCAGAAAGCTAAAAATTCAGATAACTACAACTAGGAAAACTTATCAAAACAAGATAAACAACTATTTATCCTGGGAAAACCCTCCACCTCAAGGTGAAAAACCCAGCCACACCAAAAATCAAGTTTAATTGAAGACACAAATTTAAGATACAGAGCTATCAAGCTTAATACTCAATCATCTAATCATGATTGATGGCACTTGAGAAACAAGAGAAGAAGTCGAGAATATTACAGCAGCCTGAAGGCTTTTACACAAATGTGAGCAAATAGAATCGCTGAAGAAGATATGAATCATAAATCTTCTCACGTATATGAAAATCACCCCTGTATATGAATAAATATATACTTTCTTCTGAGCTTCACCCGTCTCCTGCAAACAATTTTGGTGCAGGGGCACAAGGAGACATGTTTGCATCATTTGGATGTGTGTTGTTCTATGGTGATGTTTTGTGGTAGGATGTTGTTGATCCATGTTGATCCATGGTGATCCCAAGACAATGTAATAAGCCATAAGGCTCCAAAATGTGTCAATTTGGTCCAAAGCCTTATATGGGCATTTTATTTGTGTTTTTAGTGTTTAGAGTCTTAGATAGGTTGTGTGTTCATTCTTGTCCTTTTGGTGTGAAGGCAAGAGAAAATTTGTCCTAATGGTCAAAAGTTGCAAGTTGTCATGAGCAACTTTGACAAAACTTTGCATTTTTGTTTCCCAACGGTTAGTTGGTTGAATGTACACGTTTGGGGTGGTTGGAGGAGTTCCTTGGCATGATATAAGCCCGAGGAACGATGCCAACATGTTAGAAGAAGTTGGTGATGAAATTCTTGTCTCCAAAATCAAATAGAAATTGCAATTTTCTCTACTTTTCTTGTGTTTTCTGCACTTTGTACGGATTGGTACGGACGATAGGCATGAATTGAGAGCAAGACCAGTTGAGGTTGTGAATCACCTTTCATTTGACGTTGGAGTGAGGTCTTGAAACTCTTTGGTTTGAAAGTTAGAGCAAATTCTTTATCGCCGGCCTGAAAAACCCTTAAAATCAGAGTTTTGATGCAAGAAGGGTCACAATTCAACATTCCATCTTGGGAATGGCCTGAAACCTTGGGGAATGTTGAATTGGCTTGTATAATAAATGTTTCAAGTGGTTTGGGAGGCAGGAAGTGTCATTTGCTAATTTTAAGATGATGCCCTAGGCTTGACATCTCTTATGTGGCAAGCCTGTGCAGCAAAAGAAGTGGATGAAACCCTTGGACAGCGGATTGAAGGGTGTGTGAACTTGGCATGGGAGGGACCCTTGAACATGTACAAACCTTAGACAAGTGCCTATTCTTCCTTCTAATATGACTGGTGAAGACATCTGGTGTCAAACTTCCAATACCGGCTACAGAGGCCTAATTAGGGGTAATGTGGACATACCTCTTGAACTCAAAACCCAGATGCCAAAGTGTGAAGTTTCTAAGGGCATCCAAAAGGGTACCCAAATCTGTGATTTATTCTAGGGCTTGTTGAGGAAGGTTGGAAGTCATTGTGCGGAAACCCAAATAGGAGGCCTAATTGCTTGTAGCCCTTACTGGGTCTCTAAGGGTAAACGATATTGGGGATCTTGTAGAATCTGTTCAAGAGGTCCAAGTCAATGCAAATGCCATATCTCACATAGTTTTTCATTCACAAATGTAATACTTCACCACTTGGGCAAAAGATCCTATATGCTAAGGGTTTGGGGTTGTTAGGTGTTCTTGGTTGGAGCGGTTGAGACCATAGGAGTAGAATACTCCTTGTCAACTTGGAGTTGTCCTGTTGCGAGTGATCATTGGGAAGGATACTAAGCCTTGGGAAGGCTGAAGACAATACACCATTGGATGGTGTCTATTGAAGACCCTTTGAAGGGTGAAATCAATCAAGTTGTGTACAACACCAAACCCTCTGCATCAAATTGGTATCAGAGTTGATACTTGGGGTGAAGTAGTGTATGTCAGACACAAAATTTGGAGAAGAGGTTAATACAATGCCTCCTAAGGCAATGAACCCAGAGGCCATCAAGAAGATGGTAGATGTAATGGACACCCTAAAATGACCAAAAACTAACCCCACTGCTGATAGGAATTTAGTCAAACAGTTTGCAGCCAACTCCTTATTCCTCCGTTTAATGTTTCAATGTTTTTTTTTTGTTTTTAAGTCTTTGCACAGGTATGAAACCACATAACATGAATTAAAAAGAATTTACAATAATAGGCAAGCTGGAAATTGAACTACTGATGTTATAATATTATTTCCAGAATTAACAAAAATCAAATACATAGCAGGTTATTTTCAACTCACTAAATACTCCAGCATTTTGACATAATGTTCCAACCAAAGTTTCTAATTCTGCTGCTACAGTAACATGAATAGTGCTGCATGAATAGTGCCAGGTGAATAGTGCCGCGTGAATAGTGCCAGGTGAATAGTACCCACGTGAATAGTGCCGCGTGAATAGTACCCACGTGAATAGTGTCACGTGAATAGTACCCGGGTGAATAGTGTCGCGGCCTGTAGCTGGAAATGCAACCAAATAATGCTGCTGCTTGTAGCTGGAAAAGCACCCAATCTGCCTGTAAATGAAGCTGATAGCAAAGGATTCCAAAGGCCAAACCCCAAGGGAATGACGTCTAGAATGTCACAAGAGAGGATAGACGTCCTCTAATGCCAAGAACGGATCTGCAACTCACACACCAAATTCTTCTCATATTCCACCTGCCCAATGAAGCCACAAAAACTCCCTTTTATTCTTTCTCCAAGGGGCGACCCAACTCACTCAAGCAATGTGGGATAAAACATGTTCAATATAAAACATATTAAAATATTCACTTATGTCTCCCTTGGTTGCCCCTTTGATTTACACATATCTCCATAAAATAAATATTAAAGTAACACTTTAATATTTTACAATTAAATTAAATGTTACTTTAATAAAACTTCAGGCATTAAAATATATTAGCAATCGGACTCCGAATAGCGTGAGTGATAGCTCGTCGGAAAGCTCTCGCCAAGGAGTATCAAATCCAATCACCAAAACTAGCCCCCGTTGTGTCCTGCTGACTTACTAAAAATAGTAAGTATGCCTGAAACTAAGTAAATCAACTTCGTTTTGGCCCAAACTGGAAATGACTAGGCCAAAACACTCCAGGGTCCCTTTAAACCCTTCGTTAGCCCTCGGGACCATGTAGAGCTAGGCTAATGCACATATACTTGGTCCATCTGCTAGAGTGGGGACATTACAGTAGAGGAGTTGCTTGTTGAGAAACTCAAAGAGACCAGACAGTCCAAAGGAAAGGACAAAGTATGGGATGATGACTCAGAGGAAGAGAAAGAGAATGAGGAGTAGGAGGCTATTGCTAAAGAGGCTCAGAAGATGGCACCTCATCAAAAGATGTTCTTGGATGCTTTGAAGTCGGTAAATAGAGACAATGTAGAGAGTTTGCCTACCTATGGTGGTAGCATGGATGGAGAAGAGGTGCTTGAATGGATAGAAGCACTCAACAACCACTTTGAATACAAAGAAATTCCTGAGGAGAAGAGAGTGAGTTTGGCTAAATCTAGACTCAAGGGGTCTGCCTTGTTGTGGTGGACGGTATTACAAGAAGAAAGGGTGAATGAAGGGAAGAAGAAGATATCCTCTTGGGAGAGGATGAGGAACAAAATCAAGAGCCAATTCCTACCGATAGACTATGAGGTGCAGTTATACAAGAAGCTGCAAAATCTTAGACAAAGAGAGTTAGATGTGAGTGCATATACTGAAGAATTCCACAAACTAAGTCTTAGATCAAGGAAGCATGAAGAGGAGGCGGAGAAGGTGGCTAGATACTTGAATGGGCTTAGGCAAAACATTCAAGATGAAATAAGCATCTTGGCTCCAGACACTATACACAAGTGTATTCAATTCGCATTGAGAGTGGAAGATAAGATAAGGAGGAGAGGAGAGCAAAACAATAGAGGAAGAGGAGGCAGAAATTTCAAAGGTAGAGGTGGCCATGGAGGAAGGAACACTCCTAATAAAAATGGTGACTCAAGTCAACAAGAGCCCAATGGAGAATCCAATAATAGGAACGGAGGCTTTAGAGGAGGAAGGAGACCTTTTGGCAGGGGTAGACAAGGAAGTCAAGGTAGAGGTCCGGGTGTTTTCACTGGCAAGTGCTACAATTGCAATCAAGTGGGCCATACCATGAGTAGATGCCCTGAGAAAGCTTCTAGTTCACATGGACCAGACAAAAGGAACCAACTTGTGCAAGAGGATGATAGTCAAAGTGTCAATTCTCCAATGGGAATTGCAGGTCCTACCTTGAGTGCAGATAGTCTCATGCTAAGGAGGACATTATTGAAGGTGCCCCAACACAAGGAGCCTCCACAAAGGAAGTCACTCTTCAAGACCACCTGTAAGTCTCATAATAAGGTTTGTAAGGTAATTGTTGATTCTGGATCCACAGAGAATATTGTTGCTTTGGAAATGGTAGAGAAATTAAAATTGAAAAGGTCACCACATGTGAGTACTTATAGGGTGTCTTGGCTTAACAAGGGGCAACATGTAGTAGTAGATGAACAAACTTGGGTTGATTTTGAAATGGGGGATTATAAGGATAGAATCTTGTGTGACATCCTACCTATGGATGCTTGTCACCTATTATTAGGTCGCCCTTGGCAATATGATGTCAAAGCACAACATGATGGAGAGAAGAATGTGTACATCATTACCAAGAACGATAGACAATTTAGGATGGATCCTTTACTTGACCAAGGGGAAGAGAAGATTGTTAGTCCAAGTGTCATGTTGCTTAGTGGTAAGGAGTTTTCAGAGATCCTCAAGCAAGAGGGGACCCAAGGATTTGCTTTAGTTTTGCACCGGGAAATGGAGAA